>NC_088360.1:55127422-55232422 GCF_034508935.2 Berghia stephanieae | reverse complement strand
CATTTGGTCTTTTTGTTTTTTTTTTTTTTTTTTTTTTTTTTTTTTTTTGGGGGGGGGGGGGGGGGGGGGGGTTTGTTGCGTCTTGTCAGGATGGACGACAAGAGACAGAAAATTATTGAAGTTTGTGATCTGATTGATAGTATTTAGTGAGTACTACTCATCACAATGATTCACAAAGTAAACAACACACGAGACAAACGAACGAACAACAAGAAATTATAAAAGCCCCCTCCATACACTGCACAACACAGCCGTAACCTGAGACAAACATGTCGCCGTTTGTAGCATTGCTCATTTTTTGTGCCCCGTGTGGTCAAGGTGGACGACTACAAAAAGAAAGTTATGAATTTGTGAGAAGCCGGCCCCTCCTTTGGGACCCAAAAATCTCAGAATATCACATCAAGGATCAACGGAAAGAAATCTGGGAAGATATCGACATGAAATTATGTTTACTTGCCGCTGAGCTTATTTTAAATATTAATATAAATGACGATGATGATGATGATAATAATAAGACATATAAATAATGATAACAATAACAATGATAATGATGAAGATGATGATGATGATGACGAAAGCAGTAGTAGTAGTATTAGTATTAGTAGTAGTAGTAGTATTAGTAGTAGTAGCAGTAGTAGTAGTAGTAGTAGTAGTAGTAGTAGTAGTAGTAGTAGTAGTAGTAGTAGTAGTAGTAGTAGTAGTAGTTAATGTTGTTGTAGAGGGCGTTGGTTGCGGCTCTGTCATCTAGTGGTATGACACTCGCTTTCGGATCGGAAGGTCCTGGGTTCGAGCCTCGCGCTCGGCGCATAATGGAGTCCTTGGAAAAGGCTCTTTATTGACATTCTCTCATCGTACTCAGGTGTAAAATGAGTACCTGACCGTTAACAGCGTTGTCTTTGTCAGAAAAATGTAATATCGCCTAACATGCTTCATGTCCCGTCCTACATGTTAAATGCAGCTGTTGACCAGGGACCCCTTGTAAAGCGCTTTGAGTCGATATTGCTCTATATAAAGCTCAATTTATCTATTTTTTAACCTGGTTTCTATAGCATGATAGGGACAATAAAGTCGAAAAAGAAGTCGTTCAGAGTCAATAGGCCAATAGAGCCGGAATTTATCCCGGTCTCTATTGCGTGAAACGGACAATAGTAATTGCTTGCTATAGGAGTCTATCGCAAAGTACTTTCTGCCAGATCTAACAAATCCAGCTATCCAATCACTGCTGGGTGGACAGGGGGTCCAGAAAAATCGCGACTGCACGCGGTCCCTTTGCGTGTGAAGCGAATGCTCTACCAACTGAGCTATCGAGCCGAGAGGGACAAGAGCAATTGCTTTTTAACATTCGGTTAGGACGCTTGTCTAATGATGATGATGATGATAATACGTTTTTTTCTTCCTTTTCTATTCTTAAGTGTGATTAAATTTATCAATTTATCATCCATCAGAGGAATCCATGATAAAGAAAATGTGTTGTTTACTTTGGCGCGTCTATCGATACCGTACCGTCGATGATGTGCGTCAATGCCGCGAATTTAGTGAGAACTACTCATAAAAATTGGCTGACTAAAAACAATAACAAAGATGATTGCCGTTGATGTCGTGTGTCCTATGGAGGGAGCATTCAAAGCCCTTGGCATGTTAATTACCGACGTTCTGTGTGGTGGGTCTATGGAGGGTCCGCCTTACACTTACACTGGAAAGTCATCCAAATATATTGTGCGCTTGGCAAAGAAACTGACAACATCCGTAAATAAAACGACCAACACACAAAACTATGTGTAACCGTGAACGTTTATAGTCTGGTTAATACAGTTTAGTGAGACTTACTCATAAACGCGAATGGCAAAAAGCAATAACAAAGACCTGAGTGACGTCAACTTCATTATATCTATATGGATGCGCAGTCGATCAGGAAATCGCTTCTCAGTCTGAAACATTAGTTGTCAATAAATTTCTCATCCCTTACCAAATCAAAAGTGAGCTGAGAAAATATTTGAGTAACAGCAGGCGTGGGCAGTCATACCCAGGTCACTGAGACTACACCTATTTCTTGTGTCATTGATTCGTCGTCTTTGTTACAGGGCATCGTTTTTTTTTTTGAAATTGTTTAACTCAATTTTTTCGCCTTTCACCTTTCTACATCTCCGTTGGGTATCATTTTAAAGCCAAAAGCACTAACGAGATTCAGAACTTCAGCTCAAGCACCAACAATTACGTTATAGTTATTGATGACGATGTTTTTTTTATTTTTAAAAAATCCGTTTGTTATCATCATCAGCATCTTCAAGTGGTGTTATCACCCACAGTAACGACGATTCAGGATAAACAATCGTACCGGGTGAAAATCGTATTATAACTACAGAAATTATCGGTGTTTGTGTGTGTGTTTGTGTGTGTGTGTGTGTGAGTGTGTGTGTGTGTGAGTGTTTGTATGTTCGCTTGTTTGTGTATGAGTAGTATAATAATTAATTTAGAAACTTTGTAGTGAGCAATTGTCACCGTAGATGAAATCGTCAAAGTTGACAATATATATTATTTTGCTATGGTTTTTGGTTGAATTGATAATAGAATTGTTGGAAGCAGTCAATGAAAGTAGTCTGAGATTTCTTCTTCTTGTTCTGGTTCTTCTTCTTCTTCTTCTTCTTCTTCTTCTTCTTCTTCTTCTTCTTCTTCTTCTTCTTCTTCTTCTTCTTCTTCTTCTTCTTCTTCTTCTTCTTCTTCTTCTTCTTCTTCTTCTTCTTCTCCTCCTTCTCCTCCATCTCTTCCTTCTTCTTCTCCTCCTTTTTCTTCTTATCTATCTGGGTGGGGTTCCTGACCTTCCATAGTGGGCAGGGAGGTACATACTCTGTCTTCTATCACTCTATATCTTTCTTTGTCTTGAAATGAGCTTTCTTGGTTTTGCACTGGTCCTGGCTGGATACCCTGGCTGAGGGGGAAACAGTCAAATGTATATATACTTAGTTTTGGGAGATGATATTTTTTTCCTCGTAAAACATCTCTCTGTTACGCACTGTATTGTTTTGTATGTATATTAAATATGATTTGTAAACATTTTTAGACGAGACCTGTGCTTGTGTCTGGATGAGACTTTTAGGTGATCTTAAACTAAGGATTTTGATAGTGTGCTCTTGGAATCTACATCTGTTTTCTATTTGAACAAGTTCCCCTTTTGTCTTCCCTTTTCTTAGCCACTTTAATTGTAATTCTAGAACTTTTCACTATCCCATTTCTTCCTTTTAATGGCGCTGATATGACCTAAATGTGTTGCAAGCGCCGTAAAACCCTTAAAAAAACAAAACAAAAAACAATCTCCTTATCTTTTTCCTCCTCCTCCTCCTCCTCCTCCTCCTCCTCCTCCTCCTTCTTCTTCTTCTTCTTCTTCTTCTTCTTCTTCTTCTTCTTCTTCTTCTTCTTCTTCTTCTTCTTCTTCTTCTTCTTCTTCTTCTTCTTCTTCTTCTTCTTCTTCTTCTTCTTCTTCTTCTTCTTCTTCTTCTTCTTCTTCTTCTTCTTCTTCTTCTTCTTCTTCTTCTTTCTTCTTCTTTTCTTCTTCTTCTTCTTCTTCTTCTTCTTCTTCTTCTTCTTCTTCTTCTTCTTCTTCTTCTTCTTCTTCTTCTTCTTCTCTTCTTCTTCTTCTTCTTCTTCTTCTTCTTCTTCTTCTTCTTCTTCTTCTTCTTCTTCTTCTTCTTCTTCTTCTTCTTCTTCTTCTTCTTCTTCTTCTTCTTCTTCTTCTTCTTCTTCTTCTTCTTCTTCTTCTTCTTCTTCTTCTTCTTCTTCTTCCTATTCTTCTTCTTCTTCTTCCTATTCTCCTTATTCTTATTCTTATTATTCTTATGATCCTTATTCTTATTATTCTTATTCTAATATCTGATTTGTAAATTTCTGTTATTTATTCACGTTTTAGTCTCTTGTCAAAGCGTATTACAGAACAGTTTATGTTGGTAATTCTAATTGTATTTTTATTTTCAGTCTTTTTTATTTGCGTTGACTCGAGGTGCGGTCATCGTTGATGGTGATGCTGTTCTAGCAGAGGGGTGTTTTGCTTTGTTGATCTGAAATTTGGATAGGCACAGAATTGTACGTTTTCACATCGTAGGTGTTGATGCTGCTGTATTTATTCTTGTGTTTTCTCTTTCTGGTGTTGGTGTCGATTTATTTGTGATCGGTACATGTTGCGCCATTCGTAAATATTGCTGAAGAAGGTATATTTGTCGTTCCCCAAGTATTTCTGACATTGGTTATTATTTATCGGAGTGACTCACATCAGCTCACTTAACGTTTTGATGACACTCGCATGAATACATTTTGGTGTTGCTGTAATGGTGTGTTTTGTCGGTGGCAAGCTGTATTTGTGTCAGTGTAGCCGGCGGGTGTGTGCGTCGTGAGTGAACTGTTGGTTGGTGTCCAATTAACCAGTAGATTTTTAACCAATCAAAACATGGAATTTGTGACACACCTTCACACGTGCTCGGACAAACATAGTTGGTTGTTTATAAACAATAACGTGAACGAATTCGACCTCCATCTGATCGTTGTTATTGTTTTTATATTGAAAAATGGGTGACTAGTTATCACATGGTTTTCTAGATCATATTATAAACGTTTAAATTCACACATAGTTTTCTGTGTTGATTCTATTGATCAAGCGGTAGTACAGTGGGTATTTTACTTAACACATATCATCGATAGTAAAACATGTGTAGTTTGCTGTGTCTACCAACCACTGTCATTGTTTACATTATGACGATTGTCCGAGAGGCGTGGTTATTTATGTTGACCTTTGTTTATATTAACCTCCGCGATTGCCTCCTGGTTTATAAAAATAGAATTGATGGCAATATAAACAGTGTCCGTTGATTAAAACTCTATTTCGAAGTGGTAAAATGTCGATAAAATTAAGATATCATGCATCGTTAAACATATTGAAATACATAAAAGATGTTTGATGAAAATGGATAAAATATACACCTGGAAGATTCACAACCAATATAAAATCCATAAAAAAAGAAATAAGTATATCCAGGTGAATTTCATAAAAGAGTAGAGCGCACAAACACTGCCACCATGCGGGGTGCGTTACACATTCACAGATATCAGTTTTACCAAATTTGAAGAAAAATGAACTACTTCACGAAAGCTGGAACAACCCAAGTCTTTGCACGTTTCAGCGATAACTCAAATATTGTTTGAACTTATCGGCTTGTTGCTGGCATCCAAAATAGTAAATTTTATTCATCTAAAACTCAAATCAAGGTCAATAACAAAACAATGGGAATATTAACAAAAGTGTACATGTCACATGTTTAGCATATAATTGTTTTAATGGTCTTAAAGATGTTATAACATATCGATAAGTTACTAGTAATTAATTATTAAATGTAGTTGACCTCATTTACATATATATATATTATATATAATATATATATATATATATATATATATATATATATAACATATATATATATATATATATATATACATATTATGATTTGTTAACATTTGCGTGTGTTTCTCTTAGTTGAGACAAGTGCGTGTATCAGGATGAGACATTTAGTTTATCTCAAACTAAGTACACTGGAAGTATGCTCTCGGATTGTATATCTGTTCTTCTCGGATTGTATATCTGTTCTTGTACCAATTGGCCTTTGTCTTCCTTTTTTCGTACTTTAATTGTAATTCTATAACTTGTTAATTTCCCATTTTCTTCCTTTTTCCTGGCGCTGATATGACCTAAATGTGTTGCAAGCGCCGTAAGACCCTTAAAAACAAAACTAAATGTTGCAAGCTCAAATAGATGAACAATCAAATAAGGAAAAAGTTGTATCCCCCCCTCCTTACTCTCTCTCTCTCTCTCTCTCTCTCTCTCTCTCTCTCTCTATCTATCTCTCTCTCTCTCTCTCTCTCTCTCTCTCTCTCTCTCTCTCTCTCTCTCTCTCTCTCTCACTCTCTCTAAGCATCAAATCACTATGGAAGAGGGTGATGTAGGTCCTGTTATCAAGTCCAGTTTCCTGAATATCTTGATATTTTCTCCAGACAGCCTGTAAAGAATAATTTCCATTGAGCTTGTAAAGAATAATTTTCCCTTAGGATGAATGAAAGGATGTTTTAAATTTTGTCCTTGGACACTACTTCTATTCCACCTATTTGAATCAGTCCCCTCTTACATTTTCTTGGGTGCTTTTAATGGTAAATCAATTACTTATTTTTACTATCCACGTCCTCCTATTATAAGCGTTGAAATGATCTTAAAATGACGTAACCTCCGTAAGACCAATAAGAAAACAGAACAAAATGAAACTATTTTAATTCTGGCGTATCTCCTTGTAATGGTCTTGTGTCTCCGTCAAGCTTTAATATAGAGCAATATCCACTAAACGTGCTCAAATCGCTTTACAAGCAAGCAACAGCAACACTAAATATCGACGAGACATGGCGCCTGTTTTGCGATACTGCAATTTCTGCGCACAGGGACGACGTTGTTAATGACCATACTCGTTTTACGTTTCAGTTCGGTGAGAGAATGTGAGTAAAGAGCATTTTCTAAGGACTCAACAACGCACCGCTCAGAACCGAGGACTTTCCGATCCGAAGGCAAGTGTCATACCACTGTATCGCATAGCCGCACAAAAATATTACGTTTTAAATCTCTCACCTGACCATAAACAGTGTGATTCTCTTTTCATATCGCATTTGTACAATCCTTGATTGTGCTTGTACAATAAGGTGGCCGTAACTCTATGCGTGGTCTAATATTGTCCAATATTTGTTTAGTATATATATAAACTACCCGGTTTTGATTCGGATTATAGCATGATATATGACTGACCTCCGGTTCTCTTGTACATCATTAAAGATTTCTCTTATATGAATCAATGTAAAGTTTTTTAATTGTACCCAAATGACAAGAGAGACTCACCATCCATTACTTTTCTTTCTCCTATTGTAGATCATCATCAAATCTTCTATGTGGGTGATTTTACATACAGCAATGGAACTATGTCAGAAAGCGAACAACTCTTCATCGGATGTTTTTGGGACTGGAGATCTTTCTTCAAATGTTCATTTGACATCTGAACACTATTGATAACGAATCTTAACTCTTATTTCAATGTCAAAATTATGTGTTCTCTCTCTCTCTCTCTCTCTCTCTCTCTCTCTCTCTCTCTCTCTCTCTCCCTCCCTCTCGCTCGCTCGCTATGTGTATGTGTGTGTGTGTGTGTGTGTGAGAGAGAGAGAGAGAGACAGAGAGAGAAAGAGAGAGAGATAGAGAGAGAGAGGAGAGAGAGAGAGAGAGAGAGAGAGAGAGAGAGAGAGAGAGAGAGAGAGAGAGAGAGAGAGAGAGAGAGAGAGAGAGAGAGAGAGAGAGAGAGAGAGAGAGAGAGTGAGAGTGAGTGAGTTTCTGTGAGTTCATGTGTGTTTCATATTTATATTAGGAATATAATCCGCCCAGGTTTTTGTTTTTGTTTTAGATATAACGTAAGCTGGATCACAAAATAACTACAGTCAAAAAAACTCGTCTTCTGAGTTGTAGAGTTTTGCAGATTAGGGGCAGCGTGGCTCAGTGGTACGGTCTTTGCTTCTACCCGAAAGGTACCGAGTTCAATCATCTGCCGCTGCGTTGTGTGGCCTTGTACAAGTCACCTCGCCCTTGTTCACTTTTTGGGGTTGATCTGCGATTAATGCCTGGGTTATTCCAGTCTTCCCTTGGAATAGACTCCCGGGGGATGAATAAAGAGAATTTTCTTTTTTAAATTTTATTTAACTGGGTGGTGTTCCTGACCTCCCAAAGTGGGGGTGGGTGGGGTTGGGGGTGGGGGGTGGGGTACATACTGTGTATTCTATCCCCCTATGTCTTTTTTCCAACATGCTTTCTGTCTTGGTCTTGGAATGAGATTACTTGTTTTGTCCTCGCCCTGGTTGGGAGGGAAACAGTCAAATGTATAGTTAGTTTTGGGAGATTGTATTTTTCCCTTGTAAATCATCTTTCTGTTATGCACTGTATTATGTTTTATGTATTATATATGATTTGTAAACATTTGAGTGTGTTCCTCATAGTGGGGACCTGTGCTTGGGTCTGTATGAGACTTTTGGGTGATCTTAAAACTAAGTACACTGATAATGTGCTCTTGGAATCTACATCTGTTCCCGCCCTAGCTCAATTTGCTGCGCTGCTCTGCGACTAACGCCTTGGTTATTCCAGTCTTCCTTTGGAATAGACCCTAAAGACAAATTTCCCCTGGGGGATGAATAAAGGGAATTGTATATATTATTTATCCCATATACTGTGTGGGGTTCCTAACCTCCCATAGTAGGTAGGGAGGTACATACTGTGTATTCTATCCCCCTATGTCTATTTTCCGCACATGTTTTTGTTTTTGTTTTAGATAGAACGTAAGCTAGATCAGAAAATTACTACAGTCGATAAAAACTAGTCTACTGAGTTTTAGAGTTTTGCAGATTAGAGGCAGCGTGGCTCAGTGGTGCGGTCTTTGCTTCCTACCCGAAAGGTAGCGAGTTCAATCTCCCGCCGCTGCCATGTGTGGCCTTGAATAAGTCACCTCGCCCTACCTCACTTTGCGGCGCTGCTCTGCGGCTAACGCCTGGGTTATTCCAGTCTGCCCTTGGAATAGACTCCTGGGGGATGTATAAAGGGAATTTCCTTTTTTAAATTTTATTTAACTGGGTGGGGTTCCTAAGCGCCCACAGTGGGGAGCGGGGGGGAGGGGGGGGGGGGGGAGGGTACATACTGTTTCTTCTTTCCCACTATACTGGGTGGGGTTCCTGACCTCCCATACTGGGCCTGGAGGTACATACTGTGTATTCTATCCCCCTATGTCTTTTTTCCAATATGCTTTTCGTCTTGGTCTTGGAAAGGGATTACTTGGTTCAATCTCCCGCCGCTGCGTTGTGTGCCCTTGAGCAAGTCACCTCGCCCTAGCTTACATTGCGGCGCTGCTCTACGGATAACGCCTGGGTTATTCCAGTCTTCCCTTGGAATAGACTCCTGGGGAATTAATAAAGGGAATTTATTCTATATTTTATTTAACTGGGTGGGGTTCTTGACCTCGCATAGTAGACAGGAAAGAGAGAGAGAGAGAGAGAGAGAGGGGGGGGGGGGGGGGTTCCTAACCTGTCTTCTACTGGGTGCGGTTCCTGACCTCCCACAGTGAGCAGTTTTCCCATGGAATAGACTCCTGGTGGATAAAAAGGGCATTTCCTTTTTAAAATTTTCTTTAACTGGGTGGGGTTCCTGACCGCCCATAGTGGGGGGGGGGGGGGGACATACTGTTTCTTCTATCCCCTTATACTGGGCGGGGTTCCTGACTGCTCATACCGGGCAGGGAGGTACATACTGTGTATTCTATCCCTCTATGTCTGTTTTCCAACATGCTTTCTGTCTTTGTTTTGGAATGAGATTACTTGGTTTTGTCCTAGCCCTGGCCGGATACCCTGGCTTGGTTGGAAGCAGTCAAATGTATAGTTAATTTTGGGAGGTTGTATTTTTTCCTTGTAAATCATCTCTCTGTTATGCACTGTATTATGTTTTATATATATGATTTGTACACATTGGAGTGTGTTTCTCTTAGTGGGGACCTGTGTCTGTATGATACTTTCGGGTGATCATCTCAAACTAAGTACACTGATAGTGTGCTTTTGGAATCTACGTCTGTTCCCGCCCTAGCTCCCTTTGCGGCGCTGCTCTGCGTCTAACGCCTTGGTTATTCCAGTCTTCCCTTGGAATAAACCCTAAAGACAAATTTCCCCTGGGGAATGAATAAAGGGATTTTATTCTATATTTTATTTAACTGGGTGGGGTTCATGACCTCGCATAGTAGACAGGAGAGAGAGGGGGAGGTGGGGGGGGGGGGGGGGTTCCTGACCTGTCTTCTACTGCGTGGGGTTCCTGACCTCCCACAGTGGGCAGTTTTCCCATGGAATAGACTCCTGGTGGATAAAAAAGGGAATTTTCTTTAACTGGGTGGGGTTCCTGACCGCCAATAGTGGGGGGGGGGTTACATACTATTTCTTCTATCCCCTTATACTGGGTGGGGTTCCTGACCGCTCATACTGGGCAGGGAGGTACATACTGTGTATTTATCCCTCTATGTCTGTTTTCCAACATGCTTTCTGTCTTTGTTTTGGAATGAGATTACTGGTTTTGTCCAAGCCCTGGCCGGATACCCTGGCTGGGTTGGAAGCAGTCAAATGTATAGTTAATTTTGGGAGGTTGTATTTTTCCCTTGTAAATCATCTTTCTGTTATGCACTGTATTATGTTTTATATATGATTTGTACACATTGGAGTGTGTTTCTCTTAGTGGGGACCTGTGTCTGTACATACTGCCGCTGCATTGATCACAAAATGACTACAGTCGAGAAAACTCGAGGGAAACAGTCGTGTATAGTTTTGGGAGATTGTATTTTTCCCCTGTAAATCATCCTTCTGTTATGCACTGTATTAAGTTTTATGTATTATATATGATTTATAAACATTTGAGTGTGTTCCTCTTAGTGGGGACCTGGGCTTGTGTCTGTATGAGACTTTTAGGTGATCTCAAACTATGTACCCTGATAGTTTGCTCTTGGAATCTACATCTGTTCCAGCCCCAGCTCAATTTGCGGCGCTGCTCTGTGGCTGACGCATTGGTTATTCCAGTCTTCCCTTGGAATAGACCCTAAAGACAAATTTCCCCTGGAGGATGAATAAAAGGAATGGTATCTTTTTAAATTTTATTTAATTGGGTGGGGTTCTTGACCTCCCATAGTGGTCAGGGGAGGGGGGGGGGGGGTTAAACACTGTGGCTTTTTCCCCATATACTGTGTGGGGTTCCTGACATCCCATATTGGGCAGGGAGGTGCATACTGTGTCTTCTATCCCCCTATGTCTGTTTTCCGCACTGGTTTTTGTTTTTGTTTTAGATATAACGTAAGCTGGATCACAAAATAACTACAGTCGAGAAAACTCGTCTACTGAGTTTAGGGGCTGCGTGGCTCTGTGGTACGGTCTTTGCTTCGTACCCGAAAGGTACCGAGTTGAATCACCCGCCGTTGAGCTGTGTGGCCTTGAGAAAGTCACCTCGCCCTAGCTCACTTTTTGGCGCTGCCCCGCGGCTAACGCCTGGGTCATTCGAGTCTTCCCTTGGAATAGACTCCTGGAGGATGAATAAATGGAATGTTCTTTTTAAAATTTTATTTAACTGGGTGGGGTTCCTGACTGCCCATAGTGGGGAGGTTGAAGAGGGGGGGGGGGGGGATGGTGGTACATACTGTTTCCTCTATCCCCTTATACTGGGTGGGGTTCCTGACCTCTCATACTGGGCAGGGAGGCACATACTGTGTATTCTATCCCCCTAAGTCTGTTTTCCGCACAGGTTTTTGTTTTAGATATAACGTAAGCTGGATCACAAAATAACTACAGTCGAGAAAACTCGTCTACTCGTTTTGTAGATTAGGGGCAGCGTGGCTCAGTGGTACGGTCTTTGCTTCCTACCCGAAAGGTAGCGAGTTCAATGTCTTGCCGCTGCATTGTGTGGCCTTGAACAAGTCGCGTCGCCCTAGCTCACTTTGCGGCGCTGCTCTACGGATAACGCCTTGGTTGTTCCAGTCTTTCCTTGGAATAGACTCCTGGATGAATAAAGGGAATTTATTTTATATTTTATTAACTGGTTGGGGTTCCTGACCTCATATAGTGGGCAGGGTAGGGGGGGGGGTACATATTGTTCCTTCTATCTCTCTAAACTGGGTGGGGTTCCTGACCTCCCATAGTGGGCAGGCAGGTACATACCGTGTATTCTATCCCCTTATGTCTGTTTTACAACATGCTTTCTGTCTTTGTTTTGGAATGAGATTACTTGATTTTTTGTCCTAGCCCTGGCCGGATACACTGGCTGGGTGGGAAGCAGTCAAATGTAAAGTTAGTTTTGGGAGGTTGTATTTGTACATACTGTGTCTTCTTTCCCCTTATACTGGGTGGGGTTCCTGTCCTCCCATAGTGGGCAGGGAGATACACACTATCTTCTATCCCTCAATGTCTCTTTTCCGAACAGGTTTGTGTTTTAGATATAACGTAAGCTGGATCACAAAATGACTACAGTCGAGAAAACTCGTATACTGAATTTTAGAGTTGCACATTAGGGGCAGCGTGGCTCAGTGGTACGGTCTTTGCTTCCTACCCGAAATGTACCGAGTTCAATCACCCGCCTCTGCGTTTTTTGGCCTTGAACAAGTCGCCTCGCCCTTGCCTACTTTGCGGCGCTGCTCTGCGGATAACGTCCGGGTTATTCCAGTCCTCTCTTGAAATAGACCCTAAAGACAAATTTCCCCTGGGGGATGAATTATGAGAATTTTCTTTTTTAAAAATTTTATTTATCTGGGTGGGGTTCCTGACCTCCATAGTGGGGATGGGGGGGGGGGGGGGGGGGGACACATACTGTGTATTCTATCCCCCTATGTCTTTTTTCCAACATGCTTTCTATCTTGGTCTTGGAATGAGATTACTTGGTTTTTCCTCGCCCTGGTTGGGAGGGTAACAGTCAAGTGTATAGTAAGTTTTGGGAGATTGTATTTTTCCCCTGTAAATCATCTTTCTGTTATGCACTGTATTAAGTTTTATGCATTATATATGATTTATAAACATTTGAGTGTGTTCCTCTTAGTGAGGACCTGGGCTTGTGTCTGTATGAGACTTTTAGGTGATCTCAAACTATGTACCCTGATAGTTTGCTCTTGGAATCTACATCTGTTCCAGCTCAATTTGCGGCGCTGCTCTGTGGCTAACTCATTGGTTATTCCAGTCTTCCCTTGGAATAGACACTAAAGACAAATTTCCCCTGGAGGATGAATAAAAGGAATTGTATCTTTTTTTTTTTTTATTTAACTGGGTGGGGTTCTTGACCTCCCATAGTGGTCATGGGAGGGGGGGGGGGGTTAAACACTGTGGCTTTTCTTTCCCCATATACTGTGTGGGGTTCCTGACATCCCATATTGGGCAGGGAGGTACATACTGTGTCTTCTATCCCCCGATGTCTGTTTTCCGCACAGGTTTTTGTTTTTGTTTTAGATATAACGTAAGCTGGATCACAAAATAACCACAGTCGGGAAAATTCGTCAACTGAGTTTTAGAGTTTTGCAGATTAGGGGAAGCGTGGCTCAGTGGTACGGTCTTTGCTTCGTACTTTGCTCACTTTTTGGCGCTGCCCCGCGGCTAACGCCTGGGTTATTCAAGTCTTCCCTTGGAATAGACTCCTGAGGGACGAATAAATGGAATATTCTTTTTAAAATCTTTATAAACTGGGTGGGGTTCCTGACCGCCCATAGTGGGGAGGTGGAGGGGGGGGGGGGGGGGGGACATACTGTTACTTCTATCGCCTTATACTGGGTGGAGTTCCTGACCTCTCATACTGGGAAGGGAGGTACATACTGTGCATTCTATCCCCCTATGTCTGTTTTCCGCACAGGTCTTTCTGTCTTTGTTTTGGAATGAGATTACTTGGTTTTTCCTAGCCCTGGCCGGACACCCTGGCTGGCTGGGAAGCAGTTAAATGTATAGTTAGTTTTGGGAGGTTGTAGTTGTACATACTGTGTCTTCTTTCCCCTTATACTGGGTGGGGTTCCTGTCCTCCCATAGTGGGCAGGGAGGTACATACTGTCTTCTATCCCTCTATATCTCTTTTCCGAACAGGTTTTTGTTTTAGATATATCGTAAGCTGGATCACAAAATTACTACAGTCGATAAAACTCGTATACTGAGTTTTAGAGTTGCACATTAGGGGCAGCGTGGCTCAGTGGTACGGTCTTTGCTTCCTACCCGAAATGTACCGCGTTTAATCACCCGCCCCTGCGTTGTGTGGCCTTGAACAAGGCACTTCGCACTAGCTCACTTTGCGGCGCTGCTCTGCGGATAACGTCCGGGTTATTCCAGTCCTCTCTTGAAATAGACCCTAAAGACAAATTTCCCCTGGGGGATGAATTATGAGAATTTTCTTTTTTAAAATTTTTATTTATCTGGGTTGGGTTCCTGACCTCCCATAGTGGGGATGGGGGGGGGGGGGGGGGGCACATACTGTGTATTCTATCCCCCTATGTCTTTTTTTCCAACATGCTTTCTATCTTGGTCTTGGAATGAGATTACTTGGTTTTTCCTCGCCCTGGTTGGGAGGGTAACAGTCAAGTGTATAGTAAGTTTTGGGAGATTGTATTTTTCCCCTGTAAATCATCTTTCTGTTATGCACTGTATTAAGTTTTATGTATTATATATGATTTATAAACATTTGAGTGTGTTCCTCTTAGTGAGGACCTGGGCTTGTGTCTGTATGAGACTTTTAGGTGATCTCAAACTATGTACCCTGATAGTTTGCTCTTGGAATCTACATCTGTTCCAGCCCCAGCTCAATTTGCGGCGCTGCTCTGTGGCTAACTCATTGGTTATTCCAGTCTTCCCTTGGAATAGACCCTAAAGACAAATTTCCCCTGGAGGATGAATAAAAGGAATTGTATCTTTTTTTTTTTTATTTAACTGGGTGGGGTTCTTGACCTCCCATAGTGGTCATGGGAGGGGGGGGGGGAGTTAAACACTGTGGCTTTTCTTTCCCCATATACTGTGTGGGGTTCCTGACATCCCATATTGGGCCCCCTCGTGGATCTTTACCTTGCAGTTGGTGAGGGGGCTTGAGGCACACGGGAGGGCAAAGGTGTAAATCCCTGTCGACCGTCACGAGACCATCCCGGGTATCGAGCCAACGAGCCACATGAGCTGCTCGCCCCGGTGTGTGACTAAATTTGATCCAAACCCGGTGCCCGAATAGCAGCCCTATCCCGGGCGCCACACTATTATCCTTATGTCGAGTCCCAATCAGTCCCGTCAATGGCGAAGCGGTCTGCCGCCTAGCCAAATAATACCGCGTTCGTGTCGCCAGGGTCGTCGGCACGTCCGAGAAAAAAGCAAACGTCCCATGCATCAATCGATTCGCGGCCTGCCGATCGGAAAATGCGACGGCGGGGATGGCGAGCTGACGCGTATATTGTCCCTGAACGTCGAGAGCCAGAGTATGGCAAAAAATGAGCTTTTATCAAAGCTATTGGCCATTCATTGCGTAGATAGCCTCCTTTTACAGGAGACCCACCTTTATTCAGGCGCGCAATCTTCCCGATTCCAGATCCCAGGCTATACGGTGGTCCAACGCGAGGACACCTCGAGGCTCAAAGGAGGGGTTAGCGTTTACGCTAAAGAGCCATCGAAGGTAAGGGTCATTGAGAGCGTAACGGACAGCAATGGGGTGACCGAATTTCCGTGGAAGTAGGTCGACTGTGTTTGCATAATATTTACAAACCACCTAGAGCGACTTGGACTACACCACCGGTACCGGTGGTCAGCCATCCTTCCATCTGTCTGGGAGACTTTAATAGCCACCATCACGAATGGGGCTACCGAGACTGCAACGAGGCAGGAAGACAACTCCGCTCATGGATGGACTGTAATGATCTACACCTAGTGTACGATCCTACAGCCAAGGGTACCTTCCGGGGTACCCGCCATAAGAAGGAATATACTCCAGACCTCACCCTCGTAACGAAAGGCGCGAACGGTGAACCGCTGCAGGTGAAGCGGACAGTCCTCGGGGACTTTCCGCATAGCCAGCACAGGCCGGTTCTTGTCACAGCTGGGGTGACAATACCGAGGGTGCAGTCTCTCCCACTTTGCAGATGGAATTTCAGGAAGGCTGACTGGGAGGAATTCAGTTCCTATATCGAGCAGGTCTGCCCTGCCATTCCTCCCAAGTCCAAGAATATAACCAGATTTAGTAGGCTACTGGTTAAGAGCGCTCAACGCTCTATTCCACGGGGCAAACGGAAATTCTACACCCCTTGCTGGACAGCAGAGTCGGAAGAGCTGTACCGAGAGTACCAGCAGACCCAGTCCCAGGACACAGCCGATAGACTACTTCAGTCTCTGGCAGAGGGAAGGAAGCAACGGTGGCAGGAGACCGTGGAAAGTCTCGACTTTACACACTCCAGCCGCCACGCTTGGCGTCTGATAAAGAAATTGGACCCAGATCGGAATTTCGCGAAGGCTGCACCGGAATGCGAGGCAGACACAATTGCCAAGAATATTAAGAACCGTAGCAAGCGGGTCCCTAATCAGGCTTTTGAGCGCGGTGTCCGCAAGGCGTACCGTACGATTTTGGACTCGCTACCTGCGGAGGAGTCGGACTGGACGGCCCCGTTCAGTCCCCGAGAAGTGGGTGCAGCCATTAGCGAAGTGAAGAACGGCAAAGCAGCTGGGATAGATGGTGTATATCCCGATATGGTGACGCATCTGGGCCCCAGGGCACGGGCCTGGCTAGCAGAGGCAATGTCTGACATCCTTGCAAACGGAAAGCTTCCACAAGTGTGGAAGCATGCGAAGATAGTTGCCATCCTGAAGCCAGGGAAGCCGGCGAAGGAGGCAGACAGTTACAGACCCATATCGTTGCTGAGCTGTCTTTACAAATTGTTGGAGCGTGTTCTATTAAACCGATGGGGGCCGGTCCTAGACGCCGCCCTGCCACCTGAGCAGGCAGGCTTCAGGGAAGGGAGGTGCACCACGGAGCAGGTCATTGCCCTTACAGAGCATATTGAGCACGGGTTCGAGAGAAAACAGCAAACAGGTGCTGTGTTTATAGACCTATCAGCGGCGTACGATACGGTCTGGTGCGATGGGTTAATGCTCAAACTTGCAAAAATCATAAGGTGCAAAAGACCTTGAAGTTGTTCTCTTCGATCTTAGGGGAAAGGCAATTCCACGTCGCGCTGGGAGACGTCACGAGCAAAGTTAGGAAATTGAAGAATGGGGTCCCTCAGGGGTCGGTACTTGCGCCAATGTTGTTTAACGTTTACATTAGCGATATGCCGAACACTTCCTCCCTGAGGCTGGGATACGCAGACGACTGGGCACTCGTTACTCAGAGTAAAGTGTGGACCCGTCTCGAGAGCGTACTCAGCGAGGACGTCACCAGACTCAAATCCTACTTTGACAAGTGGTACCTGAAGATGAACACTTCAAAAACCGTGGCCACTGCATTTCACTTATGCAGTGGTTGGCACACCCGTAAACTGAATGTCCTAGTCGGGGACCAGCCACTCCCATATGAGCCGCGTCCAAAATATTTAGGGGTGACGTTGGATCGCAGCCTTATCTATCGGGTTCATCTCGAAGGGGTTGCCCGGAAGATAGAGAAGCGGAATAGTCTTCTGAGGAAGCTGGCGGGATCGACTTGGGGCGCTAGCCAAGCGCTCCTGAGAACATCCGCCCTGGTACTATGCTATTCCACCGCGGAGTATTGCGCTCCAGCGTGGGGTAGAAGCAGAAACGTTGAGAAGGTGGATGTAAAACTTCGCAAGTCGATGCACATAGTGTCGGGAACGCTAGCAACAACCTCTAGAGAATGGGGCCCGGTAATGGCAGCGATCCAGCCCCCGATGTCCGGAGGGAGACCATTACGGGAAACTGGCTGAGTAAGATCAAAGAGAGAGGGAATGGGGATACCCCTCTCATGCGCATAATGAACGGTGCCCCCGTTTCGAGCCGAAATAAGTCCCGGCAACCCTTGTACGCAGAATCCCTGACTACGGACAGAGCTGCACATACGAGATGGAAGTCGGTTTGGACGAATTCAATCCCTCGTGGGGGCGGGGACCTACACTCCTCTAAGCTTGGTGAGAAGTTGCCAGGCTTTGATACCAGTAAGAGGAGACACTGGGTAGCTGCGAATCGGCTTCGGTCGAGGAGCTGCCTAACGGCCGGTGCGTTACATCAGTGGGGTCTAACTTCCTTCCAATATGTCCACGCTGTGGGCAAGAACCCGAAACGGCAGAGCATATAGTCGAAAGGTGTTTTGTGACGATGCTACCAGGCGGGTTCGCGACGGGGCACGAATGCGGACCGGACTTTGCTGATTGGGTCGATCGTCATAACATAATAGTGTGAACCATAAGAAGCTGCAGCTGCCCATATTGGGCAGGGAGGTACATACTGTGTCTTCTATCCCCCGATGTCTGTTTTCCGCACAGGTTTTTGTTTTTGTTTTAGATATAACGTAAGCTGGATCACAAAATAACTACAGTCGGGAAAATTCGTCAACTGAGTTTTAGAGTTTTGCAGATTAGGGGAAGCGTGGCTCAGTGGTACGGTCTTTGCTTCGTGCTTTGCTCACTTTTTGGCCCTGCCCCGCGGCTAACGCCTGGGTTATTCAAGTCTTCCCTTGGAATAGACTCCTGAGGGACGAATAAATGGAATATTCTTTTTAAAATCTTTATAAACTGGGTGGGGTTCCTGACCGCCCATAGTGGGGAGGTGGAGGGGGGGGGGGTACATACTGTTTCTTCTATCCCCTTATACTGGGTGAAGTTCCTGACCTCTCATACTGGGCAGGGAGGTACATACTGTGCATTCTATCCCCCTATGTCTGTTTTCCGCACAGGTCTTTCTCTCTTTGTTTTGGAATGAGATTACTTGGTTTTTCCTAGCCCTGGCCGGACACCCTGGCTGGCTGGGAAGCAGTCAAATGTATAGTTAGTTTTGGGAGGTTGTAGTTGTACATACTGTGTCTTCTTTCCCCTTATACTGGGTGGGGTTCCTGTCCTCCCATAGTTGGCAGGGAGGTACATACTGTGTCTTCTATCCCCCTATATATCTTTTCCGAACAGGTTTTTGTTTTAGATATAACGTAAGCTGGATCACAAAATGACTACAGTCGAGAAAACTCGTATACTGAGTTTTAGAGTTGCACATTAGGGGCAGCGTGGCTCAGTGGTGCGGTCTTTGTTTCCCACCCGAAATGTACCGAGTTCAATCACCCGTCGCTGCGTTGTGCGGCCTTGAACAAGTCACCTCGCCCTAGCTCACTTTGCGGCTAACGCCTGGGTTATTCCAGTCTTCCCATGAAATAGACCCTAAAGACAAATTTCCCCTGGGGGATGAATTAAGAGAATTTTCTTTTTTAAATTTTATTTAACTGGGTGTGGTTCCTGACCTCTCATACTGTGTATTCTACCCCCTTATATCTCTTTTCCGAACAGGTTTTTGTTATAGATATAACGTAAGCTGGATCACAAAATGACTACAGTCGAGAAAACTCGTATACTGAGTTTTTGAGTTGCACATTAGGGGCAGCGTGGCTCAGTGGTACGGTTTTTGCTTCCTACGCGAAAAGTAGCGAGTTCAATCTCCCGCCCCTGCGTTGTGTGTCCTTGAACAAGTCACCTCGCCCTAGCTCACTTTCCGGCGCTGCTCTCCGGCTAAAGCCTGGGTTATTCCAGTATTCCCTTGGAATAGACTCCTGGGAGATGAATAAAGGGAATTTTCTTTTTTAAATGTTTCTTCTATCCCCTTATACTGGGTGGGGTTTCTGACCTCTCATACTGGACAGGGAGGTATATACTTTGTATTCTAGCCCCCTATGTCTGTTTTCCGCACAGGTTTTTGTTTTAGATATAACTTAAGCTGGATCACAAAATAACTACAGTCGAGAAAACTCGTCTACTGAGTCTGAGTTTTGCAGATTAGAGGCAGTGTGGCTCAGTGGTACGGTCTTTGCTTCCTACCCGAAAGGTAGCGAGTTCAATCTCCCGCTGCTGCATTGTGTGGCCTTGAACAAGTCACCTCGCCCTAGCTCACTTTGCGGCGCTGCTCGGCGGATAATGCCTGGGTTATTCCAGTCTTCCATTGTTATAGACTCCTGGGGAATGAAGAAAGGGAATTTATTTTATATTTTATTTAACAGGGCGGGGTTCCTGACCTCATAGAGTGGGCATGGGAAGGGGGGCGGGGGGGGGGGGGGGAAACATACTGTGTCTTCTATCCCTCTATACTGGGTGGGGTTCCTGACCTCCCATAGTGGGCAGGGAGGTACATACTGTGTATTCTATCCCCCTATGTCTGCTTTCCAACATGTTTTCTGTATTTGTTTTGGAATGAGATTACATGGTTTTGTCCTAGCCCTGGCCGGATACCCAGGCTGGGTGGGAAGCTATAGTTAGTTTTGGGAGGTTGTATTTGTACATATTGTGTCTTCTTTCCCCTTATAGAAGAGAACACTTAGCTGCCGGATATGTAAACAACAACATTCGACGTCACACGTGACCCAGATTTTTTTATAAATGACCCGAACTATGCTGCAATTGACCCTTAGTAATGTCATGCGCAACTAACCAACCTTTTGTTTACATGTTGCTTAGGCAGCAAACTGAAGTTGGCCGTGAATAAATTCAAGCTGTTTACTCTTAAGTCTAAGCGATCTAGGGAGGCCATGACCATAGTTTTCATAGACAAAATACCCCTTCTTTTATTTTGTAGGAAAACCATAATCATGGTTCCCCCTCCTCTCGTAAACAAAACCACATCTATATCCAGGGAAACGAAGATTGTTGCTTGTTTTTGGTTAAGGTGGAGCATACTATTTTTTTTTACAGCGTATCAAATAATCAAAGCATACGGTCAATGCGATGAAGAGAGTAAATTCGAATCTATCTCCTATCTCTTCGCTCAGATGACCCTTTTGACAGAATACTACTACTACTACTTCTGCTATAACTGCACTACGACTACTGTACTATAACCACTGATACCACAAAACTATACTATCTAGAACTTATGGACCGTATGGCTCAGCGGTACGGTTTTCGTCTTGTCACAAAAGTCGAGCAATGCCAATGCTAAGTGTGATCAGTAATAGGATGGGTGAAAAATTATGGTCTCCGCGTTGTTTCCCTGGCTAAGACACTTTACCCCACTCGACTGGACGAGTATCTGGCTACAGAAATGACGGATAGTGTAGTGAAAGTTTTAGTGCACAAGGGTCGCCTAACAGGCTGTGCTGTATGACAATGAAATATGGTTACATATGGCTTGTTGAAGAGGGGGGGGGGGGGAAGAATTATTATTATTATTATTATTATTGTTTTCAATATCACCGTTTAATGGTTAAGAAAAGTATTAAAGATACTTGCAAAATGTTGGTGTTGTGCGTGTTGTTGCAATCGGTCTCCAGCGACGCAACTCTGTCTACAAGAGACATACAAGACCGTGACACTAAACATCCCGGGCATGCATTTAGTCATACAACACGAAAGGAACATTCACGGTAGCGTTCACTACGTCAAAGACAAATCAATAGTGACATTATACAACCAGGACATGACAGTAAGTGAGGTGGAAATTCTCAGAATTGAAAGCAGACACTTCAATGTGATATCTGTCAACAAACCTCCACCAACGCCATTCAAGTGGCCAGTTACATCCACCACTAGTGAGAAACCAATGATTGTGATAGGTGACTTTAACAGCCACAGTACCAAATGGGGATACAATGAGAACAACGAAGATTGAGATACTGTTGAGGAATGGGCTGACCGATATAATCTGACACTCTTCTATGACGCATAAATCATCCTTTTCAAGCGCTCTCTGGAGAACAGGCTACAACCCAGCCTTGCATTTGTGTCTTCTTGACATGTCAAAAACTGTCGGCAACCCCATACCAAAATCACAATACAGACCTATCGCCATTGAGGTAGGATCAGTCATCTCTACGAGAACAAATTACATGAACTGTGTTTGTGGACCTGGCAGCTGCCTACCACACAGTAAATCACAGGAAACTGCTCCTAAAGGTTGCAAGGGTAACACGTAACACAAAAATAGTTGCAATAATAAAATCCCTTATGTCAAACCATCACTTTTTTGTGGAAATGGATGGGAAGAAAAGGTCACAAAAGAACCGACTCCCTCAAGGATTGGTACTTGCACCTATCCTTTTCAACGTTTATACCAACGACCAACCTCAGTTCGAGAACATCCGGGGGTTTCTATATGCTGATGATCTGTGTCTTGCGTCCCAGGCCTCTGATTTCAAGACCATTGAGGAGAGACTAACGGATGTTCTGGAGCAACTCTCTGAGACTACAGTTAAAGAACTCACTAAATGCTTACCCAGGAAAAACTCAAGTGTGTGCTTTCCAATTAAAGAGCCGCCAAGTCTTAAGAAAACAGGAAACTGAACATCTCCTGGAATGGGAACATATTGGAGAACAACACATTCCCCATGCACCTCGGTGTTACCGTAGACCGCACAATGTCTTTTTCTCAGAACACAAAGAAAACAAAAGCAAAGGTGGCCACAAGAAACAACTTCCTAAGAAAAGAGAAAAAAACGTACATGGGGAGCAGATCCGAAAACAGTCAGGACAACCATACTAGCCCACTGCTATTCATCAGCCGAATAGGTCTCACCAGTCTGGGCAAGATCCTGCCATGTCAAAATAACACCTGCCGGATCATTAGAGTACCTTGAAACAGACTGCAGTTCCAGTCCTCCATCGGCTGGCTGGCATTGCACTTCCCCACATTCGAAGAGCCACTGCTTCAAAAGCCCAGAAATATAAACAGAAAATGGACCCAAGGCACCCCTTCAATGACCACAGCCCAATGACAAGTAGACTGAAGTCGAGAAAGAGCTTCACGATGGAAGAAAGCATCAACCCTGACCATGCAGCTGTATACAGGCTTTCCACACTGAGAGAATGGGACAATCATGCAAATGAAGCTGTTGGAGATCCGATAGAACTGTCCTACGGAACCGAGCTCCCCAGGAATGAATTGGTAACACTGAACAGAGCACGGGCAAAACTTGTGAGAACAACTGGAAGCATAAAAAAGTGGGGGCTGGCTGAGACTAGCTTGTGTACATGTGAATGCCCAGAGCAGACATCCTTAGAGAATGCCAGGATGGGCTCAGCTGCACTGACCATGACCTAAGACAAGAGTCTGCTCCCCAGATGCTGTGGAGTGGGTTCGGTGTTGGTGCGACAAGCTATGATGATGATGACTTGCAAAATGAATAAGTCTTACACCTGCCAAACCTGATATAACAGGGATGGTGGGACCAGAGCAAAAGTCCTGTTATAGCCTATCCCTGTTAGATCAGAAATACAAGGGAAATAAGCACATAATTGACTTTTTCAAGTGCGAGGGTGTGATGAAAGTGTGAACTTCATGGTCGATCAACTTGGTCATCAATCCATCTATCTATTATACTTCTTCTACTACTACTGCTACCACTACTACTACTTCTATTACTACCATTACTATGACGACAACTACAACGATGAGAAAGAAAGAGAGAGAGAGAGAGAGAGAGAGAGAGAGAGAGAGAGAGAGAGAGAGAGAGAGTTATCTATCTTCCTTACCGTGCGACAATGCCTAACATTTAGCAGTTTTCCTTCTTGATTGTTCCCGTGTGAAAAGGCATTGTCCCTATTATAGTCGATTTGGTTCAAGTGAGGCCATGCTATAACCGATAATTTTTGATAGAGACAAAGAAAGGTAAAAAACGGGGATTTGAAAAATCCCTGTTATACCCGATCTCTGTTATAATCGGGCCTGTTATAAATGGTTTCCACTGTGCAAGTAAGATGACAAAGATTAGAATGTTAACGATAACATCAAAGTACTTTTGTAACCCGGCATTGCTAACTTTTATGTGTAACCCAGAATGGAAAGTTATTACAAAAGACGAATGCAAGATATTCAGATAAATTGCTAGTCTATCATTGTGGTAGATGTATATGTATTAAAATTAAACTTACATATTCAATAACCTGTAGGTTAACAGAGAAGGAAGGGCGCACACGTTCATTGTAATTTGAAATTGAGGAGTTGAAACAAAGTTGATGTGCATCGAGTCAGAATTCAATCAAATCTTATATTGAAAGAAAAAAGCCCAAAGAATATTTTTTAAAACAAGAAACAAACAAAAAAAAAAAACCTACAACGTGCATCAGAAAGAATAAAAACAGGACAGTCTTTAAACTGTATCAATGGAGATCACTTCTTGCATATATACAAGACCTCCAGTGCTATTGTGAGGACTGGTTCTCAGTCTCACCCGTCGTGCCGTATCTGAGGGCCGTAACACAACTTGTGAAATCCAAATAAATTAAAAACAGATTATAAATTTATATCACTTTTATTGTCATTTCATTCATATTCATGTTATTCAAACTGAAAATCATTTTTTAAATTATAGATACGATGTTTCTCCATCGAGTCAGAATTCAATCAAGTCTTATATTGAAAGAAAAAAGCCCAAAGAATATTTTTTAAAACAAGAAACAAAAAAAAAAAAAACCTACAACGTGCATCAGAAAGAATAAAAACAGGACAGTCTTTAAACTATCAATGGAGATCACATCTTGCATATATACAAGACCTCCAGTGCTATTGTGAGGACTGGTTCTCAGTCTCACCCGTCGTGCCGTATCTGAGGGCCGTAACACAACTTGTGAAATCCAAATAAATTAAAAACAGATTATAAATTTATATCACTTTTATTGTCATTTCATTCATATTCATGTTATTCAAACTGAAAATCATTTTTTAAATTATAGATACGATGTTTCTCCATTAAATGTATGGTTGTATTCTCATCCTGTGAAAGACAAAGAAAAAAAATAAAGAAAATTGATAATTACTACTGAAACTGTGTAGTTCCATTCTTTTAAAATCTGTGATTTAAGAGCCTCAGCAAAAGCTTTGGTTAAGAAAGGTTCTGATTCTGCAACATCACATGGTCCCATCTATCAAATTCTACTACCAGTACAAATCAGCTACATAAATGGATTCATCAGTACTATCTTGTTGATAAATTAAATTATTAATATAGAAAAGGATATAATAAACTTTACAAAATAATTAGAAAGTTAAATGATAGACAAGATAAAGAGATCATTGCCTATTTCTTTTTAAATTTCTCATTCATAACCAAGGAAGCAGGTTTCTTTTGCCATATTCTTCTTGACTTCCCTATGTAAATATTTCTTTCAAGTGTATAACAAGCTCACAGGGCATTTGTATTGTATAAAGAAACAGGAGCCAATACCAAAAAAATGGAGAGATGACTGCCAAAAATGACATAGGGATAGATATGCATTGGTTTTAACGTGTATTAGACACTGTCATTAGAAAAACAGTTTTAAAAAATCTTTACAAACTACAGTGAGCTGCTTTTAAAATTAAGTAACTCTCGAGAGAAAAATATGGTCCTATTTTCTTAATCACCGCTCTCTCGTCTCTAGATTCTACTTGATAGGTCAATAAAGCTGAAAGGTTTTATGAAGAGTATAGAATATATAGAAGAAAAACATTAATTCCAATATAAAAACATAGAAGGGTCCATAATGCTATATGAGGAATTCTATAAGATACAGTAACAAATGAAAGCCATTTTGATAATCTTGAAGGATAAGACTCAATGATGATGATGATGATGATGATGATGATGATGATAATGATGATGATGATAATAATAATAATGATACTTCTTCCTGAATATAAATTGATTAATTCCCATGGTATAGGCAGGCCAATGCTTCCAGAACAATTAAAGGAATGCAGAGACTCATTCTTGTTGTAATGTTATTTAGGTCTGAAAATTAAAAAAAAAAGATAAGCATGGCATCCTAAAGCATTTTCTCATGGTCCCATAAAAAGCAATATCATCTCACACAAAATCATAAAGTAAAATTCATATGGACCAAACAATGAATAAAAGTTATAATTACTTTATTTTATCAATTATTATCATTGGATTTATTTAACTTTATATTTATTAATTAAATGACAATTCGATTTGAATGAATATCTGGATCTAACTCTTAGTAAAATGTACATGTGCAACTTATTCAGAGTTCAGCAAGCACTTGTTACAGTATGTTGCTTCATGTTACAGGAAAAACTCCAGTTCCATAAGCCTTATGACTCTACAGGACCAATTATTTCAAAGTAAGATGAAATACCATTTATTGTTTAAAGAAAGTTATCAAACACTATTCAAGGTCTGTTGCATCATGTTACAGAAACAGGACAAACTCCAGTTCCATGAGCCTTATGACTCTAAAGAACCACTTATTTCAAGGTAAGAAGAAATACCATTCAATGTTGAATATAGACATGACCTATTTCTTAATGGTTTGCTTATATTCAATAAAAACATTATAAATCATAATGGACCTGGAACTCAGATACCACAAGGTTGTTAAAACCGTTGGGTCAGGTCTAATTTCATCAGAGGTTTCATGCTCATGAAGGCAAGATTACATAACCAATGTCGATTAGCTTTTAAAAAATGGGCTTTTATTTACCTTCTGCTGAACTCATTTGATCAATTTTTCCTGTATTTAACTTTCTGATCACATAAGAAAAGTCTAATAATAATAAACATTGAATATTTTTAATGCCTCTAGATTTCACTTTAAAGTCAAATAAAATATCTGATCACAAATAAAATTTTTGATAATTGGATCAATAGAGAGAGCTTTTCAAAATTGTTGGCTTATCATTCCTCAGGCAAAATTTAGATAAGACATCATTTCACATATCATGGTTTTTCCTATGAATTACAAAATCTTAAAAAGCTTCTTCTTCATAAAAATAAACCGTATGAAATAAAAGTAGGTAATCTAAAGTAATCAGAGAGCTTTAGTTTTCATTTCAATCCAAGGTAAATCCGTAAAGAGTTGTAGGACCAGCCCCTCTTGATCATTACCCCCAAAATTGATTGAACGAACAGGGATGTGTATAAAACTAACAAAACCCCACGGATCCCCCCGAGCGAGTCTATTCTTTTCTCATTTTTTTTGTTTGGCCTGTTCCGTTTCTGAGCATGAGTTTCTTAACATTGTTTTTTTTTTTTTTTTTTTTTAATAATAAATTATTGTTGTTTTTTCCTCTATCTGTCTGGGAATAACCCATTTTCATTATTGGCAGACCCTGTCTGGGAATAATCAAAAATATGTTTTATTTCACACAGTTACCGACCAAATAAGGCGAAACGGCTTGGAAGATCCAAAACGTCATACATGTAGTTTGACACCTGCCAAATATCAAAGATGCGATAAGGGGTTGAGTGGGACATTTTCTTTTATTTTTTAAAATTTTTATTAATCTCCCTACCCTCCCCCTTCCCCAGACATTCCATTTTTTCACCCCTTTCTCCCCCTCTGCCATTCCTTCTCCCATCGACTCTCAGCAAAAACAACAAAAAGTCTTATGTGGCAAAAGCGGCTACCAACTTAAATCCCTCAAACAACACAAAATATTGAAAATCGGTGGCAGAGACCCTCTGCCTTTGTCTTGTTCCTTTTCCAGTCATGAACAGATAATGAGAGAATGAAGAACTAAAGATTGTTTAGAAATCTATTATCAGGTCAGGAAAGAGCGAGAGTCAATAAAATATGACAAGCGGTGAAAGCTACCCACCACGAAAGATGAGGATTAAAAAAAATTGTTGAGACTGGTGTCTGCTTATTAATTTGTTGTTCCTTTCTGTTTTGTTTTTGTACAAGTTATGACTGACACACGTTCTAGACTGTAAAAGTTACCCATAAAATGTCATAAATTACGAAAAGTGTGTTCTCTCACACAGTATTCGAATCACTCACTGAATGAGCATGAAGCAGACATGAGTGAAGGAAACGTAAACTCTGTAAGTGAGAATCGGCGAGTGAAGCTGTACTGTAATGACTGACACTGACAGTGACAGACAAATTGCGAAGTGAAATGAAAACAAATAAACAAAGCATTCTAAAATTATGCCGGTGAGACATCCAAAGTTAAATACCCGAACGACATTATGGATTAACATTGAACTAAATCGTTTCCTGCTCTCAAAACCAATCGATACAAATTACAAACTCAAACACTGAAATTGGAATCTTACCTTTGCATGAGTTGGACTGCCAATCTTTGCTGGTGATTAGGAACTTTAGCAGCCGGACAACGTTGTGCACAAAACAGGTCTCCCGTTTTTGTCGTTCAAATTGCAGATAATACACATTCAGTTAAAAACAAACACGTACAAATAAAATTGTTATTTAGTTAAATTCTTTGTATATGGCTAAATTATTCCGAAAACCAGATTTCAAATAGTTCTTGTTTTGTTCACACAAGCGCATTGATTTTGGAGAATGACATTGACCGTGGTCTAAAAATAGACCGACAGTAATTTTTGATAAATTTTACCATTTGTTTCATAAAAAATCAATATTTAGATAGACGTCTAGATATTATTTGACGCGTGATCGAGTATTTATGAATATGTGTTTCTTTTGCCACCTAACAGCCAAGTTTTAAAGGTTATTTTTTTCTATAATTTACATTGGAACGTGAGCTGTCAAGACAGGAACATGTGGTTTGCCATGTGCTTCTAGACCTTTGTTTAGATAATCGGCAGCTAAGGGGATAGAATGCGCTTGTCCAAGGAGTTCACAACATTGCCATCCGGAAGTATAACGGACCAACACACAAACTCTGTGTAACCATGAACTTTTATAGTCTTGTTAATACAGTTTAGTGAGAACAACTCGCAAACGCGGATGGCAAAAACAATAACAAAGGCCTGAGTGACGTCATCTGCATACTATCTATACTGGATGGGGTTCCTGTCCTCCCATAGTGGGCAGGGAGGTAATTCCCCAAATGCCTGTTTTCCGCACATGTTTTTGTTTTTGTTTTATATATAACATAAGCTGGATCACAAAATAACTACATTCGGGAAATCTCGTCTACTGAGTTTTAGAGTTTTGCAGATTAGGGGCAGCGTGGCTCAGTGGTACGGTTTTTGCTTCCTACCCGAAAGGTACCGAGTTCAATCACCCGCCACTGCGTTGTGTGGCCTTGAGCAAGTCACCTCGCCCTAGCTCACTTTGTGGCGCTGCTCTGCGACTGACGCCTGGGTTATTCCAGTCTTCCCTTCGAATAGACCCTAAAGACAAGTTTCCCCTAGAGCATGAATAATTGGAATTTTTTATTTTTTAATTTTATTTAACTGGGTGGGGTTCCTGGCCTCCCATTGTGGGCAGGTTAGGAAGGTTACATACTGTGGCTTCTATCCCCTTATACTGGGTGGGGTTCCTTACCTCCCATAGTGGGAAGGGATGAACATACTGTGTCTTCTATCCCCCTATGTCTGTTTTCCAAAATGCTTTCTGATTTTTGTCTTGGAATGAGATTACTTAGTTTTGTCCTAACCCTGACTGGGAGGGAAACAGTCAAATGTATAGTTAGGTTTGGGAGATGGTATTTTTACCTTGTATATCATCTCTCTGTTATGCACTACATTATGTTTTATGTATTATATATGATTTGTAAACATTTGAGTATGTTCCTCTTAGTGATGACCTGTGCTTGTGTCTGTATGAGACTTTAGGGTGATCTCAAACTAAGTACACTGATAGTGTGCTCTTGGAATCTAGGTTATTCCTGTCTCCCCTTGGAATAGACCCTAAAGACAAATTTCCCCTGGGGTGTGAATAAAGGGAATTTTTAAAATTTTTATTTAATTGGGTGGGGTTCCTGATATCCCATAGTGTGTAAGGGCGGGTATACATACTGTTTCTTCTATCCCCTTATACTGGGTGGGGTTCCTGACCTCCCATAGTGGGCAGGGAGGTACATACTGTGTCTTCTATCCCCCTTTATCTGTTTTCTAACCTGCTTTCTGTCTTTGTTTTGGAATGAGATTAATCGTTTTTCTCCTAGGCCTGGTCGGATGTCATGGCTGGGAGGAAAAATATTAAAATGCATAATTAGATTTAGGAGATAATTTCTACTTGTAAATCATCTGTCTGTTTTGCATTGTATTATCATTTTTTTACAGATATGATTTGTAGACATTTGAGTGTGTTCCTCTTAGTGGAGGCATGTGCTTCTGTCAGGATGAGACATTTAGGTGATCTGAAACTGAGTACACTGATATTGTCCTCTTGGAATCTACATATGTTCCTTATTGGAACTAATTCCCCTTTGTCTTCCTTTTTCTTGGTTACTTTAAATGTAATTTTAGAACTCTCCATCCTTTTCTTCCTTTTTACTGGGGTTGATATTATGATCTAAATTACGTGTTGCAAGCGCCGTTAAACCTTAAAACAAAAACAAAAACATCAAACAAAACAACAACAAACAAAAACAAAGATTATAGATTTTGACTTTAATAATGATAAGTTTTATGAAATAAACCCCAGCTAATTATCAATTTCTAGTTTAGCTTACATAATACAAAAGAAAAATGTTCTACCAACTAACAGTTCAGCTGGAGAGAGACCGGTATTAGTTTGTGGTGTTGACCTGTATTTCAGAAGGAATCTATTCATCTGTTCAAGAACATTACCGCTGTTCATTTTCTTCATTGCTAATTTGAAGGAGGCATCTGCTCTTTCAACTAGGCCTTCCATAGACGGGTGATACGGTGTGGATTTGGTGTGTTCAATATCATTGAACCGAAGAAAATCTCGAAACTTCTCACTGACAAACGACGGACCTTGTCCGATACAATTTTATCAGGTAATCCATGGGTTGCGAATGCGATACGAAGTTGAGAAATAGTATCCTTTTCATGACACGAATTTCTTATCACTTCGAGTGCGCGTCCACAATTATTACTTAAGATCCAAAATTGTACCAGCAAAATCAATACGGACACGACTCCAGGGTTTGGTTGGCCAATTCCACGATTGTAAGGGTGAATGAGCTGGTACATTTCTAAAACGTTGACAATTGATACGCACTTTTACACATAATTCTACGTCGAGATTGATTTTGAGCCACCGGATGCATCTTGTGACAAGCATTTTTATTCGCACGATTCCAATATGATCCTCGTGAATTAGTATCAGAATTTTTTGCTGAAGAGCCGATGGAACAATGATACGTTGCCCCATAAAAAGGCATCTGTTGTCAATGCTCTGGATTTTTCGTGCGAAGTACGGTCGAAGTTGTTCCCTGAATGTCGTAAGCCGCATGTGACCGTGTGCGACGATTTGGTATAGTAGTACAGGCTTCCGATGCGATGACGGTGCTGGAATTAGGTAAATTGTCGATGACCTGGAAATTTGGTGAAAATCTTCTGGAAATTGAGTTGCTGCTGCCATTTCCGGCAAAGGTAGTCAACTAAGTGCATCAGCATTGTTGTGTTGACCAGGAACGTGTTTAATTAAGATGGCAGTCGTAGACACTCAAGATGGCCGCCCATCTTTGTACTCTAGGTGATGCGTGATCTGGAATCGGTTGATTTTCCCCAAACAGACACAATAATGGCCTATGATCTATATTTATCGTGATGTGTCGTCCAAAGATGTATTTAGGACATTTTCGTAATCCGAATATAATTGAAAACCCTTTATTATCTAACTGAGAGTAGTTTCGCTAAGCTTTACCAAACTATCTTGAAGCAAACGCCATGGGTTTTTCATTCCCATCATAGAAACGATGTGACAGAATCGCTGATAGCCTCGTGGTGACGCGTCGCAGGTGACAACGACAAGAATGTTGGGGTCAAAATGGACAAGCAGTTCGGTAGACACGAGACAAGATCTAGAATCCTCAAATGTTGCTTTCTCAGTTGATGTCCATTTCCAGAAACTTCCTTTTTAACAAGTCATAAAGTGGGGCGAGACGATGTAATATGTTGGGTAAGAATTTGGAATAATGATTGACCATTCCTAGATAAGCTCGCAGTTCCTGGATTGATGGTGGCTTAGGTACGTTGCGTACAGCTTCAATTTTCTTAATTCGGGGAGCGATACCGTCTTCGTAAAGCGATAATCAAGAAAATCGATTTCGTCCTGTAGAAAGTCACATTTTGAACGTTTAATATTCCATCCCCTTTCTTGGCAGCGTTTCAACACGGCTTCAAGAGTTTCCAAGTGTTATGTGTCGTTGGAGCCGGTGAGATATAGATTGTCAAAGTATATTACTGTTTTTGGAATGTCTATGGATAAGATTCCATTACTCGCTGAAATATAGCAGGATATGAAGATATGCCGTATGGTAAACGTTTATACCGATGGAAGCTACTGTAGGTGTTGATTGTTGTGATATTTTGGCTGTCAGGGTCGAGAAGAAGATGATATAAGCATGGCTGAAATAGATTGTTGAAAAATTTTCACCATAGGTCAAGTTTGTTGGCCAACACTTCTTTCCTCGGGATTGGGTGCTCTTCCTTTGTCACCATATTATTGACGATAACTTTATAATCTCCACATATCCCCATTGTCGAATCTGATTTAAGAATGGGTACAATCGGTCTTGTCCACTCTGAAGAGTTGATCTTCTCATTTATGTCATTTTCGACAAATCGCTTTAATCCGGTCTCGATTTTGTCGCGAAGGGCAAACGGTGGGTGACGTTCTTTTTTATAAAAAAATTGACGTTGCGTTTTGTTTCAGGAAAATTTGTTGGAGGTGACTATTCAACAGACCAGCATTATCATTAGAGACGTATATAGAAACGATAGATTTTAGTTTTTGTGAGCATGCGTGTCGGTGTGAAACAGTGCTCCAGTTTAATTTGATTTCATTTAGCCGGTTCCTTCCTAGTGGTGGAGGACCAGTTGTTTTCACTATAAGTAAAGGTAGATTAGTCTTTTGGTGATGATGTTGCAGATTCACGTCCCATTGTCTATAAATGTTGACAGTGTCACCGGTGTAAGTTGTCAGGAAAATCGATGATGGTGTAAAGGGTAAGTGGGACAACAAATTGTTTTACACGGATTTGGTTATCTAATTGAAAAGTTACCTCCTTTTCTTCTTTTTGCAGAGGAATCCATAAAGGTTTATTGGTTTTAATTCCTGTTTCCATGTTGAAAAGTTCAAACGTGTTTTCTTCCCCCTCTTTGAAATGATTTTGGACTTCTTTCCGTTCTTCGGACACAAAAAACGATCGGTTTTTCTTCCTTTCGGTGGTGTTTGTTTTCGCTGAGGTATACGATGGTTTCTGGTGTTGGTGATCTGTGTGGTGTTTTGACGTGCACACTTTGGACAAGTGTCCAACCTTGTATCAGTTAAAGCACTTTTCGTTAATGAATTTGCATGGGATGCCTCGGTGGTCATCCCCGCAGCGTTGACATTTCGATAATGTTGCTAGAGCCGTAGCTTTGGGTGTGCATGTGACGAACGATATGTGTTTCGATTTGTTGTTTTTGGTTTGGTCATAGCGAGGATAACGAAGATGATATTGTGGTTTCTGATCGTTGGGATCGAGGAGTAAATCTTGTCAGAATTGATAACAGCTTGGGCTATAGTGACTGCTTTCTGAAATGTAAGATCGGTTTCAGACAGTAGTCGACGTTGTATCTTTTCGTCATTGATGACCCTCAGGGTTCATCCAGGGTTTTGCCGAATTAACAGAATTAGTTTAACTGTCGTAGTGAGGCAATATACTGGTTAATGGATTCATTAGGCAATCTATTCCTATTTTCAAATTTCGTTCTTTGAACGTATTTTAGAGGTTTTGGTTCGTAGTGGTCTTTCGAAAGCTGACAAAGTTCTTCTAATTTCAGTTCTTAAATGATACTTGGAGATGCTAGACTTCTTAAAAGTCTAAAATTTGCCGGGCCTATAATTGTTAGAAAAATTGCTGTATCTCTGTTTTCGTCGTCTATTTGATTTCGAATAAAATAGAACTCCACTCTCTTATAATATTCCTAAATGATTCTGCGTTGACATCAAATTGCTCTATTTGACCTAAATTCATTATACTTACTTGAAATACGGTATGAATAGGTTTAGTCTATCAAGGCAATAGTAATTGTTGATCCTCGTCGCCAATATAATGTTTTGGTTGATTGCGATTGATTAAATTGTGATATCAAAAAACACCACCTTTTCATTTTAGGGACAGAACCGGAAGACGTTTCTCTATATTAAATACTCATTCAATAAAAGTAGAATCAGTCACAGCAGTTACAATTGCGAGTCGTCATATTATTGATTCGTTAATATTGTAGCTTTAACAACAATAATTAATGAATTCATTACATTTCTCTCTCTCTCACTCACTCTCTCTCTCTCTCTCTCTCTCTCTCTCTCTCTATATATATATATATATATATATATATATATATATATATATATATATATATAATACAAATTGTCACTCACATGTAAGAGGGGAGTAAGAGTTTTTTCTTCGGACATCATTAAGGATTACGCCGACTGAGGACGTGTAAAGAGACACAGAAACGAACATTTTGGCCACAAAAAATGTGAGTGACAATTTGTATTCTATATTAGCTCTAACCATCATTATCGAGCACTTACCTACGAGTACCCACCAACACTCATAAATATATATATATATATATATATATATATATATATATATATATATATATATATATATATATATATATCTGTGTGTGTGTGTGTGTGCGTGTGTGTGAGTGTGTGTGTCTCAACGTTTATATTATAGCTGTCTATCCAACTTTCTCCGTCCCAATCTCCGTGGTCCTTGCGCCATACACAAAAAGGGAGGGGGTCTGCTCGATATGTCACGTTGGATGCGATTGAAATTGTTATTGACTTTTATTTATGGTCATAAGACATAACAATTAAACTTGAACATTTATTCTATTGGAAATTGCAACTAGATTATGACCATAGTTAACCAGTTGCATGTTTATGGGCGTTTCAAAACCAGCCTGTGTTGTTATTTGTTAGGCTGCCTCTATTCTCACCCCCCCCCCCCCCCCCCCCCGGCCGATTGGATTACCGAAAAAAACGTCGCCGGCTTTTTGCGATTTGGATTTGATTGATTTTTTTTTTTTAATTGTGCAACTTGTGACAAGAAACTTAACAAATTACTGCATTACAACCTTTGGATTAAACATACAACAGTTGTGGACTACTATTATGAAGACTAGCATCCGGGGGGTGTACTATTATGAAGACTAGCATCCGGGGGGTGAGAATAGTCACTTCGTATTAAATTTGTTATTGTTGTTAGGGCCGCCATTGTCTTTACCGACAGTCCGGTGAAAAGGGACTTCACTCCAGGGTTGCCAGATTATTTTTCAACAAAATGCCAGTGGAAGACTCAAAAAATGCCAAAACACTCCAAAAAATGCCAAAGTCTGTTGACTCCCATCCCCACTAAGAAAACTACTCACTTTTGATAAACAATTTACTATCATATCCTGGTGGCTTGCGTGTTTTCTTTTCTTTTCTTTTTTTTTTTTTTTTGAATTATACTAAATTTCCTGTTGAGGTAATTTTTTACCTACTGACTACTAAGTGGAGTGCTAAACCACTACACCACGGTTGAGAAAAGGTGTCATTTGAAGTATAATACACAAGAAAAGAAAATGCCAAATGAAAATGCCAAATGCCAAATGATTTTTCTAATGCCAAACGGTTTTCAAAAATGCCAGATTTTTGGAATCTGGCATTTAAAATGCCAAACTGGCAACCCTGCTTCACTCTAAAGTTGTTATACACTCTTCAAATAGAAAAAAATACCTGAGTTGTCAATCATAGTATATTATCATTGCTGTCTTACTTTTTCTTGGGTGCTTTAAATGTAAATCTAGAACTTTTTACTAACCCATTTTCTTCTTTTATTACTGGCGCTGATATGACCTAAACGTTGCAAGCGCCGTAAAACCCTTAAAACTGGGTTGGGTTCCTGACCTCCCATAGTGGGCAGGGAGGTACTTACTGTGTCTTCTATCCCCCTATATCTGTTTTACAACTTGCTTTCTGGCTTTGTCTTGGAATGAGATTAATTGTTTTTTTCCTGGTCTTGGCGGGATACCCTGGCTGAGAGGGAAACGTTAAGTGTATAGTTATTATTTTGGGAGATGATATTTTTTTCCTTGTAAATCATTTCTCTGTTATGTATTATTATTATTATTATTATTATTATTATTATTATTATTATTATTATTATTATTATTATTATTATTATTATTATTATTATTATTATTATTATTATTATCATTATTATTATATTTGTTGTTTTGAATTTACAATGTAAGCATTTGAGTGTATTCCTCTTAGTGGGGACCTGTGTTCGCGTCTGGATGAGACTTTTAGGTGATCTCAAACTAAGTACATTGATCGTATGCTCTTGGAATCTACACCAATTCCCTATTTGTACCATTCCCCTTTGTCTTACCTTTTCTTGGGTGCTTTAATTGTAATTCTAGAACTTTTTACTATCCCATATTCTCCCTTTTTACTGGCGCTGATATGACCTATATGTGTTGCAAGCGCCGTAAAGCACTTAAAAACAAAACAAACAAACAAACCCTTATAAACAAAAACTAAACATTTCTCATAATTTTACATCAGGTAAACTAGACGTATCACCAAATAAATTAAGGCGGTGGGTGTAACATTTTTGTCAAGTTATTTCCTTGGAAACGAGGCAACAACGATGACGAGACCCACTGCACAGGAAGATGCAGTCAAGCCAAACTCAAAGAAATGGCCAAACCTGACGATGAGAGAGTCGAGCACGAAAGTCGTTCCAGTGATTCCTAATGTCGCTGCCGACTTGACAATGGCAACGTCCACCGTATAAAAATCATTTCCAAACCATTTAAAGGTTGCGATGCTAAAGCATGTATACGTATTTACGATTAGGCAAACAAGTACCGCCGATATAAAATACAACCATCTATCTAAGCGTGCAGAGAAGTACATCGCTAACAGGGACAGAGCACTTCCGGCATACATTATCACAAGGGATGACGTCACACCAATTTGGTCAATGACGTAACCCCATATGACCATGGCGGGGATTTCAGAGATAACTTGTGCAGTTCCAAGGTTGGTGAGAAAATGGTCATTGTTGATCCAAATTTGACCATGCATTTTGTAGTACGAAATACCAACAATTCTGGATGAAGCACCTAAAAAATAAGCGACAAACATGAAGTAAAAAGTCCGACTTCGAAGCATCTCTGAAGGCATGTAGATTTTTACGTATTTCTCCTCAATGTGGATTGAGTCGTTGTTGACCAAGATTAATGAAGACTCTGTCAATATATCTGCAGAAGGTCCGTTTGATGTGGTTGGCTGATCTTGTGGCGATGATATCGATCGTGAAGAAGTAGACAATGACGTTTTTGTTGTTACCTTTGTTGTTGTTGTTGTTGTTGTTGTTGCTGCTGTTGGTGATGATGTTCGATCTCGTCGTTTTGTTAGTAGATTCGTAGCCTTGTAAACTCATAGCCTGACCACAAAAGAAAACAAATCGTGAGTTATATTCAATTGTTCAACAATGGGATCATGTGTTTCCGTGAGCACTACTAACGACAACTCACTCGGCGGTGCACTGACTTATCGCCAAAAGACAAGTCCTAATGCCAGGCTATAAGTTAATGAAGGCTACGGTAGACCACACCAGAATCAAAAACATCCGTTTATTGACACGATAGAAATATTTGACTGTATCTTTCAACCAGATAGTGATAGAAGAATATTTGACAAGGTAGTTTGTCAACTCGTTCTTGTTAACAATTTTATTTGGGTACATGGAAAGGGGATATAGATAATGCCCATTGCTACATTTTAATAGTTGAAAGCCAGAGGCTGTTGTGATTTCTACATTCATAAAAAAACTGATAACAGTATGAGGAAAATTTACAAATATTTCCACAAAGAGTGGAGAGGTCAAATTAATAATTATATCATTTTAATTCTGCATCACATGTATTTGAAAACCCCGGTTCCTTAAAAGGTTATACTATAGATAGTATGCGATTGGCTAAGAAGCTGATAACATTGCCATCCGGAAGTAAACGGACCAACACAAAACTGTGTGTATCCATGAACGTTTATTGTCGGGTTAATGCATTCATGAGCATTACTCATAAACGCGGATGGCAAAAAACAATAACAAAGACATGAGTGACGTCATCTTCAAACTATCTATACAAAACATACATGGAAAAGGGTTCAACAATCGTGAAGTCACTTCTCTCGTAATGAAGCATAGTAACTAGTTCTAAACTATCGGAACAATGGCGGACGCCATCACCGCCCTTATGAAATACGTCTCCGACATGATTAAAAATGTATCCATAGGAGAAAAACATTCTAATTCTGACCATGTTTTGACTTTTATACACTCTGATTATATGACATGTGAAAAAATTCTAGCCAGCATGAAGAATAAAAATTAACAATATTCTTTGTTTAGAACCAAGCTGTTGGTTGCTGGGTGGGCGTGACATCACACTATTGAATCCTATTTGGTATTGAAGAAGTTTAGCTTCAGTGATATTTCACATTATTACATTCAAAGAACCCCCCCCCCCCACCCCATTTCCCCAGCAAACATAATTCAAGAATAGCAAACATGTACCGTGCTCGATGGGAAACCAGTGAGTTTTCGTGACTGGCTTGTGCGACCCTTATAAGTTCTCTTGCTCAACACTTGGTCGAAGAATATGTCTCTGTGAAAGGCATTTCTCCTCGCCCTATCGAAGACGAGCGTCACAATTTGGGAGGACCCCCCCCCCCCCCCCATGTAAAAAAATAAAATCAATGTCTGCCAAAAAACCGTGTAAGCACCTGACGGGCTGTGTGTCGTCCAATATATTGCATGTCCGTTGTCCACCAGGGAAGTGAGATTTTTTTTTCAACACTTTAAGTACTATTTAAATGAGATCTATTACTCCAAAATTATTTGCTATGATACGCCACAGAATACAACTTAATTCTGAATATTTTCCCCACGAGAAAGAGAATCAACACACCATTACTGTAAACATTTTATAATTTGAGTCATATTTTATTGCAAATGATGAAAAGATCAAAGCAATTCGGCATTGTGAGAAAACTGTTCGGTCTATCACTATCTGTATTCAAAATTCGTAATGTCATTTAAAATATAAACCCGCATGCAAAATTCCGGCACCACATTTCGTAACGTTTGACTTTATCTCCGTGGTTCGAATCCTATTGAGGCGCGCAAAGTTCAGTCCTTGGAAAATTATCTTTACTCTCATTCTTTCACCGTACTCAGGTGTAAAGTCAGTACCTGATCGGTAACAACAAGATATGAAGTGAGTAGAAAAGTGTCAGAAGACAATAGAGAATAAAAAAATTTCGCGGCGGTGATGGGATTTGAACCCGCGACCTTATTGGTACGACAACTCCGCCTGGCCGGTGAGAGCGTGACTCTACTGTATAAGCTATCCACGAACCCAAAAAAATTGGTTTCAAACTCAGGACATTCATTACTAGAGCCTTCTCTCACCGACTACTGGAGACCGCGGGTCCTACACACACACACAACTAACGCGAAGTATTTAGCCAGCAGTTAAGCTTAATAGCCAATATTCTCAACACAAACATATAACATAGAAACAATTGAGACCTGATCGGTACCAACGCTGTCTTTGTTTGTTTTTGTTTTTAAGGGTTTTACGGCGCTTGCAACACATTTAGGTTATATCAGCGCCAGAACGTTGTCTTTGTCAAAATAATTACATGCGTCATATATGTTTTGGACTCATTGTAAAGCACCTTGAGCATATTTAGTGGATATTGCCCTATATACAAGTCATTTTAAAGGTCACTGTTGAAAAATAGCTAATTCTTAAGGGTCTGAAAAATTACCAATTTTTCAACAGTGACCTTTAAAATGGCTTGTATATAGGGCAATATCCACTAAATATGCTCAAGGAATTCGACATATTTGTCTCGTATGTGTATCTTGTATTGACGAGTTACTTAGAATAAAGCGCCTTATATTTTGGATAACTTCCTCTAATGATATATGAGGTGTAGAAATAGATTTCGACTAGAAGATCGCCCATGAATTTGTATTCTTAAGTTTTGATGTAGTCATGGGGTTGACAATTAAGGCGCGAATAATCTAAAACAAAAAGAAGCAAACCTTGCCTTTTCGTTTCGCACGCTTTCTGTAACCATACATTTATATATCTTAATTAGGGATTTATTATTTTGTTTGTTTGTACACCTCATAATGATTAATCTCAAAGCTGATGAAAATTGCTGGGTGCAAACACAAAAAAATGGAGTAGCATACAATTGGTTGCTCTTCTTTCACGAATTGTACTTTGAATCCATATTATTATCTGTTTGATGCATACCAAATTGTTCATTAAACGCATTGGCCTTGATTATAAGTGATATAAAATTATTGTCATGTTTCATATCTACAATATAATCATCCCAACTGCTTTATATCAATATCACTTTTCTAACAATCTTAGTCAAATAAAGGGACGTAATGCAATTCAATTCATTATAAGATATTTAAAGTGTTATTTCCTTTGTATTGAGAAGCATGCTTTTAACAATCTTAGGACATTAAGATAAATATCTGAAAACGTGTGTAAGAAACAGTGCCAGACAAGACAAGAAAGAAAAATACAAGAGAATAAATCAGTCTTCCTTGACTGGGGATCGAACCTCATACCTCTTGATTACCGATCAGACGTGCTGAAAGTACATCACAGAGGATAACATGAGTTAACCAATAGTTGGGACGATATCAATGCCCATATTCTTCACAAGGGTACGCATTTTACGCTGTGAACCCTCGCTTGCATCACAAAACACAAACATGAAACACGAGAGGATGGTGACAACGACTTTTTCCGATCTTTATCTTACACCAGTCTGCTCCCTAATTTCTCAATTTGATATTTTCAAAAAAATAAGAATGGAGCTATTGATGCTATGCGCTAAGGTAATTTATTCACACCATTTCGCCAGCCGGATCTAGGCTAACGGGCCATCACACAAAGCCGTGTTTAACGTTCACCGTTTATAGTCTGATTGATACAAGAATTTAGTTTTATAAAATGGCTGGCTAAAAACAAAAGCAAAGAGGTTATTGATGTCAACTTCGTTCTATCTATTGCTGATGAAATACTCACCAATTCTACCCATCATTTCAATCTTACCAACTTACAAAACTATGTGCAACCATGAATCTCTGACATAAACCAGGTCTGTGCTGTAATCAATGAGGGTAAATGTTTGATGTCCGGTTATGCTCCTTTGCTATGGCGAAAACACTGCGAGAAACTGAATACTTGTTTGTCTTCCCTTGACTAAGACACTGACTTAACACACATCACTCCACTCGACGCAGATGTGAGTGAGTATCCCGCTTTAGGTAGAGACGGATATTAGAGAATGCAAGAACTGCAGAGCCGAACAGGCAGCTAGTAAGTAATAGAAATAATGTTCAAAATGGCCTGCTGATGGAATAAATGTAACATTGTGAAACGTACTGAACCGGTTTGAGAACTGGGAAATGTGCTATATAAATGATATGATTTATTCATTTAGTAATTCTTGTACCCTTATCCACGTAGCAATATTGTGTGTCCTTACCTTGAACGCTGAAATGACCATTTCGAACATTTCCGTTTTGTTTTGTTTTCTGTAGCAAAACCAACTGCTGCTACAGCGATCACAGGGTCACATCCACACATCCTATCTCAACGGGTTGCTCTGGCGGATAGAATGGCGAGTATATTTTTTCTGAAACGATATACGAGCAAATTGCAAACCTTTATTAAATTAAGGTTAAAATATTGCCCTGTGAATCAAATGGTTATTTAGAATATCTGCTAGGACGTAACCATGAATCCTTTGGCCTTCGAATTTGCCATAATTGGGCCGCCCGTTATGCTCGGCCCTTGGGCCTGGAAAATGGAAATTTGGCAGGCCACTAGGCACTTTATTGAATAAAAACGGAAAAAAGCAAACAAACCACGGAGGCTGGGTTTGAAAGTAAAATAAATAAAAGCGTCCGTTCCCTCATCGGTCATTTCACGTTGCGAATGGCCATCTGGCCGGCTTCCCTATCGCCAAATTCATTCGCGCGCACCTAAACACTTTGTACTTAACCAATTTTGTCCACAATGTGGTAGTATAGATATAACGCAATAGACGCCAATCAGGTCTTTGTTATTGTTTTTCGCCATCCATCTTTATGAGAAATTCCCGCTAAACGGTATTAACCAGACTATCAACGTTTTAGGTTATACAAAATTGTGTGTGTTGGTCCGTTATATTTCCGGATGGCAATGTTGTGAGTTTCTTTTTCAAGCGCAAAACATCTATAATACGTAAAATAGATGAGTGTCTGTTTGTGACAGCCTTTATTTCTCCTCAAATATTGCGGGGATCTCAAATAGAATACAATAACTTTATAGTCTGAGAGAATTTAGTGAGAAAGAATCACCCAACTGAATAAAGATAGTATGAAGTTGATGTCACTCAGGTCTTTGTTATTGCTTTTTCCCATCCGCGTTTATGAGTAATTCTCACTAAACTGCATTTACCAGACTATAAACGTTCAAGGTTACACATAGTTTTGTGTGTTGGTCCGTTATACTTTTGGATGGAAATGTTGTGAGCTTGCCAAGCGCATACTCTCTCGAAAGATGCGAAAACCCGTGCCAAATTTCCTTTGCATTACATTCTGAGCGATAGGATGTTTACCGACTTGACACGGCTTGGCGTATTTGATGCTGTGCGTTCAGACATTTTACTCACAACAATCCGCCAGCGGGAAGATAGAATGCGCTTGGCCAAGGAGTTCACAGCATTGCCATCCGGAAGTAGAACGGACCAACACACAAACTCTGTGTAACCATGAACTTTTATAGTCTGGTTAATACAGTTTAGTGAGAACAACTCACAAACGCGGATGGCAAAAACAATAACAAAGGCCTGAGTGACGTCATCTTCGAACTATCTATAACGAACCAACAAATAAAACTATGTGTAACCTTCATAGTCCGAGTGATTCAATTCAGTGAGGACTACTCTTAAAAATGGCTGGCTCAAAACAATTATAAAGAGCTGAGTGGCGTCAATTTCGTTCTATCTATATATAGAGATAGTCTGATGTCATGTCGCCCAGCAACGACGGCCATCTGTACTTTTTATTCTTCATGCTGGCTCGAATTTTTCACATGTGTTGTGATCAGAATGTGTAAAAGTCAAAACATGATCAGATTTATAATTTTTCCCCCCTCTGGATACGCTAGGACTGTTGAAGCGTGTTGCCAATAGGCTTCAACAGTCATTGCGTCACTTCCCTCGTAATGACGCATGGTAACTTAGTAACTGGCTCTAAACTATTGAAACAATGGCGGTAGCCCTTATGAAATATTTCTCCGACGAGCATAAAAGTGTATCCAGAGGAGAAAAACATTACAAATATGACCATGTTTTGACTTTTATACATTCTGATCACATGACATATGACTGATCTCATGACATATGAAAAGTTCTAGCCAGCATGAAGAATAAAAAGTACCCATTTTCTTTGTTAGAACCAGGCTGCTCGCCGTTGCTGGGCGACGTGACATCAGGCTAGTGAATCCAATTTAGAAGTTTCTCGTCTTGATTGATGCATTGCGTTTATCTAATAAAAAATTCATAGCATCCGAGACCCATAGATAACCACGCCTCTCGGACAGTCGTCATATGTAAACAATGGCAGTGATTGGTTAACATAGCAATCAACACAGGTTTTACTATCGATGGTATGTATCTAAGTAAAATACCTACTGTTCTACCACTTGATGAATAAAACAAACACAGAAAACCATATGTAAACTTAAACCTTTATAATATGAACGAGAAATTGTGTGATAACTAATCACCTATTTGGCGGTATAAAAACAATAACAATGATCAGAGAAAGATCGAATTCATTCACTTTATTATTTATAAGCAACAAAACCAACTATGTTTGTCCGAGACCGTGTGAAGGTGTGTCACACATTCAATGTTTTTATTGGTCAAAAATCTATAGATAGAATGCGCTTGGCCAAGGAGTTCACAACATTGCCATCCGGAAGTATAAAGGACCAACACACAAACTCTGTGTAACCATGAACGTTTATAGTCAGGTTAATACAGTTTAGTGAGAACAACTCACAAACGCGGATGGCAAAAACAATAACAAAGGCCTGAGTGACGTCATCTGCATACTATTTATCGGTTTATTTGTAACCTTACACGTTTATAGTGAGATTAATGCAATTTAGTGAGTTCTACTCATAAAAAATGGCTGGCTAAAAACAATCACAAAGAGCTGAGTTACGTCAGTTTCGTTCTATCTTTTGATAGTTCGAAGATGACGTCACTCAGGTCTTTGTTATTGTTTTTTGCCATCCGCATTTATGAGTAATGCTCACTGAACTGTATTAACCCGACTATAAACGTTCATGGATACACACAGTTTTGTGTGTTGGTTCGTTATACTTCCGGATAGCAATTTTACGAGCTTCTTAGCCAAGCGCATACCATCTATATTTTTGTCTCGGCTTGAACACTCTCGATGAAACCGTGCATTTCGAGAGAAAACTGAATTCTCGAGCTTTACCACGCGGTTTTTTTTTGGTTTTTTTTTCTATTGTTCACAAAGACACGACACTTGGTTATGTAAAGTCGTAACTTTCATTTCGAAAGCAGTATTTCAATTTGATAGACACACTCCGTCTTTGCTCATTTTGCAACAAGTAGGAGTCACTGGGGATTAATAGTCAATTGCAGGTAAGAATAGTTTTTATTGTCATAATATTTAATATTTCATTGCCGTCAAATACAGACTGCGGCTTTGCGATCTTAATCAACAGAATGATGCAAGTCATTGAATATCGGACTGGTTTATAGAACTGCTGCTGAAAGGTTGCGACTATTTTTGCAAAATCGAGCACAAAATTGAAATCAGCACACATTGTATTTAGTCAACTATGTGGTCATGTGCTATGAAACTCGCTTTCTGGTCGGAGGGTCCTGGGTTCGAGTCTACTCGACGCATAGTTGTCCTTGGAAAAGGCTCTTTACTCACATTCTCTCACCTTGCTCAGATGTAAAATGGGTACCTGGCCCAAAACAGCGTTCTATCTGTTGGAAAAAAAAATAATATTGCATAAGGGGCGTCTTGTCATGTCTCGTTCTACATGCCACACGTTGCTATTAGTCAGGGATCATTTTTTAATCGCTTAGTCTGGTCTCTCGGAGTTATAGCGCTATATGTTTTCAGCATTATTATTATTATTATTATTATTATTATTATTATTATTATTATTATTATTATTATTATTATTATTATTATTATCATCATCATCATCATCGTCATGTTTAGTGGATATTGCGCTATATAAAAGCTCAAGTCCTTATTTTGTCTGTCGAACATTTTATAGGATTTTGTACTTGTCCATTTTAGTTTTCTTTTAATAATATCCTACATTTCTTTTGTAAATAACTATATAAAGGCCTGAACGCGTTTGAGTGTATTCCTCTGAGTAGGATCATGTGCTTGTGTCTGGATAAGTCTCTCAGGTGATCTCAAAACAATTATACTGATAGTGTGCGTGTGCTTTAATCTGGAATTTTCTTGACTATCCATTTTTTTCTCCCTTTACTGGTGCTGACATGAAATGTCCTGATTGTGTTGCAAACGTCGTAACACCCCCCCCCCCCTTCCCCCTCCCCCCAAGGCAAGGAGGCAAGGAATATCTCTAAGCCATTTAAATTGATCATTTTTCATTATGGATAACAATAGATTTGATGGCTTTAATTGGCCTAATATCATATTGGGTGCTGAATGTTATTTTTCTTTCGAACAGGTTACACTTACACCCCCCCCTCCTCTCCCACCCTGGTAAATTAACTTCATCAGTTTGTCATAACTGCCGGCATCACGTGATCTTGAGAGGCACATTATGTATGAAAAAAAATATTCAAGACAAAAATATCCTGCCGGTAAGTTCATGTCAAAATTCAAATGTGTTGTAAAATAGTGGATGGCGTAATTTATCTTGAGTCGTTAAATATCAATCGGGCTGGGGAATTATATCTGAATTCTTCCGACATCTGACACGTCATTTATAATAGTGGGTTTTTTCATTTCTAACAATTTTGATTAATTAGATACTTATGATCAAACAATGATGATGAATTGATAAAGAGAGAGTGGACCTACGTTTTTCATAAATGAGCTCTTTTTTAAAATATTTATTTGGAATATTTTCGGTGCATTTTGCCGAATAGCAGGTGGTTGTCTCCTGTCCGAGAATTTTCGAAAAAAAAAATTGATACTGTGGAGTGGAATATCATTATTTATCGAAAGTACAAATCAATGTCCTCAAAAAATATATATCTCCATGCCAACATGGTGACACTTAGTCAAAAAGTGAAACGACTGGTTCATTGTACGTTGTCTATATATATATATATATATATATATATATATATATATATATATATATATATATATATAATATTGTGATTATGGTGATGGTGATTGTGATGACGACAATGGCGATGACGTTGATTGCGACGATGATTATGGCGATGACAATGATGGCAACGACGATCGCGACGATGATGATGAAGATGATGATGATGGCGACGATGGAGAGGGTGACTATGACGATGACAATGACGATGACGATAATGACGACAGGGTGGTATCTTTGAATCCCAATGGTGGACAGATGGTCACATTGCCTTTCCCCCCCTATATCTGTTGTCTGGGTTACTTTCTGTCTTTGTCTTGGAATGGGATTACTTGGCCTTGTCCTAATTCTGACTGAAGTCATTGACATGGAAGGAAACCGTCAGATGTGTAGGTATAGTTTCGGGAAATATTATTTTCCTTGTAAATCATCTCTCTGTCATGAGCTGTTACATTAAAAAAAACATAATTATATAAAATATATAATGGTTTGTAAACATTTTGGTGTATCCTCTTAGTGGGGACCTGAGCTTGTGTCTGGATGAAACTTTTAGGTGATCTCAAACCAAGTACGTTGTGTGCTCTTGGAATCCACATTTGTTCCCTATTTGAACCTTTCCCCTGTGGTTTACTTTTTCTTGAGTGCTTTCCATTGTAAATCTATAACATTTTTTGACTGTCACATTTTCTCCCTTTTTACCGAAATGACCTGACCTAAATGTATCGCAAATGACGTAAAACCCTGATGACCGTGTTGACCATGACGATGATGATGATGATGATGATGATGATGATGATGATGATAATAACAATGATGATATAGACCTGCGACTTGTTAGACGATAGTTTTATACAATGGAAATCTCATACGGTTAGAACATAAGAAATAGGACTAGAATTTGGATGTCATTATTTTCTTCTATTTATTTGTTCTGGTTACAGCAATTTCTTGCAAAAACCTCTGCCGACAGCGCCGCTGCCACCACCAGATGAGGGAATTCAAAGAGTTGTATCCAACAGAAGAGGGAGACTATGTCAGTGATATATACTGTCATTTTTGATCATGACGAAACAGTCCTACTATTTAGCAGAAGGGCCATTGGCGAAGTAAGTTTGGTCTTTTACATTGATATTCTTTTAAAATTATTTAAATGAGCTTATTTATTACTTAATATCCACTTAATGTGCCCAAAGAACTGGATATGGCGCGAGACAAGACGTTTGTATTTCGTTAATACATATTTTTTCAAGAGACAGAGCTATAAACGCGCAGGTTCTCATTTTGCATCCAAGTGTGATGAAAGTGAAAAAAGTGCATTTTCCAAGGATTCAACTTTACCTCTCTCACAATGAGATTCGATCTAATGACTTGTGCCTACCTCCCAGTGTCCCAGGTTCACTCCCCACTGGTGTACATCTGTCTTGGGTTCATTGCACACTGGTGTCCACCTCTTATAGAGTTCAGTCCCTGCTGCTGTCCATATACCATAGCCCCAGGTTCAGGTCTCACTCCCCTTTGGTGTCCACATCTTATAGTCTCGGACTCGGGTTCAATCCCAACTGTGTCCACCTCCATTAGTACATGTTCATTCCGCAATGGTTTCTCATACACCGGGGTTTCATTCCACTGGTATCCACCTATTATAGCCCCGGGGTCAATTCCCATTAGTGACCCTCCACCTCGACACGGTATTAAGATGGGATTTTCAATTTTGGGTTTTTTGGTACCCGATCAAAGCTATTTCATGCCTGGAAATTTGATACCATATTTATAAAATTCTGATTTCATTGCCGAGATATGACCGTTTGAAGTAAGGGAGAGTGTAAAAACCAAGTTTTGAGAAAATCGACTTTGAAGTTGAGGCCCTTGTTTCACTCACAGTCGAATCAATGGGTAAAGATTACTCCTTAGATACGGGCATTGGAAATTTATTGAGAGTAATAAAATTTAGAATGAGCTTAGAATATAGAATTTAATAATGTGCATACAAACTTTTGAAACAATCCAAATGTTACTTTTGTAGTTATTTATTATGTAAGATGCCCTTAAATTTATAAAACCACCCAAAAAAATGCCGGCGATTTAATGAAATTGCAGAAATTATTGAAATATTTTTGACGCTTAATTAAAAAATCAACGAAGTAAGAATAACTTTTTGTTTTATTTAATAGAGGAAATACGAATGCAAAATGCCAAATGTTAAAGAACAGTTTTAAAACTTATTGAAGCGGTATGGACAGAGAAATATCAAGAAAGAGGATGAGGGATGAAAAGAATGTGAGAGTAAAACACACACACACACACACACACACACAACCACACATAGAGGATAAAGAGAACGAAGAGAGAGAGAGAGAGAGAGAGAGAGAGAGAGAGAGAGAGAGAGAGAGAGAGAGTGGGAGAAGGGAGGGAGGGGGGGGGGACTGCTTGTATTTATTGTATTGTAAAGGGCGGGAGGGAAATAAAGTAAAGATTGGAGACTTTATAAATGTGTGTGTGTGTGTGTGTGTGTGTGTGTGTGTGTGTGTGAGAAAGAAACACGAGGGGAGGGAGACGAAGAGAGCTAGAATGGTAGATACACAGAAAGGCGAAAAAGGATTGGGGGGGGGGGGGGGCAAAGAATTGGTTGGGATAGTAATAGAAAGAGCTTCGTTTCAAAAGAAGTCAAAGTCAATCAATCGAAAACATATTGCGATTTTTAAAATGGGTCTGGTCAAATCATTTTTGTTGCATTGTTTCCATTTTTAGTCGGTTGACGGCTTGAGGAGGAGGGGTGGGGATTAATTTGTAAAGACTTACACGAAATCATATCACTGAGGAGGGGAGAAGGAAAATAATTTTGCTCAATATAAATGTTTTATTATATCAATGCTTTATGGTGATTTAGATTTAAAAGGTGGCATGCGGTGCTTTTGTGTATGTGGAACTAGGGAATTGTCAGGACTGCTCCATATCTATAATTATGTTTTTGTCTTCCCCATTTTTACCGGCATTGAAATCACCTGTGTCACAAGAACCTTCAACCTCCATAAATCATTTTCCTACTGGAGTCTTATTCGTTTGTTTCTTATAACCCCTTCCCTAAAGAGATGGTCAACATTATTAAGAAAAAATATCAAGTAAGATGTACAATTACTAAAATGAAAGGATACATTCGGTGACCTAAAGCCAATCACGATTTTAAAAAGTTATAACAAATTTAATCATTTCACTACAATACATTTCCTTTCAGGGGCCATGGACAAAACACATCTGTACATGAGCTGTACATTAATGTGGCCACGAGTATTTGTGTGCTCTCAATTTGCCACTAATCTCGTTCTTTGCCAATATTTAATTTGATAATTTAATGACCTTGTCTTTATTCTTGGATTGGCTTTTTCACTCACAATTTACTTTTTGATTACCGTCAATTTTGGACCATTTAGAGTATATTTAGTTTTATGGTAATCATTTCCTATGATCGAAAGAAATCATCTAACAAGAATAATAAGTACAGCCAAGCTGAGACGACTCAAAAAATTCCAAATTTACAGAGGCAAAGTTACCTCTTAAGGCAAAGTTACCCTCAATTAACGGTCCTTTTCTATCACAAAGTACCCAAAAAGACACGCCTCCAAATTCACTTTATTTCCTTTACTCATTGTAGATCATATCCAATCCATGAGGGCGTTGAAAGATATGAAGATGACCTCTTGAAGATATGGAAATGGACATTTGCCAAGAAATCACCAAGTTTTTTGACGTCATTTTATCAAGATATTTAAATTGTTGCTGTCTGTTTCAAGTTTGGTGAGATAATATATAAATAGACGAATTGCATCTGTCAACAAATATCTCAAACTTCTTCACGGTGCTTGAAACGAGAATAATTTTTAAAAATCATTTTAATCCATATTGTAAGAACCATGCACGAGTCTTTATATATGAATAAGATCACCTTTAATTATTCTATGATATTTTAGTGAAGACAAAAATAGATACTTTAATCTTTCTTAATAAGATGTCGAATGTCAAACGTCTAGTAGCGGTAAGGCTCTTTATCTTATCTAAATCACCTAACTCGGCAGTATTGTCATATTTTCTACCATCCACTTCGCATTTAATCAATTCAGACCCATACATGCCATAAAACTAAATGAAACAAACGTTGGGCACTGAGCTTTGGAATGTACAAAATAAAAAACCCAATGTGTATGAAATATGTTATAGATTTCACGACAGATAACCAGGTGAAGATATTAAAAGATAAATGTTGTACATATTGGTCATTTACCACTGAGTTTTGGAATGCATGAATAAAACACCCAAGATATACTGAATACTCTTTTTTTAATTGTAAGACGGGTAACCAGATGAAAATATTAAATCATTACATTAGAAATTGACAAATAGGGCTGAATAATCGTATAAAGGATTGATCATTTTATAGGGACATTTACAGATTACCAAATGGATTTAAGCCGTTGTAGAGTTTATTGAAAATGGTTGATTTCCTAGGGCACTGGATGTCTCCTATTTATATAAATCTTTTGATTGTGTAGATAAATAGGAACTTTTTATGAACATTAATTGCACTGAATTTTTGGACAATCAGTTAATTAGATTAAGCAATGGTCTTATATTTATTTTAATTAGATGATTTATGTATTTGACTTACTCTGGAACACAGAGCTTCTTGAATTGACACCTCGTCATCCATATTCATCATTCATTATTCATTAGCAGCATCTGCATGCGGGCGGTTGGAGGGCGCTGCTGGCAGGGCCTGTTATCTATCCCCCTTGTCCTCTTTTGGCTTTCTATTTGTGCTAGACTGAGATTGACTAGGTGTACCCGAGCCCTTCTGTGACATTGGGTGAGCGGTTTTAGGCTGGTCACAAATAGATTGCTTCTCTATTCTTTTATTCCTATTCCCCTAATGTCTTCCTTTTTCTAAGGCACCTGTGACCAAAAGGTGTTGCAGATGGTCCACCTCTATATCTACCTAGCTGTCCCTTTGTGTTGTTTATCTTTACTCTTTGCACTGAAACGATCTTAACGTTTCACAAGTGCCAAAACTCTACAGCTTATTGTGATGGTCTTTCACATTGTATCAATTACACAACAATTACAGAATTAACATTTACTAAAATATGTAATCACAAAAGAATTTAACACTCATTGAGGATAATTTACGTTTATGCATGAGTACTTAATAACAATTGCAAGGAATTAAGTTTTGTCATAGTATTGTTTAAAGGCAGTGAAATGATCTAAAAGTTTTGCAGCTAGACAACTTATTGCAGCATTTTTTGGGGGATTATATACTGAGCAAAATTTAAGGACAAGTAATTTCATTTATTTCTCTGAGTTATGTATTTGCATTTAGATTATATTTAATAATTTTAGGTATTTAGAATACAAATTTGATAAGTTCCTCAACGTCTGGGCTCTAATTAATTTGTGCAAAATATAAAATCAGCAACATTTCCAAATTAACTACCAACCATTACCTACCTTCCCCGATATTCCGTTTGATCACATAGGACAATTAAATGTCAGAACACTACATGCAAGAAATATCGGCCCTTCACCATTGAGGCCTGGAATATACAGCATAAAAACCCCAACAACTTATAGTTAGAACTATTTTTGTATGCAACATAGATAATGAGATAAAGATAATTAAATCATTGCATCAGAAATTGTGAACGATTGCTGAATAACGGTGTAAAGAATAAATTAGATATATAGAGATAGTAACAGATTATCAAATGAATTTTTAAGGTATTGTAGGATTTATTGGATTTCCTAGAGCACTAGAGATCTCCTATTTACATAAATCTCTTGATAGAGTAGATAATGAGGGACTTTTTATGAAAATTAATTACCCTGAATTTTTGGACCATCAGTTAAATTGATTAAGTAATGGTATTATACATTTTGAATCTTTGTAGATGTGTTTGACTTTCCCTGGAACACAGAGCTTCTTGAATTAGCAACTTGTCATCAATATTCATCATTCACTATTCACTAGCAGCATCTGCATGCGGGCGGTTGGAGGGCGTTGCTGGTAGGGCCTTTTATCTATCCCCCTCGTCCTCTTTTGGCTTTCTATTTGTGCTAATTGACGTAGTCTTACTGTTACATCAGGTGAGCGGTTTTGGACTCGGCACAAATAGATTGCTTCTCTATCTTTTTATTCCCATTCCCCTATTATCTTCCTTTTTCTAAGGCACCTGTGACTCGAGGGTGTTGCAGGTAGTCATCTCTAAATCTATCTAGCTGTCCTTTTGTGTTGTATTTTCTCTCTCTAAGTGTTGTCCTATACATTTAGTTTATATTTAATAAATTTAGGTATCTAGAATAAAATTTTGATATTTTCCTGAACGTCTATCTAAGCACTAATCAAATTGTGCAACATATAAAATCACCAATATTGTCAAATTTCCTATCAACCTTTATCTAGTTTCCACCACATTCCATTTTATCACATCGGACTCTTAAATGTCACAACACCATATGATACAAATGTCGACGTTTTGCCATTAAGGTCTTAGTCTGCATCATAAAAAAACCCAATAGGCTCTATTTGAAATGACTATTTTTTATTGTAAGACAGATAACAAGATGAAAATACTAAATCATTACAATAGAAATGTTTTTTATTTAATGTGTATGCATTGAGTTTTCCATGTAAAATTGAAGGTGTCTAATATACAAAGTTTATAATTTCTTGAACGTTAAGGCACTTATCTTTTTTTAATCACATCATTTAGCAGTATTGTCAAATTTCCTATCATCCACTTCCCATTTAATCACTTCAGATCCATAAATATCATAAACTGAAAGAAAAGACATTGAACAATTACCACTGGGTTTTGGAATATACAAAATAAAAAGAGCAACTAAGATTATTAAATACTATTTTTCAAAAGTTTAAGACATAACCACGTGAAGATATTAAATGTTTGGCTTTTTCTGGAACGCACTCGAATTTGCACCTCGTCATCCATATTCATCATTATTCATTAGCAGCATCTGCATGCGGGCGGTTGGAGGGCGTTGCTGGTAGGGCCTGTTATCTATCCCCCATGTCCTCTTATGGCTTTCTATTTGTGCTAGATTGAGATTGACGTGGTTTGACTGACCCCTTTTGTGACATCGGGTTTGTGATTTTGGATTGAACACAAATAGATTGCTTCTCTATCTTTTTATTCCTATTCCCCTATTATCTTCCTTTTTCTAAGGCACCTGTGACTCGAGGGTGTTGCAGGTTGTCATCTCTAAATCTATCTAGCTGTCCTTTTATGTTGTATTTTCTTTCTCTAAATTTTGTCCTATACATTTAGTTTATATTTAATAAATTTAGGTATCTAGAATAAAATTTTGATATTTTCCTGAACGTCTATCTAAACACTAATCAAATTGTGCAACATATAAAATCACCAATATTGTCAAATTTCCTATCAACCTTTATCTACTTTCCACCACATTCCATTTTATCACTTCGGACTCTTAAATGTCACAACACCATATGATACAAATGTCGACGATTTGCCATTAAGGTTTTAGTCTGCATTATAAAAAAAAACCCAATAGGCTATATTTGAAACCGACTATTTATTTTATTGTAAGACGGATAACGAGATGAAAATATTAAGTCATTGCAATAGAAATTGCGAACGAGGCTGAATAACGGTATAAAGGATTACTTAGCTTTATAGAGATATTTCATTCATTCATTCATACATACATTCATCGCATGATCTGATGATCGTCGGGGAGATGCATGGGATGCAGATCTCACCAGCGGGTGGTTGGATGGGAGCATCACCCTTGAATCATATACCTATGATGTTCGCATGGGTGTACGATCCGATAGTGATGTCGTTTCTTCTTCTCTTTACTAGCCTATTCTGCTTCTTTGGTTTGTGATTGTATTTTTGACAGGGGATTTTTTTTTTCTGTAAATCTTCTGCCTGTTTGTTCTTGGTTATTTATAATTTAGCTTATGGTATCTTTAGGTTATGATTTTGATTTACATTTGTACTATTTTTGTTAGATTGCTTGTTTTTTTTTTTTTTGTTTCAGCGGTCTCTCATATAACCTCAATTGTGTTGGAAGAGACCTAAAGCAACAAACAAACAAACAAAAAAGATCTCACCACTTTCTGCCATTCTTTCTATAATGTGTTTCTGTTCTGTCAAGACTTGAAGGGTCTGGGCTCAAATCGATGTTATACAGCCCTTTGCAGTATTCGGTCCATCTGTTCGTGACATCCTCTTTCTGGTTAAGTAGAGCACCCTTGCTGTCTTCAATAACATTAGCTTTTGGTCTACTTGTTTTTGTAAGCCTTTTCAAGATATCATAGGCTTTCTTTACATTCCGGTGCTGCATCCCACGATCAATGTATCTGCACTGCGCCATTACCCAGTTCTCCTTTGCTTTGCGCATAGTTCTCCTGCCTTCTACATTTGCCTGTTGATACTTCATTCTGGATTCTTCATCACGGGTTTTGTTTTTCTTCAGATCTCTCCTTTTGTCGCATAAATCCAACATATCATTGCCACCCATGGTCTGATTTTTCTTCTTTGTCCCAAAACCTCTTCTGCAGTCGTACGCAGAACATCATCGATGCTTCTAGTAATAGTGTCTATGTCGTTGTCAATAAGATACTTTTTTTTCTATGTACTAGACACTGAAATGACCTAAACGTGTAGCAAGCGTCATGTGTAAAAATCTCAAATAATATCGTGGGTGCTCATGGGAACAGAAAAAGTTGGAATTTCATCGGAATTTTTTATTGGAAGAAATAGTGCTAGAATCTTTTAAAAAGTATGAACTGAGTAATGTACGAGGCTGGCATTGAGCTGAATATTTCTTGCCATTCACACAATGGCCAAAATCATCCATCAGCGTCAGACTCATCTCCCTTATCCCACCATCTAGTCTTTGGGCCTCCCATTTTCCTCTTTCCCGCAATTTGCAAGTCCAATACTTTCCTTCCCACGGACTCCCTCTCTCGTCTTTTTACAAGTCCGAACCATTTCAACCTATCTTCTCTCATCTTGATTGATACTTTCTTCACTTCAGTCAACCTTCGAATTCGTTCATTTCTCACTTTATCTTTTCTTGACCAGCCAAGTTACCATCTCAACATCCTCATTTCTGCCACCTCAACTTCTTTATCTTATTTCTTTGTTGTAGCTGCTGTCTCTAGTCCATATAACATTGCTGGTCTTACAACTGTTGTATATATTTTCCCCTTCACCTTTGTGGATATTCGTTTGTCACAATTATTCCAGCCTGCCTGTATCCTCTTCTTAACCCCCATCACATTTCCCCCATCTCCATGAACAGTTCTTCCTTAGTATTTGAATTGGTTTGTCTCTAGAGCATCCTCTTCTCCTACCTTTATTGGTGGTTCCGCTCTCTATTGTCCGATGTACAAATATTATGTATTTGATCTGCTTATTCTTAATCCCCTCCTTTCCATCACAAGTCTCCAACCCTCCTGTTCCTTTTCCGCCCCAGCTTTTGTATCATTCATGTACGTCTTCTTTTCCACTATTATATCATCACGCTGCATAATGCTCAGTACCAGTCGCCTGATTACTATTGCTATTTCATTTAGCATATTATACCGACAGAATAATGCATTCCAACAAAAAATCAGAAAATTATAACATTTGAACCAAGTAATAATTTAAGAATGTGAAAGTGCATAATGAATTCAACCTTAACTCATTCAATCAATTCAAAATATTTCAAGGAACATTTCAGCTACGTAGTTTAAAATCCAGTTCGAATTGACTCAGGCAAAACTTAAACAAAAATATAGAGGGCCAAATAATCAAAGGCCAACATAACTAAATTGGACATCAAAACCAATTTTATATATTTACCAGAATTCTGGATAAATTAATTTCACATCGAATTTTCAACCCAACTTTCCATTCCCCACCCCCAGTACGCATGTCCGTTTCATCGTACTGTTTTTACGACTCCAACTCGTATTAAAAAAGCACAGCTAATATTATGTCATTGTTTGCTAAGAGTGAAAAATCTGAATAGATAGCATTTTGAAGTATGTAACGATGCATATGAAATTAACTACGCAACATATAACTTTGAAACTTATTTCAAAATATGAAGAAATAGGACTTCATTCAACTTTTGACTTATTTATTCAATTTTTGTTGTTGGAAGAATCCAAGCAGCTTCTGTTGGTATAATATGTGTTATCTAAAAGATTCCTGGTTACTAAAAAAGCATTGAATCCAACCCGGTTTTCTAGACTTATTTAAAAGACTGTTTCACAATAGGAATCAAAGATAAAGATTCATGCTTGTCGAAGACTGGTTGGATATTTTTGGGGTCGTATTAGGATTTAAATTGGTTGGTTCCCATGACCACTCAGACAAATGTAATGAAGTCATTGTAACAGATATAGATTTTCCAACACGAAATCAAACTTTTTTTTCCTTTTGCTGGTAATAAAAATGCTTGATTCGATTATTCTCGTTTTCCAATAAATTTATTGTTATGTTTGCGGTTTCCGAAAAAAAAAGAATATTAGGTACTTGAAACCAATATTTCAAATCAGTGTCGTACCAAAAAGATCTTGCATTCCTGATTAAAATAAAATGACAAAAGGAAATATGGGCCAATGTGAGGGGTGCAGAAGGGCGCCCCTGGGCCCCGCCACATAAAACGAAAACCGAATCCAGAGTTAAAAATCAACTTTACACGAATTATTGCAGATGGATATGAAACTTTTTTTACGTTGACTCGATGACGGCCCGAATCAATTATTTTACGAATTAAGGGGCAGTTTAGGTATTTTCTAAAAATTTGTATCTATATTGGGTTTTTTAAATTATGTCTCGTCATTATAGGTTTAAAAAACTTTTGTGGTGAAAAATAAAAATTATCTGTGTTAATACCAGTTTTGCGACTTGATTTGGGGGTCTGGCATAAAAAATATAACAATCTTGTGCGTGGCAAACGTTCCACAAAAACTAATGAAAGAACGACATCGATATTCTTCCCTATTATCAACACTACCATAGTGTGTCGCTATAGAGATTTTACGGCTTTAGCTTATGGAATTTTTATTAGAATATTACAAAGGTGAGAATCAAAATGTCATGACAAAATTGATGTTAAAAATTCACAATTTGGATTATAATTCAAAATACACATACCTTATGAATAAAATCTCTATGGCGACATAATACATTATCTCTGTGATAACTCTGGAAATTTTCAATTTCATCGAATAGATTCTGAGAAACGTTTGTCACAGTATCCCATACCCTTAGAAAAATGAAATATTGTGAAAATTAAAAATAGCTTTCCGTTTTTTACACTTTTCTTACTGCCTGTACCCTTTTCGACTGTTTTCGTGCCTTTACAGTCTAGTTTAAGAATTTGAACTTCAATAATATTATTTCTAAGATAATAAAATGCCTTTTTCCACCAAAATCTCAAAATCAGTTTTTTGAATGACTTTCCTAATAGACCCAAACCGCCCCTTAACGAATGAAGCAAAATTTAATTGAAAATTTTAATATTTCTTAAGATAATAAAAAGACCGTTTCATTCTCAATTAGAGGAATGCAAGACCTTCAGAACAAAACGAAATATACCATGACTACAGTGGAGGATTTTGACAAGTTTTTTCTTCACCGACACTCGGATTCTAAATGTCGAGTGTAAACCCTCAGGGCCATTGGGCACATTATCTTAAAATTAATCCCGGATTAACTCCGAGTAGATATTTTTTAAAATTAAACTTTCACCGTTGGACAAGGTACTGGTCTATCCCGAAACACATTCCGCCAAATCCATCAGACTAGCTTTACAAAAACCTGATCAAAACCAGTCCTTTTGCTTGAGGCGAGCATTCTGCCAATTCATCAATCGAATAAAAATTCAGTTTTGTTGTTCTCTGCAGCTTGTGTGTATGCATTTATGAGTGTTACTGTGCGCGCGCACCGAGAGAGAGAGAGAGAGAGAGAGCGCGGTGGTGAGGGGTAAACAAATAAATGAGTAAACAAATACAGATAAGAAGGTAGAGGAGGGAGGAGGGCGGCGGGGGGTGGGGGGGGGAGGGAGAGCAGAAAATTGGTCTTTTAAGTGCAGGGCAACATTCTTAGCATTTTAAAGTACGTTTAACTCGATTGACATGACGCAAAACTCTTTTTTTCTGGTCATATCCTCCACTGTAATGTCTTTAATCCGCGTAATTCCTATACGCGAAAGAACAGGCTCATTTTTTAATGTACTATCAGGAAAATATGGTTTCAAAATTTAAAAAAACAACAAAAAAACATTTTGTGTTGGTCAATCTATGCGAGGATGTTGATGTTGAGATTGGTTGTGGTATGTCGAAGTGATGGAAACGATCTTGGTTGGGAATGTAATGGTAGGGTTATGGATGCTGGACGTGAGTTGGTGTTGAAATGATGATAGGGATGAGGATGATGAAGTGGCGGCAGTAGCAGTGGTGGTGTGGATGACAGGGTGGGTGTCGAGATGATTAGGATCATGATGGTAGGGTTATTGTGGGGAGATGGGGGTTTTGGGAAGAAATGATGATGCCATTGGTTGTGATGGTAAGTGTTAGTGGAGGAATCCGATGACGGTTGATAGTGACAGGGTGACAGGAATTGTAATGTTGGGATCAGGATTGTAAAGGAGGTGGTTGTGGGTGATGGTGTTTGGGAGGATTGTGACGGAGGTAGAATTGGGAGTGAAGTGATGGTGGTGGTATTGTTTTGGACTTGGCAATCCCAGGCTGGTTTCGACTGGATGGAGGCAGGTGAGTCACACTCTTGTCCTTTGCTTTCATGGTCGATGTGGTCATCATTATTGTGAAAGACAGATGAATGCTCTTCAACCGGTGGAGGCGCATTGATTTGTGTTTCAGTTTTGACGGAATACAGAAGGTGATCTGGAGGCCTACAGATGACTGGAATGTATTTGGACTGGATGTTGACGCACATTGATCTTGGTGGCAAAGTGGCAAGGCTGTGTGTGACTTTCCTCTTCCTTGTCGGATCACCTAGGGGCTAGGTCTAAAACTTTACCATTATTTGATCTTCATTGCTGAATCTGCTTCTGTCATCTCCTTGCTATCACCATCACACATTGTCACTAATCTTTCATTTTGATCCCTTCATCACAATTAGCATCATCTTGTCAATATCAACCATCATCGCTTCCAAAACTACCACCTCCCATCACAATCAAATGTCATCGGATTCTCCTCTCAAAACTTCCATTTTTCTCCTCAATAATTCTACCTGAGTGACCCCAATCATCACGACATATGTCCTGTCATCTTCATCAACATTGTCACTGTCGTGGCTTCTACCATCTTCATCCCTGTAATCACTTCAACACTAACGCCACTTTCTTCACCCTGGGGCCTACCATTGAATTCCCACAATCCTGGTCTTGGCCACTGCTCCAACATTTCCACAATCATTACTAACACCAGCTCCCTTACTGTTGCATGTCCCTTCATTGTCACCTCTTGTACGGGGTGAATGCAATTTTGCAACACTTGGGAGGGTCCTTTGACCTCCCATGGTCATTCTTTGTCTTGGAATTAGGTTGTTTGTTTTTGTCCCTTCTCTGATGTAGTTTTTGTGTTACGAGGGCTGTCCCAATATTAAAGTAAGTAATGCCACGAATCGCTTGTTGTGTCTAACATTTGTAACTGGAAATTATAGATCAATTGAGCACCATTGCTGAAAGTTTGAGCACAATTGATGAACGGACCTTTTTTCTACATCAAAAAGATATCAACCATGATTACTGAGTGGGCAAAGGATGAAAATTTTGCGGTAATACGATTTCTGAATGCAAAAGGAAAACGTTCTTCGGAATTCATTCAGAGTTAGTAATCGTTTATGGTGAAAATGTTATGAGCTTGAAGCAGGTAACTTTCTGGTGTAAAGAATTTCAACAAGGTCGATCTGACAAGCAGGATAAGATATGCACAGGAAGTTTAGGAAGGTCATTGTCTGCTCACTCACAAGGAACATTGGGAATGTTAATCTGATTCGGGAGGTCAGGCGACTTAAATTTCGAGAACAATCCTTTCGAGTAGGACATTCCAAATCAGCTGTTCATAGAATAATCGAACATTTAGATTTCAGAGAAGTGTCAGCCCGATGGCTCACAAAACAGCTGACACAGACAGAGACCGACGCGGCTAAGCAAGGGCGTTTTCCAACACAACGCAACACCGCATAACGCCAAACATTACAAAAAACTGGCTGAATTATGAATTTGAAATTTTACATCCTCCTCATGGCCCTGATCTACCACTATCATCTGTTTGGAACTCTGAAGCGCCACTTGGCTGAAATAGGTTCGAGGACGACGATGAACTCAAATCAGGTGTTGAGAATGGGAGGCCTACCGAAAGCTCATCGTGCTAAAGAAAATAACTCAAATATTCCCTGAACTAATCCTAAGAAAAAATACAACCTAGTACCTTTACTTAACCCAAGTAGGAAAAAAACACCCTATCACCTTTACTAAGACTTATAACTAATCCTAATAGAAAAAAAATGTCCTTCGATCTCGAGCTAAATCTAATTTTAAAAAAACCATAGGACTGCGTTGCACTATCTTTCAATACTTCACAAATCAAAATCGAGGCCGAGAATTAAAACGTTGGTCGAATTAGGAAATTCTAAACTTTCACAAATCTATCAAGGTTTGTTCAAGTTTTAAAAATGTTTATATATGATGACAAATTGAATAAACAAACGCCTGACAAAAGGTCCACAGTGAAAATACAAATTGAAAGAAATGCTATCACGAGGAGCTTTAGGAAGGTCTCCCTTGAGAATTGGCTCAAAAGTCTTGACGTCAACTTTTGAGGGAAGTTATGTTTGCCCTTCTGTTGCGGTGTAGAAAATGCATCGAACAGAATGGCGATTACGTAGACACCTGATATGTACATCGCGGAATAAATTTGCTCAACACACTTTGGAGCCACGGCCTTACTTGACCTAAATCTAGGACAGCCCTCGTATTTGTAAAATTTGTGTGTTCCTTTTGGTGGAATAATGTGCAGTCTGGCTGGAGATCTCAAAGCCCACTGATACTGATAGTTCGCTCTTGGAGTCTACTTCTGGACAATCTAACCCCCTTAAAAAAATTTACCTCCGGTGATTTCAATTGCAAATCTTGAATTCTTTTTTACTATCTCATATTCTCCCTTTTTATTGGTGCTACAATCTACAATGATCTAAAATGTCTCAAGCGCCGTAATAACACACGTTTGGAACATTTACTTTTCCCGTATGAATAGCAGTTACTTATATGAAAATTGGTGCACCATTTTATTCACCCTCCCCCCCCCCCCCCCCCCATTAGAGTCGCATACTAAATTCTGGACATTCAGTATCATCGCCACAAATTGAAAATGTTAGATTATCCACTGCCAGGTGTGGTCTTCCAGTAAACGTCTTTCTTTGAAATGTTGTCTTGTACACTCTCTGTGTCTGTACAGCCTTGACCTTTATATGAGGTCGCACAAATGTGAACTGAAGCAATAAAGGCGTATTGATTGAATTTTATTGCTGTTTCATCACTGTGCCGGCATCAATATATCTCTAGTTTGATTAGATATTTATCTTTTTTTCTGTAGACTATCATAATAAACCAATCAGTAAACTAAATGCCGATACAATCAAAGTACTGAGCGTTACTATACATATTGTTCACGGGCCATGCTCACGAGGTTCCGAGCCAGTTGTTGGTCTCTCATTGACTTTCCATCTCCGACACTCCACCAGTCTATCTGGCTGTCTTTTTGTCGGCTCTTTACTTGCCACCCAGCTTTCCATTGTTGTATCCTCTATATTGCTTTTTCTTTTCCCCTTTATTTCAATATTTTAAAAACCAACAAAACAAGGGCAATCCGTCTTACAATGGTAAATAGTCGTTTATAAAATTTACCCATTGATTTAAAGAATGCGACCTAATCTGAAATTGAGGTGATACGGCAGTCGTAATAATATTAAAGTGTTGGAACAATGCCATTTACATAGAGGCCATTTCGCCCAGCCAAGAGACTTTTTGATAACACAACAATCCGATTTCCACAGACGATGCTTTCTTTTCCTCATGATAAGGCGAAATTACCCATGAATAAGTCATAAGCGACGTGTACTTATTTGCAGGTCTGTTAACCCAGATTGTTATGGTCTCATTGTTGTAATGAAAATACTCGCAACCAACGCAAAATAACGAAACAAGCCCATACTTGCGTTCTGCTATCAGACCTGCTTCTATCCGCACCTAGGTCATGAACCACATTCTTATAAAAGACCTTATTCAAAACACGTTTATCAATTTTTAATTGCCACGGGTCTTGTTTTTATAATTCCAAATAACCTTGCGTACACATTGAAGATTATAAAGAGATAAAAAGAATTACATTTTTAATGATACAAGAGAATGGAGAGTAAATATAAATGGAAATTAAACGAGAATACTTTGTTTTGGCAATGTTCAATATTTTAGCATATGTCTGTAAATAGTTTTAAGTGTATCTACAGTACTTTTTAGAAAAAAATGAGAATCAACAAAACATAAGTTTGAGATTAAAGTGCATTTATTACATGTTTATTTCATTTGAATTGTTTGTTATTGAGCCGACGTGTTATTATATATATATATATATATATATATATATATATATATATATATATATTATATATATGCAGGTCTGACATGCGAATATAATTATGGGCTTAGTTGAACATTGTTGTACTGGACAATATTTTGCTTCATGGTTTGAGATTTCGTTAAAAAAAAGCCCACAATAAACTTATCAGACCTGCAAGTATAAGCACGTCTCATTGAACAAATAATTCAAAATGCAAACCATGGACTAAACAACCTATGCACTTTAATGGGGTTTTTATTAATGCGTTTTAGTGAATATCATCATTGTTTTTACCTATAATATACGCCTTGATTCTATTTTAAGGAGGGAGGGGGGGGGGGTAAAAAAATAACCTTCTGTGTGTATCTCTTTTCATCCCCTAGTGGGTTTTGCCCGACCAAGTTTATATAAATATGATTTTATAAGAATTACTCGTTTTTATCTGGCTTCTTTTATTTTGTCGGTTCTTTCCTTGCCATCAATCATTCCATTGTTGTATCTTCTGTATCTCTTCTGTATTGCATTTGTTTCGCCTTTTTTTTTCAATATTAAATAAAACAAACAAAAAACAAAAACAAAAAAAAACCAAACAAACTGTCTTACAATAATAAAAATAGTCTTTTATATAATTTACCCATTGATTTTAAAAATATGATTTCAAATGCTTCGCATTCTAAGTCCCTCGTCAAATAAGACACGATTTGATGCTTAAATTCATAGTTCTATTAAACCGCAACACTCATTCATACAATCATACACAAATAAGGGATAGACAAAAAGCTAAGTGTGTATAGATGAGTTTTCTATGCCAAGATTACTAACATTTCCAGTCAACATTTCTCATTATATTAATACTTTGTTAAATTTATAGTCCCCACATGTACACATAATATACACACAGAAATACAGGGACAAACTCACACAGAATAATTTTAGCAGTTCTGATGAATTATCTTGATGACATCCTGTCTTTTTTAGAGATTAAAATCAGAATCAGAGGTTACATGTGAGTTGAATATACAAGATTAAAATTTTGAACAATGCCATTTACATAGAGGCCATTCCACCCAGTCAACAGACTTTTTGATAACAGAACCATCCACCGTCTTTCCACAAACGATGCTTTCTTTTATTCACCATAAGGCGAAATAACCCTTGAATAGGTCATAAGCGACGTATACTTATTTGTAGGTCTGATAACCCAAATTGTTATGGTCTCAATTTTTGTAATGAAAATACTCGCAACCAACGCAAAATAATAACGAAACAAGCCCATAATTGCGTTCTGTTATCAGACCTGCTTCTATGCACACCTATGCCATGAACCACATTCATAAAAAAGACCTTAATCAAAACACATTTATCAATTTTTAATTACGAGTCTTGTTTTTATAATTGCAAATAACCTTGCGTACACATTTAAGATTATAAAGAAATATAAAAGAATTGGGATTTTTTAATGACACAAGAGAAAGGAGAGAAAAGATCAAGAAATAAAACAAGAATACTATTCTGCAAAGGTCATTACATAAGCACACGTTTGTAAATAGTTTTTAAATTGTATCTATAATAGCCTTTGATTTTAAATTTTACGGGGTGGGGGCGGGGGTTGTTAAAGTTTTTAAATCGTATCATTTGTAGTTTTTATGAAAAATAATGAGAATCACCAAAACATAAGGCTGAAATTGATGTGCATTTATTACATGTTTAATTCATCTGAATTGTTTGGCATTGAGCGACGTGTACATATATACAGGTCTGACATAGTTGTAATGGACAATATTTTGCGTCATTTTTTGAGATTCCAATTAAAATGAAGCCCATAAAATATTTGGTTATCAGACCTGCAAATGGTACTCGTCGCATTCAAAATGTATATCATTGAGTCACAACAGATACACTTTATTTTAAAAAAATGCATTTTAGTGAATATATATCATGTTTTTTATTGTTACATGTTTTGAATTGTTTTTACCCATGCGATGCGCCTTTGATTTTATATTTTTTTTTTAAAAAGAGGGTGGTTGGGGGGGGGGGGGAATCAAGGGGTTAAAATAGTCTTTTAATTGTATCTATTTTACTTTGTATCTACTCAAACTAAGTTCATTGATGGTATGCTCTTAGAATCTACATCGCGGGTGGTTGAATGGGAGCATCAACCTTGAATCATATACCTATGATGTTCACATGGGTGTACGATCCGATAGTGATGTCGTTTCTTCTTCTCTTTACTAGCCTATCCTGCTTCTTTGGTTTGTGATTGTATTTTTGACAGGGGATATTTTTTTTTCTGTAAATCTTCTGCCTGTTTGTTCTTGGTTATTTATAATTTAGCTTATTATATCTTTAGGTTATGATTTTGATTTACATTTGTACTATTTTTGTTAGATTGTTTGTTTTTTTTGTTTCAGCGGTCTCTCATATAACCTCAATTGTGTTGGAAGAGACCTAAAGCAACAAACAAAAAAATTAGAATCTACGTCCGTTCCCTATTTGAACCAATTCCCCTTTGTCTTAAGTTTTCTTGGGTGCTGTTATTGTAAATCTAGAATATTTTGACTATTCTATTTGCTTCTTTTTTTTTTACTGGCGCTAATATGACCAAAATGAGCAACGCCGTAAAACCCTCAAAAATATTAAAATATAAGTATATAGGATAAAATGGATCTTTTGTAGATTTTAGAGAAAATTATAATCACCAAAACAAAAGATTGAGATCGATGTGCATTTATTACATGTTTAATTCATTTGAATTGTTTGGCGTTGAGCCGACGTGTACATATATGCCGGTCTGACATCCGAACTTAATTTTAGGCTTGGGTGAACATTACTGTAATGGACAATATTTTGCGTCATTGAGATTTCGATTAACACAAGAGCCCATAATAAATTTGGTTATCAGACCTGCGAATACGTCCCATTGAACAAATAAATCAAAATTCAAGCCATTGATGAAAAAACCTATGTACATGAATGGGTTTTTATTAATGCGTTTTAGTGAATATCATCATGGTTTTACCTATGATATACGCCTTGATTTTATCTTAAGGAGGGGGTGGGGGGGGGGGGGGGGGGGTGAAGGTAAAAAAAACAAACCTGTGTGTATTTTTTTCATCCCATAGTGGGTTGCCCGACCCAGAAGTTAATATAAATATGATGATGATTTTATAACATTTACTCTTTTTTATCTGGCTTCTTTTATTTTGTCGGTACTTGACTGACCATCCATCATGCCATTGTTGTATCTTGTGTATCTATCTTCTGTATTGATTTTTGTTCCTCCTTTTATTTCAATATTTAAAAACAACAAACAAAAAACAAACTCTGTCTTACAATAATAGTAAAAATATTCTTTTATAAAATTTACCCATTGATTTTAAAAATATGATTTCAAATGCTTCGCATTCTAAGTCCCTCGTCAAATAAGACACGATGTGATGCTTAAATTCATAGTTTTTTAAACCGCAACGCTCTTCATACAATCAAACACAAATAAGGGATAGACAATAAAGTTAAGTAGGTATAGATGAGTTTTCTATGCCAAAATCATTTCTTAAACTACGTTATATATAAAATCTTTAAGGAGATACATACTAACATTTCCAGTCAACATTTCTCATAATTTATCTTATCTTCAGTTTATTCATTTCATTCCAGACCATATTTTAACCATTATTACTTTGTTACATTTATGATCCTCACATGTCCACATAATATACACAGAAATACACGGTCAAACTGACACAGAATAATTTAGCAGTTCTGATGAATTATCTTGATGACATCCTGTCTTTTTTAGAGATTAAAATCAGAATCAGAGGTTACATGTGAGTTGAATATACAAGATTAAAATGTTGAACAATGCAATTTACATAGAGGCCATTCCACCCATTTACATAGAGGCCATTCCACCCATTTACATAGAGGCCATTCCACCCATTTACATAGAGGCCATTCCACCCATTTACATAGAGGCCATTCCACCCATTTACATAGAGGCCATTCCACCCATTTACATAGAGGCCATTCCACCCAGTCTACAGACTTTTTGATAACAGAACCATCCACCTTCTTTCCACAAACGATGCTTTCTTTTATTCATAAGGCGAAATTACCCATGAATAGGTCATAAGAGAAGTGTACTTATTTGCAGGTCTGATAACCCAAATTATGATCTCATTGTTGAATGAAAATACTCGCAACCAACGCAAAATAATAACGAAACAAGCCCATAATTGCGTTCTGTTATCAGACCTGCTTCTATGCACACCTATGCCATGAACCACATTCATATAAAAGACCTTATTCAAAACACGTTTATCAATTTTTAATTACGAGTCTTGTTTTTATAATTGCAAATAACCTTGCGTACACATTTAAGATTATAAAGAAATATAAAAGAATTGGGATTTTTTAATGACACAAGAGAAAGGAGAGAAAAGATCTAGAAATAAAACAATACTATTTTGCAAAGGTCATTACATAAGCACACGTTTGTAAATAGTTTTTAAATTGTGTCTATAGTAGCCTTTGATTTTAAATTTTACGGGGAGGGGGTGGGGGCGGGGGTTGTTAAAGTTTTTAAATCGTATCGTTTGTAGTTTTTATGAAAAATAATGAGAATCACCAAAACATAAGGCTGAAATTGATGTGCATTTATTACATGTTTAATTCATCTGAATTGTTTGGCATTGAGCGACGTGTACATATATACAGGTCTGACATAGTTGTAATGGACAATATTTTGCGTCATTTTTTGAGATTCCGATTAAAATAAAGCCCATAAAATATTTGGTTATCGGACCTGCAAATGATACACTTCGCATTCAAAGTGCATATCATTGACTTACAACCGATGCTCTTTAATTTTTAAAAAATGCAGTTTAGTGAATGTATATCATGTATATTATCTATATCACGTTTTATGTTACATATTTTGAATGTTTTGTACCCATCCTATGAGCCTTTGATTTTATATTTTAGAAAGTGGGGGGGGGGGGGGGGGGGGTTTGGGGGGCGGGGGGGGGGGGGGGTTGCGGGTCGGGGGGGGGGGGGGTTGCGGGTCGGGGGGGGGGGGGTTAAAACATTTAAAATGTATCTATAGTAGTTTTTAGAAAAAATAATAAGCACCAAGACATAAGGTTGAGATTGATGTGCATTTATTAAATGTTTATATCATTTGAATTGTTTGGCATTGAGCCGACGTTTACATGTATGCAGGTCTGGCAACCGGACTTAATTATGGGCTTAGTTGAACATTGCTGTAATGGACAATATTTTGCGTCATTTTTTGAGATCCCGATTCTAACGGAGCCTATAATAAATTGGGTTATCAGACCTGCAAATATGTTCAAGTCCCATTGAGAAAATAATTCAAACTACGTGTCTGCCTAAACACTTTTTTTATTAATGCATTTTAGTGATGTTATTAATCATGTTATTCTTGTTACATAATATCTTGAAATCGTTTTTACCCATGCTATGTGCAGTTGATTTTAATTAAGGGGGGGGGGGGGGGGTTAAAAAGAGACTTGTCTGTTGTCATCTCATAGTGGCTATTGCCGTTCCCAGTCGTTTGTAATATGATGATATATATAGTTAAACTTACTTTCGTCTAGTCGCCATGATTGAAACCTTTGAATTCATTTTTTTCTCAGTTTGTTGTACAAGTGTTTTCGTAGATCAGTGTATGTTTGTGTGTGTATATATATGTGTGTGTGTGTGTGTGTGTGTGCATGTTTGTGTGGGTTGGTGGAAATGTGCGTAGGCGAAGGGTGTGAATATTGGAACGTGTGTGTTTGTTAGTCATAATCGAGCATGTCTTGAGCTTGACACACATATGAGAAATGTATTATATTAATGTATATTTACAATACTTATTTTTCGCTACTTTTAATGTATGAGTATCTTGTAACATTAGATATATGATTGGTAATCAATGAAGATGTTGTTGCCATCATTGGTATTGTCTGTTGATTTTCACTCTCACTGTTCATTGTTATTGTTATTATTTTTATTATGATAATTATAATGATGGTTGTAGTGATGGTGATGATGGTAGTGACGGTAACGGTGGTGACAGCGATAATAATTTAAAAAAAAAAATTGTTTTTGTTGTTATTATTGTCTTTGTTGTTATTATTATTGTTATTGTTATTATTAGTATTAGTGGTAATAGTGGTGGTGCTAGTAGTAGTGGTGGTGGTGGTAGTAGTAGTAGCAGTCGTAGTAGTAGTATTAGTAATGGTAGCAGTGGTGGTATGATTTGTAAACAGTAGGGGTGGTGGTGGTAATAGTAGTAGTAAAAACTTAAAGAAAAGATAAAAAGCTTAAAGAAGTAATAGTAGTAGTAGTGGTGGTGGTAGTGGTAGTAGTAGTAGTTGTAGATGTAGTAGTAGAAGTAGTAGTTGTAGATGTAGTAGAAGTAGTTGTAGATGCAATAGTCGTAGTAGTAGTAGTAGTAGTAGTACTAACATTAGTAGTGGTAGTAGTAATAGCAGCAATAATATTACTCTTGCTTTGAGAATATTTCATGATTGTATAAATCTTATGTAAACTAATCTCATAGTACAGTGTAAAAATCATGCATCTTATGTTGATTCATAAAATGTGAATTATTTGAATTGCACCAAGGCCTTGTTTATTATTATTATTATTATTATTATTATTATTATTATTATTATTATTATTATTATTATTATTATTATTAAATCATTAATTTATAGTTCAATCTATTAAATAACTAATCTGTTAATTAAATATTTAAATGATTTTACATTATTATTATCACCATTACAATTATCATCATTATTATTATTACTATCATTATTATTATCATTATTATTATTATTATCATTATCATTATTATTATTATTATCATTATTATTATTATTATCATTATTATCATTATTATTATCATCATCATTATTATTATTATTATTATTATTATTATTATTATTATTATTATTATTATTATTATTATTATTATTATTATTATTATTATTATTATTATTATTATTATTATTATTATCATCGTCATTATTACTATTATCATTATTATTATCATCGTCATTATTACTATTATCATTATTATTATCATTGTTTGCCTTGCTTTATTATTGATTTTACTTAGTTGATTTGTTGATGAAAATATTATATTCACTTCTGCGTTATATTGGCAATTTCCTGAAAATAAACTTTTGAAAAATTTACTATTTGAGGGATTTTTCTCCATGCTTGTCTGAGTGGGGTTCCTGACCTCCCATAGTGGGCAGGTACTTACTGCGTCTTCTATCCCCCCATACCGTTTTCCAATTGTTTCCTGTCATTGTCTTGGAATGAGATTACTTAGTTTTGTCCTGACCCTGGGCGGAGTTCCTTGGCTGGGAGGGAAACGGTCGAATGTATAGTTATAGTTTTGGGAGATGATATTTTTTCCCTTGTAAATCATCTCTGTTATGCATTGTATTATGTTTAGTTTACATATTATATTATATGATTTGTATACATTTGAGTGTTTTCCTCTTAGTTGGGACCTGTGCTTGTGTCTGGATGAGACTTTTAGGTGATCTCGTGCTCTCGGAATCTACACCTGTTCCCTATTTGAACCAATTCCCCTTTGTCTCACCTTTTCTTTTGTGCTTTAATTGTAATTCTAGAACTTTTTACTATCCCGTTTTCTTCCTTTTCACTGGCGTTGATATGACCTTAATGTGTTGCAAGCGCCGTAAAACCCTTGAAAACAAAAACAAAACAAACTGGGTGGGGTTCCTGACTTCCCATAATGGGCAGGGGGTACATACTGTGTCTTCTATCCCCTTATATCTGTTTTCCAACATGCTTTCTGTCTTTGTCTTGGAATGAGATTACTAGGTTTTGTCCTGGATCTGGCCAGATGCCCTGGCTGAGAGGGAAACAGTCGAATGTATAGTTAGTTTTGGGAGATGACATTTTTTTCATTGTAAATCATCTCTCTGTTATGCACTGTATTGTGCTTTCTTTATATTAGATCTATATATGTTTTGTAAAACATTTGAGTGTGTTCCTCTTAGCGGGGACCTGTGCTTGTGTCTGGATGAGACTTTTAGTGATCTCAAACTAAGTACTTTGATAGAGTGCTTTTGGAATCTACATCCGTTTCTTATTTGAACCAATTCCCTTTGTCTTCCCTTTTCTTGGTTTTACTGGCGCTGATATGACCTTAATGTGTTGCAAGCGCCGTAAAACCCTTAAAAAACATTGTCCTGACCAGATGCCCTGGCTGAAAGGGAATAACTACTATTACGACCATTACATCTACAACTACTACATCAACTACTACTACTACATCTACATCTACTACTACTACTACTACTACTACTACTACTACTACTACTACTACTACTACTACTACTACTACTACTGCTACTACCACTACCACTACTACTAGTGAAAGGGAAACAGTCAAATTGGGAAATTATATTTTTTTCCCTTGTAAATCATCTCGCTGTATGCACTATATTATGTTTTCTTTATATTATATATGATTTGTAAAACATTTGAGTGTGTTCCTCTTAGTGGGGACCTGTGCTTGTATCTGGGTGAGACTTTTTGTGATCTCATACTAAGTACTTTGATAATGTGCTCTTGGAATCTACACCTACTTCTTATTTGAACTAATTCCCCTTTGTCTTACCTTCTTGGGTGCTTTAATTGTAATTCTAGAACTTTTTACTATCCCATTTTCTTCCTTTTTTCTGGCGCTGATATGAGCTTAATGTAAGTGCCGTAAAACCATTATAAACAAACAAACAGTGAAATGTATTGTTACACCTCTTCCGCACTAGGACAATCTGTAACATATAGCATTTAGAGAAATCTTCCGCACCTATTGGGACGGGACAAAACAGTCCTGTTGTGTCCCAAGCCGTTGTGGAATGCTACAAAATCAACGGGACAGGACTATCGTTTGTGATAGTAGAAAAATATAGCAGACTTCCGCACTAGGACAAAAAAGTCCCAGACTTGGCGGCGCCGTGTCAAAATTGAAATGCCTGTCTTTATTTTCTGCATCCCTACTACTACTACTACTACTACTACTACTACTACTACTACTACTACTACTACTACTACTTACTACTACTACTACTACTACTACTACTACTACTACTACTACTACTACTGCTATTACTGCTATTACTGCTATTACTGCTACTACTGCTACTGCTACTGCTACTACTACTATTTCTATTGTTGCTTCTGCTGTGGCTAATGCCACTAATATATTAATACCTACATCCCTTATATTCCAATTCCATTGTATTTATTTTCCAACAATAGTCCACACTTTATTGTAGTTCACTTTCTATACTGCATTACAGAGTTCCTTCCCGCCTCTCCTCTTTTGACATAATTAAGTACGCACCTTTTATAAATTTCTATTGCTCTGTTTTAATTCGCGCTTCCTCACAAAGTAGCATACAATTTCCTGCCCATCAATGTTTTTGTTTATGCATCTTAACAACGCCACTACCACTTTATCTCATTCGTCTGTAGTTGTTAATTCATCGTGTGTTGTTGATGAAGGGGAAACCCGAAACGTCCATTTTATCTGTTTTCGTATATTAAACTGAAGCTTACATTCAATTTCACAGTTATAATTTATTTATTTATTTCAATTCTGAATATAAAAAAGCAAGAACAATTCAAAAAATAATATTATGTGATGAAACCACGTACAGAAGGCATAGCAACATAAACATTTTCGGCAATTTAAAAACGTATGTTTATAAATATAATTTAAGAAGTGTCACACTTTGTGACACAGCAGTAACGTGTCTAAAACCGGTCGCACATCTATTCGGTAACTTGTGGGATCAATTATCTTTATCGTTATTTATTTCGGGAATTCTCAATGAAAATATTATTAAGTTAGTCCTGAGCCACTTGGACTCATTGTAAAACAAATTAAGCCCTTTAGAGTCTTGTAGCCAATGGTGCAGGAGTTATTCCGGTTTCAATAGCGTGAAGCGGACAATTAACGTATTTGTTTGAAAACCTTTGAACGAGGCGCTAGTCTGTAGTCTATCGCAAATTACTATCCCAGCTTGACAGGTACCCTTTTACACCTGAATGGAGAGTGATTGGAGTAAATTTTCTTGCTCTAGAAAGTACAAATTGGCTTCGGTCGGAATCGAACACAGAACCTCTGAGTCCAGAGTACAACGCGCTAACCATGGGCCATCTTGACTCCTAAGCTTATAAATCCGGAACTTATCCATGTTTCTGTGGCGTTGAGCAGACAGATAACAGTTTAAAATTTAAAATAATAAAATTCCCTTTTTCATCCCATAGGGGAAATTTTTCTCGAGGGTCTATTCCAAGGTAAGACTGGAACAACTCAGGCGTCAGCCGCAATGCAGCGCCGCAAATTTAGCTAGGACGAGGTATAACCCAGGCGTCAGCCGCAGTGCAGCGCGCAAATTGACCTAAGCGAGGTGACTTACTCAACTGATGTCTTTCGGGTACGAAGCATGCTGCCTTTCTATTATCCTCTTGAATGATGCTAGTCCGTCACAGATTACTTTCATCAGCGAACTGGTACTCATTTGCACCTGGATAAAATGAGGTGATTCCAAGAAAGTCATTTTAAGATATGATCGGAGATCACCATAGAGTCTACGGAATTGACCCTTGAGCAATCTTTGGGTCATTAAAGGATGCACCCAATATAGTTTTCTCTTTCAATTTGTCTTTTTTTTCAACGTAGTAAAGCACAGAAATATGCAACCTCTATTTCATCCATTACTAGTAGTAGTAGTAGTAGTAGTAGTAGTAGTCGTAGTAGTAGTAGTAGTAGTAGTAGTAGTAGTAGTAGTAGTAGTAGTAGTAGTAGTAGAAGCAGTAGTAGTAGTAGTAGTATTAGTAGTCGTAGTAGTAGTAGTAATAGTAGTAGTAGTAGTAGTAGTAGTAGTAGTAGTAGTAGAGTAGTAGTAGTTTGTAGTAGTAGTAGTAGTAGTGTAGTAGTAGTAGTAGTAGTAGTAGTAGTTGTTGTTGTAGTGTAGTAGTCGTTAGTAGTAGTAGTAGTAGTAGTAGTAGTAGTAGTAGTAGTAGTAGTAGTAGTAGTAGTAGTAGTAGTAGTAGTAGTAGTAGTAGTAGTTAGTGTAGTGTGTAGTAGTAGTAGTAGTAGTAGTGTAGTAGTAGTAGTTGTAGTTGTAGTAGTAGTTAGTTGTAGTGTAGTAGTAGTAGTAGTAGTAGTTAGTAGTAGTAAATAGTAGTAGTAGCAGTAGCAATAATATTACTCTTGCTATAAGAATATTTCATGATTATATAAATCTTATGTAAACAAAAAACATTGTACAGTGTAAAAAATCATTATCGTCATGTCGTATCTTATGTTGATTCATAAAATGTGAATTATTAGAGTTGCAATTGCCTACAAATAAACTTTTGAATCTTGTAAAAAAAAATAATGCATTCGCGCAGGTGTGTCCTGGGACAGTCCTGTCCTAGTACGGAACCCCTTTTGAAAAGAAGTTTTCCCCAGTGGGACAGGACAAATTTGTCCCGGGACAGTTTTGTCCTAGTGCGGAAGGAGGGTTACAGTTTTGGGAGATATTTTTTTTCCTTGTAAATCATCTCACTGTTATGTACTGTTTTGTATTGTTTTGGGTTTTTTTTGTCTTGTTTTTTATTTTTTTTTTGACATATGATTTGTAAACATTTGAGTGCTTTTCTCTTAGTGGGATCCTTGCTGGTGTCTGGATGAGACTAATGTGATCTCAAAGTACATGTAGCTATTTTCTGGGAATCTACATCTGTTCCCTGTTTGAACCAATTCCTCTTTGTCTTACTTTTTCTGGGTGGGTTCCCTACCTCCACAGTGGGCAGGGAGGTACATACCGTGTCTTCTATCCCCTTATATCTGTTTTCCAACATGCTTTTCTGTCTTTGTCTTGGTATGAGATTGCTTGGTTTTGTCCCGACCCTGGCCGGAGTCCTTGGCTGGGAGGGAAACAGTCAAATGCATAGTTATTGTTTTGAGAGATGATATTTTTTTCCTTGTAAATCATCTCTCTGTTATGTATTATTAAATTTGTTATTTTTAATGTATAATGACATGTACGCATTTGAGTGTATTCCTCTTTGTTGGATCTTGTTCTTGTGTCTGGGTGAGACTTATAGGTGATATCAGACTAAGTACATTGATGGTATGCTCTTGGAATCTACATCTGATCCCTATTTGTTCCCAGTTCCCATAAGTCTTATTTTTTCTTGGGTGCCTTAATTGTAATTCTAGAACTTTTTACTATCCCATTTTCTTCCTTTTACTGGCGCTGATATAAGCTAAATGTGTTGCAAGCACCGTAAAACTCTTAAAAACAAAAACAGTAGTGGCGCTTGTATAGACTAAATGTATCGCAAGCGCCGTAAACAGTTAAAAACTAACAAAACAAAAAACAACTTATAGTGTGTTCTTGGAATATACTTCTGTTCCCTATTTGAACCAATTCCCCGTTGTCTTATTGTTGTTTGCTTTCAAAACTTTTGACTATCCCATTTTCTTCCTTTTTACTGGCGCTGAAATGACCTAACTGTTTCGCAAGCGCCGTAAAACCATTGAAACAAAAACAAAACAAACAAATGGTGACCTCCATCGTGGTCCTTTGAGATGACTCTTGATCATTCTTCTATGTCTTAACTTCCTTTTCCCGGTTTTGACGTGGAAAAAGCCGACCTGTGAATGTTCGGTGCCACACCTCTGGCATTTAGGCATATATAACAGATCGTATGTTGTCGCAATATTATACCATCTGCAACTTATTATCCTGGGAGATTTGCCTGGATGTTATTTTGAGATGAGAAGGACAATTTCCTGTGTATTATGGGGGATCACTCATCGCTATTTAAGATGGACTGAGTACTTTTATGCCTTAAACCCTCTTCCGCACTAGGACAGGACTGTCCTGGGACAGTCCTGTCCCAAATCTGTAACATATAGAATTTAGAGAAATCTTCCGCACCTATTGGGACGGGACAAAACAGTCCCGTTGCGTCCCAAGCCGTTGTGAAATGCTACAAAATCAACGGGACAGGACTGTCCCAGTCCCGTGTTCATATCGTTTGTGATAGTAGAAAAATATAGCAGACTTCCGCACTAGGACAAAAAAGTCCCAGACTTGGCGGCGCCGTGTCAAAATTGAAATGCCTGTCTTTATTTTCTGCATCCCTACTACTACTGCTACTACTACTACTACTACTACTACTACTACTACTACTACTACTACTACTACTACTACTACTACTACTACTGTTGCTTCTGCTGCTGCTAATGCCACTAATATATTAATGCCTACATCCCTTACATTTTGTATTTATTTCCAATTCCATTGTATTTATTTTCCAACAATAGTCCACACTTTATTTTAGTTCACTTTCTATACTGCATTACACAGTTCCTCCCCGCCTCCCCTCTTTTGACAAAATTAAGTACGCACCTTTTATAAATTTCTATGGCTCTGTTTTAATTCGCGCTTCCTCACAAAGTAGCATACAATTTCCTGCCCATCAATGTTTTTGTTTATGCATCTTAACAACGCCACTACCAACTTATCTAATTCGTCTGTAGTTTTTAATTCATCATGTGTTATTGATGAAGGGGAAACCCGAAACGTCCATTTTATCTGTTTTCGTATATTAAACTGAAGCTTACATTCAATTTCACAGTTATGATTTATTTATTTATTTTAATTCTGAATATAAAAAAGCAAGAACAATTCAAAAAATAATTCTATGTGATGAAACCACGTACAGAAAGCATAGCAACACAAACATTTTCGGCAATTTAAAAACGTATGTTTATAAACATAATTTAAGAAGTGTCACACTTTGTGACACAGCAGTAACGTGTCTAAAACATATCTATTCCATAACATGTGGGATCAATTATCTTTATCGTTATTTATTTCGGGAATTCTCAATGAAAATATTTTTAAGTAAGTCCTTCTGAGCCACTTGGACTCATTGTAAGACAAATTAAGTCCTTTAGAGCCTTGTAGTCAATGGTGCTATGGAGTTATTCCGGTTTCAATAGCGTGAAGCGGACAATTAACGTATTTGTTTGAAAACCTTTGAACAGGACGCTAGTCTATCGCAGATTACTATCCCAGCTTGACAGGTATCCTTTTACACATGAATGGAGTGAGTGATTGGAGTAAATTTCCTTGCTCTAGAAAGTACAAATTGGATTCAGTCGGAATCGAACACAGAACCTCTGAGTCCAGAGTACAACGCGCTAACCATGGGCCATCTTGTCTCCTAAGCTTATAAATCCGGAACTTATCCATGTTTCTGTAGCGTTGAGCAGACAGATAACAGTTTAAAATTAAAAAAATAAAATTCCCTTTTTTATCCCATAGGGGAAATTTTTCTCGAGGGTCTATTCCAAGGGAAGACTGGAATAAGCCAGGCGTCAGCCGCAATGCAGCGCCGCAAATTGAGCTAGGGCGAGGTATAACCCAGGCGTCAGCCGCAGTGCAGCGCCGCAAAATGAGCTAGGCGAGGTGACTTACTCAAGGCAACACAGCGCATCAGCATCGAACTGATGCCTTTCGGGTACGAAGCAAAGACCGTACCACCGAGCCATTCTGACTTTCTATTATCCTCTTGAATGATGCTAGTCCGTCAAAGGTTACTTTCATCAGCGAACTGGTACTCATTTGCACCTGGGTAAAATGAGGTGATTCCAAGAAAGTAATTTTAAGATACGATCGGAGATCACCATAGAGTCTACGGAATTGACCCTTGAGCAATCTTTGGGTCATTAAAGGATGCACTAATTTTGTTTTCTCTTTCAATTTGTCTTTTTTTTCTACGTAGTAAAGCACAGAAATATGCAACCTCTATTTCATCCATACTACTACTACTACTACTACTACTACTACTACTACTACTACTACTACTAGTAGTAGTAGTAGTAGTAGTAGTAGTAGTAGTAGTCGTAGTAGTAGTAGTAGTAGTAGTAGTAGTAGTAGTAGTAGTAGTAGTAGTAGTAGTAGTAGTAGTAGTAGTAGTAGTAGTAGTAGTAGTAGTAGTAGTAGTAGCAGTGGTAGAAGAGGTGGTAGTGGTAGTGGTGGTGGTGGTAGTAGTGGTAGTAGTAGTAATAGTAGTAGTAGTAGTAGTAGTAGTAGTAGTAGTAGTAGTAGTAGTAGTAGTAGTAGTAGTAGTAGTAGTAGTAGTAGTAGTAGTCGTAGTAGTAGTAGTAGTAGTAGTAGTAGAAGTAGTAGTAGTAGTAGTAGTAGTAGTAGTAGTAGTGGTAGAAGAGGTGGTAGTGGTAGTGGTGGTGGTGGTAGTATTGGTAGTAGTAGTAGTAGTAGTAGTAGTAGTAGTAGTAGTAGTAGTAGTAGTAGTAGTAGTAGTAGTAGTAGTAGTAGCAGCAGCAGCAATAATATTACTCTTGCTATAAGAATATTTCATGATTATATAAATCTCATGTAAACAAATCCCATTGTACAGTGTAAAAAATCATTATCGTCATGTCGTATCTTATGTTGATTCATAAAATGTGAATTATTAGAGTTGTACCAAGGACTTATTTTTTAAATTATTAATTTATAATTCAAACTATTAAATAACTAATCTACGAATTAGACGATTTTACATTATTATTATTATTATTATTATTATTATTATTATTATTATTATTATTATTATTATTATTATTATTATTATTATTATTATTATTATTATTATTATCATTATTACTACCATTGTTTGCCTTGCTTTATTATTGATTTTATTTACTTGATTTGTTGATGAAAATATATTCTTGTATGCGTTATACTGGCAATTGCCTACAAATAAACTTTTGAATCTTGTAAAAAAAAAAAAAATAATAATAATGCATTCGCGCAGGTGTGTCCCGGGACAGTCCTGTCCTAGTGCGGAACCCCTTTTGAATAGAATTTTTCTCAAGCGGGACGGGACAAATTTGTCCTGGGACAGTTTTGTCCTAGTGCGGAAGGAGTCTAAAGGGCCAAAGAAAATCCTGGTTTGGGATCACACGTGATTTTGAAACGGCTGCTGTTATTCATCTTATATTTTTTGTGTATTACATATTGTAATTAATACAAATAAATGTTAATATTCCGTGAAGATCAGGAAAAAGCATTAGTCTAATTTATTAGATCGGCTATGTGGTCTAGTAGTAGTAGAAGTATGACATTCACTTTCGGGTCGGAACGTCCTAGGTTCGAGCCTCGCTCGGCACATAGTTGAGTCCATGGAAAAGGCTCTTTCATCACATTCTATCACCGTACTCGGGTATAAAATGAGTACATGGCCGTTAACAGCGTTGTTTCTGTCCGAAAAACAGGCGTCATGGCTTGTCCTTCATGTTAAGTGCTGTTGGCCAGGGGGCCCTTGTAAAGCGCGTTGAGCTCGTTTAGTGGATATTGCGCTATATAAAAAAGCTCAATTTGTCTACAATTTGGTCCCGATCTTTGTTTCTTTTTCGTTTTTTGTTTTTGTTTTTAAGGGTTTTATGGCGCTTGGAACACATTTAGGTTATATCAGCGCCAGTAAAAAGGAAGAAAGTGGGATAGTAAAAAGTTCTAGAATTACAATTAAAGCACCAAAGAAAAAGTAAGACAAAAGGGGAACTAGGAACAAATAGGGATCAGATGTAGAATCCAAGAGCATACCCCCAATGTACTCAGTTTCAGATCACCTATAAGTCTCATCGGCACAAAATCCAACAAAGAGGAATACATTCAAATGCTTACATTATACATCAATAATAACAAATATGATAATACATAACAGAGAGATGATTTACAAGGAAAAAAATATCATCTCCCAAAACAATAACTATGCATTCGACTGTTTCCCTCCCAGCCAGGACTCCAAACAGGGCCAGGACAAAACCTAGTAATCTCATTCCAAGACAAAGACAGAAAGCATGTTAGAAAATAAATATAAGGGGAAAGAAGACACAGTATGTACATCCCTGCCCACTATGGGAGGTCAGAATCCCCCCCCCCCCCCAGAGGTCCCGATCTAATACATTTATTCTATCTAGCTTTAATATCCCTTTTGTTTAAGACAATGGTTTTCACTTTACTATCAGCAGTCGCCAACTTACAATTTTAATTACAGGATAGACTCTGGGTGGGGTTCATGGCCTCCCATAGTGGGCAGGGTGGCACTTACTGTCTTCTGTCTCTTATATATGTTTTTCAATTTGCTTTGTCTTGGGGTTCGAGTGAGATTACTTGGTTTTGCACGGACCCTGGTTATAGTGCTTGGCTTGAGGGAAACAGTGAAATCCACAGTTATTGTTTTGGGAGGTGATATTTTTTCCCTTTTAAATCATCTCTCTGTTATGTATTATTATATTTATTTTGAATGTATATTGTAAACATATGAGTGTAGTCCTCTTAGTGGGATCTTTTGATGGTGTCTGGGTGATACAGCTATGTGATCTCAAACTCAAGTACATTGATAGTGTCCTCTTGGAATCTACATCTGTTCCCTATTTAATTTGAACCATTCCCTTATTTTTTTACTTACTTCAAGTCCTATTAAGTGTACATCTAGAATCTTTTCACTATCCAATTTTCTTCCTTTTTACTGGCGCTGACATGATCTAAATGTGTTGCAATCGTTGTAAAACTCTTAAAAACAAACAGGATAGATTGCTCTGACTGGCACTGTTTCATAAACAAAATAAATCTTCATCGCTTTCCATGCTCCAGAGGGAAAGGGACACATTACCGAAGTGGGTGAAGTCAAATTGTCTTCTGTCCCCCTATACCAGTTTTCCTTTCTATATTGCTTTGTCATTGTTCTGTATTGAGATTGCTCAGTTTTTTCCAGGTCCTGGCAGGGATCCTTAGCTGATAGAAAATCAGTAAAATGTATAGTTCATTTTATTTTTATTGAGAGGTGTTTTTCCCCATGTATATCATTACTTTTATAATTTTACTGGCTTGGATCTTTTGAAACTCCCATGTTGGGCAGGAAATTAGCGCTGTATCTTCTATCCCCTTATAATATATGTTTTCTGAATTGCTCTGTCTTTGTCTCGGAATGGGATTACTTGGTTTTGTCCTGGCCCTTGCCGGGGGTCTTGGCTAAGAGGGAAACGGTTAAATATAGGGTTTTTGGGAGATATTTTTCCTTGTAAATCATCTAAGTTATGAGCTGTTATATTTATTGGGTTTAATATTATGATTGTAAACATTTGAGTGTATTTCTCTCGATGGGATCCTGTGCTTGTGTCTGGATGAGACTTTCAGGTGATCTCATATGAACACTGATAGTTTTGTTAGAATCTACTTCTGTTCCCTATATAAACCAGCCTTCTATCTGGGCGGGGTTCCTGGCCTCTATCGTGAGTAGGGAGGCACTTACTGTCTTCTATCCCCCTATATCAGTTTTCCAATTTGCTTTCTGTTTTTGTCTTGGAAAGAGATTAGGTTTTGTCCTGGCACTGGCTGGATTCCTTGGCTGGGAGGGAAAGGGTCAAATGTATAGTTATTGTTTTGGGAGATTATATATTTTTCCGTGTAAATCATCTCTGTTATTCATTGTTAATTTTTTAAATAGTTTGTAAACATTCGAGTGTATTCCTCCTGGTGAGATCCTGTTCTTGTGTCTGGATGAAACTTTCAGTTGATCTCAAACTAAGTGCACTGAAAAGTATGCTCTTGGAATTTACATTTGTTCCCTTTATAGAACTATTTCCCTTTGACTTACTTTTATCTTGTGGTTTCAATTTCAACTCTATAATTTTTTTACAGGCGCTGAAATGACCTAAATGTGTCACAAGCGCCGTAAAGCCCTTAACAACAACAATCTTCTTTATCTTACTTTTTCTCCTGTTCCATCAATTGTAAAACGATTTTTACTATCCCAGTTTTCCTCTTTTTGATTGGCGCTGAAATGATCTTAATGTGTCGCAAGAGCCTTAAAGCCTTAAAAACAACAACACAAAAAAACAACAAAAAAAAAACAAAAAAGAAAACCAAACTTTTGATTATGTCGTGTATAATCTGTACGCATATGAGTGTATCCTTCATAGCCGGATCCTTTGTATGTGCCTGAATAAGACTTTTAGGTAATGTCAGAATAGGCAAATCAAGAAAAAAAATGCGTGAAAAAAAATACCAAAAATCAGTCTACCTCGAGTGGGGATCGAACTTCAGACCTTCTGATTACCAATCAGACGTGCTATCATTACAACACAAAGGCTCTCGATAGTTGGGACAATTTTAATATGTACCTAGATATTCTTCACAAGGGTACGCGAAGAATATAGAAGAATATAATATGTATTAAAATTTGTCCCAACTACCGGGAGCCTAAGTGGTGTAATGATAGCACGTCTGACTGGTAATCAGAAGGTCTGAGGTTCGATCCCCCGTCGAGGAAGACTGATTTTTTGGGATGGCTTTTTTGGTCTTTTTTCTTTCTTGCTTTGTCTGGCATATTTCATACGCATTTATTCAGATCTTTATCTTACACCGGTGCCTACTCCCTAGTGAGTTAATTTGATAGATTTATCCTTACCTACGTGTCCATCCAGCAATGGTTTGGAAGATGGATCTGTCAGATTCTGATAGAATGCACTTTGCAGTTGACAAGCGTCCTATCCAAGGGGTAGCTAGCAATTATTGCTGCCGTTCTTTAATCAATACAGAAACGTTATACAACGCCGACTCCCTGCCTCTGAAGGATTACTCCAACTACCCTTAATGGTGATCATGTGCAGCCTGCATCTTGGTGAATGTGGAAAAAGTACCAAATGATGAAATGGACTTTGTGTACGTCGAAATGTGTGTTCTTGTGAGTGTGAGTGTGTGCGTGTTTTTTCTGTGTGTCTGATATTATGAAATAATGCACTGTAGATTGGATGCTCTAATTACGAGGCAACTACGAGACGGGGAAGAATAACCCTGTATTAGACCTGTTTTACTGGGTGGGGTTCCTACCTCTCATAGTGGGCAGGGAGGCACTCACTGTATCTTCTATCCCTCTGTATCTGTTTTCCAATATGCTTTCTGTCTTTGTCTTGGAATGAGAATTCTTGGTTCTGACCTGGTCCTGGTCGGATACCTTGGCTGAGAGGGAAACAGTAAAATGTATAGTTAGTTTTGGGAGATGATATTTTTATCCTTGTAAATCGTCTGTCTATTATGCGCTGTATTATGTTTTGTTTACGTATTATATATGATTTGTAAATATTTAAAGTGTATTCCTCTTAGTGGGGACCTGTGCTTGTGTATGGGTGAGACTTTAAGGTGATCTCAAACTAAGTACTTTGATAGTGCGCTCTTGAAATCTACATCTGTGACCTATTTGAACCAATTCTCCTTTGTCTTACTTTTTCTTGGGTGCTTTTATTGTAATTCTAGAACTTTTTACTATCCCATTTTCTTCCTTTTTACTGGAGCTGATATGACCTTAATGTGTTGCAAGCGCCGTAAAACCCTTAAAATCAAACAAAAACAAGACATGTCATATGGACAGATTGCTCTTGAATGTGCTCCTGCTTTCCCAATTTCCTTACAGATCGACAATTATGAAAAAATTATATTAATTATCTTATCTTGTTTAACTATGCTGACACTGAAATACCTTAGGAGATATAAACACCTTGAATAATTTGATCTTTTAACACAAGCAGTGTTGAGATCCCTTGGGATAGGAGAAATTCAGTTCCCTGGAATGCATGGAGAAAATAGATTCCTCGTCTTTTCTATCGCTTTACATAATATCTTTTCCGTGTGTTTATGTGACATGATTTTAGAATGAGACCAATTTTCAGGGACAATAACTGGGTGGGATCCTAACCTCCCACAGAGTGGACAGGGAGGTACTTACCGTATCTTCTATCCCCCTAGATCTGTTTTCCAACTTGCTTTCCGTCTTTGTCTTGGAATGAGATTACTTGGTTTTGTCCTGGCTCTGGCTGGATAACCTGGATGAGAGGAACACAGTCAAATGTATTTTGGGAGATGATATTTTTTTCCTTGTAAATCATCTCTCTATTTTGCACTACTGATTTGTTTAGTATTATATATGATTTGTAAACATTTTAACTGGGGGGTTGGGTTTCTCACCTCCCATAGTGGGCAGGGAGGTACATACTGTGTCTTCTATCCCCTCATATATGTTTTCCAACTTGCTTTCTGTCTTTGTCTTGGAATGAGATTACTTGGTTTTGCCCTGGCCCTGACGGAGTCCTAGCTGGGAGGGAAACAGTCAAATGCGTAGTTATTGTTTTGGGAGATGATATTTTTTTCCTTGTAAATCATCTCTCTGTTATGTATTATTATATTTGTTATTTTGAATGTGCAATGTAAGCATTTGAGTGCATTCCTCTTTGTTGGATTTTGTGATCTTGGAATCTACATCTGATTCCTATTAGTTCCCAGTTCCCCTATGTCTTACTTTTTCTTGGGTGCTTTAATCGTAATTCTATAACTTTTTACTATCCCATTTTCTTCCTTTTTATTGGCGCTAATAAAACCTTAATGTTATGCACGCACCTTAAAACCCTTAAAAACTACAAAACAAACTAAACATGTTAATGTATTCCTCTTAGTGGGGATCCTGTGCTTCTATCTGGATGAGACTTTTTAGCGATCTCAAACGAAGAACATTATGCTCTTGGAATCTACATCTGTTTCCTATTTGAACCAATTCTCCTTTGTCTTTGATTGTAATTCTATAACTTTTCACTATCCCATTTTCTTCCTTTTTCTGGCGCTGCTATGACCTTGATGTGTTGCAAGCGCCATGCAACTTTTAAAAACAAAAGCAAAAACAAGGACAATAAACGGATAATAAAATCCGTGTAAATTCAAAACACTCACAGTACAAGATTACAGATTATTCTGATCATGTCATGCAGACATATTTGCATCAGCAATAGAGAACACTCAAAATAAGATTGATTATTGGACTGGAATACGCTTCAACACTCGTTACGTCACTTCTCACGTAATTACGCAAGGTAACTTAGTAACTGGCTCTAAACTATCGGGGCACTGAAATACTTCTCGGGCGGGCATAAAAGTGTATCCAGAGGAGAATAACATTATAAATCTGATCATGTTTTGAATTTTATACATTCTGATCACATGACATGTGAAAAAGTTCTAGCCAGCATGAAGAATAAAAAGTACCGATTTTCTTTGTTTAGAACAAAGCTGCTCCTTGCTGGGCGACGTAACATCAGACTATTGAATCCTATTGGACGATTATTTCTTCAACAAAAATGAAACCAAATCCCAAAGTGGAATGATGACGATACAGAATTTATAAATTAAAAATCAAAAGAAGGATCATCTAAACACATTATTTATTTTAGATGGTTGTAACTAAAACACTCGTATTTTTTATGAAAAAGGTAACATTTTGTAAAAACTTAGAGTAGTTCTTGGGGTTCTGATAGCTCCGTGACAGAGCGCTCACTTCAGAAGCAATCAAAGCAATATTTATTTCGGAAGCAATCAATTTTTTTCTCTTTTCTATCCATTTAGCAGCGATTGAGCAGCTGGGAGCGGGGAAAAATTGTCCTCTTCAAAAGGGTAGCAAGCAATTATTATTAGCCAATTAATGCTAGAAGAACTGGTACGTGTATGAAATGGATTTAATACCATAAATGACGACTTAAAACAGTTCACTCATATCAAAATATTGACAACCAGAACGACATCTACAGGTTTTGGAGAAAACACTTAGGGAATTGATACATATTGTTTTCGATTTTCGGACTCGTAGTCTTGTGACTTTCGGTTTCAGACCTGTGGGTACAAGGAGAAGATTCTTTACTCGTATTTTCTTACCGTACTCGGGTGTAAAATGAGTGCACGGCTTGTAATAACATTGTCCTTGTCGAAAAATAAAGTTATCGTCGTATAGTTCCAAAGTTTAGCGTTACTTTTGTTTTTGGACATCTTGTAAATCGCTTTGAGCATATTTCATGGATATAAAAGCTCATTTATTTTCTATCATGGTATAGTAATTTTTGAAGTTATTATGTTTATTTTGGGTTCTATGGTGTTACGGTTCACAGCTTCGGGCAACCCATGTAGTTGTTTAATCTAGATTCGAATTGTCATGAGTTGAATACAACTACAAAGATTGGTTTTGACGATTTTGACATCATAAAAATGTGATCCATACCGTGTTCATTGATACAACCCGCTTTATTTGAAAACAGCAACATCGTGGTATATTTGATTTGCACTTTAACTCGACATAATACATTTTAGGCCTGGTTTTTTTACACAACTATAGCAAGCAGAAAGCGATAGGAAATACTGAGTTAATCCGAGTACAGAAGACATTGCGCTTTTGCCTTAAATACCAGGGGTTAGTAGTTCTAGTATCGTTCGGCTACACTTCTATGTTCAAGGTATCAATCCAGGTTCGGAAGTCATCATCACATTTGTTGATGATTTCAAATCCCCTTCCAGTGTTGTCTCTGGCCAATCTAGTACGAGGAGATTTGCATCTTGCGGTGCTTGGTTGCACTTTGGGCATGTTGGTGATTCTTGGAGCCCCCATTTCTGCATGTTGGCAGCTGTTCTTGTATGTTTTGACCGTAGTCTATTTGCAGCTACCCAGTATTTTCTTGGTAGACCTGGGAGACTTTTACATGGATCTTCAATTAGTTCCCCTCCTGCTGGTTTATTCCTTTTCCATTCCTCGCACCAGGCTTCTTGCGTGTTATAGTTTTCTTTCTTTGAACCGTGTTGTCGGCAGCTCGGGTTTTTTTTTTCTTTGGGCGCTATTCTATTTCTGACTTCTGAGTTATCTTGAACTTTTCTCGAGATAGACCCTGCCAATTTTTTCCATGACGGTGACGAGGGGGAATTTTATTTCAAAAGTATCACACTTCCATTGTATGCCCATCATCACCATAGTTTGTTGCTCCAATACCAAACCCACTCCACAGCATCTGCCAGCTCTTCCAAGTGCTCTTCAACGTGTTTCTGGAGAAAAGTATCAGCGAAACTCGAAAATCATCAATACTCTATATCAATTGACGAACGGAAATTATATAATTTTCTTTATTTAATCTTATTTAACTGGATGGGGTTCCTGACCGCCCTTAGTGGGGAGGTGGGGGTAGGGTAAATACTGTTTCTTCTATCCCCTTATACTGGGTGGGGTTCCTGACCTCCCATAGTGGGCAGGAAGGTACATACTGTGTCTTCTATCCCCCTATGTCTCTTTTCAGAACAGGTTTTTGTTTTAGATATAACGTAAGCTGGATCACAAAATAACTACAGTCGAGAAAACTCGTCTACTGAGTTTGAGTTTTGCAGATTAGGGGCTGCTTGTCTCAGTGGTACGGTCTTCGCTTCCCACCCGAAAGGTAGCGAGTTCAATCACCCGCCGCTACGTTGTGTGTCCTTGAACAAGTCACCTCGCCCTAGCTCACTTTGCGGCGCTGCTCTACGGACAACGCCTGGTCTATTCCAGTCTTCCCTTGGAATAGACTCCTGAGGGATGAATAAAGGGAATTTATTTTATATTTTATTTAACTGGGTGGGGTTCCTGACCTCATATAGTGGGCCGGGGGGGGGGGGTACGTACTGTGTCTTTTATCCCCCTATACAGGGTGGGCGGGGTTCCTGACCTCCCATAGTGGGCAGGGAGGTACATACTGTGTATTATATCCCCCTATGTATGTTTTCCAACATGCATTCTGTCTTTCTTTTGGAATGAGATTACTTGGTTTTGTCCTAACCCTGGCCGGATACCCAGGCTGGGTGGGAAGCAGTCAAATGTATAGTTAGTTTTGGGAGGTTTTATTAGTACATAATGTGTCTTCTTTCCCTTATACTGGGTGGGGTTCCTGGCCTCCCATAGTGGGCAGGGAGGTACATACTGTGTCTTCTATCCTATGTCTCTTTTCCGAACAGGTTTTTGTTTTAGATAAAACGTAAGCTGGATCACAAAATGACTACAGTCGAGAAAACTCGTCTACTGAGTTTTAGAGTTGCTAATGCCTGGGTTATTCCAGTCTTCTCTTGAAATAGACCCTAAAGACAAATTTCCCTGGGGGATAAATTAATAGAATTTTCTATTTTTAATTTTATTTAACTGGGTGGGGTTCCTGACCTCCCATAGTGGGGATGGGGGGGGGGGGGGGGAACACATACTGTGTACTCTATCCCCCTATGTCTTTTTTCCAACATGCTTTCTCTCTTGATCTTGGATTGAGATTACTTGGTTCTTCCTCGCCCTGGTTGGGAGGGAAACAGTCAAATGTATAGTTAGTTTTGGGAGATTGTATTTTTCCCTTGTAAATCATCTTTCTGTTATGCACTGTATTATGTTTTATGTATTATATATGATATATAAACATTTGAGTGTGTTCCTATTAGTGGGGACCTGTTCTTGTGTATGTATGAGACTTTGGGTGATCTCAAACTAAGTACACAGTGTGCTCTTGGAATCTACGTCTGTTCTCGCCCTAGTTGAATTTGCGGCGCTGGTCTGCGGCTGACGCCTGGGTCCTTTGGAATAGACCCTAAAGACAAATTACCCCTGGAGGATGGGTAAAAGGAATTGTATCTTTTTTATTTTATTTAACTGGGTGGGGTTCTTGACCTCCCATAGTGGTCAGGGGAGGGGGGGGGGTTAAATAGTGTGGCTTTTTCCCCCATATACTGTGTGGGATTCCTGACCTCCCATAGTGGGCAGGGAGGTACATACTGTCTTTTCTACCCCCCTATGTCTGTTTCCGCACAGGTTTTTCTTTTTGTTTTAGATATAACGTAAGCTGGATCACAAAATAACTACAGTCGAGAAAACTCGTCTTCTGAGTTTTAGAGTTTTGCAGATTAGGGGCTGCGTGGCTCAGTGGTACGGTCTTTGCTTCCTATCGAACGGTAGAGAGTTCAATCATCCGCTGCTACGTTTTGGCGCCTTGAACAAGTCACCTCGCCCTAGCTCACTTTGCGGCGCTGCTCTACGGATAACGCCTGGGTTATTTTATTTTATATTTTATTTACCTGGGCGGGGTTCCTGACCTCGCATAGTGGGCAGGGCAAGGGGGGGGGGGTACATACTTTGGCTTCTATCCCTTTCTACTGGGTTGGGTTCCTGACATCCCATAGTAGTCAGAGAGGTACATACAGTGTCTTCTATCCCCCTATGTCTGTTTTCTGTACAGGTTTTTGTTTTTGTTTCAGATATAACGTAAGCTGGATCACAAAATAACCACAGTCGGGAAAACTGGTCGAATGAGTTTTAGAGTTTTGCAGATTGGGTGGCTACGTGGCTCAGTGGTAAGGTCTTTGCTTCCTACCCGAAAGGTACCGAGTTCAATCACCCGCCGCTGCGTTGTGTGGCCTTGAACAAGTCACCTGGCCCTATCTCACTTTTCGGCGCTGCTCTGCGGCTGACGCCTGGGTTATTCCAGTCTTTCCATGTAATAGACTCCTCGGGGATGAATAAAGGGATTTTTTTTATTTAATTGGGTGGGGTTCATGACCTCCCATAGTGGGCAGAGAGGTACATACTGTGTCTTCTATCCCACTATGTCTGTTTTCCGCACAGGTTTTTGTTTTTGGTTTTAGATATAACGTAAGCTGGATCACAAAATAACTACAGTGGAGAAAACTCGTCTACTGAGTTTTAGAGTTTTGCAGATTATCGGCAGCGTGGCTCAGTGGTAAGGTTTTTGCTTCCTACCCGAAAGGTACTCGAGTTCGATCACCCGCCACTGCGTTGTGTGGCCTTGAGCAAGTCACCTCGCCCTAGCTCACTTTGTGGCGCTGCTCTGCGGCTGACGCCTGGGTTATTCCAGTCTTCCTTTCGAATAGACCCTAAAGACAAGTTTCCCCTAGAGCATGAATAAAGGGAATTTTTATTTTTTTAATTTTATTTAACTGGGTGGGGTTCCTGGCCTCCCATAGTGGGCAGGTTAGGAGGGTACATACTGTGGCTTCTCTCCCCTTATACTGGATGGGGTTCCTTACCTCATAGTGGGCAGGGATTTACATACTGTGTCTTCTATCCCCCTATGTCTGTTTTCCAATATGCTTTCGGATTTTTGTCTTGGAATGAGATTACTTGGTTTTGTCCTAGCCCTGGCTGGGAGGGAAACAGTCAAGTATAGTTAGGTTTGGGAGATGGTATTTTTACCTTGTAAATCATCTCTCTGTTATGCACTGTATTATGTTTTATGTATTATATATGATTTGTAAACATTTGAGTTTGTTCCTCTTAGTGGGGACTTGTGCTTGTGTCTGTATGAGACTTTAGGGTGATCTCAAACTAAGTACACTGATAGTGTGCTCTTGGAATCTAGGTTATTCCTGTCTTCCCTTGGAATAGACCCTAAAGACAAATTTCCCCTGGGGTATGAATAAAGGGAATGTTTTAAGATTTTATTTAACTGGGTAGGGTTCCTGATCTCCCATAGTGGGTAAGGGCGGGGGTACATACTGTTTCTTCTATCCCCTTATACTGGGTGGGGTTTCTGACCTCCCATAGTGGGCAGGGAGGTATATACTGTGTCTTCTATCCCCCTTGTATCTGTTTTCTAACCTGCTTTCTGTCTTTATTTTGGAATGAGATTAATTGGTTTTCTCCTAGGCCTGGTCGGATGCCATGGCTGGGAGGAAAAATATTAAAATGCATAATTAGTTTTAGGAGATACTCTCTACTTCTAAATCATCTGTCTGTTATGCATTGTATTATTATTGTTTTACAGATATGATTTGTACACATTTGAGTGTGTTCCTCTTAGTGGAGGCATGTGCTTCTGTCAGGATGAGACAATTAGGTGATCTGAAACTAAGTGCACTGATATTGCCCTCTTGAATTCTACATATGTTCCTAAATGGAACTAATTCCCCTTTGTCTTCCTTTTTCTTGGGTATTTTAATTGTAATTTTAGAACTTTCTATCCTATTTTCTTCCTTTTTACTGGGGTTGATATTATGATCTAAATTACGTGTTGCAAGCGCCGTTAAACCTTAAAACAAACAAAAAAACATCAAACAAAACAACAACAACAAAAACAAAGATTATAAATTTTGACTTTAATTATGTGCTGATAAGTTTTATGAAATAAACCCCAGCTAATTATCAATTTCTAGTTTAGCTTACATAATACAAAACAAAATTTGTTTATTTATTATGAAAATAATATCGATGCCTATGGTATTAGTGATAAACGATAGTAGTATTATGAAATTCCTACTTAATGTGTCAAGTAAAAAGAGGGATGTTAGGGAAACTTGATAAAAAGACAAACAGTAGTCTTTTAGAAACAAAGAAAGAACTTATGAGTTCCGGCAAAAAAAAAAAAAAAAAAAAAAAGAAAAAGTCATCACAGAGTATATCTCTGTAGTGAGTCTTTACTGTCAAAAAGACACCCATTCTCCCCATTATATTTCAGGCATTATCAGAAATCCGATTTCTGTTGCGTCAACTTGCCTGTAAAGAAGTAAATGGGAAGTTTAAAAATGAAGGAACTGGTAAAATAGATAATGAGATGTGAAGTTTTTAAAAAGGAGTTAAATAGAGAAGTAACAGAGAAGTTAAAAATAATATACAGGTAAAGGAACTGATGAGTTCCAAAAGAAGAATAGAATGAGCTGAGAAATTCAAAAGAGGTTTTCTTCGAAAAAGTATTCGGATTTCTAGCAAAGGTACCTAGAAAGTAATAAAAGAAGCGACTCAGAAGTCCAAAAAAAGAACCAAAAATTCGACGTTAAGAAAAGAGAAAATATGTAAAAAGGAATCGAGTTTTTTTTAAAGAACTAAGAAATTCAGAAAAATAAAGAACTATGAAGCTCCTAGCCCTGGTTGTCTGTTCACATAACACATAATAAACGGGGATTAATACTTACCTTCTGAATCTACCTATCCCTATATAACGTTCCAATTATCTATCACTACTTCTATTACCCATTTCTTTAAAGCTTAAATTCTCTTACTATCAGCAAGTTGTCTGGAGCTTTTACCCGAATATGACGGAAAAATAAAAGTGGCACCAGAAAACTAGTCTATTGGGAAACTACCTGACTCCTATCTGTCTACTCCTACTGCCACTCTCCCACATAGACGTGACAAAGGGTAATGGAGAGCTTACAAATTTAACTTTTCAGGTCATCTAATTGTTCTGTGTGACCTTCTCAACACTGGTGTGGTTCGAACATTAAGGTCAGATGTAATCTTAGTACTTTCATCATCTACTACATTATCTTTAGTAGTGAGGGCCTGTTGTGATTGATTTGAAGAACCAAGTGGTTTTTCATTCACTGCATTACTCATACTCATATGTTCAACATTTAATTCCCATTCCCCTGTTTAGAGAGAGATGCGCCAACATGAGTTGGAATAATGGTATCAGCATGAAAGCGCTTAATTCTATAATTTTCATACATTTTAACTATGTAAGAGACAGGAAAAATAGATTAATTGAAGGATTTTTTAAAATGCGACCTGTGATTTTGACCACTGATGATTAACTGTGACATTGACGGTTACATCTGTGTGTTATCTATCTACACTGCATGTGTATGTATACAGTATGATACACATGCAGACACACTCACTCCATCGCCATTTCGCATAAACGACACCTCTATGCTCATTCTTATCACTTCCCCATTCGCTCTAATTTCAATACTAAGCGCCATGATTAGCTAATGTTTGGCTACGACAGCAAATGAATGTTGTGATACAGCAACTCCCCCCCCAACACACACACACACACACACACACACACACACATAACGTGGTGAATATCGAACTAGATATCTTTCGTGTTCGAAGCTAAGACCATACCACTGAGCCTCAGTGAAATTAGAATAAACTTTTTAAGAGATACGACCTTTGAGTTTTCAAGATTCCTTTTGGGGTCCGTTGGTTGGTTGGTTGGGGGGGGGGGGGGGGGGGGGGGGGGGGTTCTGCGATGTGATAAATTGTATCGATTTTCCACCGTAACCAAGTTTCTTTTGGCGGTTCAGCAACTGGTTTTGAATTGTTGTGTCTGACCCGTATTTTCACAACGATATACAAAATTGCTAAGAGTTGTTGAATCAACTCATTTGTGTCCATTCGTATCCAAGCGTTAATTTGTTTCCAATACGGTATTATGCCCAAGTCAACATGAAAAACATTGTTTTAATTCTTGGACTTCGGCGTTTCAAATTTCGATCAAGTTCCCAATGCCGATAGGCGCGCATTTGGAGCGAGTTCCAAATTTCAAACGAAGGAGTTCAACGTTACTTTTATTATTATATGCCCCTCGAATGACCTGACCTATATTTCCAGTCAAATGCATTCCGTTACTTTTATTATTATATACCCCTCGAATGACCTGACCTATATTTCCAGTCAAATGCATTCCGTTACTTTTATTATTATATACCCCTCGAATGACCTGACCTATATTTCCAGTCAAATGCATTCCGTTACTTTTATTATTATGTACCCGTCGAATGACCTGACCTATATTTCCAGTCAAATGCATTCCGTTACTTTTATTATTATATACCCCTCGAATGACCTGACCTATATTTCCAGTCAAATGCATTCCGTTACTTTTATTATTATATACCCCTCGAATGACCTGACCTATATTTCCAGTCAAATGCATTCCGTTACTTTTATTATTATATACCCCTCGAATGACCTGACCTATATTTCCAGTCAAATGCATTCTTTCCCTCGAATCTAACTATTTGACTTTTAGAATAAGCATTGCGGTCATGGATCATGACGGATCAAAATCTGTTTAAATCAAACCCACAGCCCCCCCCCTCCCCCAATTAATATTGAACTACCACATTTTGTTGAGGTTTTTTTTTTTTTTTACAAAGTATAATAAGGACGCCCAGTGATATTTTTTTTCTGTAACGCTATAGCAAAATGGGGATTTCCCAAAATCAATAGGTGAAAATAGATTTCTACTTTAAACTCAGTTTATACAACTAGGCTTTAGAAAAATACCTTCCATGAGATGAGAGTCTTATGTCGCAAACGTTAACCCTCTCCTTAACAACTGTAAGAAAATGGTCAAATCCGTTACGATACAACAACACTTTTCTTATTCAGATTTGTTTCACAAATCACAAAATATAAAGAAGAATCTATGTTGTATTTTCAAGGACTCAACAAAAGTATGCATAGCATTCACTTATAGCTTCTAAAAATTTAATTTGTGTTTTATTTTTTTTGCATCATCCTTTTGTTCCCTATTATTATCTTTGTCCCAAGGAGACGGGAGAGAATGTATTGAAGGGAAATAAACGTATATTTAGATTGTAAGCAATCTACTTAAACGTGGTTATGTCCCTTGCTTCTGGATTATTCAAGAAAGGACGTCACCACAGTGCACTATAGTCCATTAATTATTTTTCGGTGTCTTTACAAAACTTAACCATATGTCTGAAATTTTCCACCAATTTACTTCGCATTCTACTTGTATTGTTTTCGTCTTTCGTCACAGCTTTAGTTCATCTCCAGAGCACAATCATCTCTTCTGAGATTTGCAATCTCTGATTGGTAGAAAATTTAATCATCAGTACAAAACCGAAGATGGCACACTCAACAGAAGAAACGAAGTAAAACTTCATGCAGACATAGAAACAAACACTTTTGTGTAATTACGAACCACCATAACCGCGAAGCCGAAAAAGTACGATAAACACAACACTCTCCTTTCACTTTCACTTCCTGATGAAAGCGAATACTCGAAACAATATTGTAGTAGTTAATCATATATATATATATATAAATATATATATATATATATATATATATATATATATATATATATTATATATATATATAAAGAGAGAGATATAGATCGTAAGAGAAAGGGGAGAGAGAGAGAGAGAGAGAGAGAGGAGAGAGAGAGAAGAGAGAGAGAGAGAGAGAGAGAGAGAGAGAGAGAGAGAGAGAATAATGTTAAAAGTGAGTTTTTGTTGTCTTTTTGATTTGTTTTGTTTTTGTTTTTTAATTTTTTAAATTTTTTTTATTTTTTATTTATTTTTTTTTTGTTTTGTTTTTTTTAAATATATCATTTCTCCCTATAACGGACTTGAAAGTACTTTTATATAATACAATGTCCTTTATTATTGATGGAGGAAGAGTATCTTTTTTGTTAGATTATGACGTAGCGTGCCAACATCATTGTGGTTATATCTGTCCCTGATGGAGGCAGTGATAAAGCATACTGCAGAAAAGTTGGCTGGCTTCTTTTTATGATTTCGTGCATGTTACTGTCCTGTGTTGCGATGTTTCTGTGAATGTTTGCCGTGCTCCCAAGTATCGGGATAAACATACATGGGTGCTGATACGACAAATGGTATGGCTGGTGATCTTAAGAATAAGATCAGATGTAACTGCAGAATAGGACAATCTGGACTGGCAAGGTACTTTCTTAATGTAGTGTCGCATTCTCATTATACATATCACTGTTTTTCTTCCTATAGGTGAGCAAAGATTCATAAAACTTGGAAAGCTACAGTTTGAGGATGATAGAGATATTTTACATTTTACACACTCCATCATTTGGCAAAAGTCCTTCCTATAAAACACTTATATAAATAATAAAGAGCATGCTGGTGATACTCGCTTTGAGAAGAAAGGCTCTGAACAAAAGTAACAAAGTCTGATTTGTTGCGTTGGGCCATTCCCTTTATACGATGGGGTTTTAAGTTTCTTCTATCATGGCGCAGTTACCTCGGTCTGATGAAAGTACATCATTCTTCAACAGGAGATCTCTCATAGCCCATTTGAATTAGAGTGATGTGGAATTGTTATTCCACCCACGGCGACGTCGAATCCTGATGAAAAATGAGTCTGATTGGTCCTGGGACAATATTATATAGGTCAGCAGCTATATGTAATTGTATTTTTCCAGCAACAATTTGGCAACATTGATGCTGGACTTCAATGTGCAATGGAATCCATAAAGTCAGTCGTCCTCCTATCACAAATACAGGGTTTTCCACTCACATCGTGTCATTATTTTATATATGCAATGACATCTGAAATAGTATTCTCCTTTAATTCCATGTTGTTCTTGGTAATGGGGCTTTTGCATCCTTGTCGGCTTGAGGAATTACAGATATGAAAGATTTTATCAAACATTTTAATGAAATAAGTAGTTGCCTCGCAGCCTTAAAATTGTGGTGTTTTTATATCTTCCCTGAGAAACTCTATCGCGCTTGCTACAGATGCTGATAGAATTTGACATGTTAATTTTACATTCATCTCGTTTTACTCAAAATTAGCATGTTTTCCTTTTAAAACTTCTAGTTCAATCCTGTTGTTGGCAAGTGTGGCACCCATTGACCACTCTCATGTACAGTATCTTCTATCAAAACAAACTTAGTGCAAATGAAATGAACGCAAGTTTTCTTTTTAATATCTGCTGACATCAAAGTTTGACGTCTTTTTTAGATAGCACATTATTAAATGAAATAGACACAATGCAATGAGGAGTCGGTGATGTGAGTTTTTAAAACAATAAATATTGGCAAAGAAAGATGCTACAACAAAATTGTTTACTAGTAACACAATCGATGGGCAAAATATGGTTAGTAATTTGTTGTACTAAATTTAGTAGGTATCATCTAGGCTAATATAATGCATAACGGCATTTTTTGCCATGATGGGCATGGAGGTCAAGAGCAAGAAAACTTTGATAACGATATATCAATCCATTACAGCAATGTTATATTTTTTAAAATATTGATACTCCTCTAAAATGAAAAATAAAGCAAATCATGTCTGGAAGGCGACAAAAAAAAAAAAAAACACAACAAACCTAAACCAAAAAAAAACAACAAAAAAACAAGAATAATATTGGGGAAACTTTTTTTAAAAAAGACACTCAAAGAAAATATAAGATATTATAAAAAACCATCATGTCCAAAGCGTACGTGCACTTATTTGCTGATCTGATAATCCAATTTATGACGAACTCATTGTAATGGAAATCCCAAAAATGATGGTCAAATATTATTGTCCATTACAACGATGTTAAACTATTCCATAATTGCGTTACGATGTAAGACCTATTTTAAATTTATCGATGATCGGCGGATCAAACCTTTGATGTCCTGATTTTCACGATCGGTGGATCAAAACCCTGAAGTCTATATAAATACGAGCCTTGCACACCATGTTTTACTTAATTTTGGGCGCGGATCAAAACTCTGAAGTCTCCATAGAGCTTCGTGCACCAAGTTTTATTTAATGGTAAGCAAATGACTCAACTTTGCGACGCCCACAACCTACAGGTCACAAGGCAAGTATTAAAACAACTACTCGAGATTTTAGATAGCGCAATATCCACTTTAAGTGCTCAAAACGCTATACAAGTGTGGTCCCTAGCCAACAGCAACGCTTAACTAACATGAAGGATAAGGCCATATTACATTTTGTTTTCGGACAGAGACAACGCTGTTAATGGGCAGAACTCATTTCATACCTGAGTACGGTGAGAAAATTCGAGTACATAGCCTTTTCCAAGGGGCTCGACTATGCGGCGCTCAGAGCGGGGCTCGAACCCAGGACCTTTCGATTCGAAGGTGAATGCCATACCACTGGACCACAAAGCCGCACACGCCAGAAAACGGAATTTTATTAAAATTGATTCAATTTGCGATACGCTAGAATGTTTCTTTTCTTTCTTTCTTTCTTTTTTTTACATTTCTCGCCTCCCTGACGAGTATATTATATTCTGTTATATACTGCCATTAAAGTCTGCAGCATAATGACAAAAATGTTTTAAAATTTGGGTCCTAAAATATTCACTTGTCAAAAAGACCTGTACATCATTGTTCTGACAACGTCGTCGCTTATATTCTTTGTCTATCCATTTCATTAATATTCTTTTTGCGTCTTAATCTTAACGCATTCGTGAACACACGGATAGAAAGAGAAAGATAGATAGATGGGGCAGCGTGGATCAGCGGTACGGTCTTTGCTTCGTACCCGAAAGGTACCGAGTTCGATCACCCGCCGCGCTATGTGACTTTGGGCAAGTCACCTCACTCTAGCTCACTTTGCGGCGCTGCTCTGCTGCTGACGCCTGGATTATTCCAGTCTTCCCTTGGAATAGACCCTAAAGACAAATTTCCCCATGGGGATGAATAAAGGGAATTTTATTAAGAAATATATTATTTTATTTTAAATTATTAGATAGATAGAGAAAGAGTTAGAGAGATACACACACACACACACACACACACACACACACACAGAGAGAGAGAGAGAGAGAGAGAGAGAGAGAGAGAGAGAGAGAGAGAGAGAGATCGGAAGTGACATAGGACGAGACAAGGGAGAATAAGGGAGAGGCTACGCAGAAGTTACAGAGAAAACAAAAAACAGAAAAAGGGGAAAAATTAAAAGCCTTATCACGACCACCGCCGATCTTGCGTTCTCCACGGATGCGAAGGATGACATTTAGAATGCAATACCGGCAGATGTTGTATATCCCTCTAATAGATAAAACACTTGGTACCTCAGTTGCGTTAGTTACCTACACCGCGGTCGCCCCCTCGGGGGGAAACGTGTATAATATATCTATCGCTGTCAAATGATAACAAGATACAGAGGTATGCATTCACTACCCAACCGAGGTTTTGTTCGCGTAAAATTAAACAATATCGACCGAGTTTTCACGCATTTGTAGAAAAAAAGAACTCTGACGCCAGTAACCTCAACGGGACAACACTTCCGCCATCTTTAGTCTTTCCGATTGGAGTCACGAAGCTCAGGTTGGTAGAGCGCTCTCTTAGAGTTAGAAATTATTTTTTCTGAACCTCTAGCAGTGATTGGGTAGCTGGGTCTGTGAGATCTGGTTGAAAGGACTTTACGATAGACTAGCGTCCTATCCAAAGGGTAGCAAGCAATTGCTGTTGTAAGCTACACACTCTAGTAGTCCCCCAGAACCATTTGGCCCATGAAGCCAGAGTTTATTCCCGTTTCTATAGCGTAAAAAGGACAATAGCAATAGCTTGCTACCGTTTGAATAAGACGCCAGTCTATCGCAAAGTACTTTCCACCAGATTTATCAGATCCGACTATCCAATCGCTGCTGCTCGGACAGTGGGGGGAGGGGTAAGAAAAGAATCTCGATTGCACCCGGGGTCGATCTCGGTTCTTTTGATTGTGAAGCGAGTGCTCTACCTACTGAGCTATCAGGAACTCCCCTTCCCCCCCCCCCCCCCCCCCCCGCCATACACACACCACACACACACACACACACACACACACACTATAGAAACCAGGATAAACTTTGGTTCCACGAGCCTGATGATTCTGAAGGAGTAAATCTAGGCTTTACATACAGAGAGATTACTAGTACATAGAAGGTGACCACTCGTCCCAAAACGACATTAGACATGTTGTTTTGAATATGAAACTCAAAATTGATTTCTAGACTTAACTTATAAGGTTTGAGTTATAACTGAGGAGAATGAGTTTTGTTCCTTTAAAATCAAAAAATCAAATTCCCTTGTTCTGTTTTGATTTAGGTTCAGTTTTCCTTATCTAGGTCATTCCGATTTATTACCAGATTGGCGCGTTGCTATTTCCATTAGGACCGCAGGATCAGCCCACAATAGGATTCAATAGTCTGATGTCACGTCCGCCCAGCAACCAGCAGCTTGGTTCTAAACAAAGAAAATCGGTACTCTTTATTCTTCATGCTCGCTCGAAATTTTTAACATGTCATGTGATAAGAATGTATAAAAGTCAAAACATGATCAGCAGATTTATAATGATTTTCTCCTCTGGATACACTTATATATGCTCGTCGGAGAAGTATTTCATAAGGGCGGTGATGGAGATAATGGCGTCCGCCATTGTTCCGATAGTTTAGAACCAGTTACTTTGCGTCATTTCGAGGGAAGTGACGTGACGACTGTTGAACCCTATTCTGTTGCTGTAATAGACTTTTAAAAAAAAAAAGATGAGATAAGAGGTAGTAGATCTCAGCTCTGGCTCTCAACATAATTGAATGGCAGTGAAGTTCAGTGAGGTAGGACCTAAATAAAAATAGAAGGATCGAAATTGACGCCACTCAACTCTTTGTTATTTGGGGGGTTTTTTAGAAAGCCGTTTTGGTGATTAGATCTCGCTAAATTATACCAATCAGACAAGCTATTAGCGTTCAAAATTACACAGTTTTTGTGTGTTGGTGACGGTTTTCATACTGGGGGGGGGGGATTGTGAGTATTTTACATAAACGCAAAGCATCAATATTTATTTTTTTAAACAAAAAAAATACAACTAACTAACCCACCGACTAAAAAAAATTAATAAAAAAAAAATCCCAACAGCAATAGCAAAAGAAAAAACAAAAAACAAAAACCAAACAAAATTATACCTTGATAATGGAAGTGAAAATCTGGGGAGCAGGTACCAGTTGCGGATAACCGATATTTCTGGACAAAGCCAAAATCTGCCTAATATCGGTTGAAAAATATATGAAAGATCCAAACGTTGAGGTACTGTAACTACGTTAATACAGTAGTTGCTTGCAATTTAAAGCAATCGTATTTTGATAATTGTGTAAAGTGTTAATAGATATACTTTTTGTAGACGAATAAAAAAACAAACAACTTTGGTTATTTTTAAAGAAACACTCATTATTTTTTTTAATCATAGCGTTACATAAATGAGTCGCAACTGTCCCGGTGTTGTTCGTGGTATTACTAATTCAATATGGCTTGTGAAAATAATTCCTCGTGAAAGATTAGCAACTGGGATGAACATGCCAGACGAATAAATAACTAATAAATGGTTATAATATCTCGGTTCATTATCGTGATATGGATATGATGAAAAATATTTTCTTTTAATTCTTTATTGTGATTTCAAACTTGAACTACATTAACAATTATCAATTTGGCTTTACGAATATAATTTTTTTGATGATCGGAGGATAAAAAATGGGAATAATCTCTAACTGTGAAGGTTCATTTTTTTTTAAAACAAAACAACCCACCCCCCCCCCCCCCTTTTTTTTTCCCAACACAAAAAAAAAACAAAAGAAAAAAAAAACAAAAGATAAAAACAAAGACAAAAACAAACACATAACCAACAACAACAAAAAAAAAGGAGAAAAATCAACAACAAACTTGAACTTTCATTTAACGCAATATCCACTTAATGTGCTCATAGCGCTGTGCAAGAGTCTCCATGCTAACAGCAACATTTAGAACGAGACTTGTAGCTTGTGAGTTGCTATCACATGTTTTTAGACAGAGACAACGCTGTAATCGTTTTACAACAGAGTTCGCTGAGAGAACATTCCGCTGCACATAGCGTTACGTACAAAGGCTGACATTTATTTCTAGATAATATATATTTAAATTGTATTTCTATCGTTATAGATAGATCAAAACTCCACCCATTGCTATTTTTGTGATCAATTACAAAAAAAAAATATTTACGAGTCGTAAATCAAACAGAGAATTAGAATTCACCATGGGTAATTTGAGAAGTGGAAAATAATAAGAATTGATAATCAATAAGTTAAAGAATAATAAAACAAATAAATAGAAATCCCGGACACACAAAGGTAACTCATGACCGTCGTAACCAGTAATCTCAATTATAAAATATATTCTAATAACGTCATAGAAAATGATCCATAATGGTCGATGGAAATTCTTTGTTGAGTCGAAGGTTTTACCCGCAAACACTATTCAAAACTTCAATCATTTTATCCCTATTTTATCAACTTGTTATTAACTGTCGTACTCTGGAAAAACAAGTTTTTAAAACTTTGGCCAGAAAACTCATCCTTCAATTATCGATCGATTTAAATGACTCCCATCTTTGCAAAAACTCTAAAACCTGGGACCTCTCGAGGTCTTTCCTAATCCCAGATTTGAGAGTTTTTGTCAAGAGGAGGGTAATTTAAATCGTTCACGAGTTTTCTGGCTAAATGTTTAAATACGTATGTTTCCAGAGTACGGCAGTTAACTCGTTAAATGTCATCGATACACGTCATCTATGCTTTTAAAAAATAACCGTATAATACGCGCTTTTACTTGAAATTAATAAGAGAGCAACGTAACGATAATACGTGCTTATATATTTCTTTTCCTAATCTATTTGTGAATCACTTTCTGCTGAGATATGACGTCATCAAAATAATTGTTTATTTTGATAACATCATACTGAATGTTTTGGGCAAATACTCGTAACAACAAGTGTATAATCTAGGTCATAACCGACGTATGCATATATGCAGGTCTGACACTTATGGGCCTATTTTAACATTGTTGTAATGGACAATGTTTTGCGTCATATTTTTTAGATTTCCATTACAACAATAAGCCCACAAAGAATTGGGTTGTCAGACCTGCAAATAAGTACACGTCGATCATAACCGACGTGTACTTATTTGCAGGTCTGATAACCCAAATTGCCACGGGCTTATTTTTCTAGTGGTAATACTCTCAAACCAACGTAAAATATTCTCCATATCAACAATCTTAAATCAAGCCCGGTGATCAGACCTGCAAATAGTGTGCACGTGGATCATGACACGACGTTCACCTATTTGCAGGTCTGTTGACCCAGTTCATTATGGGCTCACTGTTGTATTGGAAATCTTTAAAACGACGCAAAATATTGTCTATTACAACAATGTTAAACTAGGCCCATAAGTGTGTTCGGATGTCAGACCTGCATATAGTATGGACACGTGGTCAGAACATATTCCGAATCAAATTCCGCTAGTTTGTTTGCGTTTTTTAAAAAATGAAACCATAAGTAAGAAGACTTAAATGGGTAAACAAAGTCAAACTTTTCAGAACACCAACTAGAATATTGAATATGCTGTACAATCGGATTTTTCTCTAACGTTGATCAGAGTATAACGTTTGAATTTATGTTTTAATCTAAAGAATGATTATACAATTCAAAAATATGATTTGTGACTAAATTAGGAAAAAAATAGATTCAAAGTGTTTCACTGAATCACCTCAAATCCCTTTTGTGTTGAATTTCTCGAGGTTTTATTGGTATTTTCAGATATTTTTAAGACAATGTCTCTACTTGATTTTACGAAGTCGTCCTACATTATCGGTTTGAGCAGGCGGGATTGTTTTTTCTTCCGTCGACAGAATCTTGCGATCACTTACAAACACAGTTATGATAAGGTCTGGGGATTATTGAGGCCATTCCTATAACTTGTGTATTATTTGATCGATATTTTAATTTGAACTGTAGTTAAACAACTAAAGATTTTCGTTTGAGAAACTTATTGATTATTTTTAATATAGATCTAGTCACAAAAATAGAACGTCTGATAAGCTGGGAAGATGATAAAAAGCAACAAAAAAGAAACAAACAAACAAATATGCAAAGTCAGGTGGTATTACCCCTTCTATAGTGTAGTAGGGTTATTGGGCATTCAAAAAGTTTCTCTCGAAACATTTCACGTGAAAGATTTCCAGATGGTAACACTTGATAAATTGAAAAGTGTGTCATTTGTTGTTCTCCACTCTTTTGATTATGACAAAGTTTTACAAGCTGCGAATAACTTTGAAATTTTAACAGTTCCTCTCTCAATGGCATTTTGAATCACCGGCAGATGACAAACGCGCTGGGGTGGGTTTGGGGGGGGGGGGGTATATAAAGCAAGACAAAAGGTGTGTTCAAATTTGTTTTTTATTGTCATTCGTGTACATGGAAAAGGCTTTTGGTACACCTCATGACGTTACTGATTTCTGAGAACTTCAAAGAAGAGTGAATAAAAAATTACGACCTGTGCGTTTTCAGCGTATGAAAGAAGCAACATAACACACACACACTCACACACACACACACACACACACTTATCTCACACATATACAGAAATAATTAGTGAAAGAGATAGATGGATGAAAAGATAAATAAATAGATAGAGGAGGGGTATACGAGAAAAAGGGGAGAAAGAGTGTGTGGGTGTGGGTGGGTTAGAGTGTTTGTGTGTCGTGAGTGTTTGTGAGTTTGTTGGTGTGTGTGTGTGTGAGAGAGAGAGAGAGAGAGAGACATTACAGAAACACACACAGAGATTGAGGTAGAGAGAGAGAGAGAGAGAGAGAGAGAGAGAGAGAGATAGAGAGAGAGACCGAAACACACACAGAGATTGAGAGAGAGAGAGAGAGACTTACAGAAACACACACAGAGATTGATAGAGAGAGACTTACAGAAACACACACAGAGATTGAGAGAGAGAGAGAGAGAGAGATACAGAAACACACACAGAGATTGAGAGAGAGATAGATAGAGAGAGAGAGAGACATACAGAAACACACACATATATATATATATATAATATATAATAATATATATATATACAGAAACACACAGAGATAGAGAGAGAGAGAGAGATAGATAGAGAGAGAGAGAGAGAGAGAGAGAGAGAGAGAGAGAGAGAGAGAGGAATCTGATCTCCATCAAAAATACCGTAATGTGTTTAATGGAATGGACAAGATCATCAACAAGTATCGGGTTTGTAGGATAAACTCATACCTTATTTTAAGACAGAATATTACGATTAGAAAATTGACTTTATCATACTGCGTTCGATTGGATAGTGGGAAACATGAAACTTCTTTTGTTTGTCTGCATTGTATATATTTAATTCTCAACATTCACATAAATCCATTCTTGATTTAGACCTAGTACGTTTCATAAGTAAACAGTTCTTTAAATGTCAGACTAGTTATTGTAATGATTCTAACTAGCATTTACGATCTTACAGATTGAGAAACTGGAATGTGTTTGCCTTGACTCCTTTGTCGTTCACTTACAAAACGTCTTTTTTTATTTTGAGTAGAATTTGTTTCGTACATCGATGAATTTAGATGGCCCTAAAATTAGTCACAGCCATTGGGTCAACGGTGCAGAATTTTTCCCGCTTTCTTTAGCGCTAAGAAGACAGCTGTAATTTTTGCTTCCCTGTGAATGGAAGTTAGTCTATCGCAAAGTACTCTCGGCCAGAGCTAATAGAAACAACTAACCCAATCTATGCCGAGTAGACAGGGAGTAAGAAAAAAAACCATCTTAACTACGACCGGGATCGATCTCAGTCCCTTTGCTTGAGAAGCGAGTGCTCTATCAACTGAGCTATCGGGACCCTTGTATAACCTTCGATCTGTAAAAGATTCCCGAACCTGAGGCTTATTTGAAGGATTTAACTAAAGGATTGTCCTAATTTATCCACAGTTGAAGCGAACACTTTCGGGCAAATATGAAAAAGGCCTTTTGTCAA
>NC_088360.1:55104922-55122422 GCF_034508935.2 Berghia stephanieae | reverse complement strand
ATTTCTTTATGCGAACACCCAATCAGAAGGCTTTCCTGTGCATTTTCTGCTGTTTGGTTTGCATTGAGTCCAATGTTGTACATTTCTCATTAGGTTTTCCCATAACGATAATGACTTCTACCTATCTAATAAGAACATTTTCAGACTATCATGTTGGCGCCTAAATCCGAGTCGTGAACTACCAGGAATGTTTGTCAAGAGAGGGACACCCTTCTGTGTAAATCTATTGCTTAAATGTGACCAAACGTCCCAAGTCGGTATTACGTTGAGATGAGTTTGATGATTACATCATTTCAGTTTTCAGCTTAAGTTATAACATTTTTGTTCATGTTGACTGAGAAAAGTGAGTTATGTTTAATTTTTTTGGTAATAAACAACAAAAACGACATAAAAACAAACAAACTTGAGCTTTTATATAACGCAAAAAAAGAAGAAAACAAAAGAAAAAAAATCACAGCGCAGACCAATTTTCTGACATACACTGTCAATATGGTACACTATATCGGAAAGAACTAGATCAGGGAATTTGAGTTTAAAGTTAAAATGACAGGAAATTTAAAAATCTTGTGTGCTATGCGGTCTAGTGGTATGCACTCTCCTTCGGATCGGAAGGCCCAGGGTTCGGGACCCGCTTTGAGCGAGGGCATAGTTGAGTCCTTCGAAAAGGCACTTTACTCACATTCTCTCATCGTACCCAGGTGTAAAATGAGTATCTGGCCGTTACCAGCGTTGTCTCTGTCAGAAAAAAATGTTATGTCGCCTAACAGGAAAGTAAGTGGAGCAGGCACTTATGTTGGTAACAACAAGATATGAAGTGAGTAGAAAAGTGCCAGAAGACAATAGAGAATAAAAATTTTTCGCGGCGGTGGTGGGGTTTGAACCTGCGACCTTATTGGTACGACAACTCCGCCTGGCAGGTGAGAGAAGACACTTTTCTACTCACTTCATATCTTGTTGTTACCAAAATAAGTGCCTGCTCCACTTACTTTTCTGAATTAAAAAATTCACCCCATACACCGGAGCATACTTAATGTCTCAATTGTTTCTATGTTATATGTTTGTGTTGAGAATATTGGCTATTAAGCTTAACTGCTGGTCAAAATTACTTCGCGATGGTGGTGTGCGAACGAATCGGCGGTCTCAAGAAGTGGGTGAGAGAGGGATCTAGAAATGACGTGGGTTTAATACGAATATTTTGTGTTCGTGGATAGCTCACACGGCCACGTTCTCACCTGCCAGGCGGAGTTGTCGTACCAATAAGGTCGCAGGTTCAAACCCCACCACCGCCGCGAAAATTTTTTATTCTTTATTGTCTTCTGGCACTTTTCTACTCACTTCATATCTTGTTATCGCCTAACAGGCAAGTGTTGCTGTTGCCTAGTGTCCCCATGTAAAGCGTTTTCAGCACAATTAGTGGATATTGCCCTATATAAATGCTCATGTTTTAGGTTGGGGTGAGCTAGATGATTAAATTGAGGATTTAGCTAGTTTTAATTTTTTTGTTAAAGGAAATGCCTTAATAAAACACACACACACACACACACACACACACACACACACACAAAACGGCATCAGCTTTCAAATAGCGCAATATCCATTAAACGTGCAGCGCTATATAGAGGGTCCCTAGACAACAGCAGCACTTAACATGTAGGACGAGACATGACGCAATTAAGGCAATATTACCATTTTTCTCACAGAAGCAATGTTGATAACAGCCAGGTACTCATTTTACACCTGAGCACTGTGAGAGAATATGAGTAAAGACCCTTTTCCAAAGTGTTAATTATGCCCTCGTTCAGAGCCGGACTCGAACCCAGTATCTTCCAACCCGAAAGAGAGTGTCATACCACGAGTTAAAATATCCGCACAATTTTTTTGTTAATTTACTAGTTCCTGTCATTTTAACTTTAACCCCCTCCTTACCAACTACAGGAAAATCGTCACAGTTCTTATGATGCAATGAACATAACTTTTTATTAATCAAAAAAGTACTGTACATCACAAGTTTTCTTGAGAAATCTTTGTTTGTAAAACTTGTTATCCCACACAACAATTATGTATAAGTAGGTACTTGTATCGCATCAGCTTGGAGTGAAAAACAATCAAGTTTTCCTTTTAAAAAAATCCGTAAGGAATGAGTTAAACTCAAATTCCCTGATCTCGTTCGTTTCGATATACTACCATAGTGACAGGGTTATATCACAATTGCTCTGCGTTGTGCTTTTTAAAATATTTTTTAAAAATTATATTTTTTTTTCGAGATTTAAACAACGCTTGTTAAAGTTCTTGGTCATTTCAGTGAAATAGATTAAAAAGATAGAATTAAATTCAAGGCAATAATAGAAGTGGATGCTATTAGAGATAAGCTAAACTCCACATTATTGTCTAGGATAAAAATCACCGCTTCACATGGATCTTTGTCGGGAAGGAATAAAATAACCATACTCAAGATAGAGCGTATATTGCTCTCCTCCTCCCCCTCCTCCACCTCCTCGTCCACTTCCTCCTCCTCCTCCTCCTCCTCCTCCCTCTTCTTCTGTCGTCTTGTATGGCACTCGCCATCGGATTCCTCAATTATTTTATACTATCAGGGAAAGCATGGCCAGCGGTCTGGTCTTTGCTCCTTACCGACTTCCCTCGGTGTGTGTGTGTGTGACCCTGAGCAAGTCAACTCACCCTAGCTCATTTTGCGGCGCTGTACTGCGACTGATGCCTGAGTTATTCTAATCTTCCATTGGAGTAGACCCTAAAGACAAATTTTCCTTTGGTGATTGATAAAGGAAACTGAATTTTTTAATTATTGTCTAACATGTTGTTCCTCGCCAATGCAATCTGTAGAAAAATAGTGATCTTAAAAAGCGGTATCTAGGTACTGTGGAAGCTAATGAAAATGACATTTTAAATGTTTTATTTCCTTACCACTCCTTTTATAGAAAAATTGATCACTATTATCTCATGGTTTTTTGATTTTGTAATTGTATAGACTAGATAGTCTATAGTTAGTTTATGCTTTTGCTTAGGACAACCTTTTTAGCATATAGCTGATATTTAGATTGAATGATTGATAGTGAAGACAAAAAATAAAGATGGGAAAATAAGATTACTTAAATATATATATATATATATATATATATATATATATATATATATATATATATATATATATATATAAATAAACAGATAAATAACTAAATAAAAAAGCCCAACATATAGCAAAGTAAAGAGGGACAAAATGCTAAAAAGGTTGTCCTATGCAGAACATATTTATTTGTCAGCGGGACTGAATTGGAATTATATAGTATTTGTAAAGAGATGATGAATTGGCACCCAGAAAATATCCCGCTCGATTTCTATGAGATACAACAAAGGTAACAATGGACCGAATGCTTTCTATTTTTGTTTGCCAAACTAGATAAAGTATATGGATGTATAGGGACAATACGCCTTTCTCATTTTGACCAGAAAATTCTCATTTAATTGATAGATTTACTTGACCACCATGTCAAAAAGACTTAAGCCTGAAACGTTTGTTTGAAATTCCTAGATTAAGACTTTTTGACTTTTTTTTTGGATATCAATTTACTTTATCGATAGATTATAAAGTAATAGTTTTTTTCTGACTTATCTAGTTTATAAAGGTGTTTTGTTGTAACTGTTGAAAAGACTTTTTTTCTATTTAATTTGTATTTTCCTAATAAGATAATATATACGACTTAAATCTTTAGAGAAAAGCAATTGAAATAAAAGGGACAATGATATGACGTAAGTAAGAAATTGACGTCATCAAATTCATTCATCAGACCCAGATTAGATTTCTTTCTTTTTCCTTTGTTATTTTTTTTTAATTTTTTATTTTTATTTGTTGTTGTTGTTTGTTTTTTTTTGCTTTGTTTTGTTTGGTTATTATTATCTTTTAAAGCGATTCTATTTCAGGTTAAATGTTGCGTTGGCGGCGGAGGGAGATATTGAAAAATAGAAAAATATTATTGGAAAAGAGACGTTTAGTAGAATAATAGATAATATCTCTATATAGTCTATGCACAATTATCTTTTTTTTAATTGAAAAATAAAATGAAACAGTTTATAATATCAAGATGAAATAAAGTGCCCTTCGAAATCATAAAAATATTGGCATTATGAAATGTAATAGTCATTATCATTATTCAACGACATAAATGCATGTTTTCCGAGTTTAAACATTCAAACTACAAAATGTAAAAGAAAAAAATCCCAGGTTTAAAAAAAGGCAAAAACAAACACTAAAACCTCAAAAACAAAGAAACAAAAAATAAAAAAACACCGAAATTTTGAAAAGAGGGAATTTAGTGGGGAACATTGGTTCTCAAACTCAAACAAAGTAACGAGAGGATGTATCAAACCTTATACCACAATTACCACCCAGAAAAGTGAGTGGAGCAGGCACTTATGTTGGTAACAACAAGATATGAAGTGAGTAGAAAAGTGCCAGAAGACAATAGAGAATAAAAAATTTTTTCGCGGCGGTGGTGGGGTTTGAACCTGCGACCTTATTGGTACGACAACTCCGCCTGGCAGGTGAGAGCGTGGCTCTACCGTGTGAGCTATCCACTAACACAAAATATTCGTTTCAAACCCAAAGTCATTCTAGATCCCTCTCTCACCCACTTCTTGAGATCGCCGATTCGTTCACCACCATCGCGAAGTAATTTTGACCAGCATTAAGCTTAATAGCCATATTCTCATCACAAACATATAACATAGAAACGATTGAGACATGGAGTAGCTCCGGTGTATGGGTGAATTTTTATTCGAAAGTGAGTGGAGCAGGCATTATGTTGGTAACACAAGATATGAAGTGAGTAGAAGTGCCAGAAGACAATAGAGAATAAAAATTTTTTATTCTCTATTGTCTTCTGGCACTTTTCTACTCACTTCATATCTTGTTGTTACCAACATAAGTGCCTGCTCCACTCACTTTTCTGAATTAAAAATTCACCCCATACACCGGAGCATACTCCATGTCTCAATCGTTTCTATGTTATATGTTTGTGATGAGAATATTGGCTATTAAGCTTAACTGCTGGTCAAAATTACTTCGCGATGGTGTTGAACGAATCGGCGATCTCAAGAAGTGGGTGAGAGAGGGATCTAGAAATGACTTTGGGTTTGAAACGAATATTTTGTGTTCGTGGATAGCTCACACGGTAGAGCCACGCTCTCACCTGCCAGACGGAGTTGTCGTACCAATAAGGTCGCAGGTTCAAACCCCACCACCGCCGCGAAAAAATTTTTTTATTCTCTATTGTCTTCTGGCACTTTTCTACTCACTTCATATCTTGTAATTACCACCCAGGGACTGTTAAATGTCGTTTTTATCCTACTTCAGCCCAAGAAGTGCGTAGTGTGGCATTGTTGACGACAAAAAATAGTTTTATTACTGAGCCAGGTCAATGACTAGGTCATCATATAGTCAGCTGATCCTGCGGAGGACGTTGCTTCTTGCGAAACAGATTACGGTTTTCCGCCAGTCTACTTGCTTGAATTGCTGTCATTCCCAGCCATTCACATATATCTTGTTCCCAGCTTCTTGTTGGTCTACCTCTTCCTCTCTTGCCGTCTACCCTTGTCTGCAGGATGTGCTTTTCTAATGATTCGTGGCGAGTCGTGTGACCAAAATAGTTTAGTTTCAATTTCTTTGCAGTTTGAAGAAGAATTGGTGATTTTATTCCGATCCTTCTCAGGACTTCTTTGTTTGTTTGTTTTTCAGTCCATGATATTCTGAGTATTTTTCTGTAGCATGCCATTTCAAAAGCTGTGATCTTTGTGCTCTCTGCTTTGCTGATAGTCCATGCTTCGCATCCATATGTTGCAGTTGGGAAAACAACACTTTTGAGGATTTTGATTTTTGTTTGAATGCACTGCCCTTTCCAGATATTATTCATCTTTTCTAGCTTTGATCTTGCCATTGCTAGTCTCCTCCTGATCTCTGGGGCCGATTTCCCGTTGTACTCAATCCTGGCTCCAAGATATTCAAAATTCTTTACTCTTTCTATTTCTTCTCCATTGATTTTTATGATGGCATCTGTTTTGCATTTGTCAGTATTCATGATTTTGGTCTTCTTTATATTCAGCTTAAGGCCTTTGGTCTCGCTATGTTCCTTTACAGATGTTATTAGATTCTCTAGTCCCCCGGTGTTGTGGACAATAGTGCAGTGTCGTCTGTGTACCTCAGATCTTTTATGGGTAGACCTTGCATTTTAGGTTCGTTGTAATTACTTCTCCTGACATCGTTTTCCACATCTCGCATTATACCTTCAGTGTAAATGCTGAACAAATGGGGTGATAGAATACATCCCTGTCTTACTCATTTTGTAACTTTGAACCATTCTGTTGTTCCACTTTCTAGTTGTACCGCTGATTGTTGGTTCTCATAGAGGGATCTTATCAGGTTTCTAATTCTAGGATCAAAGTTCATCTCCAGGAGAGTTTCCCATAGTTTCTCATGATTAACACAATCAAAAGCTTTCGAATAGTCTATAAAACAAGTGTGGAGGCCAGAATTTACTTCTCGATGCTTCTGAATAATTTGACGCAAATTGAATATGTGGTCTCTTGTCCCTCTGTTTTTTCTAAAACCTGCCTGGGTGTTACTGACTTCTTCTTCCAGTTTACGTTCAATCCTGTTCATGATAATTTTTAGAAGGATTTTGCTTGCATGACTGATGAGTGATATTGTTCGGTAGTTGGAGCATAGTTGTAAGTCTCCTTTCTTAGGCAATGGTATAAAAATTGCTCTCCTCCAATCTGAGGGCCAAATTTCTTTCTCCCAAATGACTAGGTAGGTAGCAAATTTCTGGTCAAGAGCAAAGATGCTAGATGGCCACGTACGAATTCGCGGCCAAAATGGTCAACATTGTCTAAAAAAGGAAAAGCATTAATTATTAATTTAATCATTCATTTCTCTTCATTTATTATTATTATTATTATTATTATTATTATTATTATTATTATTATTATTATTATTATTATTATTATTATTATTATTATTATATTAAACAATGCTTTTCCTCGTCTAGTCGATTTTTGATTGCCTAAACCGACGAGTTTTTAAAGGGAGTCCAAGTGTTTGCAGTGATGTTTCATTTGGTCACTTTTGAAGTCGAAATTGGCGGCAAGGAACTCTGGCAATCTGGCAACCCTGGTCAAGCGTAAAGGTTGGCATTTGGTGGAATGCCTATTTTTGTGTATCTGTCATTGATCCAACAACAGTAATTGAAGGTGTAATTTGTAAAAAGCACTAAAGACATTTTTGGGGGGTTCCAATAGCTCAGTTGGTGAAGCATTCGCTTCAGAAGCAAAGGGACCAAGATCAATCCCGATGCAGTCGGGTAGCTGGGTCTGTTAGATCTGGCGAAAAGTACTTTCCGATAAACTGGCGTCCAATCAAAAAGGTAGTAAGCAATAGCTATTGTCCGTTTCACGCGGTAAAAACCGGAATAAACTCCGGCTCCATGGGCTTTTTGGTGCTTTCTGACAATGCCAAGAATAATTACAGAGGACAGATACAAAATAATTCTCTACATTGAAGCTGGCAGTAGAGTAATAGATGTGGCAAATGTATTCCATGCCACTGAAAGAACTGTGTTTAAACTGCTCAGTAAGTACAGATGCCATTGAATAGCTAAGGAGCTACCGAAATCTGACTGTCCTAACATTACTAACGATGGAGAGAACGACGAAATAATTTGTTTTCACGAAAATAGCCCTTTTAAAATGTGACATCAACAGTCAAAGATGTAAGAGTAATCAGGCAAACTATTACACGTCGCCTCAAACTTGTTGGTCTAACTGCGCACAGGCCAGCCATACGTCCGTTCTTGACGGACTAACATAAATTATGTGATGTCAATGAGTTGATAATTCGTATCTACACTTAACGATCTGTCCTTCCTAACAGCATTCCCTAACTATTAACCGCCACAAATTCGATCTCAAAACACCTTGACCAAACGCCCTCGAATTACGCCAGAATCCTGTTTGTCGACTTTTCGTCAGCTTTTAATGCCATGAACACAGATATTTTGCTTCAAAAGTTGTGCAACATGGATATTCCAAACTACCTTATTAAATGGTATAAAGAGTTTCTGACACATAGACCGCAATGTGTAAAATTGGGTGAACATATCTCCAACAAAAGAACGTTGTCGAACGGATGTCCCCAAGGCTGCGTGAGTTCCCCAATCCTGTACATCTTATACACCAACGACTGCAGACCATCCTTTGAAAATTGTTTTATAGTGAAATATGCAGATAATACTGCTATTCTTGGCTTATTAAAAGATAAAGTTACCGAAAAGAATTATTTCAAACAAATATATTCACCGATTGGTGTAAACAAAATCAGCTTGAATTAAATGTTGAAAAAACGAAAGAACACAGTTTGGTGTAAAAAATAAAAACGTCTTAAAGTGTGTGGCGATCGGTAAAGATGATGTTGAGATAGTTGACTATTTTAAATATTTAGGAATAACCATTGATAGTAGCCTCAATTTCTCTCAACATATTAATATAATATCTAAGAAAGTTGCCCAAAGATTATACATCCTAAGGAAATTGAGAACATTTCAAGTAAGGATGAAAACTATGTTAAGAGTTTATGACTCATTGATTAAAAGTGTAATTGCGTTTGGCTGCACCATATGGTTTGGAGGATGCCGACTTAAAGATAAATCAAAAATTTCAAAATCTATCAAAGAGGCATCAAAAATAATAAACCATCCTCTTGATGGAGTAGAAAGAATTCATGGAAAAGCAATAGAAAGGAAAGCATTCTCAATTACCAACAATAAAAAACATATTTTATACCATGAATTTAGTCTTTTACCATCTGGGAGAAGGTTTTGTCAGATTAAATGTAGAAATAACAAGTATAAATCAACGTTCGTTCCATCAGCAATAATAATTTTGAATATTTCATATGGTCCAGAAAAACCAAGGATTGATGCGTTGACTGATTAACTGATTAATTTATTTAATGTAAGATTAACTGACCAATTGATAATGATGATAATTTTTGGTGTCGAATTGCCACAATCGTAACAAATTGAAAACGAAATGAATATGTTTATGTTGTGTATATCGCACGTGTGAAAGAAAGAGAGGAAGAGAGAGAGAGAGAGAGAGAGAGAGAGAGAGAGAGAGAGAGAGAGAGAAAGAGAGAGAGAGAGAGAAAATGAGTAGGAGTGAAATATCTGTTCAATGTTACAGTTATCGTTTAACGTTATAACAAGTGTAACTAAATGACAAATTGCAATATTTATGGACAATAAAGATCTATTATTATTATTATTATTATTATTATTATTATTATTATTATTATTATTATTATTATTATTATTAAAGACGTGTGTCCAATTGGAACGGGAACGACACATAAACACCCCGTGTATATATATATATATATATATATATATATATATATATATATATATATATTATATGTATATATATTATATGTGTATATATATTATATATTATATATATATATATGTGTGTGTGTGTGTGTGTGTGTGTGGGTGTGTGTGTGTGTGCTTGTGTATGTGTGAGTGCCTTTTACAGCACGAAGCTGCTTTTAAAAAACTTGTTTGTTTTTTAACTTGAGCATTTTATGGAGCAATATCCACTAAATGTTCTCAACACGCCTATTACAAGGGGTCCCTGGCCATAGAAACACTTAACAAATAGTACGTAACATGACGCCTGTTAGGCTATATCTCAATTTTTATCGGACAGAGATTACGTTGTAAATTGCCAGATACTCATTTTACACCTCAGCACGGTGAGAAATTTGTGAGTAAAGAGGCTTTTCCAAAGACCCAACTATGCGCCGAGCGAGGCTCGAACCAAGGAGCTTCCTATCCGAAAGCGAGTATCATACCACAAGACCACATAACCGCTTAACCATCCAAAAATAGTATCGATAAAAAGAAAGCACATTCTTGTAAAATGATCGTATTAACCAATCCATGCTTTTCCCACGGAGTTTAAATTCTTTGATCTTTTCACAGGCTCAGATTTCTCAAATTCCAATTGAAATCTACTTTTAGTGCGTGGATTAGCAGATATCATTTTACACATAAAGAGCTTATGAATAGTGGAGCAAATTTAAAAAAAATGAATAAACACATATTCGTATTTATATGTAACACAGGCCCAAGGATTCATCGAAGTCAATGCCCTTCATTCTTTTATTTAGCCCCATGAAATGTACCCACACGTCTTACAAAGGGCCCCAAGCCAATAGCAACACTTGGCATTAGAACAAGGTTAAAACCTACCAATGCGGTGCCATCACCGTTTTACACAGGGTTACCACCTGGTAATCATTTAATCAAGAAAGAGAATGTGGGTGAACAGCCTTTACCTTTACGGCTCAGTGGTACGATCTTTGCTTCTTACCCGGAAGGTACCAAGTTTGATCACTCGCCGCTGCGCTGTGTGGCCCTGAGCAAGTCCCCTCACCCTAGCTCAATTTGAGGCGCTGTACTGCGGCTGACGCCTGGGTTATTCCAGTCTTCCCCTGGAGTAGACCATAGAGAAAAATTTCTCCTATGGGATGAATAAAGGGGAATTTAATTTATTTTTATTCATTTTACCACGGACTTCAATTTACGCCGCTCAGAGCGGTCCTCCAAATGTTGCGTGCCCCATTTGCCTGCTGTCTTATGACAATGTAGTTATCTTGAACCCCTCTGTAATACAACCCGTAACAAGTGGCTACCGGTCCAATGGCGAGTGGGAAGCCAGTTGTTGATGGGAGAAAATTGAATTTGAGTTGATCCCGGTTACCCACAACATAGAGCAACACCATATTATAATATACTCAGTCGTATTGGTGACAATAATAACAGGCAAGGTTTTGTGCGGCGTTATGGTCTTGTTGTATGACACTCGCCTTCCCTGGTTCGATCCGGCCCTGGGCGACACAAATGTGAGCCCTGTAAAAACTGTTGTTACACGCAGGTATGAAATGGAAACCCGGTTGTGGTTTCTCTGAAATAAAGCTGAATTAGCACATTACTGGCGTCATGTTTCATTTTAAGTGTTAGGTTTTGCTAAGATAAAGATCTGAAAAAGGGTGTATGAAATAGTGCTAGACAAAGCAAGAAAGTAAAATACAAGAAAAAAAAACCCATCCCAAAACATCTTCCACGAGAAAGAGTGAATTTATTTTTTTTTTGACTGTGTTTTTCTTGTGTTTTTTGGGCACTGTTTAATGCACACTTTTTCAGATTTCCATCTTACACCAGTGTCTGCTCCCTAATTTGTCACGTTAATTGCTGTTGTTGGTTGGGACCCCTTGTAAAGCGAATTAAGCACATTTAGTAGATGTCAATCCTCCGCCAAATTCAGAATTAAAACAATTGATGAGTGTTAGTAATCGGAATATTTCCTGCCATTTAGCCCTTGGCATTTCCGGTGAACGGAATGGACTGGCAAACATTTATTAATTCTATAGCTATCCTTAGTACATGCTAAACAGACAAACAGATCAGTCTCACTGTTAGTGAGTATTTATAACAATTTTGAAACACTAATGAAGGAATTGCTTCGATACAGCGGACGACATTATACGTTTTCTTTTCAATCGTCTGAGTAAAATTGTGAGTGATGCTCAGGATTTGTGTACTCCGGTGATAGGCAAGTCCGTAAAGTGGCGACGAGTCATCGGGTCACGATTTTCGGTTGACAACGAAGGACAAAATATATGTAAATTTACATTTTCGAGTAAAAATTAAAGCCGCCAAAATGTTTATTCGACTAGTTTAAAATATGTACGAGAAGTGATGTAATTTTAAAAGTGTATGCACTGTACGTGGACTGAATAACCGAGATTCATTCTAAAATAGTTTTTTTAAGCATCGGTGTTAATAGCTTGCCAGGCATAGAAACAAGAGGTCACGGAGGAACCATCAATTCTTCTTATATTTATTTGAACATGAGCCCAATTCACTGCTGAAATTGTCCTGATCGTAAATACAATCGTTCTTGACATGCGATGAGATTTATTTTTCTGCTGAACGAAATGCATTTTATACTAATCGAATAACGAATGTTGATTCGAGTGTAACCACATAAACCTTACACCAGCTTCTTTGAAGTTCTCAGCCCAAGACAATGATAAAAACAACGCTTTTTTCAACTTCCGGCCGCCCACATTTGCCGATAATTTTTATTGGAGAAAGTTGGCCAAAGCTTTTATAATATTTTGTAGCCGGCGATTTCCTCAGCTAATTTAGCATAAAAGATCAGACTAGAATAGTAGACAAGAAGGACAAGGCCGCTCTTTCTGTTTTAAATTAGTGTTGCACAATCATACGCAGAGCAATACCTGTCTCATACGGATTACTGCGACGAAGTCACCGCTGTTTACCTTAGTCACATCTTTATTCTCTCCTAAAAAAGGAAGAAAGAAAAAACATTCGGAGGGCTTCGCAATTTTTTGTTACTGTAGACTTTGCCATGATAAAAGTAATAATCCCAGTTAACTTAAAACTTATATAATTCACTTGATTGACTTCTATAAAACGTTGAATTACTTTTAAACATTCTCATTTAAGAACAGAATACAATTGCCTGGTTTTTATGACAATTTCCCCGCATTATATTTACAAAACAATTTTTGGACTATGAAATCGTAATAATGGCTTTCATTTAGATAGAATGAAGTTGACGTCACTCGGGTCTTTGTTATTGTTTTTGCCATCCACGTTTATGAGTAATTCTCACTTAACTGTATTATCCAGAATCTAAAATTTCATGGTTACACAGAGTTTTGTGTGTTGGTCCGTTATACTTCCGGACGGCAATGTTGTGAGCTTCTGAACCAAACGCATTCTATCTATAGGAACAAATACAAGGTAGATCATCATAAACACTTACATTTTGAATGAATCTCACCAGTTACCGTGGTGCTGATTTTGTAATCAAATGTACATAGCCGCCAATTCAAAAAGCAACTTTACAGCTTCTACCCTTTATCCATTAATTTAACATTATTAACCTCAAACTTTGATGGAAACTACGACCGCTATAATTCGTGAGTCAAATATTTCATTTTTTAATAGGAACTAATAAGTATAATGTTGGATGTATATATATGTATAAACAATTCTTCAAGAAGAAATATCAATCAATTTTGAATCTCGAGAATATTTGTCATCAAAAAGCTTATAGATACTTATAACCGTTTTGTTTTTAAGGCATAAATGCCTCTTTTGTTTGTTCTCGAGACAAAAAGAAAAGAGTTACTTCAGGAAGAGACACAATAATCAGCTGATCCGCCCAAAAAATATCCTTGACAATCTAGTGATATTGTCTATGCATAAAAGTGAGAGTAACATTTCTTGCCACTCATTAGAGTTTAATACGGGATTTTTGCACATTTATTTATTGTCCAAGCAGAGAATCTTTCGATTAGGAACTTACGTCGTTCTTTCCCAAGGATCTCAAGCATAAAGAAGTCTTCGATACCAAAAATACCACCGCTTTAGGTACCTATAGATTTGGAGGAAAGTAATGTAATAGGGCACAGAAGCCGTCTCGTCACACCTTCTACTCTTCCGGTTCCAAATTCACTGGAAGTATGTATGTAACCGGTCCTTCGTAGGCCTAATTATGAATAGGTTACATATTGAATCATATGGTTGCATAGCTTTATGTTATAGGATGTATAAGCAGATTCCTAGAATTGCAGGACAAAAAAGAACGAGGATGGATGATCTTTAATGACGAACAGCATACTATATTAAAACTAGAAAATAAGATGTCATCACTCTGAAACCAAAAGATCACTTACATAAGGTTTGTATCCAGTCCTCTGGAAGAGTGGTTTTACACTTCTAATGATATTAGAACCAGTTGATTGATATAACACTTTCGTTTCCTATTGAATAACGCAAAAATAAAAATAATTGGAGCACGTGCTACAGTTGGCGTAAAGCATCTGTCAACCTAGCACCGATATGGTTATAATTCTGAGTTAGGGGAAAGTACTTTTAATCATTCATTGTCCGATGTAAATTCTGGCGAGCAATATTTGCTGTCCCTACAGAAATTGGAATTAACGTCGGTTTCAAGGGCAAATGGCTCTCGAAGGAATACAATTTTATAAGTGTTATAGTAACGTGTTTACTTATGTCCCCCCATTTGTTTACTTTAAGTGCGTGTGTGGTGACTTAAGTATGAGCACAAACTAGTTTCTGGCTTGATTCAGGTAAGACAAGTACGTACGTACCTGGGGTTTCCATTGATCCTGTCGGAGCGCTCGCTCCCTGGCGCATCTTGCTTTCATTCACCCATTGCTACGACGGATAAATAATCCTTTGAGGTAGAATTTCATCGCTAAGTGGTTTGCTGCTCTGGAGGACTAGGGGTCACGAATGGGATGACTTGTAGTTGAATGGCATTGACTCAGTGCGTGGCCTTCGATAGGTATCTACTCTATGACGCACTCTTTTAAAACATTCATTTTATTTTTTGTTCATGTCAGCCAGAAAACTATTAATTGTTACCTCAAATAGCGATCGTTAAAAATTACTCCCAACTTGTCAAAAAGATATCAAACTTGAGACATTTATTATTATTATTATTATTATTATTATTATTATTATTATTATTATTATTATTATTATTATTATTCATCATCATTATTATTATTATTATTATTATTATTATTATTATTATTATTATTATTATTATTATTATTATTATTTTATTATTATTATTATTATTATTATTATCATCATCATTATTTTTATTATTTTTATTTTATTATTATTATTATTATTATTATTATTATTATTATTATTATTATTATTATTAATAATAATAATAGTAGTAGTAATAGTAGTAGTAATAGTAGTAGTAGTAGTAGTAGTAGTAGTAGTAGTAGTAGTAGTAGTAGTAGTATAGTAGTAGTAGTAGTAGTAGTAGTAGTAGTAGTAGTAGTAGTAGTAGTAGTAGTAGTAGTAGTAGTAGTACTAGTAGTCGTCGTCGTAATAGTAGTAGTAGTAGTAGTAGTAGTAGTAGTAGTAGTAGTAGTAGTAGTAGTAGTAGTAGTAGTAGTAGTAGTACATAACTTTAACTTGAATATTACATTTTGCAACAGTATTGCAAAGTTGGTGTGCCATATTATTTATGCATCATATGTGTATACAAAAAAAACAATAAAAAACTTTTTAAAAATGTAAGCTTTTATATAGCGCTATATCCACTAAACACGCTCAAAAGGGTCCCTGACCAACAGCAAAATGAAACATATAGATCGAGACATGACACATGTTATGCGATATTATATTTTTTGACGACAAAGACATTGCTGTTAACGGCCAGGTACTCATTTTACACATGAGTACGGTGAGAAAATGTGAGTAAAGAGCCTTTTTCAAGGACTCAACTATGCGCCGAGCGAGGCTCGAACTCAGGCCCCTCCAATCCGAGAGCGAGTGTCATACCACATTGCTGCACAAGGGAATGTTATCGAGTAATAGCTTCCCAGGTGCATTAATTCCCCGAGATTTGGTCTCGAGTATCAAGAAGCACATGAAGTCTTTACCATGAACAATATCTCACCACAAAGTAGTTGAGGGCTAACAGTATTTAATTTTTAGAAGTTTTACAGCGGTCATGGCGCTTACAGGTTATTTCTGCAATGGCAACATTTTTTTTTAAAGAAAGAAAAAAATGAGGTGAATAGTTTCTGGATATCAAATTTGAGATACTTCTTCAGACTTAGATTTATAAAAATGTAACACAAGTCAAATTTGAGGCAGAGAAATGTAACATCTCTTTATTGATTGAAAACAAGAGCACCGTCCGCCCGCCTTCACCAACCTTCACCAACCGTCACCAGCAAGCACTACGTACGATTTTAAGCAAATACTAGAAGATATTATAATGAAACGTAAAATAGTCTTAAAACGATCGTTATTGTACAGTTCTGCCATACTCTGAAAAATAAAACACATTTTAAATTTTCTGGCCAAAAAAAAATATGTATATATCGTTCGTTTGAAAATATCCTCATCTTGTCAAAAACTCTCAAACTTGAAACTTCCTAATGAAGTCCGGGTTTGAAAGGTGGTGACAAGACGATCGGTCGATATTTGAAAGAATATATATCTGGCTAATTTTAAAATGTGATTTTTCAAAGTGTGGCAGAATTATTGATGGTACTATCAATCCTCACAATCAACCCATAACCGATAAAAGAATGAAATTGTAAGAATGAGAGGTGATCTCTGGAACAAGATTTTTAGTCACTAAGTGAGCAAAATGATGGATGAGTTGAAGAAGAAAAAAATATCAACACGAGAGAAAACAACAAATATTCACAACAAATTTGAAGTTTGCTATTACGAATGACCATCACAATCAAAGATGTATAGTATTGTAGTATGGACCTAGCAGTCAGGCACGGCCTTCGACCTCCTTGTTATATATATATATATATATATATATATATATATATATATATATATATATATATATATATATACATATATATATATATATTATATATATATAATGATATATAAACAATACACCTTAAAATAGTCCACACTTTGAGACTGCCACGCATTTAATTTATGATGTGAGACAATAAATAAGTTTAAAAAATACATTACATTATAATTTTAGTTTGAGATGAAAAGTTGCTCGATTTTCGTTCACAACGAACTAACTATTCTTCTCTAACAAACCGTCATTTCAAAAATGAAAAAAAAACCCATCCCAAACACCTAAAAGTTGAATAACTATCAGTACATAATACAATAAAGCGATTATATAATACAGACATAATGGATTATGTATATATATATATATATATATATATATATATATATATATATATATATATATATATATGTATGTATACGGTATAAGCAGTACACATCTCATATAATAAATCATTTTTAACAGTTAATGACTGATTACTGAGTGGCATAATGATCAAAATTGTTTTGTACTTTCGTCAACATGAGCAAAATGTTTGATGATATAAAGAAAGTATAGACTAGTAAACAATAAGAAATTACGACAATATTTAACTATTTAACATGAATGACTGTCGAATATCAAATATATTTAAGTGATTATATGAACTATGTCAATCGGAAATGCCATTTGAGCATTTTTCGGAGGACAGATACATAAGCAGCTATCATTTGATGGTAGTTTTAGTGGTGGTGGTAGAGGTATTTATAATGTATTAGTATTAGTATTAGTAGTGCTGATCATTTTTCTTTCTGGATAGTTTCCTTTTATAAGATTTACTATTTATTACTTCTTATAAAACTTAACGATCTTATTCAGTCCTCCAATGGGTTGAATACCATTTCCGACTGATTTGTTGTGGGTCAATCACATTTATCAGTTTATAAAATAATGTAAATAAATAATGAATGTCCGTATTTCGCCATACTTTCACTCTTTCACTTGTCATAGTATAAACACA
>NC_088360.1:55097422-55099922 GCF_034508935.2 Berghia stephanieae | reverse complement strand
GCTTTAGCAAAGACTGATTGACAAATAAATGCACGTTCAGAGTGATTTTACGTCCTTTGCGCCAACGATTCAATATATTAGGAACAAGAGGTAATTTACTTCAAATGATGGTTCAGTGACCTGTTAAACCCAGTTTTTAACAACTTTATCGCAAAAGTCAGTGCGTTATGGATATTATAACAAACCCAATAATGACCACTTAGTTTGTTAATCGAGTGAGTTACCACTTGAGCTATCGCCCTCCTACCTTCTCCTCCCCCCAAATACAATGATGATGGTAAATAAATAACTTTTATGTAAATCAAATGAAGCCTCTAATTGTGCTTTTAAGGCCTGTATACTAATGATAATGATGATATCAAGTAATAATAATACTAATGATAATATTAATAATATAATAATAATAATAATATAATAATAATAATAATAAATAATAATAACAATAATAATATAATAATAATATAATAATAACAATAATAAATAATAATAATAATAATAATAATAATAAATAATAATAATAATAATATCACAAAACTTACAAGATTACCAGTTGGCCATTGTCAGTTTCAGTAACGATTGAAACATCACAGACTAATGTGTTTCTTCTTTGTTACGTCTCATAAGCGACTGCATAATAATAATGACATTTTAATCGTTGTGAGGACGAATTTATTACCATATCTTGAGTTTCTTCAATTCCCAAACACCTTTTAAAATTCAGTTTTAAAACTGAAAAGGTGTGTATAAAACAGTGTCAGACAAAGTACGCGTAGATATAGAAATACATTTTAAAAACATCGAAACCAATCAACCTACCCCCAGTCGGGGGTAGGGGGGGGGGGGTTATCTTGTACTTCTTCTTCTCCTTTCCCTGGCACTGTTTCATACACACGTTTTCAGATCTATATCTTACACCAGCGTCTGCTTCCTAATTTGCCATTTTGATGAATCAGTAGCCATGCCATTCCAATCTATCGATAGACTATACAATTAATGTTTTGTGGTCAAAATGAAAAAAAAACATTGCATTCTATCGCTGTACATAACTGTTCCTTTAGAACAAACCTGAGTACTCTCGTACTCTGAAAAGACACATATTTATAATTTTTGCCAGAGAACTATTCGTTCTTCAAGTATCGATTAAATAGAATGACTTTCAACTTGTCAAAACCTCTCATAAATAAAACTGACGTAGGTTCAATTTTTTTTTGGTGGGGGGGGGGGGGAGGGAAGGGGGGAGTTTTTGACAAGTTGAGAGTAATTTTAATCGATCGATATTTGAAGGACGGGTTTTCTGGCCAAAATTTTGTTAATGTGTTATTTGTTTTTAGAGGTCATGCATATTAATAATATATTATCATAAAGGACGTATCCTGCATTTTTTCATATCACAAATTCTGACATTGTTTAATCTGACGACTTCCACAGATTTAGTTGTATTCACAAACAGGTTCAGCGCATCGATGCCATTCGGGGCTTTGTTGTCACTGCTCTCTTGGCGACAACGGCAAGATACAATGTTTGATTATAGTCAGATATGATAACCCAAATTGCTATGGGCCCATTGTAGTAATGAAAGTACTCTCAAATCAACGCAAAACATTGACAATTACAACAATGTTAAATCAAGCACATAATTGCATTCGGCTATCAGACCTGCAAAGAAGTACACGTCGTAAATAGTCAAAGACAAATTTTACATAATTTGATATGATAAAACACGACCAATCGTCTGAATACGGTATCATGCAGGGGTAATCATGATGCTTAAGATTGAATTTGAAGTTTTATTCAACCACTTTCACTAAAATAAATGACTTGTGTGAGGATAATGAGTTATGCTTCTTAACCAAGTAACTACCCTACAGGTATTTAAAAATTTGGCCAGAAAACTTGTCCTTCAAATGTCGCTCGATTTAAATGACACTCATCTTGGGAAATACTTTCAAACCTGGGATATCGCGAGGTAAAGAAATCCCAGGTTTGAGAGTTTTTACCAAGATGAGGGTCATTAAAATCGATCGATATTTGAAGGAAGATTTCTCTAGCCAAAATTTAAGACATAGTCTTTTCACAACACGACAGTTAACTGAATAAACTTCAAAAAACCTGACATCTTTTTAGTTCTGATCATTTTAGTTCAAACTCAATTTTCTTCATAATACCTTATTGACAAGCTGAGTCAAAAATTTCACAATGCCATTTTCAAGATCGCAGTCAACAACATTTCATTCTGTCTTTTGTTTATTTACTTTTCAATCGTCGATTATTTACTATTACAGGAAATCACAACGATGACTTGTCCTTTCCACCAGCTTCATCTGAAGAGTTTGAACCTGGAAAAAGTGAGAAAAAATATAGTAGTTGTATTTATACTACTCCTACAACTTTTTCTACAACTACTACTACGATGACGACTACTACTACTACTACTACTACTACTACTACTACTACTACTACTACTACTACTACTACTACTACTACTACTACTTCTACTACT
>NC_088360.1:55082422-55092422 GCF_034508935.2 Berghia stephanieae | reverse complement strand
TAAAACACAGAATTAGCTAAATTAAACGCATCGGGTGTCACATTATTCACAAGCATGTTATCTTGCTAGTTTTAGGAGAATTACAGGAGATGATACTCGCTAATTCTTTTCCTTTCAGCTCTTGCTTATTTTGTCTCCGAGAAAGTTAAAACCGCATAACGTTCAGGTGTTAATTGGTGCGCCCAGCGAGGGGGCTGTTAAGTTCATTTTTATTCCCGTCTTGCAAAAGTTAACAGAATCATCATAAAGTCGTATATAAGCGATTCTCATTAAGACTGAATCACTTCTTTTCCGGGTGTATCTTGTCTCGCCGATTTTTCAACATTTTAAAAAATATACCTTATCATAATGACGACAACAATGGGAAGGCTGGGGACGGGGGTAACCAACCGTTGAAATCCCCTGTTCCTAAGCATTAGAAGTGATCAGATCCGAGTCCAAAATCTTAACTGACCACCTTGTTTAACTATTGAGTAGCTGCTTATGATATTAGATATCTAGGTGCAATGTAGGTTCTCACACTCTTCCAGAAGTTTTTTCGATTAGCGGTCCCTTATGAAATTTTGGACCGTCTGGCGAGACTCCCCAAAATATTATGCATGTTAATTTTCCTCGGTGGGTGACAATCTCTCTGGTTCTATCCAGAGCCTCAAATCCTTGTAATTTTAGCCCTTTTATTCATGTCGTCGTAAAAGGCTTCTTCTAAGACCGGTTTTTTACTTTAAGAGGAGAACAAATGATAACTAACCCGTTTCATTTATTCTCCTAAATACTCGTACAGAACTTCAGCTCTATGCGTCTGATAATAATCTAAGACTTTTATTTTTGGTTACTGAAGGATTACGATGATTAATTTGTGGACGATAGAGTGTTGTCTAATTCATTAGGAAAAGACCCGAATCCATCCTAGCCAGGGGGCATCAGAAACGCAAGATTGCTTATTCAGCCAATCTTACTCCATTCCCGCTCTTCATCAATCCATTTTCTTGTTTATTTTATAGTTTTACAATTTGAATACTAGATATCAAAAGGCCTCACTAGTCAGTGACTGCTGTAAGAATGAACAATTTCATGTCCAGCGGTCAGGCATCAGCTTTGAAAAGTGTGTCCCAGATTCACAAGCACCCGAACATTCTACCTTACGTTCCATCCAAAATAATCACACACACACACACACACACACACACACACACACACACAATCTCTGTCTGTCTGTCTGTCTGTCTGTCTGTCTCTCTCTCTCTCTCTCTCTCTCTCTCTCTCTCTCTCTCTCTCTCTCTCACTCTCTCTCTCTATCTATCTATCTATCTATCTATCTATCTATCTATCTATCTATCTATCTATCTATCTATCTATCTATCTATCGTATCGATCTATCATCTATCTATCTATTTTTATCTATCCTATCTTCTATCTATCTATCTATCTATCTATCTATCTATCTATCGATCGATCTATCTATCTATCCATCTACCTATCTGTCTATCTATCTATCTATCTATCTATCTATCTATCTATCTTATCTATCTATTATATTAATATATATTATATATATATATATATATATATATATATTATATATATATATATCCTTCTCTACACTGTTTCACTTCTGACGGTAACATAACATCAATCTTCAAAATATCAAAACTTCAACACCTTTTTTCGTCCCTCGACTCCACCAAGACTTCAAGAGTCTTCAATATCAATTGAACGTTTAGCAGATTGTCGAGTTCTTCACGCTCAAATAAACCAGCCCGCTAGTTCTCGGGCAGGTTTCCGTCAAATTCTATGGATCGGAACGCAATACGGATCTCCACCAAAAAGTTCGCACCCATTAAAACACAATTTGCCGTTTCGTACTGAGTCAACCTCCCGGGGAGTTCCTGTGTTAACTGACTTGTCTAGCCGTGTTTTTCGGGGCTATTTTATTTTTCAATTTTACCATTGACGTATATAAGACAAATAATAGGTAAACAATCAGAGCATCTAGACAGCGCAAAATTGACTAAACGTGCTTTAAGAGGTTTATATGAGGTCCCTACCCAACAACCACTCTTAACATTGAAAACCAGACATGACTCCTGTTAAGAGTATATTATAATTTTTTGTCGACAGAGACAACGTTGTTAACGTTCAGTTAGTCATTTTGCACCTCAGTACGGTGAGAGAATGTGAATTATGGTCATTTTAAAACGTGTAGTTCTTTGGGGGTTTGTTTTTTTGTTTTTGTTTTTGGGGGGGGGGGGGGGGGGGTTCAGAATACGACAGAGTGGTGGTCACAGAGGTTTTGTTGAACGATGACAAAATACCTTTTATTAATTTTGGCATGAAAAAAAATCACATATCGTAATAATAATTTAAGATGAAAATAAAAGTTCCAGTAAAGTTTTCTTGCTGAAATGAAAAAAAGTATCTATATTCGTAAGGTGGTATTGGTACTGAATTTTGAGAAGAAGGGGATAATATAAAAGAAGACGGTAATAATTAAAAAGTTATCGACTTTAACCAGTTAACCGCCGTACTCTAGATACGCACGTATTTAAAAATTTGACAAGAAAACTTGTCCTCAAATTATGTCGATCGATTTAAGTGACTCTCATCTTGGGAAAAAAACTCTCAAAACCTAGGACTCCGCAAAGTCCCAGGTTTGAGAGTTTGTGCCATGATAAGGGTCATTTAAATCGTTCGCTATTTGCAGAGCGAATGTTCTGGCCAAATTTTTAAATACGTGTTTTTTTCCGGAGTACGCGGTTAACTGGTTAGGCATTCTTAGACTTTGAATCGAACGTGAAGTTTGTTTGTTTTGTTTTTTTTGTTTTGTTTTTTTTTTTTTGTGTTTTTTTTTTTTTTTTTTTTTTGGGTTTTTTTGGGTTTTTTTATTTTTTTTTTTTTTTTTTTTTGGGGGGGGGGGGGTTCGCCGCTCATCTTTTCACCCCATGATAGATTGGAAGCTGGGTCAGTTTAGACAAGGTGGAAGTGAAGTCCGCGGAGAAAGAAACTGGTGACTACGCTAACTTGTTTGGCCCAAGACATTGCCCAAATAGCAGATCAATCCTTTTCATCTGTTTCCGATATTGGACTTGCTTCATCAATTATATGTACGAAATTATAGAGAAATGAATTGAGTTTTCACCCATGAGAATATACAATACACGACCAACATTGAAACAGACCAACACTAGAACCATCAAGAATTAAGGTCAGAAAAAAAGATCTTTAAGACTTACAAACCCTCGCAAATTATCGAGACCAATGATGGAGGAGATTAATCTTCTCAATTAAAGAAGTTGCCCATGCGTCCAAATCGGTTGATTAGGAGGTGGACGGCAATAATAGGTCACTATGATAGATATAAATAAAATATTTTAAGTATAATTATGATCAACTTCTACAATTCGCATTCGCTCTCATCAGGAAGTGAAAGTGAAAGTAAATTGTTGTGTTTATTGTACTTATTCGGATTCGATGTTATGGTAGTTCGTAATTACATAAAAGGTGTTTGTTTCTATGTCTGCATGAAGATGTTAGTTCGTTTCTTCTGTTGTGTGTATTAATTATATATTATATATATATATATATATATATATATATATATATATATATATATGAATAAAGTGTATAAATGAACAATGAAATATGAATATATCCTGAACTTTTTCACTTTAGATTCTGTTTTCATCATCTAGTTCACTTCGTCGACATATTACCAGATTGACGGGTTGGGTCGCATATGATTTAGATAGGATGGATTCCAAGCCATGGTGATGATGTGCTAGGTGTTATGTGTTATGTGAGAGATTGATTACAGAGTGGAAGATAGGGATTTCTGTAATCATGTTTGTGGTGGTAGGAACGCCAAGCACAAGAATTAGTTGATATAACGGGGGGAAATGTTTATCAACAAAAGGAGTTGAAAAATATAACATGAGAAAAGAAGTTGACTAGACTAACATTTTGGGTGAAAAGAAATGTTGGTTTGTTTGAAATAAGGCGTTGGGCGTGTAAAATTTTAATCTTGAAAGAAGTAGGGAGAAAGAAGATGTGAATGTTATATGTGTGAATGTGTGAGTGAGTGAGTGATTGAGTATGTGTGTGAGTGTGTAAGCCTCTGTGTGTGTTAAATAGAGAGAGAGAGAGAGAGAGAGAGAGAGAGAGAGAGAGAGAGAGAGAGAGAGAGGATATGGAAGAAAGGAGATCTAGTTAAACAGGGGGAGGGGGGGGGCATGTTGGGTAGAAGCGGAGATTGAGAATAAAAAGGCGTCTGATGTGCAATAAATGTAGGGCCATTAATAATAATAATACTAATACTAATAATAATAATAATAATAATAATAATGTCCATAAAGGTAATTTTTTGATGTTGTTTGGCTTAAAACGTTCGAAAGTACACACACTCATTTACTCGTACCAGCATGGAGTCTCGAAAACAGCGGAAATGCGAGTATAAATAATTTTAAAAAATAAAAATGATGCTTAATCAAAAAGGATATTTATAAATAAAACGATCAATGACTATTCGCATTCTTAGTGCGTTTTCTATGAATCTAAGAGTTTATCATTATATATATATATTCTTACTTTCTTACTTTGACATCTTTCAGATCAATTAATGCGTCTCATATTATATAAAATCCAACAATCCTCTATGACGATGATTAATTTATCCGATTCTTAAGTAAATATTGACTGGTATTATCATCCTCCTTCCTTCTCATTGCTCCATTGATAAAGCATAAAGTATAGTATATACAATTATGGATACACATTAACTTATTCATACCCAGGGTGATAATTTGCTATACGGAAAAGTGGTAATCGTTTACCCTTAAGAGGAGTCGCCAATTTAACGTTTAACGTTTTTATGTAAAAGTTCTATTGCAAAAAAATTATTGGAATAATATATTCATGTTATTCTCAATTCACCGAATCAAATATATTTTTATTTTTAAATGTCCATTAAAATAATCCTTATAAAACATCAATCTTTTTATTTAAATTCTACACAGATTTCATGTGCCATTTTGACTGGTTTTCATAACCATGCATCGATATCATATCAGTTATACAAAAATACAAAGTACGCATTAAGGATATCTTATTACTATAAATATGATGATGTTGAAAATGTTGTATCTGATGCGGTTCTTTTAAATTATTATCTTATTTTGTAATAGAGAAACTCAATTTCTCTTGGTTAATTATTCCAGCCAGTGATTTTATACAGTTGGTTGTTACTCTCCATAATACAGCATTACAAGAATAGCGCAGACGTCTCCCCCCCCCCCCCCTCTCTCTCTCTCTCTCTCTCTCGCTCTCTCTCTCTCTCTCTCTCTCTTTCTTCTCTCTCTCTCTATCTATCTATCTATCTATCTATCTATCTCTATCTATCTATCTCTTTCTTTCTTTCTTTTTTTTCACTCTCTCACTCACACACACGCACACACACACATACACACACAAACACACACACACACACACCATATTATAAAAATAACCCTAAAGCAAAACATGCTCTAAACGTGACAGAAGTAAAAACAATTAGATATTTTCAAAACGAGTTATAAGTTTTAATGTTCAAAACTAACGCCCGTACAACACTTATCATCATATCACATTTCCTTTGACATTTTTGCGCCAAATCACATTTTGCCAAGCCGGATGAAAATAAATCCAATATTTATCCTGCCAGAAAATTGTGGATTGGTTCTCGGAAATGTACGTGGCACTTTGTTAAGAGAATGTAAGCAAAATCTTATGCATTCAACACACCCGGATCAGAATAGATAAAAATATATATCATAACACCGTCCAACTTAAGATTCGTATCTGCGGTTGACATTTTCTGAAATACTAATTAGTCTCATGTTGGAAAATAATATCCTGCAGCGGAAGTATCCAGAACTGTTATGACGTTACGACATCATTTTACATCTGCGTCGCTATAAAGTCCGTGTCCTGTTTCGAAATATGTGAAATGAAAATATTTATTTTGTACCAAGATTTACAGACTCGTTTAAGTTTCCAAGAAATGGAATTAAAGTTTCCAGACAGTTTTTAGTCTGTAACGGGTGGTACTAAGTTTAAATGAATAGAAATAATATTCTGAATTAGATGATGATTTTATTTCCATCTTCTTTTGCTTTAATCGCCTAGACAGAAATCACGACAAGTAAATGTTGAAATTAAATTTTGAGAGAAAACAGCAACAATTGTCAGGAAGGTCGTCACGACAAATTAAGAGTGAAGCTATAATATGCGGCTATGTGGTCTTTTGGCATGAACTCGCCTTCGGACTAGAAGGATTCGAGTCTCTCACTGGGCAGCGCATAATTGAGTACTTGGAAAAGGTTCTTTAACTCATATTTTCTCACCATAATCATGTTTAAAATAAGTACCTAGCCGTTAAAGCTTTTTCTCTGTCGCGAAAATGTAATATCGCCAAACAGGTCTTATGATTCGTTCTAAATGGTTAAGTGTTATTGTTGGATAGATAAAGCGCTCTGAGCACGTTTAGTGGATATTGAGCTATTCAATGCTCAATTCATTTTAAAATATCATATCCTGGATCACTGTCAGCACCCACAAGAGTTGGACTTAATTCTATGATCAAAGTAGTTCTTCATAGTTAACTTAATTATGTATGCATTTTGGGCTTTTTCGAGCAACGATAGAGAACGGTGTAGGCCGAACGGATGGGTGATAGAGAAGGTAAGATATATCCGTCAGTAACATCCCCTCTCCATTCCACTCAACAATGCTTGCGTACCTGGCTCTGTTAGATCGGGGCGGAAAATACTGTTGCTACAGACTAGTATCCTGCCCAAAGCATCAAAAACCACTGTCAATGACTGTTCAACGCTGCAAAATAAAGATAAAACTTTGGCTTGCTCATTTATTAACTGGTCGGTTTTTCCACAAAGGACGAAGACCGGGTGTGACATCAACTACTTCCTGTGACGGGTATGGTATGGACAACAACTAAGGCTTCTTTAAGTCATGTAGACAAGACATTTTTTTGTAATAAGAAACTATGTTAAGCTAAAGATGACCTTTAAAAGCCACAAAATAATAAAACCTGTTTTAAAAGTAGGATATAATATACGTCAAGAACAATCCAATAGTACTCTAGATTATAGCAGGTGGCGGGCGCTACGATAGTGCTCTTGCTTTCTAACTTTAAGAATGGGACTGAGTCCAAGATCTCGCTATAACATGTTCATACTCAATAAATAGATAGGGTAGCAGGATCTAATTAGACAAGCAACAAAGGCAAGGTGGAAATGAATTTGTCATCCTATCACAATTATGTCATTAATCACACTAACAAGGCAAAATTCCAGGCTTATAATACCTTTTTTGCACCAGAAATATCTCATGCTCTAAATTATACAACAATTTGAATGAGCCATCTTAATATAAAGTTTTTGTTTTCATTTTAAATGGTTTTATTTTGAGAATGTATAAAAGAATAAAAACCTTAAAGCAAACTCAAGCGTGCAAACATAGATAGCGAATGGGAAAATAGGTACCGATATATCTAGATACACCCCATAAAAACATTGCTCGCATTTTATTTTCTCGCCCATAGCGATCAGAAGTTGTTAATTTTTAATCGGTTTCTAAAACAATAATAAAGTCGACAAATAGAAGAAGAAGAGGAAGACGAAGAAGAAGAAGAAGAAGAAGAAGAAGAAGAAGAAGAAGAAGAAGAACAACAACAACAAGAAGAACAACAACAACAACAACACCAACAACAACAATAACAAGAACAACAACAACTGCAGCAGCAGCAACGACAATAACAAAACGAGAGGAAGGACAAGAAGAATAAGAAGAGGTGGTGGGGGGGGGGGTCACGTGTAAGGGAGTTTTCTGCCAGACATAAAGGTGATCAGTTGTCGTCACATTTTGATTTTATCATTTCAAACCAATGACACGCCTTTGTATATTTGTTATAAACAAATTATTTTGCTTATATTTCCCAAGAATTAGTAAGCATTTGACGGAAATTATGCAAAATACATACGAACTGTTGAGTGGGTATTTCTATATCATCTTAGCAGATTTACGAAACACTTCTATACTTCAGTTACTCACCACTGCAGAACATTGCTCTCATCTACATTTTGCGGGGAAAACTAACTGCCATTGTTTGCTTTCGGACTACTGTCAGAGGGGTGTGGTTATGTTCCTTTCCACTAAGTGTCTATAAATAGAACGAAGTTGATGACACTCGGATCTTTGTTATTGTTTTTTTGCCATCCGCGATCATGAGTTATTCTCACTAGACTGTATTAACCAGACTATAAACGTTCAAGGTTACACATAGTTTTGTGTATCCATGAACGTTTATAGTCAGGTTAATACAGTTCAATGAGCATTACTCATAAACGTGATGACAAAAAACAATAACAACGACCTGAGTGACGTCATCTTCGAACTATCTATAGATAGTATGCGCTTGGCTAAGAAGCTCATAATATTGCCATCCGGAAGTATAACGGACCAACACACAAAACTGTGTGTAACCATGAACTTTTATAGTGTGGCTGATACAGTTTAGTGAGAATAACTCACAAACGCGTATGGCAAAATACAATAACAAAGGCTTGAGTGACGTCATCTTCGTTCTATCTATAGCAGCTGACAAGACCAGGTGGGGATCTCTTGCATCGCCTCAAGTACCAGCAGGCCCAGAGAGGATTGAGTGAGCGAGTGAGTATAATACTTAAAACGTTTCCTCATGCCTTCTTATTCTTTTACCCTATGCCCCATACTTAAAAAAGAGAAGCCAGAAAAGGTACATTTGTAAGTAAACATCGCTTAACCTTTGTGCTGTTTAATGATGCCGAAAAAGAGATTGTCATTGATATGTTTGTAGTAGTGCCAGAACCCGACCGGTCTGAACAGGGTATCGCTATTTTATGTTGCTATTATTATGGACCCTCAAAAGGGGTAATCATAGAGATGAGATAACTCTTAGTAATAGATCTAGACTTAAATCTATGCTCTTAGAGTTCATTTGACATAATTTATCTCCCTTCCCAGGCCGAGTTAGTTTGTATTCCAATCAACGCAGTCGTAAAATGACATGGCTTTTATTTCATTTTGGTTGGAAAACTTTTACTGCATAATATATATCGAAATATCAAAATTGACCCCATAATCACTTTCTCTTACCTTAAATCTTTTGATGACCTTCGTCTAGTAAAACAAAACATATCCTAGAAACTCGGGTTTAAAATATTTTGACAAACGTGTGTGTGTGTATGTGTGTGTGTGTGTGTGTGTGTGTAGAGGGGGCGGGTCATCTTAATTTATCGGAAAATGTTGAAACGTTTTCTGACCAAATTGAGGAGGAAACGGAAGAGTCAGTTTTAGGTACTAGAATCAATGATGAATGAAGGCCACAAGACTGATCACTCATCGGTTTTTTTCTCTCTCCATTGAACGCAGTTTTTCGCGTAATAATACTTGATGCAAATTAAAGATGACCATTAATATCTAAACACAAAAGTAATTAATTGGACGACCGCAACATTACTATTCAAACTATAAAACTCTTTCAGTGGCTATCGATTGATATAAATCTATACATACGGTAGCGGTGATGCGACTTTACCATCTGGAAAACGTGAGTCGCATTGTTTTTGCTCTCTCGAAAAAAAGGTCTAAGCAAGAAAAAGGAAAATTATGCTTGTATAGATAAAACCATGTTGACGTCACTCAGGTCTTTGATATTGTTTTTTTCCATCCATGTTTGTGAGTAATTCTCATTAAACTGTATTAACCAGACTATAAACGTTCACGGTTACGTAACATCGTTTTGATGGTCCGTTATATTTCCGGATGGCAATGTTAAACATCGAACCTCTCAAAATGGATATGAATCATTACTGTACAAAATTAAAATGGTGGATTAAATAAGTTTAGCCTATTAAAAACTGTAATGAGTTGAAATTTTAATTTTAATTTCTTTTCAATGGTTGAAGAATAT
>NC_088360.1:55077422-55079922 GCF_034508935.2 Berghia stephanieae | reverse complement strand
TCAATCCCTCCTTCCCTAACCAACATGTTTATTTTGGTTTTTGTTTAATGCGTTTCTAACCATTTTACTCGTAACGAAAGAACTGTTAGGACTAAATAAGAACGGATTGTTCCTGGTTTAAAATATTGCCAAGGTTGCCATGTTTACAAAGAAGTAAATAAGAAAAAAAAAAGAAGGACCAGGTTAATCAAAGCTATCTAGAAATTCGGTGATATTTATTCCACTGTCTATGTGGCAAATGATACCTGCTCAAGTTTTATCGTTATGACGCACTTAGTCTTGGGAAGACGTAAAAGCAAATCAATAGCATAAAGTTAAAATTCCCACGTTTTAAAAGCGTATTTTTATTATAGTGGTAGCACAGCTGCAGCAACATTGGTATCGAAAAGATTTCAAGCCAACAGGAACACTTAACATCTAGGATAAGACATGACGCATATACAAGGCATTGTCACTTTTTTTTCGACAGAGAGAGAGAGCGCTGTTACAGGCCGGCTATCCATTTTGCAGTGGGAAAAGAGTCTTTTCCAAGGAATCAAGTTTTGCACTCGAACATACCGGTCCGAAGGCGAGTATCATACTAAAAGACTACAAAACCGCTCTTGGTGAAAATGGCGAGATCATAGAAGATTGGAGGATAATCGAACCACACACATATCAATCAATAAAGCCCCGTATAGATTTGACACTGAATTGAAATGCAGGTTTATTAACAAAACAGTAGTTATCTGATAAATGGAATGTAAACCTAAAAGAGCTGAAGGTTTATGGTCGGCCTGGACAATTTTGGAGAGTGATTAAATGTTAAGATTTTATCAGAAGCTGGGAATCATAAAGAAAAACTTGAGGTTGATGAAACAAATCACAAAAAAATATTTAGGTCATGCTCCCAAGTCAATTGGATTCAATAGTCTGATGTCACGTCCGCCCAGCAACGAGCATCTTCGTTCTAAACAAAGAAAATCGGTACTTTTTATTCCTCATGTTGGCTAGAACATTTCACGTCATGTGATCAAAATGTATAAACGTCAAAACATGATCAGATTTATAATGTTTTTCTCCTCTGGATACACTTTTATGCTCGTCGGAGAAGTTCCGATAGTTTAGAACTAGTTACTAAGTAGCTGTGCGTCATTACTAGGAAGTGACGTCACGACTGTTGAAGCCTATAGGCATGAACAATAATTGGAAGTATTCCTGATGTGTGTTTAAGAGTTGTCACCCTTGATTCCTGAGGCAATTCGGACAAAGGTTTGCTAATAACGATAACGAGGTTCTACGCGTTGGCCATAACTAAGGAACAGAATCAGCGACAAACGCATTCCCTTCACATTGCCAACACTGACAATACAGCTCTTCTCATTTTGCTCATAGAAATGTCATTTCTAGATATAATATCCTTAGATTAGGACAACCCCAACCAGTCAAAATGTCCGAGATACCATGGCGACCCCGGCAAATTTCATTATTGCTAAAGCATGTTGAAAACAGTATTTTGAGTTCATTTAGGTAAATACTGCCATAGTATACAAAGTGTATACTTAAATAACAAACGGACACCTCATCATACCAAGGAGAACAAGTTTTAATAAATACTTTAACACTTCATGATTACATTAGCTTGACTTTCATAACGTGCTGAGCATTGTTCCACCAAACGATCAATGGAGACAACTGGGACTACAAAGGAAAGAACACAAATTCCAATTAAAAAAAATTAAAAAGAGCGAAAAAAAGTGACTATCGGAAGAAAATGGTATAAGCTGAAGGCCCCATAAAATTTGGAAAACACGTTATTATAATGCCAGGTAGTCTTTCTATCTTCCGCCAATGGCCAAATGCCGCGGTGATAATTTTGTAATTCCCAACGCTAATGATAATTTCCACGCAAGCGAAGCGATAAGAAATCATCCGTTTTGGAGTACTTTAACCTTTACAAATCTTACGTAATCACCTGTTTTCTGATTTTGAATCGCCCGCCCATGTTTCTTCAGACATCTCTTTGACGCCAAAACCTGCAAACTTAGGCGTCATTTGAGCGTCAAACGCAACTTGTTTTCGTTCACAAGAGGTGTTATCATTTGAAAACAAACAATAACCAGCCTGTTTAATTGCTGTTTGATAATTGTTTACGTTTGGTCTTACAAATGTTGTTATGAATAAATGAAAGGAAAACATACACATGCAGCGTGCAACAAAAACAATAAAAAAGTTCTAAAATCTTGACTCAAAAACCAGATATTGAAAAAAAATCTGAAATAACTTATCTTCCAAAACTGAACAGAAAAGTAATAAAACGTAACAATTCTCTCTCTCTCTCTCTCTCTCTCTCTCTCTCTCTCTCTCTCTCTCTCTCTCTCTTCTCTCTCTCTGTCCCTCCCTATCTCTCTCTCTCTCTCTCTATATATATATATATATAATATATTTATATATATATATATATATATATATATATATATATATATATATATATATATCCATCTATCTATCTATCACATTC
>NC_088360.1:55059922-55072422 GCF_034508935.2 Berghia stephanieae | reverse complement strand
AATTGGCCCATACATCCTGGTACTAAGATAGTTATGCCATCTTATGATTCAATATAATGAAATCTATTCATTATCAGTCCTCCGAAGGATTTGTGACATACACACTTCCAAGGATTTAGGAACCAGAAGAGTAGAACGTGTGAAGTCACAAATTCTCTGCTCTATTTCTTCAAAGATGCCAATTTGACAAAGTGACATTGAGAGGAATGTTTAATATTGTGTTCTAGCCCTAAGTTTTGACCATTTAATTTGTATCATTGCAGTAAACACCAAATTATATCGCAAACACTCAAGACTCTACTCATAATATGCTCAATTTAAATATCATTTTCACATATTTCACCATCTTCAATGCGCTTAAGACTACTCCATTCATTCCATCAGCGAGACATATTATAAACCAAAAATGTTTGTTATAAATTCATTGATTGATATATATATATATATATATCAAGATATATATGTATATATTATATCATATAATATATATATATATATATATATATATATATATATATATATATATATATATATATATATATATATATATCTTGATAATGGAATTAAAAATGTCATAAATGTTAGGCTTTCCAATTGTCTCACAACCAATCACTATTTAAAATTCAATTGTTCATTCTGGTCAACTTAACTTCCATATCGATGATATTTGAAGAAATATTCTTTAAAAATGCATTGATATGGCAAATAATATTCAATATATCATTATAATTTTTCATTTATTATACAATCAATAGTAAAAGTTAGATTCATTTAATTCCATTGGTGTTCATAATGATTTATTACTTTGAAGCATCACGAAATCATTTCTTGTGCACCAATTTACCATTGGAAAAAGAGGGTGTGTGTTTTAAGATGGCGAGAGGTTCTGGATAGTTAGCGTTTCTATGGTTTTTTTTTTTTTTTTGTGAGCTTTACACGAGCTGTAAAAACAACGATAAAATGTTATTTTTGTCAGTAGACTTTCACATTAATTGTTAATCTATCCATTGAAGATGTATGGCATTTTCATTTTGGGATTGGATTGGAACTATTTTCAACCACTTTATCAAGTTCAGCGAAAATAACATGAGTTCATAGTTAAGATACGGAGCTAATCCTATCGAAGCGAAGTATTGAAAATAGATGCGTATGAATAAATACCTACCTATGTAATACGGGCGTACAATGACAAAACATAATTTCCATAATTTTGACCCGAAAACGTTTAATACAATAAATTGAGACAACACCAAATTTTCAAAAGTCTTGAAACCTGATTTTTTTTAGGAAGTCTTGGGGTTTACGCTTTCATTTTTGAGAAGTTGGAGGTTGGTCATCTTATGTATTGATATGAAGTAAAGCTTTTTGAGCCATTATTTAAAAAGGCGTTTTGTCAACTTCTTGCGACACGGGTGATTTAATCTTTTAATCAGGTAATTGCCGTACTCTAGAGAAAAAAACAAGTATTTTATGATTTGGCCAGAAAACTCGTCCTTCAAATATTGATCGATTTAAATTACCCTCATCTTGGCAAAAACCCTGAAACCTGAGAGCTCGCAAAGTTTGAGCCCCGCTCTAAGAGGCGCATATTTGAGTTTTTAGGAAAATACTTTCATTCTCTCACCTTACGCAGGTGTAAAATGAGTACCTGACCTTTAACAGTGTTGTCTCTGGAGTCCGAAAAAAACGGTAATATCGCCTAATAGACGTCATGCCTCGTCCTATATGTTAAGTGTTGCCCGTTGGATTGCGATCACTTGTAAAATGCCTTGAGCACTTTTAGTAGATATTGCGCTATACAAATACTCACTTTTTTAAAAATCGTTGTTATTGCTCTCTTAGCGATGTTTGAGATGACAGGGCAGATCAGAGTAAATTCGAACCCCCTGGAAAAGGGTTAAGTCATCTTAACTCACTCAATCCTAAAGATTTTTGCTACTTTTCAAAATTGGAAAACTGTATTAAAAATGAACATGTACATATTTTTATTCAACCATCAATGGCATGTAAAACATAAGAACATTAGCGTTGATACCACGCCTATAATTATTATCTCAGAAAAATGTAATAAATAAGCATGGGGTAAAAGTAACCCCGTAAGCTACGGATATAGTCGGTGTTAGGGTTGAGTGAGTTAAGACCTCCAAGGAATTTATAGGAAGGGTGTTTTGAATTTTGGGCTTGGATGAAGTAGGGATATTATTTGGCTGCCGACAGATATTACCCAGTCTGAAGATAATATGAAGACGTTAACAAATTGCTGGGAATTTTCAAGGTCGTAGTTATGGCGCCAATTCAAGTGAATGTGTAGTTCGACATGGGATTGTGTTCGCTTTAAACCACAGCCTTCTCTCTCTCTCTCTCTCTCTCTCTCTCTCTCTCTCTCTCTCTCTTCTCTCTCTCTCTCTCTCTCTCTTTCTCTCTCTCTCTTCCCCTAACTTTAAGACCACTTTCTATTTACCTTCCTCACTCCATATCGCTCCTTCATTTTCTTTACACAGGGAGAGGATGGTGGAAAAGAGGTGGGGATTGGGTAGGGGGGCGGTAGAGACAGTCCGGTAGAGAAACAGGAATAAGAATAATTTTTTTGTATCCAATTAGTTTGAAAATAAATGAAATAGAAAAATTCAATGAACGAGATACTATGAATAACAGGGGAACGCGCCAGAACATGAAAGAAAAAAAACGGCATAAATCAATTAAGTCTTGTGTCTTTAAGGTATTGTTAACTCACTAAATTTAGTTTTACACACCCTCAGCGGACACGAATTTGATTAAGTTCTTTGTCTTTTCAACACACTCACAAAGGACAAGACATTAAGTAAGTTCTTTGTCTTTACATTATTGTAAACTGACTAAATTTAGTTTTATGACTACTCTCAGCTCGTTCACCCAGAATGGACATTGATGAATTAGTGTTTACATGTCGAAATGCTACATACATTTCCCAAATGGATTCATGGTAATTAACTATCCTAAAGTAAGACAGAATTTAGATTGATAAATTATTCAGACTGCAATGAATAGCAATAATGACGTTATTAAATGAGAGGTTTCGTACTTCTAATTACATACAATTGATAACAATAGGTCGGCAATTAGTCTTCCTGGAATCCATTTATTTTTGATTATGACAATCTTTAACATGAAAACATGGATCTTGGTAGCTGTACAAGAAATGTACTCGTGGCGAAACATGGATGATGCTACTGGTATTTGCATAAAATCAGTTTGGGGCAAAGGGGGTGGGATATTGTTCGTATGACTGGATCTAAGTCAAATATGAGGGGGCGGGGGGGGGGGGGGGTAATCTGCCATAATTCAGTGACCTGTCAAGAGTATAACTGAGACTTGTCTTTCTCACGTTGCAGAAACCGGAGTAGATTTTAACCCATTGGGACTCATGACGGGTTAGGAAAGACTCCATTATCATGAAAACATAGATTTCTAATTCAGGATTATTATCTATATGGACCGTTTGTTATGCCGGATAAAGCCTTTCCGAGTTGGGTAAAGTTCAGACGAGGTAAGGTAACCATTGAAACGCAATATTCAGTGATCTTCTTCTTCTGATTACGTCAAAATGAAGATATGAAAAAGTGTGTATGAAACAGTGCCAGACAAATCAGAGTGAAAAATTCAAGGAAAAAATCCTTTAAAAATCAGCCTGCCCCTCAACGCTTTGTCTGGAACTGTTTCATACACACTTTTTCAGTCTTGCTCTTACACCAGTGTCTGCTCCCTAATGCTGTCACTTTGATGAGTCAAAGCATGTGCGTCTCAATAATGGCTGCGCTCTAATGGGCATGCAGCAAAATTCATATTCCGTGAACATCAGCGTATTGATACCACACGTTTAAGTAAAATACTCACAACACCTGCCCGCCAGATAAAATTACAAGTACACAAAACTGTGTGTAACCTTCAGCGTTTATGTCTGATCGATATGATATTTGGTTGAAAAGTAAATCCCGACCAACTGTTGAGCAAGACAACTCATAAAAGTCGTACAAAACCCACTAGTCACCCATCGAACAGGGTACATGTTTGCCATTCTTGAATTATGTTCACTGGGGAGGGGGTTTCGAGTGTGATAATGTGAAATGTTACTGAATCTAAACTTCTTTAATACCGGATTCCAAGTAAATTTTTTTTGTATAGTATAACCTTTCAAAGGAACCACAGTTTCAAATACAAGAGGTGCATAACCAAATTGACATAATTATTTATTTGACCTCTCCACTCTGAGTTCCTGGTTGTTGGCAATCTATTAATAATATTGCTATTCGCCTTATGCCATGAAAAAGAATTCCGCGCTTCACCTCTCTGGAGAAATATTTGAAAATTTCCTCATGTGAGTTTTTTATGAATGTATAAATCTTAATAGGCAGCTACGCCTCTGGCTTTCAACTATTAAAACAATTAATTGTTTATATCAAATGTACAATTTGAACCCAGGGTGGCAATGATAGTGAGCAGTGCACATGAATCTCGTGAAAAGTAAACCCCTGGTCAAGCCTGTGGGGAGTTCAGTGATCGTGTTCACAACATAATTCACTGTGTATAATACTGTTACTGTAAACCATCCATTTGTTCACTCATCCAGGACCCTTTGTTTTTTATATACCGTAAAGAAGAAAAATCCCAATGTATGGTACTGTAACCAATGAAGAAAAATCGGCTTAATGTCACTTACAATTCTAGTATTCGAGGAAATTTGCAATAATCTGAAGGCTGTGAAGATATTCACGTCAACGCTTGCGCGCGGGTTGTGGAATGGACTACAGTCTGATAACTAAACGGAATAGGATTCAATAGTCTGATGTCATGTCCGCCCAGCAACGTGTAGCTTCGTTCTAAACAAAGAAAATCGGTGCCTTTTATTCTTCATGCTGTCTAGAACCGTTTCTCATGACGTGTGTTCAGAATGTATAAACGTCAAAACATGATCAGATTTATAATTTTTTTCTTCTATGGATACATTTGTATGCTCGTCGGAGAAGTATTTCATCAGGGCGTCGCCATTGTTCCGATAGTTAAGAACCAGTTACTAAGTTACAATGCGTCATTACGAGGGAAGTGACGTTACGACTGTTGCATCCTATTGTGCCCTGGTTTGAGAGTATTATATTACGATTATGAGATCATAAGTTAAGGTTCGCACGTTTGTGAATAAGTGCATGAAGGGGTTGGTCGAATATTAAACATTAAAAGTAAAATCTTAATAATATTTACTCATTTTGATTTTTACGTCATTTTGTTGAAGAATTATTACATTTTATCTTTGGTAAATAATGATAATGATATAAATTAGCCAATATAGTGGCACGTGTCACAGCGATTAACATCTAGCTTGACAAGTGTACACATTTATTACAATGCAGTTAATGACGTCAACATCTGTCCAGAAGTCCCAAGTTTGCCAGTGCCAAGTAGTGATATAGATACATGCTTGTCTCTCTCTCTCTCTCATTAATCAACTACTGATCTATTAACCTGTGATTCAACTGATCAGAGAAATTCAGCTTGATGTATAGTTTTCTTGTCGTCATTAGGGTGTAATTATATCAATGATATAGAAAGAACGAAATTGACATCACTCAGCTCGTTGTTATTTCTTTTAGCGAGCCATGTTTATGAGTTGTGCTCACTAAATCGTATCAATCAAACTATAATAGTTTAAGGGTACACACAGTTTTGTTTGTTGGTACGTTATATCCGGCTGGCGAATGTTTTGAATTTATTAAATAAACCCATAACATCAATAATAGGTTTCGATTGTTCGAAGATGACGTCACTGAGGCCTTTGTTATTGTTTTTGCCATCCGCATTTGTGAGTTGTTCTCACTAAACTGTATTAACCAGACTAAAAGTTCATGGTTACACAGAGTTTGTGTGTTGGTCCGTTATACTTCCGGATGGCAATGTTGTGAACTCCTTGGCCAAGCGCATTCTATCTATAGATAACATAACATTCTCATCCTATGTTCACAACCAACAAAGTACCACACCAAAGAAGCAGTGCAACTGCCTAAACAACGACACGTGTCCTCTTCGGGGCAATTGCCTCGAATCGAACATAATAGTAAGCAACAGTCAGAAACATCAACATAAGCATGCGGGAAGCTTACATGGGACTGACAGAGGGTCATTTCAAAACCTGCTATCATCAACGCACCTCGTCCTTCAAGCACGACAAAAAAGAACAACCACGGCTCTAAGCCAACACGACGTCTGGAAATTAAAAGATCCCAACGCCAGCCACGAAATCACATGGGACATCATCTCAAAGAAAAAAAGCTACTATATAGAAAATAAAAAAATACAATCTATGTCTGGAGGAAAATTTTCGCATAGTTAAGAACCCACAAAAGGCTACGCTACACTAAATAGAAAAAAAAGAAGAAATATTTAACAAGTGCCGACAGAGAAAAAAACATCTACTTTCATCACTCTTGAGCCATTGGCTGAAACAAATTTGTCGGGAAGGACTTTCTTTTTTAAAGATGAAGTAATATATATATATATATATATATATATATATATATATATATATATATATATATATATATATATAGATATAAAAAAATATATATACATATATAATAAAATATTCGATGTATATAATAAATAGGGACATTCACATTTCTTCGCCAAGACGATCGTTTCGATGCTGATGTGAGTGTCCTTATTTATTTTACAAACTCTTAAAATTAATACTCTAGTATCTACCAGTCCGCACCACCACTTATATATATATATATATATATATATATATATATATATATATATATATATATATATATATATATATATGTATATATATAATATGAGTGTTGGTGGGCACTTGTAGGTGAGAGAGTGCTCGATAATGTTGGTTAGAGCATATATAAATAAATAAGGTCAATTACATGTGTGTGCATGTGTGTGTATTCGCTCTCTCTCTCTCTCTCTCTCTCTCTCTCTCTCTCTCTCTCTCTCTCTATCTATCTATCTATCTATCTATCTATCTATCTTTCTCTCCCTTTCTCTCTCTCTCTCTATCTATCTATCTATCTATCTCTCTATTTATCTCTCTCTTTCTTTCCCTCTCTCTCTCTCTCTCTCTCTCTCTCTCTCTTTCTCTCTCTCTCTCTCTCTCTCTCTCTCTCTCTCTCTCCCTCGCTATTATCGCTCTATCTCTCATTATTCCTCTCTTACATTTTTCATTATTACTTGGCCGTTTATTCTTATCATTCTTTCTTTTTTCTCTCTTTTTTTCTGCTTTTGGTGATGTTGTCGATGATGATAACCATGATGAATGCAAAGTTGGTAGGGAGAAAAGAGAGATAAAATAACAAGAACGATGATAAAAGCTTGCCGGCAACAGCAAAAACAACAATATTGTAGATGATAACGACGATGAGGATAAATTTCAAACGAAGACAAAAGATGGCAATTTATGAAAATGATGTATACGATGATTGATTCGCCCCCGACCGCAGATTGGTTCCAGCCAAACCACCGACGGAGATCAAAGGGAACGGCTAGACCCGACTGACGACGAAACCATTTGGTGTCCATCATTCCATTACACCTATACAGATAGGTGTGAGGTCGGAAAGGTGCGAGTCGGAGATTATTTCAACGGCGAGACGAATTGCACGGAATTCCCGAATATCTCAAGGGAGAAATTCTTCCGGCGTAAGTCGATTTTTTGCAGTTTTACTATCTAACGTTGAAGCAATGGAAATATAATTGTTTCTTGAAGCTCAAATGAATAAACATCAATGGTCAAGTGGAATGAAAGATTCCTTTTAGTTAAGGAAGACACAGATAATAATGGACATCCATACTAAATAGGGAACAAAAAATTGGTTCCAATTTCATTGGAAGTGTAAAGCCACTCTTCCGGAGGACTCGATACATACCTTGTGCAATTAATCTTCTGGTTTCAAATTGAAGGCATCTTATTTTTTAGTATAATTTACTCTGGTTGTCAATAAAAATCATCCATTCTCGTTCCGATACGAGCCGTAATCAAAAGAATCTACCTAAAATACTCATATCACCTTATGATTCAATAATATGCAACCTATTCATTATTAGTCCTCCGAATGACTGATTACGTAAAACTTCCAAGAAGTTTGGAACTGGAAGAGTAGAAGGTCAGACGTGATGAGCTATCTGTCCTATTGACGCTTCCATTCAATTTTATTGTTATTATATAAGATAAGCAGGAAGTTGTATCCAGAACAAACAAGGGGAACTGCTATTTGAAGAACAACATATAGAAAGACGATGGGTAGAATACATAGGCGAACTGTGCAATGATCCAAATAGAAATGAACCACCACTGAAATTCAAAGAACCATTAAGCGGACCAAAAATCACCAAAAGTGAAATTGAACATGCCATGGAACGAATGAAGGATGGTAAAGCAACAGGCCCTGATGAAATATCTGTAGAGGTATTAAAAAGCCTAGGAGATCTAGCAATTGATGAACTTCACATATTATTCAACAATATATACAACACTGGGAAAATTCCAGAAGATCTCTGTAACTCTATTTTCATAGCAATACCAAAGAAAGCAGGTGCAGTCAGATGCGAAAATTTTAGAACTATAAGTTTAATAATCCACATTAACAAAATACTGTTGCGTATAATTATCAACAGGCTAAGGAATAAGATTAACCCCGAAATCGCAGAAGAACAATATGGATTCCAACCTGACAGAGGGACAAGGAACGCAATATACCTCCTCCGTGTTTTAAGTGAAAGAGCTATACAGGTTCAGACCCCACTATACCTCTGTTTTGTCGACTACAAAAAAGCTTTTGATAGAGTACGCCACGAAGAAATATTAAAACAACTGCACTCCATTGGCGCTGATGAGAAAGACCTCAGACTCATGCAAACATTATACTACACCCAGCAGGCATCTATCAAAATCGGAAACTCAACTCCATTCCTATTAAGAAAGGAGTCCGTCAAGGGTGTGTTGCCTCACCAGATATGTTTAATCTATACCAAGAAACAATCATGAGGGGGCATAACAAATATGGAGGGAATAAAAGTAGGAGGTCACAACATAAATAATATAAGATACGCAGACGATACGGTACTCGTTACAACATCAGAAATCCAACTTCAAAAGATTGTTGACAAGGTGATAGTAGATAGTGAAGCCAAGGGAATGGAAGTGAATATCACCAAAACGGAATGCATGGTAATACAGAAAAACCCCGAAAACAACAACACCTGCAATATAACGATTCACGGCGAGCAACTTACCAACGTAGAAAGTTTTAAATACCTGGGTTCAATAGTGACAACAGATGGAAGAAGTAACCGTGACATACGAGCAAGAATAACTCAAGCCAAACAGGCCTTTATGGACCTCGGAAACATTTTGAAAAACAAACAGATGTCGTTCGGGATTAGATTCCGAGTCTTGAAGTGCTACGTGTGGCCAATCTTGTTATACGGATGCGAAAGCTGGACTACAAATGCAGAAACACAAAAGAACATTGAAGCTTTTGAAATGTGGTGTTTGAGAATGATGCAGAGAATATCGTATACTGCACACAAAACGAACGAAGAAGTGCTAAAACAAACATACCAACAAAGTAAACTAATGCCCTTAATAGCGGATCGACAACTATCCTTTTTCGGACACATAGTAAGGAAAGATAAGAATGAATACCTGGCAAGTTGTGGGAAAATACCTGGTAAACGCGCCCGGGGGAGACAAAGAAAAACACTCATAGACCAACTGAAGGGCTTCACCAACCTAACAATCCAAGAGCTGTTTGAAAAAGCAAGAGACAGGGAGGAATGGAGAGAGATAATTCATGCAGTATCCGAAGCCTGGACCAGGCATGGAACCTAGAAGAAGAAGAAGATATAAGATGAACAACATTTGGAGAATAGATAAGGTGAAGCTTTCATGAACTGGAAAGATCCAATTCAAAGGTTTGTTTAGACAAGTGCAAATAGAAACCATATATTAACTAAGAATTTCCAGTTAACAAATGCAAATAAGTAAAATCAAAAATATTGTCAAATACATATATACCAGCGTGTACTTAATTGCAGGTCTGATAACCCAATTTGTTATGGTCTCAATGGCGCAATGGGAATACTCTCAAACCGACGGAAAATATTTTCCATAACAACAAGCCCATAATTGCGTTCGGTGATCAGACCTGCAAATATTATGTGCACGGAGATATAATATACCAATATTACTAATCTCAATGTAAGAGGTTTTTAAAAAGAGGTTATGGTGTGTAGGTCGGGGGGGGGGGGGGTATAAATTCAAATTTTTTAATACAGTAATCCCATGGGAAAAAAAACTGCAATATACGTCAATTTAATACGTTAACGAATTTGATATTAATGACAAAAGGGGTTTTCCCCTGTCTCCATAATCTGCCACACTCTGGGAAAACACGTTTAAAAAAAAAAAATTAGCCAGAAAACTTGCCCCTCAAAAATATTAATCTATCAAAAAGACCCTCATCTAGGCAAAAGGGAACACGAAGTCCGAGGTTTGAAATTTTTGACAACATGAGGGTCATATTACTCGATCAATAATATTTGAATGACGAGTTTTCTGGCCAAAATTGTAAATACAGTGTGGGATTTTTTTTTCAGAGTGCGGCAGTAATCCCAATCCTTCTTTGATCACAAGACTTTTATTCTCCATTATCTGCTCGAAGAAAAAAAAAAGATGTATGATCCCACCCACTGCCCCCATTATTTGGGAGACGTAGTATATTTTTTTTAGCAATTTTGTGTTGTTTACAATGATGATTTGCTTTCCATTTGTCTGTTGAAGCTGCTGTTGTTATCTTCTTTTGTTTGTTTTGTTTTGTTGTTTTTAAACAAATTATTTGTTGTAAATCGTTATAAATGCTGCTATCTTTGTTGTTGTAGCTATTATTATTATTATTATTATTATTATTATTATTATTATTATTATTATTATTATCATTATTATTATTATTATTATTATTATTATTATTATTATTATTATTATTATTATTATTATTATTATTATTATTATTATTATCACCATTATCATTTTTAATGTTGCCATTATCATTATTGTCATTATTAGTATTTTTGTTATCATTATTATCACTATTATCATAATTATCATTATCTTTAATACTGTTATTATCATCATTATTATTTTTCCTTTTGGTCGTTACATCGTATGTTTACCAATATCAAATGAAAATAGGTTGAAATATTCAAGAATTGACCTTTCTTTGACGTATTACTTAAGATTAACAACGTCGATTACTCATATTTTGCTAGGTATTGGGTTTATTTTGATTTTCCACGTTTCTATTTTAGGTTTCATCATTTGATTTATTATATCTCATTGTTTGTGTAGGGTATTTGATACATGAGAGCAATAAACAACATGGTAAGATGTAATACCGATATGAAGTAAATATTCGAATTTAATCAAATTGTTTATCGAGAAAATTCATGAAACAATACGGATGCCAAATAGATTAGGCAGTTGAATTGAAAATTGATACGCAGTGTAAACACTCACGAAATGTACATATGAATTTATTCCAATTATCTTAATATGAATATTTCTAAATATATCTAGATTCTAAGGTATCAAATCGTATTATGACATTGATCATTTTTTTGCAGCAGAATTATTTTCTACAGGCGTATTGATAAACAACTCAAATGTCTGAGCGGTTTTTAAAAAATGTTCCTGGCAAAAGAGTGGCTATGAACCAATAAGAAGCAAGTTTGAATCTCGTGACGTTATTTTCTGTTAGTTTTTCGCTTTTTGTGTGTGTTTGTTTTGGGGGGTTTTCTTATTGTATGTTTGTTTCGTTTTTTATTTTGGTTATTTGGGGGGGGGGGGGGGGGGGGGGGGGGGTTGGTGTTTTGTTTTAGTTGTTTTGTTTTGTTTTTTTGTTGTTTTTTTTTTTGGGGGGGGGGGAGCTTTCGTTTCTTTTTTTATTTTGTTTGTTTGTTTATGTTTTATTTGTATTTTGATTTTTGTTTTTTGTTGTTGTTTTTAATTTGCGTTTTTAATGACACTGCTCGCATAATATATTTACATCTTACAATTGTATTTAAAATTTTACAAAATTAAAGACGCATGGACACGGGGAATGTTTCCGGTTTCCAGACTTCCGGCAATGGCTTCATCATTGCCGTTTCCTAAATATTTACTCGTTCTTCCTCAGTTACACTGACAGATCTTCAATTTTCATTCTTGGCAGAAATATTTGAATTCAAATATCAGTTGATTAAGATAATCCCAAAGTCAAAAAGTCTCAAACTAGAGACAGAAAATAAGAATCGGCTTTGAATTTCTAACAAGTAGAGGTTGGGAGGGGGGGGGGGAAGTAATCTCTCTTAATGGGTCAATATTAGAAATAAAAATTTACTTGTCAAAATGAGCAAAAATGTATTTTATACGTGTAGGACAGAGTATTAAAACTGCACAACTCACACATCAATCTTCATTA
>NC_088360.1:55039922-55054922 GCF_034508935.2 Berghia stephanieae | reverse complement strand
GCGCCTAGCATACAACTTGGAGAGTGGGGATTGGTGTTTATAAAATATGCAATTATTCCCATTGTACACATTGCATTTCGGGCACCATTTATTTGTAGACTTGCATCACCTTATTACGACCATACGAGAAGAAATATCACTACATCCCAAATCACTGACCTGGGGTCACATTTTTCTCCTACTCTTTTCCTTGTTGGTGAAAAAAGATATTTCGATCATTCCGCAGCGCATTAAACATGGTTAAACAAAGAAGTGCGCCATGAAATGCGCGTTAATATTGATTTGAAATAATCCCAAATCTGCTATTACTGAAATCCTTATACCTGTTTCCCCCTCAAGCTGCTCTATATGGGGACGCATCAACAGTTGTCAGTAGCAGTTAAAAGAGTGCTAGATCAAGTTATTTATTTGAGAGTGAGAAAAAAAACCCATGTCCCAACCACTTTGTCTTTTCCCACCACTCCTAATCAGTTTCTCATGTATCTCTGTCACTCTCTGACAAAACTCCTTTTTCCATCTTGGTCAGACAATTTTTGTTTCAAATATCGATGATTTAAAATGTCTCTCAACTTCTTAAAAATAATTATTAAAATTGAGATTATAAAAGAAGTTTCATGTGCTTGACATCTTGATCAATCGATAATAGATGGACAAAAACGTTTGGTCAAAGTGATGACAGGCAATTTGTCAGTGAACAGCATATTGCTCTATCAATGAATGGCTAACGTAATCATTGTACTTGACGTTACGTAAGGTGCATTGTATGTTCCCTCTTAGTGCATATAATACATTTATAAACAACTCTTGTTTAAGGGATTGTCTCATGGCTATTCTTGGACCCAGCACAAGTTCAACCTCTTACCGATACCCAGCCGGTTATACAATTTCGGTTTTCATCGGAAACCGTTCTCACTAGTGATAGGTACGGGAAATTTTGCCACTTGCAGGAGTGCCAAAATGATGTATGTTTATACTAATACCTAACAACCCTTTTTCTGTTTACAAGCGAAACACCTACACAAAACCGCAACGATGCACATATTAAGACCTAAGTATCGCTAAAAAAAAAAAAGTCGGGTACATTCTATTCTTAAGCTCAGTAAGTAAACACAATTGAGAGAATTGGAAAATCGGAATAAGTATAATTGAGTATTATATAGCGTTGTCAAACACAAAGTTTAGCCCCACAGCAAAAAAAGGCCCTAGGCTTTGGACAGCAACATTAATAGTTTTTGTACAAAATCTATACATCCATAATATGTTAGCACTCTTACGGAATATACAAACAACATCGTGAGAAGATTGGAATATATTGAGCAATCAGTTAGATACATTTGCTTTCTGAAATTCGATAATAGTGCTGATCGAGCCTGGCTGAGCCCTCGTTTTGAAAGTTTATGAGTTTCCAAGTGAGTACAGGGGAAAAACCACGGATGCCCGGTTTTGAAATTTCTGTGACTGCCCCTTTGAGTGATGTCAGAGTGTCTAAGCTTTCCCTTTGGAATGGAACGGCGAATAAAATTACAAATATTAAATATTTAAAGCTTATGAGTTTCCAAGTGAGTCCAGGGGAAATACCACGGATGCCCGGTTTTGATATTTCTGTGACTGCCCCTTTGAGTGATGTCAGAGTGTTTAAGAGTTCCCAATATGAGCTTTTTTAAAAATGAACTTTCATATTTTTAAATTTGCTCAAAGCGCTTTTACAAAGGGTCCCTGACCAACAGCAACACGTAACGTGTAGAACGAGACATAACGCCTGTTAGGTGATATTACAATTTTTTTTTCCGACAGAAACAACGCTGTTGACGGCCAGGTACTCATTTTACACCTGAGTACGGTGAGAGAATGTGAGTAAAGAGCCTTTTCCAAGGACTCAACTATGCGCCGAGCGAGGCTCGAACCCAGGACCCTCGGATCCGAAAGCGAATGTCATACCACAAGACCACATAGCCGCACTATGTGAATGGAACGGCGAAAAAAATTATAAACATTAAAGATTTATGGTTGTCGTTTTTCCGCTGCTCTGTATTTGTTTCCTGTATTATCTCCCCGTTTTATCTGGCACTGTTTCATACAAATGGTTTCAATCAATTTTAATAAAAACAGAGTTCGGCTTTGAGTAGAAAAAAAAAATCAAAACATACCTGCCTCAAACATTTATTAAGAGTAGTTCCGATTGGCAATCAAGGATGCTGTCGCTCACTTTTAAATCTTTTGTGGCTTGATAGAGTTTCTTTCAATTCATAATCATTAAAATTTATTTTTGTATTGATTTCATTATTTTTCTCATTCTAACTGCACTGCAGTATGATGACAAAACATCTTTAAAACTTTGGCCAGAAGCATTTTTACTTCTTATAGATTTAGATTCAAATGGCTCCCAAATTATCAAAGTCTAAACGCTAGATAATGTTAAATATTTTAATTAACAGTAGAAAAGCACGGTTTGTGATAGCGAACGGCTATGCAGGTTTAACAACAACAACAAAAGCAAGATTTTTTAAAAAGCAGTCCTTCAGAGTCGTAACCCTGTGGAACGGAGTTTACCCCGGTTTCTATAGCGTGATATGGACAATAGAAATTGCTTGCTACCCTTTGAAGAGGACGTCAGTCTATTGCAAAGTATGATCCGCCACATCAAAGAGATTCAGCCAACCAATCACTTCTGGGATGGACTGGAGGGGAGAGGGGGGGGGGGGGGGGGTCAGGCAAAAAATTTCGACTTCACTCAGGAATCTACCTCGGTCACTTTACGTGTAAAGCGAGTGCTCTAACAACTGGGCTATCGAGAGCCCCAGTATTAAATAAGATAGCGGTGTAAAATGACCTGATTAAAGTTAAATTGATTCCGTCTCTAAAGGGTTGAAAATTCTGTTCAGAAGAGTAGCTTTTCTTTTAAATCAATTTTGTTTTCACTTCTAGAAAACATACTGTACGATATTCCAGAGACTCTATGAGATTTGGGTCTAGATGCACTCATTAACAGGCCTGATAACCGAATGCAATTATGGGCTTGATTTAACTTTGCTGCAATGGGCACCTGTTTGCGTTGGTTTGAGAGGATTTCCATTGCAACCATGAGCCTAGAACAATTTGGGTTATCAGACCTGCAAATAAGTACACTTCGGATTTGGACATACATTACAATATATAGGGTCAACAATCATACTCAAGACTTGTAAAGACATCTGAGTGAACACTTCAAATGGCTTATCGTTTTTTTCTCTCTAGGACGAGAAACAAACTTTGCACCTTTTTATCACTTTATACGCACTGCGATGGACCCTGGGTTATACTTTATACACAAAAGACAAATTTTTTTAAGGAATTTTGTTTCAATTATTATCATTCCTCTAAAATTGCGTTTCTAGTTTTCGTGAATAGTAAATGAATAGGACAGGTTAGACATGAAAAACGGAAAAGACTTTCACAACAAGGGTGTCATCAAGTACGTCATATTCTGCGTGTGCTCGTCGCTACTACTGGGTAAGTGTTTTGTAAGTTGAACGCTTAAAGATTACCGAAAGCAACTCGTAAAATATAAAATTATTACAAGCCAAGAAATAAATAGTATCTGGAATTAGTGTAGGAATGCGGGACCTATAATGAATTTATTGATAGAATGCGTTTAAGTTAAATACCCGCCAGTTCTGTCAACCAGATGAACCATACCAACACACTTAATTATGTGTGACCTAAGACGTGCATAGTCTAGTCTCATTGAAAGAATTTAGTGAGCAATTATCACCCAATTGGCGGTATTAAACAAGGAAGTGGCTATTCAGTATCAGATACTGAATAGTGCTTTTCCACTATTCAGTATCCACAAGGAACTCTTTTCTATAGAGAGAGTGAAAAGTGGGACAATCTCGGTTGAATGTAAATAAACTGCTGACCTCCTTCCAGATTGAACACGTGCAGTAACTGACAGCCCGATTCAAAGTTGTAAAAATATTTTGATCGTAATTTTTAAATTTCTGCTATTGTGCAATTAACATATCTAGTTCAAAATATCAAAGTAAGAGTGGCATTCAAATACATTTTTAAATGTCTAAATAGACATGATTAAATGTCACTAAATGTTAAGTGACACCATGGCTTGGTGGATATAAGCTGTTTGACTCTGAGCTTAAGGTTCGAGAGTTCAAATCCCGGCTGGGATAACTTTTTTTTTTCCCCAATATTTTAAAATTCCTTCTGTCTATTGATATTTTTTAAACTTTTGTTTTAATAATTTTATTTGCTTGTAATATGCTTTAATGTTGATATTATACTATTGTTCTTTTATTATTATTATTATTATTATTATTATTATTATTATTATTATTATTATTATTATTATTATTATTATTATTATTATTATTATTATTATTGTTGTTGTAATCGTCATCATCATCATTATTATTATGATTATTATTTTTTTTAATCAAGTAGTTGGAGTAATTTAATCAGTTATCGATTTATTACGAATATCTTTTATGTGTTATAATCTCGTTGTTGTTTTTCATTGATGTGCTCTTCTCTTGTTTATTACTTTTTAAAATCTTGCTTTTTTCTCTTTGTCTCATTTGTTGTTGTTGTTGTTGTTGTTGTTGTTGTTGTTGTTGTTGTTGTTTGTTTGTTTGTTTGTTTGGTCATCTAAGACAAACCCGATTCATTATAAATATGTGGCCAGACTTTCTGCCATTTTTAATTGAGCGATGTACTTCCGTGAATTAATTGCCGTATTATATCAAAATTTACGTGATAATAATAATAATAATAATAATAATAATAATAATATAATAATAATAATAATAATAATGATGATGATGATGATAATAATAATAATAATAATAATAATAATAATAATAATAATAATAATAATAATAATGATAAAATTAATAATAATAATAAAAATAATAATAATAATAATAATAATAATAATAATAATAATAATAATAATAATAATAATAACAATAATAATAATAATAATAATAATAATTTAAATAGATACTGAATATTCGACTACAATTGACATCTATTTACCGAATACACGTGGTATTTTTAGAGGTGTTCCTTTTTTTACGAAACACGCCAGGAAGTAGGCAACAGCGGGGAGTGAACCTGGGACTGGGTTTCGTAAAAAAAAAGCAATTACTTTTTTTTACGAAACCCGACAATATCCGACAAAGTTATGGAAAGAAAGTAGGCAACAGTGGGGGAGTGAACCCGAGACTCAGGGAAGTGTACACTATTGGGGAGTAAACCTAAGTCTATGGTTTTTCGACAGCTTTTGGCGGGTTTCGTAAAAATGTAATTGCTTCATTCTCGTCTGGTACCCACCTCCCATAGTCCGGCTTCATTTCCCACTGGTATCCATCTTCCATAGTCCCAGGTTCATTTCCACTGTTAACCTCTTCTCACAGTCCCAGGTTCACTCCCCACAGGTGTACACTTCCAAGAATCTCAGGTTCACTCCCCTCTGTTGCCTCACTTCCCATAACTTTGTCGGATATTGCCGGGTTTCGTAAAAAAAAGCAATTGCTTTTATATGAAACTCGCTGAAACCCGCTGAAAACCAGAGTCTCAGGTTCACTCCCCACTGGTGTATACTTCTATGAATCTCAGGTTCACTCCCCACTGTTGCCTACTTCAATAACTTTGTCAGATATTGCCAGGTTTCGTCGGGTTTTGTAAAAAAGTAATTGCTTTTATGTGAAACTCGCTGAAACCCGCTGAAAACCATAGTCTCAGGTTCACTCCCCATTATTTGACTACTTTCCATAACTTTGCCCCATTTTGTTGGGATTTGGCGCATTTCGTAAACAAAAAGTAATTGCTTTTTTTTCCCCTCCAAAACTCACCGAAAACCAGTCCCAGGTTCACTCCCCACTAGTGTACACTTCCCCGAATCTCAGGTTCACTCCCCACTGTTGCCTACTACCCATAACTTTCTCGGATATTGCCAGGTTTCGTCGGGTTTCATAAAAATGCAATTGCTTTTATATGAAATTATCTGGAGCCCGCCGAAATCCATAGTCTCAGGTTCACTCCCCATTTGGTGTACACTTCCCTTAGTCTCACGTTCACTCCCCATTATTTGCCTACTTTCCATAACTTTGCCCCATTTTGTTGGGATTTGGCGCATTTCGCGATATTTTTATTAACTCTTTGTTTATATCACACCTATTACTCTGAACTTATTGCACTTCTTTTTTTATTCGTGCAGCTTTGAGTGTAACACTCCCTGCCTACACACCAGAAAGTCCCTGGTTCGAGCCCCGCTGTATGCGGCACAAAGTTGCATCCTAGGAAAACTGTCATTACCCACATTATCTAACCGTACTCAGATGTATAATGAGTACCGGTCTGCAACAGCGTAGTCTATTTTGAAAAATAAAATCCTGTGTAAGATTATTAACCCCCAATTCTTGTTGACATCAGACATCTTGATTGATGTATTATCCAATATTCCTTCATGGAATGCCTTGGCATTCAAGCCAGGTGTCAGCTGTCATGGCTCGCTAAACATGAAAAGGATTGCTGTTGGCTTGGGATCCATTGTTTAGCGCTTTGAGCACATTTAGTGACATAGTGCTATCTTAAAAGGGAGTCTTGCAGAACCATTTGGCCTATTAAGCAGCAATTATCCCGATTTTTATAGTGTGATACAGACATTAGCAATCACTTGCTAACCTTTGGATAGGACGCTAGTCAATTGCAAAGCACCTTCCGTCAAGTCCAACAGGCACAGCTTCCCAATCAATGCTGGGTAGACAGCGCGGGGGGGGGGGGGGGGGTGTCAGACAACAATCTCGAATTTACTTGGGATTGATCTCGATACCATTTGAGTGTGAAACGAGCGCTAAGCCAACTTGAGCTTTTGTGACCCTGCTCATAAAGCCCAAGCTTTGTTTTGTTGTTTTGTTGGTTTGGTTTTGGTTTGTTTGTAGTTGTTTTTAAGGAAAAAAGAAAAGAAAAGAAAAGAAAAAATGGAATTTCTTTTCTTTTTCTTTCTGTTTTGTCAGGCACTGTTTCATACACTTCTTCTCAGATTGCATTTTTCATTCTTTGAAGTTTTATGATAAAGATTTTTTAATAGTTAAAAGTTATCACAATTTATCCATATTTGAAGTTATTTCTTTAAAAATCGTTTGTTTTTAAAAGTCACTTTCTCAGTGTTAAGCTATAAAAGGCGACACAGCAGAAGTTCATGATCTTTAAACTATACAACGAATGAAGTTGACGTCATTCGGCTCTTTGTTACTGTTTTTAGACAACCAGTTAGGTGATTAGTTCTCACTATATAGTATCAATTCAACTAGGTATAGATCCCTCTTTTGTAAAAATGAATATATCACACTTTCTACGTCCGTACTGGTTACAGTAATAAATAGAAAAGTAGCAACGGGAACTGTATTCTCGTCTTCATTCACTCCACCATGAAAGAGTTCGTTTACCTGATCCAGCTAATAAAAAAGCACACCGACTCATCTTTAATTAGAAAACTGTTATTTTCCGCAATGATTGTTTTCTATTCTTAGCCACCATTACAGTCGCTTTACCTTATTGTTCATTGCGGTATAAAATATCTTATGATTTTTTTCCTTCATATTTTACTATCTTCACAATTCTCTGTTTTACGATTTGGCACTACTTGAAAGCAAACAATGATCCTGTTACAAAATGCCAAACTCGTGAAAGTGTCGATATTAGAAAAAGATGGCGAAAAAAGAGAGAAAAAAGGGCACACAGAGCAAAGTTTTATTTCTTAAGTGATATTTCCTCAGTTAAAGAATAGCATTGCTCACTACGACTTGGATGACCTAAAAGTTGAGTTATCTATGATATAGATATCAAAGATGATGAATGAATATTCTTGTTCTCAACTAACAACTCGTCATGATGTACACAAAGAGCAAATGTAAAAATTGAAAGAGCACAAAGTGGTCCTTCAGAGCCACCACCACCATCATCATCATCATCATCATCATCATCATTATCATCATCATCATCATCATCATCATCATCATCATCATCATCATCACCATCGTCATCTTCATCGTCTGGTTTTCTGAACCTCTTAAAAAGTTCAATTTCAGCTTCAAAATGCATTCCTTTAAGGGTGGTCAACGAACAACTTATTCGGATGTACACCCCTAAAAATCACGTTTATTATAAAATGTTGAACATACAAATCTTTGTGGAAAACCATAGATAATGTAAGGAGAGGATGGTCAACGGTCAACGTAGGTACACGCTTGAAAATCATAAAGTTATCAACAACAACAGCAAAAAACCAACTATGACTATGAAATAAATACCATCAATTACATTTTCTTCTTCTTTCCTTTACGCAAGGGTTGGGCTCTATTCAGTGCGATGTTATGAGGCAAAAGACAGGGGTTTATCAGAGAGAAATTATGCCCTGTTGGAAAGGTAATGATAAAATAAAATGAAACAATGGAAAAGTAGAATGAAAAAGCTTGAGTTTAGTTACCAGTTAACTGCCGTACTCTGGAAAAACTAATATTTAAAATTTGACCAGAAAACTCGTCCTTTTAAGTATCGATCGATTTAAATGACCGTCATCTTTGCCAAAACTCTCAAACCTGGGACTTTGCCGATATTTGAAGGACGAGTTTTCTGTCCAAATTTAGAAATATCTACTAGTTTTCCCCGAGTACGGCGCTGAACTAGTCAGTAAAGACGATTGGTGCGGACGTGTGTCGTTTGACTCTCTGACACCGTGATATTCTTTATGTTCTGATCTCCGGCACTGCTCAATACCATTTCTCATCATTATTGATACAATTGTCCGCTCCACACTTTTTCTATATCTTATTCAACCAAATAAATGCTAATATTAATTTTATTCATAGATCAATTGAGTATCGTCATTGTTTTTACATTTTTTGATCAATGGTATCTTTTTTAAAATTTCCGTTATGCATCCCGAAGGGGATATTTTTCTTTAGCATCTATTCCAAGAAAAGACTGGAATAACCCCGGCGTCAGCCGCAGTGCAGCGCCGCAAAGTGAGTTAAAGCTAGGTGACTTGCTCAAGGCCACATAGCGCGATGGGTAGTCGAACTCGGTACCTTTCGGGTACGAAGCAAAGAACGTACCGCTGAGCCACGCTGTCCCATAAAATAGCATTTAAGCTGATTTGTTGTAAAATAGACGACGAATGCACTCAAAAATCTATAGCGACGATGCCAAGGCGGCGGTGTCTTACGCCAAAATTATAACCTTTTCTTTATTGATACAAGCGTTGTTTTTCTTTTTGTTTTCTTCCGGTTAATTTCCCTGTATTCCTTTCTTTGACTTCGTTTCCGATCTCATCTTTGATAGTCGTCAATATCTCCAGGTGAATACACGAATTTCAGACTAGGGGTGGTCTTAGCCGCAGTTTCGCTGTTTTAAATATAAGTTGTGCTAAATTGGATGCTTATCAATGTTTCAATTAACGCTGTGTGTCTAGCCAAAATACTCACAACATCCGCCAGCCGGATATAACGTAACGACAACATAAAACGTTATGTAACCTTAAACGTTTATAGTCTGATTGATAGAATTTAGTGAGAATAACTCATAAAAATGGCTCGCAGAATGCAAAAATAAAGAGCTGAGTGACGTCGATTTCGTTCTTCCTATAGCACATTAAACGGATGTCAATAAATGTTTTTTTCGAAAGACAGATCGCGGGTTCTCAATCTGTTAAGAGACATAAGCAGTGAAATTTTCTCTCATGATCTTGAAATATCAAATGACTCGTGAGTGTGTAGTATTAACAAAATTGGACTAAAAATAGAGAATTCTCTTTAAATGTCGCACTGTGGAAAATCTCGTATTTAAAAATATTGGCATTTGGCAAGAAAACTCGTCCTTCGAATATCTAATGAACGATCTAAATGACCTTCATCTTGGCAAAAACTCCCACTCTGGGACTTTGCAAAGTCTTTCTATCTATCTATTTATTTGTCCTTCCGCCCATTCAATTATCTATCTATCTTTCTATCCATCTCTAATTCCACCCATTTTAATCATCTATATATCTACCCATCTATCAACTCGCCATTTCAATCATCTACCTATCTATCCCTCTGTCTATATCTATCCATCTATCCACCCGCCATTTCAATCATCTAACTTTCTATCTATCTATCTATCTATCTATCTATCTATCTATCTATCTATCTATCTATCTATCTATCTATCAATCTATCTATCCATATATCTATCGACCTATCTATCTATATATTCATTCGCCCATTCTATTGTCTAACTACATATATATATATATATATATATATATATATATATATATATATATATATATAGCTATCCGCCCGTCCATTCAACTATCTATTTATCCACCCATTCTATTATCTATCTATCTATTTATCTAATTATTCATCAACCTATCTGTATATTTATCTATGTATCCATAAATCTATCTATCTATCTATCTATCTATCCAAATATCTATCTATCTATCCATTTATCTATTTATCTATCTATTTACCTACTTATCCATCCGCCCATTTAGTTGTCTATTTATATATACGACTATACCCCCCCCCCCCCCATTTAATTATCTATTTTCTATCCATGTATCCATCCACTCATTCGATCATCTATCTATCTATTTTTTATCTATCACTCCACCAATCTATCCATCGCCCATTCATCTATCAATTTATCCAACTATTCATCCGCCCATTCAACTATCAATCCACCCATCTTTCCATCCACCCATTCAATTATCTCATTATTCAGTCGTCCATTTATCTGCCAATTCATCCATTAATCCACCCATCTTTCAATCCATCCGTTCAATCATCTCACCATTCATCCATCTAATTTATGATCTTCTCTCCTGCTCATCATTCAAAAACGATAAACGTGTACTGAAAAAAGCACTCAAATTATATAACTCTTGATGCACCATAATATGTTGGAGAGAAATTTGTACGAGTATATATTATTGACGTTTATGATATAGAGTATACTGTATTTGATAATATATAAGGCTTATTAGTGCTACTTCATATGTGAAGGCAAAGGGCGAGTGATGAGAGAATCCCTTCAACACGAGGTTAGTTTATCGAGACAAGTACCCCATCGTTTACTTATAATATTCAATAACATGCTATTAGACTATGTTTTCACGTGCAGGGTTTGGAGCGGGTGCGGAATTCCAAGTTTATATACAGAAACTAAATATAGAGCCATCGCCACCTTTGCATAGCCCTGAGGAAATATTTTATTTTAAGTTTATTTTATTTAAATGATTTTAAGCAAAATACATTCCGAAGATTAAACTTGAGAGACACATGTTTGTGTTAAAATTCAAAATCACGACGAGGAATGAATAAATATTGGCGTATTTGAAGTTGCAAAGACGAAGGAGTTTTAGTTCTATGAAATGATAATCCTAGTCTTTGGCCTTTTCCACACATTTTTATTATGCGTGAGCGCGACACAAAACAGAAAAACAAGTTGTGTTTTGTTTTGATTTATTTTGCTATTATTATTGTTGTTATTGCTTTTTTAAAAATGATTTGCAATGAAAATGTTGCATTTGAAATATGATATAATATCCGTAAAATTACACTTTTTGGTACAAGGTCAGAGAAAAATGAGAAAAAAAAACCCACTCCTAGAAAAAAGAGTGTTCAAATGATTCTTGTCAGATTGCATAGATGAAGCGGGAAATGAATGCGTTTATGTAATATTCAAGAAAATCGCCGCAATAGTAGATAGTAGACAGTACATTCCCATTTCAATATAAATATACACACGCATTATATATACATTTATATATATATATATGTATATATATATATATATATATATATATATTATATGTGTGTGTGTTTGTGTGTGTGTCTGTCTGTCTCTGTGTGTGTTTGTGTGTCTATTGTTCTATTTTTTGTTTGCTAACGATACTCATAGCTTAAAAACGTAGCCGTCATAACAATTATAAAATATATCACGACAAAGCAATGACAATTCCTCGCATCATTTAGATCTGACACAATCAACAAATGGTCTTACCTGCAAAGCTTGACTTCCAGGGCCTGCACAAAGACGCATGTGCCGCCATTCCGGCAATAAAAACGGTCACTGTATTGACACGGTACAACTTGACTGTACGTGACAGATAAGCGAGATTGGATCTGTTGACGCCGACGGGCTTGCCAGTCACGACCTCTTCTCGAGAGCTTCCGTCTTGCCCTGCGCTTGGTGCGGCTGAGGTAGAGCCTGAGGTAGTTGGAGGGATGCAAAATCCTTGACGCGTTCGCCCAGAACTCCTTATCCTCTGAAATTGTCTGAGTTTCTGCGGTGTGAAGAACGTCATACATGCCACGTAAATGGTCCTTGAAATAATTAAAATCCTCTTCGTTGTTGAGGAGGTCTAAAGGTGGAAGGTCATTAAGATCCACATCACTATCAAGTCTATCATCATTAACATTATCATAATCATCATTTGTAAAATCACTGTAATCTCCTGTGTCATTCCAGGAGAGCAAATCACTCGCATAGTTATTTGTATTATTTCTATTCGTTTTATTAATCATATCCAAATAACGATGAATATGTTTGAGCGCTCTCTCGTATAATTCATCCAAAGATGGTTTCAGTCTCTGGACATTATTTTGTATTAAAAAGATCAGAGAAGCATTTTTATCTTTTTCAATTTGTGTAAAGTCTGAATCAAAGTTAGAACCAGAAATTTGCTTTTGGGATTCTATAGGATCTAAATTCTCTGAATGTAACGTATCTTGTTCATCTCGTTTATTCTTTGAATTGTCATTTTTTACTACTTCCTTTTGAAAAAAATTCTGACGAGGGATTTGTATTCCAGAGTTAGCATTATTATTATTTACAATTATATTGGAAAGGGGTATTTTGAGCATGGTTGAATCATCGATAGATTTGGAAGTAGTTGACTCAACTATAACCGATTCCGCACGTTTTGAAGAAGGTTGAGGAATATCAATACGTGGAGTATAATCCTGGTCCTCTGCATTTCTTCTATTCGTTTTCTCTTCAGGCGTCTCACGTTTTACGCCTTGAAGTACAGTCTTTAAGTCTCTGCTAGATAATTTGTTACCATCCAAATTTTCAACGTTTTCTTCATTTTCAACATTCGACCTTGTATTATCAACATTTGACATTCCCATCCCATTCGAATTGGAATAGACATCTTCCAAGGATTTAAGTGTTTCCAAATTATTTTTAATATGTGCCGAATTATCATACAAAACAAATTCTCGTCTTAGCAATGCTTCTAAACCCCTGCTATTCTCATCGTCACGACCATTACTGGCAGGATACTGAAATCCATTATCACCACTGACTTCTTCATTGTTGCTGTTCATTTCTACTGGAGCCATGACTGGTGTTGGAAGCGATGCGTTGGCCAGGCAACCTGTGAAGGAGTAGGCAAAAACTGCTAAGAAAATACCCAAGCAAACCATGCGACCTGACGGTACACTCAAGCCGACGTTTTTTACTGCTGACAATTCGCCCATGGTAGCCGTCCGCGCATTTTTGATGGTCACTCCCAAGCGCGTTCGGCTCACCGGTGGCAATTGCAGAGCGATTGCATTACTCTGACAAGATACTCTTAAATATTTATATACCCTGATGATCCTTGGGTCATGGTTGAAGAAACAACGCATGTACGTTCAAAATAGTGAAGTTCTGATGTGCAAAGTGAAATTTATATCCGTGAAACAGAAGGATGTTAATTATGCAGGATTCTTTTTTTTCTCCTAAGGCTGAAATGACGTAAAAGAGTGACGTCAAGACAATGTACTTGGTGATGACGGGATATTGGTACCTGGAATAGTGACGTTGTTTTTACGCAATTGCGTGTTAAATCGCTTTGGCGACAAGTGGAACAGGTCACAGGGGATATTAGGCGGTCAGAACGGATTAATTATTTATCATTCCACTGAGACCAGAGACCTAATGTCACTGTGCAAACAAACAAGTCTCCACGGACTTCAGTAAAGGTCATTCTTCGTGGCTTTTCATCGGGATAGGCATAAATGGAGAAGGTGGTGTTAGGTGCTATCCCTTCGATCACAAGGCAAATTTAATTATATTATTGATGTTGTTGGTGGTCGACCGGTGCCTCCTGCTAGGGGTGTGAAAAAAAACGATTTGACGAGAGTGAGTGACAATGAGAACGTGGATGGAGATCTTGCAGCAGATTGAACAAGTCCTCAGTCGAATCGACAGGCGTGGAATTAATTCCTTGTAACGACCGATAACTGAAATAAACAAAGTGAGAAGACGTCACATCAGTAATTCCACCTCACCATTATCATCAGCAGAATTAACTTGAAGTTGTTGAATTATTTACAAGTTGAAAGTCTGTGGAAGATGAAACAGAGTATGATATCAATAATTATTACTGTACAAATTTTTTAACAAAAGGTGCAAAATGAGTACCTGGTCGTTAACAGCGTTGTCTCTGTCGGAAAACAAGTGTAATATCGACTAGCAGGCGTCATGTCTCGTTCTACATGTTAAATGTTGCTGTTGGTCTGGGACCCCTTGTAAAGCATGTTGAGCACATTAAGTGGATATTGAGCTATATAAAAGCCCATGTTTAGCTTAATACATTCATCTTAACCAAGTTAACTGTCGTACATTGAAAAGACGCATATTTCAAAATTTGGCCAGATAACTAGTCCTTCAAATAAGGATCGATTGAAATTACCCTCAGCTTGGCAAAACCTCTCAAATCTGGGAACTCGCGAGGACTCAGGTTTAAGAGTTTTGGTCAAGGTGAGAGTCATTTAAAACGATCGATATAATTTGAGAAAGAGTTTTCTGGGCAAATCTTTAATTGTCACCTCCGCCCAACAACGAGCAGCTTGGTTCTACACAAAGAAAATCGGTACTTTTTATTCTTCATGCTGGATAGAACTTTTTCATTTGGCATGTGATCAGAATGTATAAAAGTCAAACATGATCAGATGTATAATGTTT
>NC_088360.1:55004922-55034922 GCF_034508935.2 Berghia stephanieae | reverse complement strand
TTTGTTGTTTTTTCTCTGACCTCCGATAATGGACTAGCACTATTCAAAGAAAAGCAAGCAATTGTTCCAGAAAGTGAGTGGAGTTGGCACTTATGTTGATAATATCAGTAATTGAAATGTGTAGATAAGTGCCAGAGGACACTAGAGAAAAAAAACTTATAGTGGTGATGACAGTTGAACCCGAGGTGCGCTACCAGCCATTGAAGTTTTTATTCTCCATTGTCCTTTGGCACCGCTCTTCTGGTGTTCTTTCTTGTTATTATCGTGGAACTGTTGTCGCTACTTAAACATTTTGATAAACTCGGGGTTTTTTAAGGACTAACTAAATAATTCAGGATTATATAAGGAATTCGTCTTTGGTAGAATGGACAAAATAAAACATTCAAGAAGTCTTTCCTGTACGAAATTCACGCAGATTTCCAAACTCGGGTACCTCATTTAACGATCAAAGCAACCCCGACTACTATTGTCTTCAAAAGATCGTTTTCAAATAAAGATAGACATTGTTTTAATACCATTACCTTGAATCTTATTGGTGAAGATAATTCAGTCATAAGATATCCTAGTTGCGTTCACTCCTTGGAAAATGAACAACATTCAACAAAATCACAGACATATGGGGGATGTTTTATAGATGCTGAAATGTGAAAGAGTTCGTTTATAAATCCAAAAACATAAAGAATAAAATATTAATCCCAAATCCAACGAATATAAGGCTAATTACTCAGATTAAACCTAATTTGAAATATATACACTTCCATTCACTCATTCACTTATACTTGCGTGGAAAACATGGTAACCACGCATGATCGGTAAAATAAAAGGAAACCACAACAATAGTAATAATGATAGTATTCTTATTCTTATTCTTCTTATTCTTATTATTATTCTTATTATTATTCTTATGATTATTATTATTATTATTATTATTATTATTATTATTATTATTATTATTATTATTATTATTATTATTATTATTATTATTATTATTATTATTATTATTATTATTATTATTATTATTATTTTTTATTATCATTACTATATATTATATATTATTATTATTATTATTATTATTATTATTATTATTATTATTATTATTTATTATTATTATTATATTATTATTATTATTATTATTATTATTATTATTATTATTATTATATTATTATTATTATTTTATTATTATTATTATTATTATTATTATTATTATTATTATTATTATTATTATTATTATTATTATTATTATTATTTATTATTATATTATTATTATTATATTATTATTATTTATATATTATTTATTTTTATTATTATTATTATTATTATTATATTATATATTATTATTATTATATATTATTATTTATTATTATTATTATTATTATTATTATTTATTATTAGCACTAACGCTCGAGGGAAAATCAAATTGGTAAAGCGTTGATTGATCTCTCCATGAAATGTTGTGGTCAAGATTGGAAAGACACTGTAAGATAAACCTTAAATACAACATTGGAGAGAGATGAAACGACAGCCCCCCTTTTTTTTTAAAGTTTCGCTCACCCACACAACTTTTACTACTACAACGCTAATGGCTCATGCATCGCTTATTAACACCGCGCGCGCACACATCGCAAGCGAGCACGTACTATGAGAACCTCTTCTCTCCACTTTGTTCGACTATAAGAAGTACATCGTTCGCCGACAAAACACATTTTAAAACATTTCGACCAGAAAACATTTATGATCCATCGTCTCAAAACGGTATTATCTATGTGGGGATTGATCCGACTTTAAAAAATTGAATCTAGAAATAGATTGATGAGAAATACGTAGTTCGAGTTTGTTTTTGTTTTTTTGTTTGTTTGTTTTTTGTTTTTGTTTTTGTTTTGTTTTTTTGTTTTGTTTTGTTTTGGTAAGGGGTTGTTTTGCTTTGTTATCTTCTTGTTTTTGTTGTTGTTTCTTATTAGGTTTGTTTCTAGTTTTCAAACAAAATGAAATTAACCACAAAATTCATAATAGTAGCTATAAACGCAATTTCCGTCACTTATCTCATCCCCACATAATAAGATGGGAGACAATAGATAACATTAATTCATTATTTATTTTCACCAAGATTATCCGCAACTTGTCAAAAAGAATTCGATTTTTAAAATTGTGACTTGTGTATGGGACTTTTTAGATAAGTTGGTGGAAATCTTAAGTTGTCGTTATATCATGAAGTAAATATTTTCTGGCCAAAAGGGAAAGGATGTTTTGCCAGAAGACGACAGTCCAGTATCCTTTAGATAGCGATCTCAATCATCATCTATATTCATCTATAGTCTCTCCTGGTGCGTATTTTCTCATTACTCTTCAGTGCAAGGTGCACGATGCTTAGTTTAAAATTGTTATGGTTAAACATGATTAAGAATACAGGCTCGACTGCATTATTGTTGAAATTTCTTATCCGTTTGTGATCAATTACCATGAATGAAGAATTAACATAAGAGATCGTTATAATACTATTCTCCTCTTATTTATTTTATTAAATGGTCAATGATCGGACCATAAATGTTGTCAGAGATAAGGAAGGCTATAATAATAATATATTATTATTATTGTTGTTGTTGTTGCTTTACTGTCATTTTGTTTGAGATATTTGTAAAAATTTGTCTTGGAAAGTGGTCCATTCGACTGTTAAAATAACATTGACAAATTATTCAAAGTGTTGTTTGTTTTGTTTCTGTTCTGTGAGATTTTTATCTCAGCCTCTGGCCTATCTTTTTAAAGATGATTGCAATCTGTACAGGGCATTGCATTTCTATATACCATGGCTACAGATGGAAATATTAAAAATGCCAGACTCTATAAGTCATGCTGATTTGTGTACTGGACATTATGGGTTTCATTCATGATGAGAATTCGCCATTATCCTCAAAACGAGAGAAACGGCTACTCAGAAATGGTTGACAAAACTATGATTATGGCAATGCTCTCAAACCTTTCAGGTTATTCAGGAAAGGTTTCGCCACGGCTGTGCCCCGAGTTCCTTCTAGTGGGGTGTCATCTGATTGGGTCTTCCTTACTTGCTTAAGCCCCTGGGCGCCACATGGAGCATAGGCTGTCAATTGTCTTCCCCCATCACGCTCTGCTCTAGGCCATCTTTTCCATTTCAAATAGACCATTCTTCAGCTCTTCAGTTGTTCATCTCATCCATGTGCTTCTGGGCCTTCTCGTCTCCTCTATCCTTGCAGATTACATGTAAAGGCCTGCCGGTTGCGGTTGTTCGGTGGCTTTATTAGCGCATGCCCAATCCATCTCCATTTCCTGCGCTGAATTGCCACATTGACAGGCTCTTGCTTTGTTTTCTTACACAGTTCATCGCTGGTAATTATTTCTAGCCATTTAATTCTGTATATTTGTCACAGACAGGAATTCAGGAAGGCATGTATCTTCTAATGTAGTGCCTTGGTAATTCGCCAGGTTTCTGAACCGTATAAAAGTATAGCCTTCACACTGGAATTGAAGATGCGTAATTTTGTGTTGATGTTGATTTCTTTGGGACTCCAGACCTTCTTTAGAATGACAAAGGAAGTTATAGCCTTTTCAATGTGTGAAACAATATCATTGTCGCTACCCCCTTGTCAATCCATAACGCTGCCCAGATAAACAAAGGAGTCAACTTCCCTGACTGAAATTGGTTTACAGGATGTTGTGTTGATTTTCATAATTTCAGTTTTCTTCTGGTTTATCTTCAGTCAAACTTTTGCACAGTTAGCTTCTTGGTTTGTAGTTTTATCTTGCATCTGCTTAACGTTATGAGACGACCGTGCCAAATCGTCAGCAAAATCTAAATCATCCAAATGTTCTAATAGCGCCCACTGTATTCCATTGTTCATGTTTGTTGTGGTAGTATTTAAGATCCAATCAACGGCCAACAAGAATGGTAGAGGTGATAAGAGGCAACCTTGACGTACTCCCGTTCTGACATAGAAATGTTCTGACAGGTTGCCTGCATGGGGCAACTGAACTTGATTTATTGTGGTAAGAGTTTTTGATTATAATGGTTAGTTTGTCTGGTACACCGTAGCATTTCAGTAATTTCCACAGCACTTCTCTACCCACACTGTCGAAGGCTTTTTCGTGGTCTATGAAGTTTATATAGAGAGACGAGTTCCAGTCCAGCAATTGCTCGATTATAATTCTAAGAGAAGCTATTTGTTCTGTGCACGACCTGTTTCTGCGGAACCCTGCCTGTTGGTCCCTGAAGTGTGGGTTGATGGAATCTTTCATTCTTTCCATGATGACTCTATTTGAGTTTTTCTGGAACAGGCAGGAGCATTATACTTCTTGAGTGATTGCATTCACTTATGTTTCTTTTTTTTTTTTTGGGGGGGGGGGGGGGTTTGATGAGGATTCCCTCCTTCCATTGTTTAGGATGGTTTTCTGTTTCTATATTTCCTGAAATAGCTTGTGTAGAGGTTGACTGCTGTGTTAACATCGGCTTTGATGGTTTCAGCTGGAATTTCATCAGGGACTGCCGCTTTTCCATATTTTAGACATGTGATGGCTTTCCTTATCTCTGCGTTGGACGGTTGTTCGCAGTTTATTGAGAGCTTTTCATCAGCTGGGGAAATGGTTAGTATTGACTTGGGTTGGAAGGGGGGGGGGGCGTTTTACCAATTCTTTGAAGTGTTCTGCCTATCTATTGAGCTGATATTGAGTTGTGGGTAGACTTCCCCGTTTGTCTTTTACTGGCTGGTTTATCTGTATCAATTTGCCTGTTAGTTTTTTTGGTTATCATATAAAGGTCTTTCATATTTCGATGACTTACAGCTTCTTCTGCTTGTCTGGCGAGTTGAGCTGCAAAATCTCTTTTGTCTTTTCGGACACTCTTTTTAACTTATTTATCTGCAATTGTATAGTCGTCTTGCCTCTGTGTTCTTGCTCTTGTCCGACTGCTATTCAATGCAGCTTTCTTTTTCTTCCTCTCTTCAATATTTTTCAGAAATATATCAGAAATCCATTCTTTGTTATTTCTTTTTTCATGTCATTCCATGACTGTCTATGTCTAAGTAAGTTCCGAACAGGGTATTTCAATTCAATAACTTCATTAAGGTAATTTGGAGCAGATCCATGGAGGCACTTAAAAACCAATACTTTGTAGTAAATCCTACAGACAGTGCAGCTCTAAAAGAAGAGAGGTAGCTTTATGCTACTTCTTTTTTCCTAACACTAATCTAGCTGCATTGTTCTGAATGACTTGCAATGTTTTTACTTTTTTATTTGATATACCGGACAAAATTTATTGAAGTAGTCAACTTTCGAAAATATTAATGAAGATAATAATTAGTTGTTTGGTTTTTTTTTGCATGTTTCTTTTGATATAAATTTTCGAATGTTACTAATTTTCTTTAATTCAAATAATAGCTCCTTTTTAGAGAACTGACCTGGCATCACATTGTAAGATCACTGTCAAGCAACATTCCAAGATTTTTTACCTGTTCAACGAAATTTATAGAGCACCCATTTACATTTACTTCCCCTTCACACGCTTTTTCCTTCATTCTCTTACTGCCAACCAACAAACTTTCTGTCTTTTCATAATTTAATCTCATACTATGTCCTTACATCCATGCCTTGACGTCTTCAATATTTTTCAGATTTTTGTTTCTTGATCGATAAAGGATTAACAATACATAAGTCATAAATTTGAGTGGTTTCCCACTTGGCAAGGGCTCTGTTAGGCTCAGGTGACAGCATTCAGAGTGTGGGTCACCATCCTCTATGTGGCCAGAATATATGGCTGTGTTCCCTGTTCTTTATGTCATGAATCCTGTTTGTAGCCATCTTGTCTCACAGACTCCAAGTATCGAAATCCTGTTTGCTTTCATCTCTTGTGATACTTGGTGTGTCTTTCCAGTTTTGAACATGGTCCGAACATTCCAAGTTTCAATTCTAATTGCCTTCGTGCTAGAGAGAAGGGGAGTCGGCATAAAAGCTTCCGTTTGGCTTTCACTGACAATCGTCATGGATATCTTAATAAGAGTCCCTTCTTCACCCAGGTTGAGTAATATATTATTGTTTTCCACTGCGTTTCTGTTACGTGCAGGCTTTTTAACGTGGCGGGGTTACTAGCCCCACGCACAACCGTCCTCTTTTTTTTTACTTCAATTTTTTTTAACGAGCATGATTTACGTGGATGTTTAGGCGCTATAAAAATTCATTATCTATAATTATAAATTTACTTATATATTTGTATTATGTTTTCATTTATGTATTTATTTATATTCAGGCTTAGAACTGGCAAGAGACTCTAATTATAGTTCTCCCGGCGGAGTTTCTGATTGGGTCACTGGGTTTTTTAATTTAGGCACCAGCAATCAGAACTGTTGCTTTAAATGAGATGAAAATTTGATGAGTTATTCCGCTTTAGAATATTGCTTCATGTGTATCTCAACATCAATTAGGAGACACTGATTGTTGGGACACCACCTGAGGACACTCTGCTAAAGTAGAATATACACCCACCCACTAAAGATGCTGAGACTGAGAAGCAGCGGATGACGAAGGACCCAGTGATTCAAGCAGTGATACAACTCAATAGTAGTTTTGAAACCGCCAATGAATGTACGCATTTATCAAATACTCATATAGCCATCAGATGTTGATGCTGATGCTGTTGCTGCCGCCCAACTGAAGTCCAGCAATAGTTCTATCATGTGCTTACATACCTCTCTTAATAGAACACAGCGTAATCAGTAATTGTGTTTTCGACAAATATTGTAGTATACCAGAAAGTGTTAACGAAACACTTTAAAAATTATTTTCTTGATAGTTTTGGTGAAGTTAAATAAACTAAATCTGTTATTGTGGACACAATTGTTCGAGCAATAAGATGATCCGAAATTCCACATATTGTGTAAAATAAATGTTGCCTCTCATTCATAAAACATAAAAGTACACCGTTTTTTTCTTTGAAATATTTTGTAGCTGATTCATGTGGTATAATTAATTTCCATTATGCAATCAAGCAACAGGAAGACGACTATCTTTACTTGAATTGAAGATATTGACTTGCCAGAAATTCTGTGCTCGTTGGCAAAAATTAGCATTGGCTGTATGGAATAATTTTGACACCCAACCATGACGTAACTATAGCCCTCTCAAGTAGGCCATGCCCCCAACTCATAAAGAATATGAAACCTATAAAGAATATATTTAAATCCAATTGGCAAACTCCGTTAACGGCTTGGAGAGTCAGGTCATCATTAGAAAAGGCTATGAAAAGTAAATATTCAGCAATACGAAGATATTTTATTCATTCTCCTGTTCAATCGATTCAAAGCAGACCTTATTTTGGGGTCACCAATACCCCGCTCGTCCTCATCCACAAAACCTGGAAAAGAACTCGAACACGACAGAGCGGGCATAATTCAGCTATCCAATGTTACCCCTTCGGCCAGTTAATAAACAAAACGACCTACTTGAGAGTGTCCCTGCCAAGCCCAATAATCTCGATCAACTTTAGGAAACACAACCGTTCCCCCCCATAAATATATCAGGCGCTCGTGACGGGGTGATTTTAGAAACATCAACTTTTTTATGTTATTATTCAGTGTAGTGATGTGACGTCAAACCAGGGATCCTGGTAGTGATGGCGTCATAACTCTTTATTGAAGAATGTTTGACTGCTGGTGATGGACGGTATTTGTACGAAAGGTTAAAAGGTAGCCTGATTTTAAAAGATTATACAGAAAGAAACGATGGTGAAAATTGGACTTCATATCATATCTTCCCCGCCTTCTCTGACCTCTCAGATATTTTGGGACACTGTTAGAAATGAACGTAAAACAGAAAAGAGCAACAAAGACATAAAATGCGTGACCTGCTGGCCACTAAAGTTTTGTGCCAACGTCGTCATGAACCTGATGCAAATCAATGGGTGGGCGTTAAAGTAACCAATATCAAATTCTAGTTCAAAATAACGACAATCACCTGAATAGAAACAAATGATAGGGACCTGCACGTTTTATTTTTCTAACACTTTACATATTTCATTCCGTTTCTTTTTTTTTTCTTTTTGTGAATTACAAAAAACTAAAATTTGCTTATGGATCAAGTCTTATATATATATATATATATATATATATATATATATATATATATATATATATATATATATATACATATATATACACATATATACATAAGAAGTACATCTCCGTTCGCCGACAAAACACATTTTAAAACATTTCGACCAGAAAACATTTATGATCCATCGTCTCAAAACGGTATTATCTATGTGGGGATTGATCCGACTTTAAAAAATTGAATCTAGAAATAGATTGATGAGAAATACGAAGTTTGAGTTTGTTTTATGTTGTTTTATTTTTTTTTTTTTTTTATTTTTTTTTTGTTTTGTTTTGTTTTGGTAAGGGGTAGTTTTGCTTTGTTATCTTCTTGTTTTTGTTGTTGTTTCTTATTAGGTTTGTTTCTAGTTTTCAAACAAAATGAAATTAACCACAAAATTCATAATAGTAGCTATAAACGCAATTTCCGTCACTTAATTCATCCCAACATAATAAGATGGGAGACAATAGATAACATTAATTCATTATTTATTATTTTCACCAAGATTATCCGCAACTTGTCAAAAAGAATTCGATTTTTAAAATTGTGACTTGTGTATGGGACTTTTTAGATAAGTTGGTGGAAATCTTAAGTTGTCGTTATATCATGAAGTAAATATTTTCTGGCCAAAAGGGAAAGGATGTTTACCAGAAGACGACAGTCCAGTATCCTTTAGATAGCGATCTCAATCATCATCTATATTCATCTATAGTCTCTCCTGGTGCGTATTATCTCATTACTCTTCAATGCAAGGTGCACGATGCTTAGGAGTTTAAAATTGTTATGGTTAAACATGATTAAGAATAAAGGCTCGACTGCATTGTTGTTGAAATTTCTTATCCGTTTGTGATCAATTACCATGAATGAAGTATTAACAGAAGAGATCGTTATAATATTATTCTCCTCTTATTTATTTTATTAAATGGTCAATGATCGGACCATAAATGTTGTCAGAGATGAGGAAGGCTATAATAATAATAATAATAATAATAATAATAATAATAATAATATATTATTATTATTATTATTATTATTATTATTATTATTATTATTATTATTATTATTATTATTTATTATTATTATTATTATTATTATTATTATTATTATTATTATTATTAGTGTTATTATCATTATTGTTGTTGTTGTTGTTGCTTTACTGTCATTTTGTTTGAGATATTTGTAAAATTTGTCTTGGAAAGTGGTCCATCGACTGTTAAAATAACATTGACAAATTATTAAAATTGTTGTTTGTTTTGTTTTTGTTTTATAAGTTCTTATTTTTGTTTTGTAATTGATTTGGTTTGGTTTGGTTTGGTTTTGGTACCATCATGCTTGTATTAACATTAGTCGGTGTCATGTTATTGTTCAATTGCTCAGGGCTTTCGTAGCTACTTCAAAAGATTTTCCTCATTTTTAAGATCAGTAATTCCCTCCTTACTTTTGCAATATTTGAGAGCAACTTTTATCTCAGCCTCTGGTCTATCTTTTTAAAGATGATTGCAATCTGTACAGAGCAATGCATTTTTATAAATTCCATGGATACAGACGGAAATATGAACAATGCCACACTCTATAAGTCATGCTGATATGTGTACGGGACATTATGGGTTTCATTCATGATGAGAATTTGCCATTATCCTCAAAACGAGAGAAACGGCTACTCAGAAATGGTTGACAAAACTATGATTATGGCAATGCTCTCAAACCTTTCAGGTTATTCAGGAAAGGTTTCGCCACGGCTGTGCCCCGAGTTCCTTCTAGTGGGGTGTCTTCTGATTGGGTCTTCCTTACTTGCTTAAGCCCTTGGGCGCCCCATGGAGCATAGACCGTCAATTGTCTTCCCCCATCACGCTCTGCTCTAGGCCATCTTTTCCATTTCAAATAGATCATTCTTCAGCTCTTCTGTTGTTCATCTCATCCATGTGCTTGGGCCTTCTCGTCTCCTCTATCCTTGCAGATTACATGTAAAGGCCTGCCGGTTGCTGTTTTCGGTGGCTTTATTAGCGCATGCCCAATCCATCTCCATTTCCTGCGCTGAATTGCCACATTGACAGGCTCTTGCTTTGTTTTCTTACACAGTTCATCGCTGGTAATTATTTCTAGCCATCTAATTCTGTATATTTGTCACAGACAGGAATTCAGGAAGGCATGCATCTTCTAATGTAGTGCCTTGGTAATTCGCCATGTTTCTGAACCGTATAAAAGTATAGCCTTCACACTGGAATTGAAGATGCGTAATTTTGTGTTGATGTTGATTTCTTTGGGACTCCAGACCTTCTTTAGAATGACAAAGGAAGTTATAGCCTTTTCAATGTGTGAAACAATATCATTGTCGCTACCTCCTTGTCCATCCATAACGCTGCCCAGATAAACAAAGGAGTCAACTTCCCTGACTGAAATTGGTTTACAGGATGTTGTGTTGATTTTCATAATTTCAGTTTTCTTCTGGTTTATCTTCAGTCAAACTTTTGCACAGTTAGCTTCTTGGTTTGTAGTTTTATCTTGCATCTGCTTAACGTTATGAGACGACCGTGCCAAATCGTCAGCAAAATCTAAATCATCCAAATGTTTTAATAGCGTCCACTGTATTCCATTGTTCATGTTGGTTTGTTGCGGTAGTATTTAAGATCCAATCAACGGCCAACAAGAATGGTAGAGGTGATAAGAGGCAACCTTGACGTACTCCCGTTCTGACATAGAAATTTTCTGACAGGTTGCCTGCATGGGGCAACTCAACTTTATGTGTTGTGGTAAGAGTTTTTGATGATAATGGTTAGTTTGTCCGGTACACCGTAGCGTTTCAGTAATTTCCACAGCACTTCTCTACCCACACTGTCGAAGGCTTTTTCGTAGTCTATGAAGTTTATATAGAGAGGCGAGTTCCAGTCCAGCAATTTCTCGATTATAATTCTAAGAGAAGCTATTTGATCTGTTCCCCACCTGTTTCTGCGGAACGCTGCCTGTTGGTCCCTGAAGTGTGGGTTGATGGAATCTTTCATTCTTTCCATGATGACTCTATTTGAATTTTTCTGGCACAGGCAGGAGCATTATACTTCTTGAGTGATTGCATTCACTTATGTTTCTTTTTTGGGGGGAAGTTTGATGAGGATTCCCTCCTTCCATTGTTTAGGATGGTTTTCTGTTTCTATATTTCCTGAAATAGCTTGTGTAGAGGTTGACTGCTGTGTTAACATCGGCTTTGATGGCTTCAGCTGGAATTTCATCAGGGACTGCCGCTTTTCCATATTTTAGACATGTGATGGCTTTCCTTATCTCTGCGTTGGACGGTTGTTCGCAGTTTATTGAGAGCTTTTCATCAGCTGGGGAAATGGTTAGTATTGACTTGGGTTGGAAAGGGGGGGGGGGCGTTTTACCAATTCTTTGAAGTGTTCTGCCTATCTATTGAGCTGATATTGAGTTGTGGGTAGACTTCCCCGTTTGTCTTTTCCTGGCTGGTTTATCTGTATCAATTTGCCTGTTAGTTTTTTTGGTTATCATATAAAGGTCTTTCATATTTCCCTGACTTACAGCTTCTTCTGCTTGTCTGGCGAGTTGAGCTGCAAAATCTCTTTTGTCTTTTCGGACACTCTTTTTAACTTATTTATCTGCAATTGTATAGTCGTCTTGCCTCTGTGTTCTTGCTCTTGTCCGACTGCTATTCAATGCAGCTTTCTTTTTCTTCCTCTCTTCAATATTTTTCAGAAATATATCAGAAATCCATTCTTTGTTATTTCTTTTTTCATGTCATTCCATGACTGTCTATGTCTAAGTAAGTTCCGAACAGGGTATTTCAATTCAATAACTTCATTAAGGTAATTTGGAGCAGATCCATGGAGGCACTTAAAAACCAATGTTGCTACTTTGTAGTAAATCCTACATACAGTGCTGCTCTAAAAGAAGCGAGGTCGCTTTATGCTACTTCTTTTTTCCTAACACTAATCTAGCTGCATATTTCTGAATGGCTTGCAATGTTTTTACTTTTGTTATTTGATATACTGGACAAAATATTGCAGTAGTCAACTTTCGAAAATATTAATGAAGAAAATAATTAGTTGTTTGGGTTTTTTGCATGTTTCTTTTGATATAAATTTCCAAATGTTACTAATTTTCTTTAATTCAAATAATAGCTCCTTTTTAGAGAACTGACCTGGCATCACATTGTAAGATCACTGCCAAGCAACATTCCAAGATTTTTTACCTGTTCAGCGAAATTTATAGAGCATCCATTTACATTTACTCCCCCTTCACACGCTTTTCCCCTCATTCTCTTACTGCCAACCAACAAACTTTCTGTCTTTTCATCATTTAATCTCAAACAATGTCCTTCCATCCATGCCTTGACGTCTTCAATATATTTTTCAGATTTTTGTTTCTTGATCGATAAAGGATTAACAATACTTAAGTCATAAATTTCAGTGGGTTCACACTTGGCAAGGGCTCTGTTAGTCTCAGGTGACAGCATTAAGAGTGTGGGTCACCATCCTCCATGTGGCCAGAATATATGACTGTGTTCCCTGTTCTTTATGTCATGAATCCTGTTTGTAGCCATCTTGTCTCACAGACTCCAAGTATCGAAATCCTGTTTGCTTTCATCTCTTGTGATACTTGGTGTGTCTTTCCAGTTTCGAACATGGTCCGAACATTCCAAGTTTCAATTTTAATTGCCTTCGTGCTAGAGAGAAGGAGAGTCGGCATAAAAGCTTCGTTTGGCTTTCACTGACAATCGTCATGGATATCTTAATAAGAGTCCCTTCTTCACCCAGGTTGAGTAATTTCGACATATATTGTAGTATACCAGAAAATGTTATCGAAACACTTTAAAAATTATTTTCTTGATAGTTTTGGTGAAGTTAAATAAACTAAATCTGTTATTGTGGACTCAATTGTTCGAGCAATAAGATGATCCGCAATTCCACATTTTGTGTAAAATAAATGTTGCCTCTCATTCATAAAACATAAAAGTACACCGTTTTTTTCTTTGAAATATTTTGTAGCTGATTCATGTGGTATAATTAATTTCCATTATGCAATCAAGCACCAAGAAGACGACTATCTTTACTTGAATTGAAGATATTGACTTGCCAGAAATTCTGTGCTCGTTGGCAAAAATTAGCATTGGCTGTATGGAATAATTTTGACACCCAACCATGACGTAACTATAGCCCTCTCAAGTAGGCCATGCCCCCAACTCATAAAGAATATGAAACCTATAAAGAATATATTTAAATCCAATTGGCAAACTCCGTTAACGGCTTGGAGAGTCAGGTCATCATTAGAAAAGGCTATGAAAAGTAAATATTCAGCAATACGAAGATATTTTATTCATTCTCCTGTTCAATCGATTCAAAGCAGACCTTATTTTGGGGTCACCAATACCCCGCTCGTCCTCATCCACAAAACCTGGAAAAGAACTCGAACACGACAGAGCGGGCATAATTCAGCTATCCAATGTTACCCCTTCGGCCAGTTAATAAACAAAACGACCTACTTGAGAGTGTCCCTGCCAAGCCCAATAATCTCGATCAACTTTAGGAAACACAACCGTTCCCCCCATAAATATATCAGGCGCTCGTGACGGGGTGATTTTAGAGACATCAACTTTTTTTTTCTATGTTATTATTCAGTGTAGTGATGTGACGTCAAACCAGGGATCCCGATAGTGATGGCGTCATAACTCTTTATTGAAGAATGTTTGACTGCTGGTGATGGACGGTATTGGTACGAAAGGTTAAAAGGTAGCCTAATTTTGAAAGATTATACAGAAAGAAAACGATGGTGAAAATTGGACTTCATATCATATCTTCCCCGCCTTCTCTGACCTCTCAGATATTTTGGGACACTGTTAGAAATGAACGTAAAACAGAAAAGAGCAACAAAGACATAAAATGCGTGACCTGCTGGCCACTAAAGTTTTGTGCCAACGTCGTCATGAACCTGATGCAAATCTATGGGTGGGCGTTAAAGTAACCAATATCAAATTCTAGTTTAAAATAACGACAATCACCTGAATAGAAACAAATGATAGGGACCTGCACGTTTTATTTTTCTAACACGTTACATATTTCATTCAGTTTCTTTTTTTTTTCTTTTTGTGAATTAAAAAAAATCAAAATTTGCGTATGAATCGTCTTATATATATTTTACTTAATTATGGGCTGTTTTCATTGGGTTAATGCTTGTAATCAATTGATAATATGAAGAAGAGATAAAATGAGATAGCTCAACATACTCTGTTCAACAGAATATGAAATAAACAACTTGAAAGTGAAATCTGAATGCTGTTTGGCATGTGCTTAAAACGAGGTCAACGCATCACCTTTTTAGAAATCATGTAGAAATTAAATGTGATGTTTTAGCTCACGTGATTGAAATTTGACTAATAGTATAAAGTCAAAATTTACTTTTAAACACAATTTCAGTATATTACATATCTGATTAAGTTTCATATAGACTTCTTAAAAAGTTGGTGTTGCTTGTGACCTTTGGTGTCATCAAACACAACACAATACTAAGACTCAACACGAAACTTTAAAGCTCATGTTTAATGTTTATAAAATGTTTTATTATGAGAAAAAAGCATATATTTACTATCTGAACTCAAATCTTGGAGTAAATGTATACCGCTTTACTGATATTGAGGTTTATTAGTTTTGGTGTCATTTGTCACAAGCAACACGGCATGCGTGAACACGTGGAAGTTTGTTTCGTTAAATGGCGATTCGCAATTTTGATCCACCCTTCTTACCAGTCTTTGAAGTGCAGCACTTTCATTTGCCTTTCCAGCGTGGCTCCAGGCAGAAAAGGTAAGTTGAACTTTGGTGTCATCGCTATTTTACATTGTCACAAGCAACACTTGATATTGGATATTACAAAGTGCCACCAAAAAAGTATGTTTTCAGCTGTTATTCTATTTACAATTATGATATTATGACATCTCACATAAGACTGTGATTTTGACACAATTAATTATTTCCTTGTAATTCTAACTTTTTATGTTTCAGGGTTGTATCAATCAAGAAAAAGACAAAACTCAAGCTTTTGACGAATCCAGATAAAAGAAGGGTTGTCAAGAAATTTGATTTGATTTACTATTAACACACTAAATTACTACAAACTAGCAGATTTGAGCAGTAGGGCGGATGTTACCGTATGGTTACATGAATTCATTACCATGGCTGATATTTATCTAGTGTTTGTGTGACTTCTGGTACTTTTTGTGACCATTGGTGTCATTGGTTAACAGGTGACACTTAAGTTTGAAGTTTCAAATGTATTTCTGTTTTCATGTTCTTCAAAGCTTGAAATGTCATTGAATTACATTTTAACAGGCTATATTACATGTGTTCAGTTGCTATTCTTGATTTATTGAGGCAAAATTGCGTTCTAGTGCCGATTTTGACCAAAGTAATAGCAACAATGGTATTACTAATTTCTAAGTATATTTCCAATTTAAAAGTATTTAGTTTCTTAAAATATAATTGAATTTTATTTCAGAGTAGGTTATTGTGCTTTTTTGACTGAAAATAATGATATATTATGGACGAAAGTGTGATTTGGTGTTGCTTGTGACATTAGTAATAGTGTCACCGGTCTTATGTCACAAGTCACATTCAGATGCTCTAATTTCCATGTAAATTTATATTTTTGAAGTCTTTGGTTTCTGAATATTATTAAATTTCATATATAACTATGGTTATTACACTGGTTTGACTGAAATTAATGATATATTGTCGAAATTGCAATTTGGTATTGCTTGTGACAGATGTAATGGTGTCATCGGTCTAATGTCACAAGTGACACAATGTCGCTAAATAAGATATGCTTTGGTCACATTATTTCCCAACATTTTATTCCAAAAGTTTCTGAACATTGCTGGTAATAAACATATGCAATATTGTTGTTGTTGTTAATGTACAAACTTTTTTATGAAATAATATATTTGCATTCTATGTTGCTTGTGACCGATGGATGACACCAAAAAGCAACATTTTCTCCAATAGTTGGTAACACTATTGTACTATGATTGTTGTTGATTGTGTCTTTTTGTCTATAACTTACTAAATAAAGTTTTATACTCAACAAAAATCATTTGGTTATTGAGTTTTTTGTCTCATTTTGGTGTCACCGGTCACAGGTGACACCAGCAACCTATAGGTATTGTTGACGTTATTATGCTGCGTTAGACCTTAAAGTTATCTAAAGGGCCTTGGATTCATGAAGTACAGGGTTTTTGCTACACGTTTAGAAACATGAATGGACTATTATGTCACTTTTATTTTGAGAAAAAAAATTGGCACCTTTTGACCTTGGCTCATATATATATATATATATATATATATATATATATATATATATATATATATATATATATATATATATATATATATATATATATATATAGGGTGCGAGAAATTAAAAGGCCCCACTTTGGAGATCTGTCATTTTAAAAGTAATAAGTCCTTTTGATACAATACCTATTTATTATTTAATTATATTCAATAATATTCATGTGAAATTTCTAAACCATTGAACAAGTAGTTATTATTTTACAAGACTTTATAAAAACGTACCCTAAAATCATAATATCAAAGTTACGTCAGGATTTCAAAAAGCTCATACGTGTCCCAAGCATCATGGATTGCTGCACTAACGCTCGAGGGAAAATCAAATTGGTAGAGCGTTGATTGATCTCTCCATGAAAGGTGGTGGTCATACGTGGATTGCTGCTTTCAATTGCTCTTCATCGATTTTTTTTGTCTGCCCTTGTACACAATGTTTAACATTATGGCCCAAATATTGTAATCCATAGGATTTAAATCAGGGCTCATGGGAGGCCATTCATCTGTTGTTATGAATTTAATGTTGTTTTCTACTAAGAATGTTTGTGTCGATCTACTTGAGTGGGATGTAGCCCCGTCTTGTTGGAAAATAAACGAATCATTAGGATACAGTGTTAAGCAATCTAGTAACTGTTTTTCCTTAAGCAGTACCGTATAATTTTGTTCATTCACTTTTGTTGTTTTGGTATCGATGAAATGGAGACGGGTTTTGCCGTTCCAACTAACCCCTCCCGAAACCATAATTTTTTTTGAGAACCGAGTACTCTCGTGGTAAAGTCTATCCAGTGAAATGTCAGTTTTCTACTACCGTACACAACGTCATTATGACTGTGTCAAGTTCAATAGTGAAGTCTTTTTCGTCAGTAAAAATGCAATGCTTAACTTAGTTGTGGGTGAATTTGTCTAGTAAAGCTCTTGCTCGTGTTTTGCGTTTTCCCTTGACGTTTTCAGACTTTCTGCTGGTTTTGATTTCCTTGAAATTAAGATCATTTTTATCATCTGTCGTACGGAAAAGTCACTTATGCCTAGGACACCAGCAACTTCACGAGAAGAGAGATGGGATCCAGAATTGTCTTCTTGAATAGCATCTTCCACAAAGTCGATATTTTCCTCTACCCTCGCTGAACGGGGGCGGCCACCACCTTTTTTCTATGAATTGACCCTTCTTTTCGTACTTTTGTAATGATTTTGTTAACCATCCTGACTGATCAGTTCTTATTCGGAAATTCTCGAACAATTTTTTTACCAGTCCAACCCTTTTCCTCGAGTAATGCTTTTAATAACTGTGACGAGCGATTTTCTTTCACTGCGTGATTTCTTTATCATTCGTCAGCGTCTCGTTTCAAAACCACTTCAAACCTAGTGGACGAGACATATATTTGATTAAAACCTCCATTTAAAATACTCAAACATGGACAGTCTTTCTCCAATAAAGCTCCAAATCTTCCTAACGGAAATTTTGGTCGTTAGGTGGGGAAACATTTCCATTGTATAACGGAACACTCACTTTCAGCTTAAGGCTTATTTACCTGTTCAAATTGTCTGCCCATTGTATTCATGCCTCCTGCTAATTACCTTTTCCAAACAAGACGCCAACGTGCGTATGCCCTGAGGTCTTGTCTCGTTCAAGAGTAGCTAAAATTGCAATTACCGTCCTATCTCTCCGGTAACTCTCCGTTACTCCGTATTAATCAAAGCATATGGATATCATTGGCTATCTTAAACAGGAACATTCTTCTGATTGGCCATTCCCATAATTCAGACGCTCTTTTCCATTTCATAAAACCAAATTCATCTCTGAATCTAATCACACACACGCTAAGGAGCCCAAGAAAGGAGAGCTATCCCTCCAATTTCAAACTTTAAAAAAGTTTGTCATCCCTCGGCTGGAGGTAAAATGAATTATTGGTTAACATTCAAAGTGGAACGAGATATTACTGTGAATTCAATTTAATCTAGCATTACTATTATAGTTTGTATATATATTTTAATTGTGCTATTCCATGGATGTTCGTAAGTTGGAATACCTGTACAAAACTATATCTATATGTATCTTATTTTATAGTTAACAGTTGTTTATGATCTATGCTATTTTTTCTTTTATATTCAATATGTATATTGCTTGAATGTCTGTACCCCACCGCCAATCGCCGGCCACACATCATAACCTCAAATATAATTAATAAAAATAAATAAAGAAATACCAGGGACACAACCCTGTTAAATTCTCATCATGTAAGATAGCTCGACTGTCAGTTGATGTTTAAAATATATACTAACTACCATTATCATGGAGTTACTGCTTCTCCTTGCCTTTGTCGGCAAATAAAGGCTATTATGATGTGTCGCTCAAGGACGATTCGATGGCGAAAGACAAACTCGATTGGCTCTAAGACCTTGTTGTTTTAACTCTTAAATTGAAGGTCCTGGTCCTTTTCCGTGTCGTTGGAGCACCCAGTTGTGCCGAATCCCTGCATCCCAGTCCTTGAACAGCGGTAAACCCCTGATGTCAGCCTAACTACAACACACTGTTGTGATGTCCAGAAAACTCTGCAAAGCAGGCGCCAACCCTGGAACTAGCTGATACATTTGACTCAGTCAAGCAAGCCGGCGGGATAAAGATAAGCCAAACGGGCTTATACCATTTTCAAATGTATTTTCCACGGACACAAGTGATTAAAAACTACTAACTTAATCAATCAATCATAAATGAATCGATTAATAAAACAATAGATAAATAAATAATAAATTAGATCCACTCAATTAGAGCTATTCTTCCTGATATTAAATAAATACTTATTCTTTCTATCTTTTCCTGTAACAATCTAATTAAACTTTATGTATAGAATTGTTATTATTGCATTGGGCGTTACTATTGTCTTGACTCACTTTTTATTAATACAATTAAGTTATAAGGGACCCTAAGGCAATTCTTGATCTCCCCTAGATTAAACCTGAGCCGTTTGTGATATAGGTTGAGTGGTGCAGCTGGTAACGAGAGCCATAGCGCGCATACTAGTTCGAATCCAGACCATTGAGCTATCGGTTGGACTCGATCCCACAACAATAACACACAACCCGCCACAATAACACTTGTATCTTCCTCAGAATAAACCATGGCTGTTAGTTGTCAGTGTTAGGAATTCTGCTTTCTTGTGTTGATTGTGTGTTCAACACAGTGCAAATGCGTACAATGAAACAGGAAGTAAACGGGGTGAGCTGTACCCTACCCTTGCGGCAAGATCTTGCCCAGTGAATCGACAGGACGTTCAAAGTAATTCATGACGCGAATTTCTCGAACTCTTGATATGACAATTTTAGTGATATTCTTTGAACAGCTATATATACATAACTCTTGAACCTTTCATTAATTTTTCTTGAAATGTGAAATTCGTAAAAACAAGTTGTTAGATTCACAGTGTGCAAAATTTTGAGATGATTTATAAATACTATCATAGTTTTAAAGAGCTCTACTTTGGGGGCTATTATTTTCTCGCACCTGCCTCCTTCGATACTATCAATCGCCAATCCTTGTTACATATTTTGAAAGGAATAGTTATGGAAGATGAAGTTAGATTAATCAGATTCCTTATAAGTGAAACCTGGATAACCACCAAAATAATCGGTGCCTCAGAGAATAAATAATTCGTTGGCAACATCGGTGCACCACAAGGAGACAGCCTAAGCCCTGTTTTATTTATCATTTACCTGGAAAATGCTTTAAAAGATGTACGTAAATATGTACCTTCGGCCCAAACACGTTTTGAAAACGAACTCCCAATGGAAATTGTATATGCAGACGACATTGACTTTATTGGTCTGAAACAAGTCAATGTAAATGACATCCAAAGAGCCTTACAAAATCACCAACTGTATGTAAATGTTGACAAAACAGGTGTAACATTATTGTCAAGGAAGAAAGATGGATGGAGAGCCACGAACAAGTAGGATCATTAATAGGAGATAAGGAAGATGTAGAAAGAAGAAAAAGTTTATCGACGGCTGCACTGAATAAATTATTACATACATGGATTAGAAAAGATAAAATAAGATTAAATACTAAAATCAAATTATACACAACCCTTGTAAAATCCGTGCTTATATACAACTGCGGAACATGGGCACTGACTGGAGCCGAAGAGCAAAGATTAGACAGATTCCATAGAAAACAACTAAGAAGAGTCCTGAATATACGATACCCCACAAAAATAAGCAATGAAATACTGTATGAAAAATGTAATGAAAGACCCTTATCTATTCAAATCCTTGAGGTAGATGGCGGCTTCTTGGACATCTCCTCAGAAGTTCATCACAAGAAATCAAGGTAGACCACCCACGTCAATTTATACTGTCCTAAATCGAGACCTAAAACGCCTTCAAAATAACAAAGAATTAAAATCAAAGGAAGACCTTATGAACTTAGCATCCACAGCAAAAGACCGTGAACTGTGGAAGGAAATGACACAGATGATTAGAGAGGCAGCCGAGGCGTCCCGATCGGATAATTAGGAAACGAAAGGCCTTAAGTCAGTAAGTCATATATATATATATATATATATATATATATATATATATATATATATATATATATATATATATATATATATATATATATATATATAATTATATAATAGCGTACCCGCACGTTTTAGTTTTAAAAAGCCTAAAGCTGAGCTACCTTTAATACGCGCAAAACACACACAATTAGGTCAGGCCCAGTAAGTGAGTATTTCTCACATTATTTTGACACAAAGATAAAGGAATAGAATCGCAATGCTTGACAACACTGCATTTTTTTTTCCCAATCATATATGCTAAATTTGTGATGCTTACGATCTGTGGGTTGTTTGCTCAGGGTGATAGGCAAATACTTTACGTGTCTATTGGTCTACAGATCATGATCATCGGTTGATTTCAGGAGCAAAATTTCCTTTATTTGAAATATCAGAGTCAATAATTAAAGCACTGAAATGTTTACTCGATTAGTGTTAATACAATAATACGATAACTGACGTAATTATCAAAAGTTTACGCATTGTATATTGATTGAATAATTCGATACTCATACTAAAAGATAATAGTAAAAAAGGCATCGATGTCATTGGCTTGACGGGCATAGCAACAAGACGTCACGGAGGAACCATCAATTACAGTTTCGGTTTTAATGAAAAACAAAATGAGCAACGTTTGTTGCTAAGATGATTTTTGCGTGTTTTAACAAACGTACTTAAAGTAACACGACTTTGACTAGATGTTAGATTTGTCCGCGTTTGGTCTGGATCATAGAGGTCTAAATATTGTGTCAAAGATATAAGTCAACATGTGTTCTTAGAACACGTTTTTTTAAAAACTTTTCCCCATAATTGATTAAACTTTACAAATAAAAAATTTTGTTTTGGTTATTTAGCATTTTACCTAACTCGCCTTTTGTGTATTTCCTTTTCATTTTTGTTTCAATATCTCTTTAACGTATAATTGCATTCAGAAGTCTGATGTCACGTCGCCCAGCAACGGCGGCCATCGTGGCTCTAAACAAAGAAAACCGGTACTTTTTATTCTTCATGCTGGCTAGAACTTTTCATATGTCTTGTGATCAGAATGTGTAAAAGTCAAAACATGATCAAATTTATAATGGATTTTTTTCCTCTGGATACGCTTTAAGGCTCGTCGGAGAAATATTTCATAAGGGCGTCTGCTATTGTTCCGATAGTTGAGAGCCAGTTACTAAGTTACCATGCGTCATAACGAGGGAAGTGACGTTACGACTGTTGAAGCCTATTAAAATAAACATTTGTTATTTTTAGATTTTGAACAGTCTTTTTTGTTTGTGTGGGGAGCGATGTGTTTAAAATGCATCATACTATTATATAATAGTGTATAAATTATAGTAACCAAGAAAACCCCAACTATTTATTAGTTGAGTTCTTATTCGATCGAGTACATGAAGTTTGCAAACAATAGGGGTAATATAATACTAATAATTGTATGATAATAATGGATTTCTTCACCATGAATTCCAGGTCCAGAATTCCAAATCTAGATCGAAATCCTATTCTCAGCAGTCTCCATTTCACTTCATTAGAGCGCCTAAAGCGAATGGCGTTATTAAAGAATGAAGTGTCTAATCCTAATACGTTATTTATTATTATATATTATAAGAGTTCGGAGAATTTATGTCTAATCAATCCATAAACAAAAAGCATAATATTTTTATGGGTGATTTTAACATTGATTATTTCGGAAACAAAAATGAATTCCGGGAGCTTATTGATTCAAACAATTCTATTCAACTCGTAAGCCGTCCTACAAACAACCATGGCCACAAAATAGATCATGTCATTACAGACATTGAACATTCTCTCTCTCTCTTCACCTGTCTTGAATGTTGATTGATTAATTTCGGACCATCGTTTTAATTGTGTTTTGTGTTTTATTCCCAGTGAAGCTTTAAATAAAAAAAGATGATAACATCTCGTAATATGAAGAATATAAACATGAACATTTTTAAACAAGACCTTGACCATAACGTTAAAAATAAACATGATGCAAATGGTCTCCACGAGTCAATTGTTGGTACGGTGGACAAGCATGCTCCCTTAAAAACTAGAGCAGTAAGGGTGAGAGGTCAAGCACCCTGATATAATAAATACTGCAATAAAATTGACTGGATTAGCCAGGAGGCGGGCAGAAAGAAAATGGCTCAAGTCCAGAGATGCTGTTGATAAGAAACTGTACATCGCGGCTAGAAATGATGCGAAAGCCGTCAATTTCAGGGCCAAAAGATATTCTATGAAGAGAGCCTGGAAAACGTCAGGCGTTCGAGACAATTCTTTGCCTTGACCAAAGAACTGCTGGGACAACAGACGCAAGCAGCTCTCCCATCTTTAATCGATCGTGCAGATCTACCAACTAGCTTTGGTCAATAATTTAAAGAAAAAACGGATACCATCAGGAAAGAACTCTCATCTGAATCGACATTGACATTTGACAAGTTTCATGGTGATTCATTAACAAATTTTTCAAAGATCACTGAACCCGACTTACGTGACTGTATCATGTCGTCTCCAACTAAAAGTTGCGATTTAGACCCCGTAAATACTGCCATACTAAAAAAGTGCATTGGTGTAATTTTAACACCATTTACATGTATTGTTAATAATTCGTTGAAGTCAGGTGCTGTACCAGACATTTACAAAGTTGCTCATGTCAACCTCTTATGAAAAAAAACTGAACTAGATAAAGAGAACTTTAAAAAAGTACCGCCCTGTCTCTAGTCTTCCTTTTCTCTCTAAAATCTTAGAAAAGCTTGTTTTGAAACAATTACTGTCTCATCTTAAAAATAATTGTCTTGAAGAAAAGTTTCAGTCGGCTTATAGGCAAGATCATTCGACGGAAACTGCAATTGTTTGGGTTGTTAATGATCTCCTCTCTGTTATAGACAATGGTTCATGTTCTTTGCTGAATTTGCTTGACCTATCGTCTGCTTTTGATACCATTGATCACAATCTTCTCCTCAAACGTCTTGAAATTACTTATGTCTGGTGCAGCGCTTGATTGGTTTAGGTCATATTAGTTTAATGGTAAACAAATTTTTACGGTGGATGAATATAGATCTGAGGAAATCATTCTTGAGTGTGGGGTTCCCCAGGGTTCAATGCTTGGACCCGTTCTTTTTGCTCTGTACGTTGGCCCTTTGTCTAAAATCATCAGAAGTTTCGGTCTGTCTTACCACCAATACGCTGATGATATGCAATTGTACTTCGTTTCCAATACGAGAAATTTAAAAGAAGTATCAGCCGATAGTAAGAACTGTATCCAAAGTGTTAAGAATTGGATGAATGAGAACAAACTGAAACTGAATGATGATAAGGCAGAGGTGCTGGATGTTGGGAACAGGAAGTGGAAAAGTGAAACAGTTTTGAAGCTGGGGGATGCCTCCATTCAAATTGTTGACAAAGTGAAAAACCTTGGCACATTCTTAGACTCTGGACTGTCGATGGAGCATCAGGTTAATAATTTGGTTAGATCTCTCTTTTTCCAACTAACAACGATTGCATCCATTAGACGGTTCATATATGAGGATGTGACCAAACACCTGGTTGTGTCCCTCGTACTATCGAAATTGGATTATTGTAATGCTCTATTGTTTGGCTTATCGCAATATAATCTGAGACGTCTTCAGATTGTCCAAAACAGCGCTGCCAGACTAGTATTCATGAAGCGTAGATGCGATCCTGCCAGACCTCTGCTTCATGACCTGCATTGGCTGCCTATTGAGAAAAGGATTAAATTCAAAGTCTGTGTTTTAGTGTATCGTTGTCTTGAAGGTACTGCCCCTTCCTACCTTTCGGAACTAATTGAAAGATATTCAAAACCCCGCCCCTTACGTTCGGCCAGTGATTCCAACAAACTAGTTGTCCCTAGAACACGGTTAAAATGCTGGAATGAGATCCTTTTCTCATTCCGGACACTCTGTTTGGAACGCCTTACCAAAGAGCATTCGTGAAAAAGAATCTTTGTCTATTTTTAAACGTTCGCTTAAAACATATCTGTTTCGTCTTTAGTAGATGGTATGAGAAGCAAGATAGGTCTGTATGGTTTGTGTTGTGTGTTGTGTGTGTGTGTGTGTGTGTGTGTGTGTCTGTGTGTATGCTTGTGTGTGTGAATGAGTATGTTTCAGCCAAAGTAATTTGTAATTTAAGCGCTTAGAGTCTGGTGTCTCGGATTTTTAGCGCTATACAAGTTTTCATTATTATTATTATTATTATTATTATTATTATTATTATTATTATTATTATTATTATTATTATTATTATTATTATTATTATTATTATTATTATTATTATTATTATTATTATTATTATCTACGTTGATCTTTGTGTCTTTAGTCATGATTTCCTTTATACGGCAGATATCAAATGGCGGGTGGGAGGTCCTGACTTTTTAAGATCACCATCATCTTCTAGTCATTTTAGACTCTCTACTAATGATAGCTTAAGGGCTTGAATCCAAGCATCATACCACCATCTATATCCACATACATTGAAACATCTCGTTATAGCACTCCTTCCCCCACCTCGGTATAACGTCAATCTCGTTTATCACCAACTCGATGATGATAATGATCTGCATTGGATTAATTATTCATATTATATTCGTTATATTGTCATCGTCTCGGTGACCATAGTCCCGGATTGTGTTGATTTAACTCTCTCCTTACCAGACGATTTTAGAATTTTCCCCGAAAATTCACACCCATCCGACACAAAAATAGACTTCCTAGTAACAAATGCATTCTATACAGAATGTTGTTAAGCAAAATGATGTCTACAACACAGTGTTTAGTATTTATATCTGTAATCAAAGCATTTCTTTACATTTTGTGACGTACAAGAGGAATCAGAATGAGAATAGTGTCGGTTGCATCGTAACGAATGTGACGAGTTTCCCATGGTTGGTAAGGAGAGGGTTAACTCTCTCCTTACCAGCCATTTTCAGAATTATCCTCGAGACTTCACACCCACCCAACACAAAATTAGATTTTTTTTCACTCAACCAAAGAAACAACAAGTACATTCTATACACAATATTGTTTAGCAAATGAGCTCTACAACACAGTGTCAAGTTTTTATAGCTATAACAGATAAATTATATCTTAACATTTTGTGATGCACAAAAGAAATCAGAATGAGAAAATTGTACGTCGCATCGTAACGATTGTGACAATTTTCCTCTTGTTGGAAAGGAGAGGGTTAACAAGATCTTACTGTAATCCTGAATGGTCTCTTTGAATGGTCGCTTTACCTGACACAATATGTTGTAAAAATTGTAAAAATATCTTCTTTTTAAAAAAAAAAAAAAGAATTAATACTTTTCGTGTCAACCATGCTTTAGGATTTTTTAATTATAACTCTATATTTTGAATAATTAAATTTCCTTTAGATAAATTTGTCTTATACGGATGTCACTAGAACGCATAAGTCAACTTTCTTCAAGCAAGAGGGCCTAGTGGATAAAGCATTACACTTTTTACACAAAGAACCTGTGTTCGAGCCCCACTGATGGCATCTAGTTTCTTTTCCTTGAGCAAGAAACTTAACTCCAGCAGCATGGAAAATGGGATTTTTATCCATCATATTTAATTGATACATATTATTGGGTTTTCCCTAACCAACAAATATTTCTTAGAGTTACTTCAAGATCATATATCAAAACGCATTGCAACAAGTCACAATATAGTGACTGTGTACAAAATCGTTATTTTGGTGAGAATCATAGACATTATGTTAAAATTCGTCCTGTTAGTTATAAGCCTAATGACAGAAAATCAAGATTTGTCGATAATACAATAGTATGATAGGGGTAAACTAAAATTGACCTATTGGACTTCATGCATACATCATATACGTAAAAAGATTTCATGAAAAAAAGGTAAGATTCATTTCACAATTTTTGCGATAGCATAGGAATTGAACCAGCCTTGTTCCACATAATAAAGTCAAGAACCGTGAAACATTTTACCGTGTAAAAAGGCACAACTCCATTAATACAGATATTATATAGGGCAAATCGAAGGCAGGAGAACATGAATAGATGATTTAACAGGCAGGAGAACATGAATGGATGATGTGACAGGCAGGAGAACATGAATGGATGATGTGACAGGCAGGAGAACATGAATGGATGATGTGACAGGCAGGAGAACATGAATGGATGATGTGACAGGTAGGAGAACATGAATGGATGATGTGACAGGCAGGAGAACATGAATGGATGATGTAACAGGCAGGAGAACATGAATGGATGATGTGACAGGCAGGAGAACATGAATGTATGATGTGACAGGCATGAGAACATGAATGAATGATGTGACAGGTAGGAGAACATGAATGGATGATGTGACAGGCAAGAGAGGACTCTCTATATCATTTTAGGTCGAACTCTACCTATGAGATGGCACCGGAAGTAAAGTTTTTTCGTACATATTTGAGATCCACAAACAGCTCATAAGTAAGAAAATTATGGCGCAGATGATTTGACCCTTTCCTTTCCATTTACGCTCATACGCATGTATGATGTATTATTTAGCCAAAAAAAACTGTGTGTATTTATTTGCAGGTCTGATAGTATTATGGGTTCATTGTTGTAATGGAAACACTCTCAAACCAACGCAGCATATTGTCCATTACAACAGTATTAAAACAGGCCCATAATTGCGTTCGGCTATCAGACCTGATAATATGTGTACCTAACCAAAAGAACATTTTTAACTAACAAAAAGTAATGTTCTTTGTACATATTATTATATTCTTAACCCATTCAATGTTCTCACTGCCCATAGTTAAAAAGGTTTCATGGTAGACAATACATATTGATAACTTGGCCTTGTACACTATTTTATTATTGTGCTCATACCATTGCGATGATAAAAAACAAAAACAATAACCAAAAAAGAGATTTTTAAAAAAATAGAAAAAAAAACATTTAAATATTTTCCATAGTTACAGCTTAGAAACCCGGTGCTCAAAGGTCGGTTAATGGGCTGGAGACTCAATCAAGCCAGTGTCTCCGATATTAGACAGTCTGGGACTCCTTCTGAGTCCATTCCATGGTGCGATGATGGCCGATTTATGACATAACTGTCCATCTCACGTGAAATACGGCCGTGAAAAGGTAGTAAATAAACTGAACGATCAGACACCCTGTTATTATCATTGTGCTGTTGTCTGCTTTTTACGTTAGAACGCAAAAGTGGTAGGATCTGTGCAACCCATTAAATTTGAAATTTCTTTGGCGTCGGTGTACGTTGTCTTGTCTGCTAAGTCAAAGTATGTTAGCGTGGTCAGTAAGCAGACAATTGGGTAAAACGTTGGCTCTTGTCTTGTTTATTCGTCAAATCAGGGTTCTTGTAAAATATAAAATTATTACTTTTTTCTTCAACGCCTGCTTGAGAAAAATGATACACTGTGAAGCGCAGCGAACATGGTGACACTGTGGGAATGTTATATATATATATATATATATATATATATATATATATATATATATATATATATATATATAAATACATGATATTTATGCGCAGCTATGTGGTCTTGTGGTATGATACTCGCCTTTGGATCGGAACGTCCCGGGTCCGAGTCCCGCTCTGGGCGGCGCATAGTTGAGTCCTTGGAAAAGGCCCTTTCCTCACACTCTCGCAGTACTCATGATGGGGGTGGTGGTGGTGATAATGATGATGATGATGATGATGATGATGATGATGATGATGATGATGATGATGACGACGACGACGACGACGATGATGATGATGATGAAGAAGAAGAAGAAGAAGAAGAAGAAGAAGAAGAAGAAGAAGAAGAAGAAGAAGAAGAAGAAGAAGAAGAAGAAGAAGAAGAAGAGGAGGAGGAGGGGGAGGATGAAGAAATGGCAACCAATGTAACTATTTACTTTGGGACGCAATTGCACTCACAATACCACCGCCCTATTGTCCTTATATGATCTGTACCTTCACATGCCTTAATGTTTAATAAAAGATCGAATGCTAAGAAATGCTAAGAAAGTGAGAAGAAAGTGGAAGAAAGGAACCCGCTTAGAGCTATGCAATAATGTGCCTCTTGTTCAGGATTAAAATATGTAAGAGCAATCGAAACACCAATTAAGGCATATCGGGTCTAAGCACTTGACCGTACTGCTTACTCGGAAAAAAGACTTTTTAAAAAGAAAACTTGGCCAGAAAACTCGTTCTCCAAATACGATCGATCAAAATAACCCTCTTCTTATTAAAAATGCTCAAGCTATGGACTTCTTTAAAGTCCCAGGTTTGAGAGTTTTTGACAAGAATAGGTCTTTTTAATCTATCGATATTTGAAGGACGAGTTTTGGCCTAAATCCTATTCTCATAATACGGCAGCATAGGCCTATTGTTTGAAAGGAAAAAAAGTCTCTCCCATCTATTCAAAGAGATGGGAATACAAAATAGAATGAGGGCGAAAGAATATGAAAAGACGCAAGATCCATTTTATGTTAAGTTTTACTGTCACAGGAATGTTAGTAAAACCAAAAACTATAGGTGCCTTAATGAGCCAATAAGATGGAGAGAAAGGGAGTACATGTGACTCATATATAAGGGAACAACACAGAACAAACGACGTTTCGGCATTTGTCCTTTTTCAAATAAGCACGATATATATATATATATATATATATATATATATATATATATATATATATATATATGTGTGTGGGGGGGGGGGGGGTGTATTACATTGTCATAATAGTTGAAACATTAAACGTAAAAATGTGTGTCATCATCATCCTCATCATCATAATCATCATTATAATCATCATGATCATCTTACCATCGCGAGCAAAATACACCATTCTTCTCTTGGGACTATCAATAGTTTACTTTGCTCTACATTTAATGGTAACCTTGCCACTGGACTTCAATGTAGACAACAATGTTAGTTTGACCATCATCTGCATCTTTTGAGCCCATCCTAATCATTGTAACATTTTATATTAAAAGTCTTACTTTAACTCAGCGGTCTTGACA
>NC_088360.1:54994922-54999922 GCF_034508935.2 Berghia stephanieae | reverse complement strand
TCTCTTCTTAATAAAATTAGTTACATTGACCCAAAAGTAATAGATTTAGCTTAAATTTGAATATCAAGTTACAAGTTTCACCAGACATAATACCGTTTTGAGACAAGTGGTCACATATAACAGAAGAATCGCCTAGCTGTTAACAACTAAGTCTGATAATTTTGACTATAACTTATTAATTGCTGTAATCTGGAAAAAGGCATATTTAAAGATTTAGCCAGAATACTCGTCCTTCAAATATTGATCGATTTAAAGAAAATAATTATAGGACTCTTGAATTTCTGTCTTTAGAGTTCTCAATGGCAGCGTGACACTGGGAGTTCTTGCAGTGAGGACGATTTCGAAATTCTAAACGTAAGAGTTCAAAAATTATTTTAGAATGATTCTCAACTGTTTAAAAAATATATAAATCAAGCATCTGTATACGGCACTATCCACTATACATGCTCAAATCACTTTACAAGGGCTCTCCAGCCAACAGCAACACTTAATATATAGGACGAGATATAGAGCATGTCAGGAGATATTACAAGGATTCTTTATCCAAGAAAGACAACACTGTTCACTGCCAGGTACTCATTTTACACCGTAGTACGATGAGCGAATGTGAGTAAAGAGCGCTTTCCAAGGACTCAACTATGAAAAACTCAGAGCGGGATTCGAACCCTGGACCTTCCGATCAGAAGGCGAGTATGGTAGCACAAGACTACATAGCCACACAAACATAAACTACAACTGCCAGAGATATCATCTTAAAAGGTTTTGTCTGTCTTTCTTGTCGCATTTATTTTGGTGTTTCGACTTGAATAGAGACTGGGCCGTTTGACGTTTGTATTCATATGATATTGCGTTTGAAAGCCATGTTTGCACATCAATTAACATAAGATGCTGACTTTTCAGTGTTCAAGTCGATAATATGGAGATATGACATTGACTTAGACACAATTAGCGACATGAGGTCACATGAATTGGCTCCATTGGCCAGTCGTCGAAATCAATCTCGGCTGTCTAGCCCTTTACAAATACCATCATAGGCAAATTAAAATTCCAGCAACCACCAATCCACACCTGTCAACAGGCAGACTCCTTATACAAATCACCAGATCAAACACAAGATATAGGCAACAGAGCCTTTTCCCACGAACCACAAAATGGAAATAGAACACTCTGCAGAATAATATGGTGACATCATCATGTCATGCACAATTTTTGGTGGCTCCTAGCGCATACAACATGGTGCAGCGCTTGTCGGCAGTATGATGGCGTTGGCTGTCCGAATGAAGAAGAAGAAACACAAGTCTGGCGCAAAACTACGTCTACATAATATTTGCAGGTTTGATATCCGTGCGCAATTATTGTGGGATAGTTTTGTTTGATCTGAGATTATCTATATCCGTTACAATAATGAGGCCATACCAATTTGATTTATCAAAGTTGTACGAATCGAAATACACTATTTATTTGTGAACCTCTTACATATTGAGATGTGAGCAAATAAGTGCGGGAAAAGATTTTACTTTAACGCTTATTAAAAATTTTTACAAAGAATAATTCAGAATGCATACTCTTGCTTTTGGAAGTTACAATGGGTTACAACGGCGGTACGATCATGAGATGCAGCGTTAGGAAAGAGTTCGAAATTTCAAACAGAAGAATTCAAGACACTATTCAATATAACATATTTTTTCACGTCTGAATAATAATAATAATAATAATAATAATAATAATAATAATAATAATAATAATAATAATAATAATAATAATAATAAGGATGTGATGATGATGATGATGATGATGAATGATGATGATAATAATGATGATGATGATAATGATAATGATGATGATGATGATGATGACGACGACGACGACGACGACGATGAGATGGAGGGGAATATGTAAGGAGATGATGATAGGAGACTGGGTAGAGAACGAGAGACAGTATAAGAATATTTTTTTTCGAAGATTACAATCGTTTTCATTTTATAAATGGTTCACATGAGGACAAAACTACTTGCTTAATGGTTCGAAAATTATTATCAGGAACAACAAAAACCATTGGCTATAAAAACACGGCCCGTTGGGTGTCACACAACCAAACTATGAGAAGCTATCCATAAGATAATGAAAAAAGTGGTTCCTATTTTTTTCCCATTCAGTAAGTTTTGATAAGCCAGAGCAGCTATAGCAATTTAATTTCCTATCATTTGTATGTACCATTTTCAACACAAAACAAGTTGGATTAAAATCGTGTGATGTTTGAGTGTATGAGTTGAGGATAACTAAATGAAGTAAAGTGACGGCATACATTAATTCATTTAGATCTTCAGTATAACGTTCTTTAAACTGAATTTACTCTTATCTGTGTGAATTCGGGTTTTGGCAAAATATCTGGAGTTTGCCATATTTTTGAAAGATTTGTACTGAGATGCTAGTCTATGCAAAGCGGTCATTGCCATAATTATCACTGACATCATCATCATCATAATCATCATCATCATCATCATCATCATCATCATCATCATCATCATCATCATCATCATCATTATCATCATCATCATCATCATCATCTTCCTCTTCTTCTTCTTCTTCTTCTTCTCTCTTCTTCTTCTTCTTCTTCTTCTTCTTCTTCTTTCTTCTTTCTTCCTTCTTCTTCTTCTTCTTCTTCTTCTTCTTCATTTTATCTTCTTATCTTTTTTCTTCACTCCATTCACACATAACATTATCATCATTTATCATCATCATCATAATCACCATCATCATCATCATCATCATCATCATCATCATCATCATCATCATCATCATCATCATCACCAACATCACCATTGTCTTTATAATTTCTCTTGCTATTTGTATTATCACTTTAAACTTTATTGTCTAATTTAGCACATTATCTTGACTTCAAAATAATATGTTAAAAATCAAGTAATCTATATAATACATAGTATTTTTCTTATTAACATAACTCCGCTATCAAGACATGCTTTCACTTAGTCACGAATCGTAGTACTCACCAATCACAACGTCAGTCAATGCCAAATCATTGTGTGCTTTGCCTTAATCATTTTAATAATGACAAAGATTTCTAACTGCTGGCAACAGAAATGATAGTTAAGAGCTGTCTCTATTATTGTCTACTATTACATGTCACAATATTATACAAACACGAAAATTAAAGCTTCAAAGAATGACAATTTACGCAAAACGGAACGTTTCATTCTCAAAACCATATTCAGCCAACAATAAAAAAATACTTTATTAAAAGGGCAGAGAATCCAGAATCCTGTTATCATTAATACCATTTTAGAAGTCAACAGCGTCTAGTAGCTTACTGTACGTACTCGAACAAAAACCCCGTCCTTCATCAATAAATATCGATCGATCAAACAGACACTCATCTTGTCAAACAATCTCCAACTTAGGACTTCATAACGTTCCTTTTGAACCTGTTATATTCATTTTTATACATTACAAAATCATCTTTATAATTTTTCATCATCATCATCATCATCATCATCATCATCATCATCATCATCATCATCATCATTATTATTATTATTATTATTATTATTATTATTATTATTATTATTATTATTATTATTATTATTATTATTATTATTATTATTATTATTATTATTTTATTATCAATATTATCATTGTTTTTATTATTATATCTCTATGAAAATAAAAACTACATTTCGTTGTTTTGAAATCTATATCGGTAGTTTTATCCTGTGTACCATGATTAATATTTTCTAAAAGATCATTATAATCGTGTATATTTTTAACCTAATCACAAAAGCGATTTCTTTGTCGGCGAATCGATTGTCATCAATGAAATAACATTGTTAAAGAAAAGGAAAACAGGGAAACTTAGATTTGTTAGCATTTATGTGACCTTTTCAAAAATGAAACAAATTTCAAAATAATAGAGAGCGGTTGCGGATTATAGAGAACGGAATCCAAATTTATCTGAATTGAAATAAAACGGACAGGTTGTTGATTTGTCCATTGAACTATCAAAAAGACAAAGTCCTAAAGAACCATATTATAGCTCACTGAGCCGGAGTTTATCCCAGTTTCTATAGCGTGAAAAGGACAATAACAATTGCTTGCTGCCCTTTGGATAGGGCGCTCGTCTACCGCAAAGTACTTTCCACTAGATCTGAAAGACCCAGCTACCGGCCCGGGGGGGGGGGGTCAGAAAACAATTCAACTTCATCCGGGATCGATCTCGGTCCCTTTGCGTGTAAAGGGAGTGCTCTACCAACTGAGCTATCGGGATCCCCTATTGAACTCTATTAGAATCGTAATATGGTATTCTGTGACCCATTGTCTCAAACAGGTCTTTCTCTATCATTCCCCACAAATAGTAACGCGTAATGATAGAATGTTTACATAATTTGTGACATGAGGTAAATTTCACTACAACTTGGATTATTTAAACATTTGGCATCATTTAAGTCTTTTATTTAAAGATGACAAAATTAGAATCGATTGAGGGATAGAATAAAAGATTTCTTACAATTTGCAAGCGGTTAGGAACACATCCGGAATTCCAAAAAGCAAGAGTGTAAGATTCGTATTTTTATATTTTTATGTGGTGAACCTAGTCATGAAAACTGAATTTGAAGTACCCATAATTAAGAAGTACAAACTATGAGTAGAAAATTCAGAAGAAGTGTGGAGCGGGCACTTGTATCAATAATGAGAAAAATACGGTATGGAGAAGTGCCAGATGAGAACAGAGAATAAAATGTCACGGATCAGTGCCAAACTCAGGATCCAATTAACACGACACCCTCCGCCTGGCTGAGAGAGAGATAGATAGATAGATAGATAGATAGATAGATAGATAGATAGATAGATAGATAGATAGAGAGAGAGAGAGAGAGAGAGAGAGAGAGAGAGAGAGAGAGAGAGAGAGGCATGTGTGGCTGGGTAGCTCAGTCGGTTGTGCGACCGCTCGCTGTCCTCTATCTCCCGGCGAGACGGAGAGTGTC
>NC_088360.1:54987422-54989922 GCF_034508935.2 Berghia stephanieae | reverse complement strand
ATGTTTGTGATGAGAATATTGGCTATTAAGCTTAACTGCTGGTCAAAATTACTTCGCGATGGTGGTGAACGAATCGGCGATCTCAAGAAGTGGGTGAGAGAGGGATCTAGAAATGACTTTGGGTTTGAAACGAATATTTTTGTGTTCGTGGATAGCTCACACGGTAGAGCCACGCTCTCACCTGCCAGGCGGAGTTGTCGTACCAATAAGGTCGCAGGTTCAAACCCCACCACCGCCGCGAAAAAAATTTTTATTCTCCATCAAATTGCTCACACTATAGGACCAACCCACGTCCGAAAGCTCTCCCGCATTCGTGAACCGTTCTAAAACTTCTCGGCAACTGTCCCAAAACGCAATGCTCGACACCATGCTCTGTATTATCCGGATCGTTACCATCTCCGGACCCCCGCGCCAGAGGTTAAAATTAAATTGAAATTGAGCTTTCTTTATACAGCGCAATATCCACTAAATGTGCTCAAAGCGCTTTACAAGGGGTCCCTGGTCAACAGCAACATTTAACAAGTAGGACGGGACATGACGCCTGTTAGGCGATATTACAATTTTTCGGACAAAGACAACGCTGTTAACGGCCAGGTACTCATTTTACACCTGAGTACGGTGAGAGAATGTGAGTAAAGAGCCTTTTCCAAGGACTCAACTATGCGCCGAGCGCGAGGCTCGAACCCAGGACCTTCCAGATTGGCGGCGAAATGTGCGTCACCTAAAATTACATCTTTGATGGATACAGATTCCAGCAAGACCGCATCGTTAAATGCCTATTGCTGATGTTGAACACGACGCTGTGTGGATATTAATTGTGGTTTGGTTAAATTTTCTGAGGCATAGACATTCAGAGTCATCACGAGAGTAAACTGCATGTTCTATTGACACCAGAGAAAGACAAATGTAAATTTATTTTGATACGTAGTGCGTACTTCCCAGTTTCCAATTTCGAATACACATGTTTAATCATATTATAGTTATCAAAATCGTTGCTTTAATATAGTTACTATATGAAATGATTATTACTTTAGCTTTAAAAAGAGCCAACTAAACGAGAAATCAATTTCATTTAATATTTTTCGTTGAAGCCAAGGTAGAGTTTATGTAGAAAGAATCAAATGTCTGCGTCTCGAGGACAGTAAAACATATGACCGATAAGTCATAAAATTGAAATTCTCACGTGTATGTGAGTGTTTAGGCGTGTGTTTGTTGTATGCATGTACGACTTACTATCAAATTAAGTCTGCTATTTATATTTCTTTAACATATAAAATTATAAAACCCGAGAAAAAATAAGACGAAGTAGGCTGGTTCAAATAGAGAACAGAAGTAGATTCTAAGAAGAGCCAACTATCAATGTGCTTGGTCTGAGATCACTTGAAGTCTCATCCAGACAGAAGCACATGATCCCACTGAGAGGAAAACACTCAAATGATTTCAAAAAATATTTCAAAACAAATACAAAATAGTACGTAATAGAATGATTTACAAGGGAAAATATCCTCTGCTGCTATATTTAAATATACATTTGACTGTTTCCTTCTCAGTTAAGGACTCTGATCAGGGCCAAAACAAAACTACGTAATCTCTTTCCGAGTCAAAGACAGAAAGTAACATGGAAAATAAATAAACAGAGATAGAAGACACAACAACTGCCCACTATGGGAAATCAAAAGCCCCACGCAGAAAGTTTTCTTCACTTCATGAATCTGTAAACATTTGCTACACTTTTAGGTCATATACAGCTTACAAACCTGATTTCATTTTCAAGGTTTATGATGTTTCGCAAAAATAAATTTAAAATACATGGTTCTGTAAATTCATGAGAAAAAAGTTTAATATCAGATTTCCATACATGATGTATACACAAATAATGATATGGCTATAAATGATTTCATCTTTGGGGTAAATGCTGTACTGCTAAACAAGTTATAAATAAGTATTGTGATAGCTCTTGAATACATGACAATGGGTATGAATGGGTATGATTTTATGTTTGTTTGTTTGATTTTAAGGGTTTTAAGGCGCTTGCGACACACTTAGGTCATATCAGCGCCAGTAAAAAGGAAGAAAATTGGATAGTAAAAGCATTCTAGTTGTACAGTTAAAAGGACTTGAGAAAAAAGAAAGACAAGGGGAAATGTTTCAAATAGGGAACAGATGTAGATTCCAATAGCACACATTCAGTGAACTTAGTCTGAGATCACATAAAAGTCTCACCCAGACACCAACACAAGTCCCCAGTAAGAGGAATACACCCTTATGTTTACAAATCATTATGTTAAGAATAATAAAAATAACAGTACATGACAGATAGATGATTTACAAGGAAAAAAATATCATCTTCCAAAACAATAACTATATATTCGACTGTCAAGGACTCCAGGCATAGACAGAAAGCAATTGGAAAATAGATGTAGGGGGATAGAAGACATAGAAGTACCTCCCTGCCCACTGTGGGAGGTCAGGAATCCCACCCAGGGGTATAATTTTAATC
>NC_088360.1:54942422-54982422 GCF_034508935.2 Berghia stephanieae | reverse complement strand
ATTATTATTAGTATTATCATTATTATTATTAATAATAATAATAATAATAATAATATAATAATAATAATAATAATAATAATAATAATAATAATAATAATAATAATAATAATAATAATAATATATAACGATAATAATAATAATAATAATAACGTTAATAATAATAATAATACTAATAGTAATAATAATAATAATAATAATAATAATAATAATAATAATAATAATAATAATAATAATAATAATAATAATAATAATAATAATAATAATAATAATAATAATAATAATATCGTAAACATAATCATTATCATTATGATCGACTGCATCGACGACAACGACAACAACATTATAATTATTTGGGATTTTTTCTACTCTTCTGACAAACCATCATTTGAGACACCGGTTGATCGGCGTAAAATACAAACATGAAAATATATAACAAACTGTTTAAGTATCTATCTACTTATATTCGTAATCTGTATATCTCGTATATATAGATACCTGCCGTAAATCAAATCCTGGTCCTCCCTTTAAATACAAAATAATGCTAAAATATCACTACTGCAATCCGATTGGATTTAGTTTAGTTCAGTTTAGTTTTGTTTTATTTCGTTTGGGTTGGGTTTGTTTTTTGTTTGTTTTTTTTTTTTTGTTTGTTGTTTTTTGTTTTGTTTTTTTGTTTTTTTTTTTGTTTTTTGGCGGGGGGGGGGGGGGTTGTTTTGTTTTGTACTTTTGTTTTAAATAGATTTTTTACTTATTTTTAATTTTTTTTTTAATTTTTTTTTTTTTTTGGAAGGGGGGAGGGGTGTTTTTCTTCGTTTCTTTTTTGATTGTTTGGGGGTATTTTTTTATTTGATTTGTTTTTGTTCTATATTCTTCGATTTTTTGAGGGAACCAGAAAAACTTTAAATTTCAAGTTTAAGACTTTTCAACGTGTCCTTTCAATCGATCGATATTTAAAGAAAAGTTTTTTTTCTGGCTAAGTCTTGTTTTTAAATCTGGGTTTTAGTCAGAGTAAAAGCACGTTACACGGAAGTGTCTGGTGATTGAGCTCAAAAGGAGTCGGAATATGCGGCTACCTTGTTACCCTTTATCTGACTACAATAATAGTAGAGTTACTTTATGTTGTCACTGACACAAAAGAATTCCGACGTAAACAGGGCAGGGTTAAGACAAAGTATGATATTGACCTTTAACAGGGTGACGTGCAACACGTGATGATGATTGCAATATTATTGCCTGGGTTATATTTGCACCTGCGTTCGGGACTATTTTTTTCATAATTATTTCTCTACGTTTTCGTCATTATAGGCGCCGGCACACAGTGGTTGGAAATACACCGAGTAACCTCGCTTGATACAACATTTTGAGGCCGAGATACTAGGAATTAGACTGCTCGACAGGCCAGACCAATAGGAAAGGCATTCTGGGCACGTTTATCGGAGATGGACGAGAATTTGCACCCTAGTATTATGAGGGGAAACATTTTGAAAAACAAACAGATGTCTTGAAGTGCTACGTGTGGCCAATCTTGTTATACGGATGCGAAAGCTGGACTACAAATGCAGAAGCACAAAAGAACATTGAAGCTTTTGAAATGTGGTGCTTGAGAAGGATGCAGAGAATATCGTATACTGCACACAAAACGAACGAAGAAGTGCTAAAACAAACATACCAACAAAGGAAACTAATGCCCTTAATAGCGGATCGACAACTATCCTTTTTCGGACATATAGTAAGGAAAGATAAGAATGAATACCTGGCAAGTTGTGGAAAAATACCTGGTAAACGCGCCAGGGGGAGACAAAGAAAAACACTCATAGACCAAGTGAAGGGCTTCACCAACCTAACAATCCAAGAGCTGTTTGAAAAAGCAAGAGACAGGGAGGAATGGAGAGAGATAATTCATGCAGTATCCGAAGCCTGGACCAGGCATGGAACCTAGAAGAAGAAGAATTATGAGGGGCTGTTGTCGACGTTCACTTGTCGCAGATCCTATAACCCAATTTTCATGGGTTCATTGTTGAATGGAAATGTGTACTCTCAAACCAACGCAAATTTCAGTTTAATACAACACTGGTAAACCAAGCTCATATTTGGGTTATGTTATCAGACTGACTGTCTCCAGTGGATCAGTACCTTGTCGTGGTTCCAGGATACTTAATGCAAGATTTAACTCCAACGGAAGAAAAGTCAGTTTTACAATGTTACGCACCCACAAATGTTGCAGATACAGAGGACAAAGAGGCTTTCTAAGAACAACTTCAAGCAACTATGGACAAAATGACAAAAAGAGACCTTAAGATTGCAAAAGTGGGACCAGGCAACACAAACAGAGAACTCATCATGGGAAAACATATTGTGGGGGAAGCAAATGAAAATTGTGAACGTGTCATGGGTGTTTGTGCGTTCAACGCCTTGATAATAGGAGGAACCATAATATTTCCACATAAGACGATTCATAAGACCACATGGACATCGCCCGACAGAAAGACAAAGAACCAGATGTACCATTTTACCATCCACAGAAAGTGGAGGAGGAGCTTACATGATGTGAGAGTAAAGCGCGGAGCGGATGCAGCATCAGACCATCAACTCGAGCAGAGAGACCGTCATACAAGTTTAATGTACAGTCTGACAGAGGCAGAGAAACAAAAAGAGTTAAGACTCGAATTGAGGAGCAATTTTAGTATGCTTGCATACGTACAAGAAGAGACAGTTGATGACCACTTGCAAGATGTATGAAACACAACATGCAAATCTGTTCTTGGGGAAAAGACGAAAAAGAAAAAAAGACTGGCTAACCTCAGAGACATGGACCCTAATAGAGTAGAGGAAAAGGTTGAAAGGCCATTTGAGCCAAACTCAAGTTGAACAGGACAAGAAAGAAATCCAAACGATTTACTGAGAGAAAAGCAGGCAAGTGAAAAGATTACAAGAAAAGATAAGAGAAACTTTATCGAGGAGCTGACCTCAGAAGCAGAAACTGCAAGAGGACAAAGGAACATGAAAAAACTCCACGAAATTACCAGAGCACTCTCGGGGAAAACAACAATCTCCCAGCAACCCATTAAAAGACAAGAATGGCAACGCTATTTCCGGAGATACAAACCAAAGAGCAAGATGGGCCGTACACTGCCAGGAAACACCTGCATCAACTATGCCACCAGATATTCCACACAAATAGACCACCATGATGCCAACATCAACCCACCAATCAAACCAGAGATTGCAAAAGCCATGAAGACCCTCAAACGAGGCAAAGCAGCAGGGTCATTATCGGTCGAGAATTGTTCATGACTTGGGGCTGTCACTATTTCTTCTGGCAGATTATTCCATTTCTTTGTGGGTCGTGGGGAAAAGCTCTATTGCCTATATGATCTGTTTATTGTGTACGCCAGGAGTGGGTGGTACGATTACTATGTCTGCGTGTTGAGAGTTGTAGATTGGTGTGTGTTGAAATTTTAAATTGATGATGTTTGTAAAGGGCAGTTAAAATTTAAATCACACACGTGTGAAATCTCTCTCTCTCTCTCTCTCTCTCTCTCTCTCTCTCTCTCTCTCTCTCTCTCTCTCTCTCTCTCTCTCTCTCTCCTCTCTCTCACTCTCTCTCTCTCTCTCTCTCTCTCTCTCTCTCTTTCTCTCGCTTTCATTATTTCTCTTTTTCTTCTTCTTCTTCTCCTCCTTCTCCTCCTCCTCCTCCTCCTCCTCCTCCTCCTCCTCCTCCTCCTCCTCCTCCTCCTCTTCTTCTCTCCTCCTCCTCCTCCTCCCTCCTCCTCCTCCTCTCCTCCTCCTCTTCTCTCTCCTTCTTCTCTTCTTCTCTTCTTCTTCTTCTTCTTCTTCTTCTTCTTCTTCTTCTTCTTCTTCTTCTTCTTCTTCTTCTTCTTCTTCTTTTCTTCTTCTTCTTCTTTCTTCTTTCATCACCTCTTCTCTCTTTCTTAGTTTAAAGGTAGTATAATAGATTAAAGGAATGTAAACATTATATCTTATCAAAACTGGCAGGTCATTAGATCTAAGTCTTTGCTTCAAAACATAAATTAGCAAAATAATTCTACACAACACGATTGGAATGGTACTGTTCGGATGACTTTTGTTGAATTCTCTTATTGGATATTGCCTTCAACAATGACGCTTTGTCTGGTATAGAAATTAATAAATAATATTTTCAACCAGACCTTCTTAATTTCCCAAATGTTTCTTTTGATTTTAATTTGTCATTTAGAAATACTGTTGCTAAGCATTATTCCGTACTTGATCATATTTTACAGCCTTTGTTTTTACATAGGTGGACATAAATCAAGTTCTCCAATAACTTTCCTTTTTTTCTTCAAAGTGAAAATTAATTCATCGAATAATGCCTTATCCAAGCAATGTACACAAGACAGTTGCTACAAGCTTCATAATCATGTGAACATTATAATATAAGCACCCATGAACACAATTATTACCAGGATATGCGTTTGTTACTGATTATGTCCCTCAGTTGTGTCTTACACAGTAAATACTGTAATACCAGGACAAGTTAAATCTTAACATTTCTCGTGGCTTGGTGATTGACGATACTCACAAATCCTACCAACTCACGTGGACGCTTAGATGACACTCCAGTGTGGTTCCCTCCTTGTAATTATTAATTCGTTACCAACCAAGGACTGAACTAAGCAATGAATGCATTCACTCAATAAAGCACCCATGAAGTGTCCACATTTTGTTGAATCACCCTGTGTGATTTGTGCTCAAATCAATTGTATTGAGTAACCCTATATAATCATTTTTAAATCGTGTTACATCCTTTAATATTCAAAACAATAAATAAATAAACAAATAAATAAATAAATAAACTTTTTAGACTGATCAAGAAGTATATAACTTTAAACATCGCTTTTTAACCAAAAAAGTTGTGAGAATGTCGTCAACCCATTAAAATAATTAACAAACGAAGCATCAAGGCTGGCTTTCTTACTTTGTGCACACAAAGAAGAAAAACTAAAAGATAACGATATTCTTAGTCATCCTTAAAACAACTGGCGACAGCAAAAAGTCATCGTTTTCATTAACCTGTAGATATGCAGGAATTCTTAAACAAACTGGCGAGTACTATTCTACTTAAGAGTAATCTAGCAGGAAGCAGGTACCTATTCTGCTGCTATCTCTACACCTCACGTTAGACAGACAGATGAGATTGTTGAACTGCTGAAATATCGCAAAGCCATCCTGATGTTTTTATATGTATCCCCTTTAACCCAAGACAAAACCTGAGCAAAATAATCCATTCTCCAGACCATTCGAACGATAACAATTCTTGTGGAAATAATAACAACAGTTATGACAACAATAACAGTACGATGCTGAAGAAAAGTTTCTTTAGAGCGAGTGTGGTCTGATATTATGATGTTATAAAGCTGGGCGAAGCCTCCGCCCGCGCCCAAAAAGCATGTGGAGTAATAATGTGTGTAGTAATAACATAGGAAGCTGCGGATTTTGTTGAATGAAAGACAAATGGAACACCTTCGATACTGCATATAATATATACATATTTACACTAATTTGGCATATTCCAGCGATCTGATTTCACTGCTTGATGAAAAACATTCAGGCAAAGAAAATAGATGACACAAATCGAAGGGTTTTTTTAATAATTTGTTTATTTGTTTTGGTCAGCTTTTGCCTGTTTTGTTTTGTTTGTTTGTTTTTTTTTTTTTTTGGGGGGGGGGGGGTTTGTCTTGTTGTTGTTGTTGATGATGATGATGATGATGATGATGATGATGATGATGATGATGATGATGATGATGATGATGATGATGATGATGATGATGATGATGATGACGACGACGACTAGATTATTTTTTTTTCGTATATTCGACAGTGCTTTTGATACGCTCAGTTCATTTAAGGTCATTTTAGTGGCTTTAAAATAAGATGGGAGATTCAAAACATAAGAGAACGTTGAAATTAGGTTTGTCTAACCTGCTACCCCCTAAAAGTCCTCACCAAAACGGAATTTTTTCAAATGGTAACAATCAACTGAATATAAATTACATTTAAAGCTGGGTAAACAAAAAGAAAACCATCCATCTGAAGACCATGCATTTAGGGCCCTAGCAAAATCAAATGGTCGCGATTCGGAATAAGGGACAAGTACACAAACTAACTATGAAGGGACAACATCATACACCAAAATAGCAGAAACAACAAAATAGACCGAATTAGTGAATCTCCCCCCAAACTCGACCATTTATGAGATTATTCGTTCTACCCTCATGTAGATACATCAAATGTTTACATAATCAGTTTCTTTCTTTTCAGCATTTGTAACGATAACGATTTAACGGGAAACAAAACGAGCAGAATCATAACATAACATTGATTCATCCTCTTTTTTCTCTCTCTCTTTTTTTTTTGGAACAAATTAGAGCGCTCTAAAAACGTTATACTTCATGGTTGGTTTTGCATTTATACCGTATCTTTATTAGCGTGATAAAGCCCTTACAGGCTCATACTATTGTCGATAAATCTTTAAGCAGTTGGCCCTACATGAGTTTCGGTAGATTTAAAACAAACAAAAAACCCAGAAGAAAAAAAAATCCAAGAAAACCCAAGAAGAGAGCCTGCCAGTATTTAATATCTAACGTTATTCGCTCAATTCCAACGACCTATACTCGGTTCATAGACGAAAGAGACGAAACCTCGTTTTCATCATCCCGAACTACAACTGAAGCTAGACTATATCTAATTCCTGAATTCCGTCGCGATTTGTTTGTTTAAACAAACAACAAAACAAGGAAAACGCATTTTGGACCCCGTAAAAATGTCACCCAATGCACCCTGTTTGTAGACTGCGTAAACACATACTAAACAAATAAACAACAACACCTTGGTGTCTGTCTACCTTACAGAGAGCTGACATGAAAGAACACCTGAGTAGGCCCACCTTGGCAGCGACTATGATGTACGCTGTCGTACTCTGGAAAAACCCATATTTAAATATTTGTCCAGAAAATTTGTCTAAATATTGATCGATTTAAATGACCCTCATCTTGGCAAAAACTCTCAAACTTGGGACTTCGCGAGGTCCCAGGTTTGAGAGTTTTTGCCAAGATGAGGGTCATTTAAATCGATCGATATTTAGACAAATTTTCTGGACAAATGTTTAAATATGTGTTTTTCCTGAGTACGGCAGTTTGGATATTGAGCACATCTATAGAATGTAACAACGTATCACTACTATCAATCACATTTGTGTTTGGCTGATAAAGGAAATAATTATAATATGACATCTATCTCTTTCATCTACATTGATCGCCTTCTCCGCCCTACCTGCATATTAAATCAAACAAATAAATCATAAACCTGCGCTCAACCGCATGCACATACAAACACACACACACACACACACACACACACACGCACAAACCTGATAATACTCAAACATGCAAGTTCACATTAAATAGGCACACATTCACACAGACATGTAAAACAATCCATACACTCAATCACCCCATGATAATATTACCAAATATAAAGTGACCCTTTTGATCTTGGATAAGGCATAAAATAATCAAAATTTATTAATGGTATGCGTTTTAAGTAAATTACTCACCAGTTATGCCCGCCAGATAAATCCTAACATAGCACGAAACTACATAATAATGTGTAACCTTTATATTTATAGTCTGAGTGTATATCACCCAACTTAACTGGCGGACTAAAGACAATCACAAAAAGAGCTGAGTGACGTCAATGTTATTCATTCTACACACATAGCCGTGGGAGGAAAAGGATGGACTCAATTATTGTTTTGTTTTGTTTGTTTGTTGTTGTTTTTTGTTTTTTTGTTTTTTTTTTGTTTTTTTGTTGTTTTTTTTTTTTTTTGGGGGGGGGGGGGGGTTCCCCGAATGGTTAGACTACCATGGTATTTCAGCGCTGAGTTAACCAACAGATGATGCTCTTGTGAGAGGATTTCTCTCACAAGACTGAATTCATTGAACACTCTACTGACCGCCTTGATATACGATATCACTTTTTTGTTTTAATTATCCTAATTCAGTTTTCTTAAAACTGTTCTCTTAATCATCGGTCGCCTTCCTACACCCCCTCGTGGATCTTTACCTTGCAGTTGGTGAGGGGGCTTGAGGCACACGGGAGGGCAAAGGTGTAAATCCCGGTCGACCGTCACGAGACCATCCCGGGTATCGAGCCAACGAGCCACATGAGCTGCTCGCCCCGGTGTGTGACTAAATTTGATCCAAACCCGGTGCCCGAATAGCAGCCCTATCCCGGGCGCCACACTATTGTCCTTATGTCGAGTCCCAACCAGTCCCGTCAATGGCGAAGCGGTCTGCCGCCTAGCCAAATAATACCGCGTTCGTGTCGCCCGGGTCGTCGGCACGTCCGAGAAAAAAGCAAACGTCCCATGCATCAATCGATTCGCGGCCTGCCGATTGGAAAATGCGACGGCGGGGATGGCGAACTGACGCGTATATTGTCCCTGAACGTCGAGAGCCAGAGTATGGCAAAAAATGAGCTTTTATCAAAGCTACTGGCCGTTCATTGCGTTGATATCCTCCTTTTACAGGAGACCCACCTTTATTCAGGCGCGCAATCTTCCCGATTCCAGATCCCAGGCTATACGGTGGTCCAACGCGAGGACACTTCGAGGCTCAAAGGAGGGGTTAGCGTTTACGCTAAAGAGCCATCGAAGGTAAGGGTCATTGAGAGCGTAACGGACAGCAATGGGGTGAACCGAATTTCCGTGGAAGTAGGTGGACTGTGTTTGCATATTATTTACAAACCACCTAGAGCGACTTGGACTACACCACCGGTACCGGTGGTCAGCCATCCTTCCATCTGTCTGGGAGACTTTAATAGCCACCATCACGAATGGGGCTACCGAGACTGCAACGAGGCAGGAAGACAACTCCGCTCATGGATGGACTGTAATGATCTACACCTAGTGTACGATCCTACAGCCAAGGGTACCTTCCGGGGTACCCGCCATAAGAAGGAGTATACTCCAGACCTCACCCTCGTAACGAAAGGCGCGAACGGTGAACCGCTGCAGGTGAAGCGGACAGTCCTCGGGGACTTTCCGCATAGCCAGCACAGGCCGGTTCTTGTCACAGCTGGGGTGACAATACCGAGGGTGCAGTCCCTCCCACTTTGCAGATGGAATTTCAGGAAGGCTGACTGGGAGGAATTCAGTTCCTATATCGAGCAGGTCTGCCCTGCCATTCCTCCCAAGTCCAAGAATATAACCAGATTTAGTAGGCTACTGGTTAAGAGCGCTCAACGCTCTATTCCACGGGGCAAACGGAAATTCTACACCCCTTGCTGGACAGCAGAGTCGGAAGAGCTGTACCGAGAGTACCAGCAGACCCAGTCCCAGGACACAGCCGATAGACTACTTCAGTCTCTGGCAGAGGGAAGGAAGCAACGGTGGCAGGAGACCGTGGAAAGTCTCGACTTTACACACTCCAGCCGCCACGCTTGGCGTTTGATAAAGAAATTGGACCCAGATCGGAATTTCGCGAAGGCTGCACCGGAATGCGAGGCAGACACAATTGCCAAGAATATTAAGAACCGTAGCAAGCGGATCCCTAATCAGGCTTTTGAGCGCGGTGTCCGCAAGGCGTACCGTACGATTCTGGACTCGCTACCTGCGGAGGAGTCGGACTGGACGGCCCCGTTCAGTCCCCGAGAAGTGGGTGCAGCCATTAGCGAAGTGAAGAACGGCAAAGCAGCTGGGATAGATTGTGTATATCCCGATATGGTGACGCATCTGGGCCCCAGGGCACGGGCCTGGCTAGCAGAGGCAATGTCTGACATCCTTGCAAACGGAAAGCTTCCACAAGTGTGGAAGCATGCGAAGATAGTTGCCATCCTGAAGCCAGGGAAGCCGGCGAAGGAGGCAGACAGTTACAGACCCATATCGCTGCTGAGCTGTCTTTACAAATTGTTGGAGCGTGTTCTATTAAACCGATGGGGGCCGGTCCTAGACGCTGCCCTGCCACCTGAGCAGGCAGGCTTCAGGGAAGGGAGGTGCACCACGGAGCAGGTCATTGCCCTTACAGAGCATATTGAGCACGGGTTCGAGAGAAAACAGCAAACAGGTGCTGTGTTTATAGACCTATCAGCGGCGTACGATACGGTCTGGTGCGATGGGTTAATGCTCAAACTTGCAAAAATCATAAGGTGCAAAAAGACCTTGAAGTTGTTCTCTTCGATCTTAGGGGAAAGGCAATTCCACGTCGCGCTGGGAGACGTCACGAGCAAAGTTAGGAAATTGAAGAATGGGGTCCCTCAGGGGTCGGTACTTGCGCCAATGTTGTTTAACGTTTACATTAGCGATATGCCGAACACTTCCTCCCTGAGGCTGGGATACGCAGACGACTGGGCACTCGTTACTCAGAGTAAAGTGTGGACCCGTCTCGAGAGCGTACTCAGCGAGGACGTCACCAGACTCAAATCCTACTTTGACAAGTGGTACCTGAAGATGAACACTTCAAAAACCGTGGCCACTGCATTTCACTTATGCAGTGGCTGGCACACCCGTAAACTGAATGTCCTAGTCGGGGACCAGCCACTCCCATATGAGCCGCGTCCAAAATATTTAGGGGTGACGCTGGATCGCAGCCTTACCTATCGGGTTCATCTCGAGGGGGTTGCCCGGAAGATAGAGAAGCGGAATAGTCTTCTGAGGAAGCTGGCGGGATCGACTTGGGGCGCTAGCCAAGCGCTCCTGAGAACATCCGCCCTGGCACTATGCTATTCCACCGCGGAGTATTGCGCTCCAGTGTGGGGTAGAAGCAGAAACGTTGAGAAGGTGGATGTAAAACTTCGCAAGTCGATGCACATAGTGTCGGGAACGCTAGCAACAACCCCTAGAGAATGGGGCCCGGTAATGGCAGCGATCCAGCCCCCCGATGTCCGGAGGGAGACCATTACGGGAAACTGGCTGAGTAAGATCAAAGAGAGAGGGAATGGGGATACCCCTCTCATGCGCATAATGAACGGTGCCCCCGTTTCGAGCCGAAATAAGTCCCGGCAACCCTTGTACGCAGAATCCCTGACTACGGACAGAGCTGCACATACGAGATGGAAGTCGGTTTGGACGAATTCAATCCCTCGTGGGGGCGGGGACCTACACTCCTCTAAGCTTGGTGAGAAGTTGCCAGGCTTTGATACCAGTAAGAGGAGACACTGGGTAGCTGCGAATCGGCTTCGGTCGAGGAGCTGCCTAACGGCCGGTGCGTTACATCAGTGGGGTCTAACTTCCTGTCCTTTATGTCCACGCTGTGGGCAAGAACCCGAAACGGCAGAGCATCTAGTCGAAAGGTGTGTTGTGACGATGCTACCAGGCGGGTTCGCGACGGTGCACGAATGCGGACCGGACTTTGCTGATTGGGTCGATCGTCATAACATAATAGTGTGAACCATAAGAAGCTGCTGCCTTCCTACATATCTAGAAACATATCTAGAAAAGACACAGTCTTCCTCGATTTTGCCAAGGCATTCCACAAGTTTATCCCATTAACAAGTTAACTGTCGTAAAAACACGTATTTTTTAAAAATTGACCAGAAAACTTGTCCTTCAAATATCGATCGATTTAAATGACTCTCATCTTGGCGAAAACTCTTAAACCTGGGACTTCGCGAGGTGAGAGTCATTTAAATCGATCGATATTTGAAGGACGAGTTTTCTGGGCAAATGTTTAAATACATGTCTTTCCAGAGTACGGCAGTTAACAGGTTTATGGGATATTAGGGGTGAACTACCGTGTTTCTCAGAGTGAATGTTCACAAATGGTCAGAGTGAGGTGAGATATATGTACAATCTAATGTTGACCAAATAACATCGAGGCAGGGTACGTTTTTATGAACGAGGACTCGCGCTTAGCCACAGACTTTAGTCGCATTTTATGTGAGCTGACAAAGCAAGTCCCTGACTAAGTTATGCCACGTTTTAGGCATTTGCTGAGGCCGGACTTCAAGCTTAGTTTGAGACTACTTACTAGGATACATCATAGCGTCGACAAGATAGCAGCTATTTTTAGATTGAGAGAACTTCGATTCGGAAGGAAAATACTTCGGTTACGAATGACAGAGGCAAAAAGTGGCATGTTGCAATTGACACTGGCTTTAAAAACTGTAAGATAAGTGCAGATCGTCATGAGCACACATTTTTGTAAGTAAAAACTAACAAAAATTTGGTCTCTTACCTTCATCTAAATCTTTTGAACCACACATCTAAAGCATATTAGGACAGTTGAAAAGCTGAAGAACTATTTGTTTGGCCTTGTTTGTTTTCGGTACTATAATTCACTTATCGTAAATTTTCTTTCTTTTTCTAAGCACGGTAAACATGACATTGTTATACATGTTACAGACTTCTAAATGTGGATAATTACAGTATACTATTTTTAAGTTACCAGGCTACATTCACTGCCGCGTTCATCATTTTACATTTATTTCCAAGCAAGGCATAATAAATAAGCCTCATCATGTCCATGTCATACCTTACAAGTCTAGTTAAGTAATAACGAGTCACATAATATTTGAACAAGAATGAATGGGTGGACAAGGTTATATACATATATATATATATATATATATATATATATATATATATACATATATATATATATAAAGATTAAGTTGACCTTTTCTTTAATAGACATGTGTGTGTTTTTGTTGTGTGTGTGTGTGTGTGTGTGTGTGTGTGTGAAAGAATGAATGGATTTTTAAATCTATATAAATAGGTTCAAACGTAATTAAAGTGTTGAAGACGGCATTGAAAAAAATCTGAATGACTATACTAAAGAGAAAAAAAAAAACATAACGAAGAAGATAATAAAAAAAAGAAAGGTGTGGTGCCCATTAGGCAGGAATGCGTACCATTGAGAAAACATCTTTTCTTCTACCTTTTTCAAATCTCCATCCACTGACCACTTGCGGACATAAGTTGTAAAATCCGCGTCATCTTCGGTGCCACACAGTAATTTACTACAGACATTCCGGTACCTGCCGGCTCATAACACTAACACTATTCAGATCACCGCTTGTTCTAACAGGGCGTAAATCGCAAATTTAAGAATTGTACAGAAGGAATTGAAATACCTACAATATCTAAGTCAAACGTTTAAAGCATAAGCTTCTGACAAGGTTAACAGGGGTCGGTCTCAAGCCATCAGCAACGCTTAACATGGATGACGAGACATAACATTTAAAAGGCGCTATTACGGTTTGTTTTTTGTTTTTTTTTTTTGTTTGTTTGTTTGTTTGTTTTTTTGGGGGGGGGGGGTTTCGGCAGAGGCAACGCGGTAACCGCATAAGTACTCATTTTACACCTGAGTAAGGTAAGAAAATATGAGTCAAGAGCCTTGTCCATTAATTTTATAGTGTCCCGCCCGGGACTCGGACTCGGGACCTGCAGGTCACAAGCTGAGTCATACTCCAGATCCCAAAGCCGCCCATACAAAAGAAAAAAAGAAAGAAACCCAGAGAAGTTAATATTGCATAAATTATTCGGTCCCGGGGGGGGGGGGGGGGGGTTAAAGAAAGAAAAAATATTATGAATCATCGTTTCCACCTATAACAATGGTCTTTAAAGTCAACACGATAATTACTCCCTAGATCTGACAATCTAAGTAATAAAAATATAAAAATAAAATTCCCTTTATTCATCCCATATGGGAAATTTGTCTCTAGGGTATATTCCAAGTAAAGACTGGAATAACCCAGGTGTCAGCCGCAGTGCAGCGCCGTAAATTGAGCTAGGGCGATGTGACTTGCTCAAGGCCACACAGCGCAGCGGCGGGTGATCGAACTCAGTACTTTTTGGGTACGAAGCAAAGACCGTACCGCCGAGCCACGATGTCCCCTGAGTCTGAGCTTGTCACGAAATCAAACGACATCGAGCCAGATCAGTGACCAAATGGTTAACAACTGTAACTCGCCCTGCGTTATATTATATCCTTTGAAAAGACATTTTACATACAGTTCACAAATCGAATCGTGCGTGAGTAAACATGGCCGGTTGTAAGCGGGAATAGATATGTGACCCATGGCCATAAAGGGTTATTATGATTTAGATGCTAAATATTGAATTTTAATTAATAATAATGATAATGTCAACAACAACAAGAACAATAATGAACTTTTATATGGCGCATAATATCCTCAACAATGGGACTCTTGGCGTCAATCATCGTCAAAATTATGAGACTGGATTGAATTGTTATGCATTATTGAGGCGAAAACAAATTTATAATTTATTTAGCTGGCATAAACTGAATGTCATATTACTGGCTATTTTCACATTGAAATCCCTTTCTGCATTCTGAACTACGACATAATACTAGTACCGTTTTGAAACGACGTGTCAACGAATTGCCCTATTACATATTAGGATGCCTGCCAGACCACTTGGACTGTATGAAATGGAAGTAGGTTCCGTTATATCTGCTGGGGAAATAAATGAGGCGTTGTGAAGTGCAATGAGTGTTTAATGAATTGCACAGTTTATTTTACCTATAATATTGAAAAACCCTTTCTTAATAAAGACAGAATCGTTGGATATTTTTGAACCGCACCTGTTACATAAAAAAATGATTCAATAACTTCATAATAGGATTAAAAAGACGGCTAAGGGGCCTTTTGAACAGATCGTTTGGTTCGCATGATTACAAATCCAACGTTGTAAATAAAAGTGCGCATTTGCCGTATAGATGCATATTTGAAATAGTAATCAAAATGCGATTTGCAACTGGAGAGGGTAAGCTGATATTTTCATCGGATGGTGGAATAACCATCGAGGGCGTTAGCCGATGTAAGATGGTATATTTACTACCAGCACGAAGGGGGTGCTACTATTTTAGGGATACTGAGATTAAACGACTGGGTTATCAGTGACTTGAGAAGGAGTTATTATCACTTGTAAATAGAAACACTAGATATTTGATATGTAAAATCAAGATACATATATATATATACATATATATATATACATATATATCACAAAATATTCTTAAGTTAGAGTCAATGTGTACGTGAGGTTAGTGGAGGCTAATTCGGGCTACAGGTAGGATCTTTCGGGAGTTCCGATAACTCAGTTAGCAGAGCACTCGCTTCACACGCAAAGTGACCGAGATCGATCCCGGCGTGCAGTAGAGATTTTTTTATCTCCCCTGTCCACCCAGTAGTGAATTGGTAGCTGAGTCTGTTAGATTTGGCGGAAAGTACTTTGCGGTAGACTAGCGTCTTATCGATAGGATAGCAAGCAATTGCTATTGTCCGTTTCACGCTGTAGAAACCGGGATAAACTCTGACTCCATGGGCCGAAAGGCTCTGAAGGACTACTAATAATTGTTTTCTTTGTAGTATAGTAAGATCTTTCCCCCACCAATCTCTTGATCTATTCTAACATAAGCCCTAAACTTGGTTCAATCAGCACGTTTGATAAGCAACTGGATCGGTATTTATTGTTTTGAAAGTGTAATTTAATGCCGCTTAATTCTAATGCAATTTATCTTTATAGCGCTTGTGCCAAGCAATATATGGCTCTAGGCTACAGCAGACATGGCATGCAATATATATCATACATTGGAAAAATCAACTCTTACATAACAACTGCATTTAAAGATAGTTATTATAATTCAAGTTGAATTGTTTATTTTTAGGCAACTGCCAATATAACTCATACATTAACATAGAATCAATAAAATCAATAATAAACCTAGGAAACGAAAAAATAAAACAGATAAATAAATATAAACATAAAAAATAGATAAATATATGAAAGGATATAATATATATATATATATATATATATATATATATATATATATATATATATATATATATATATATATATAACACTCACGTGACTATTACAAGATGGAAGACAAAACTTACTTTTTCTTGCTACTTCTTTTTTACTAATTCGCGATATGTCCATAGACATTCCTTACATAAGATAGAAAAATGAATAGAGGAAGTTTAAATAAAATATAAACTAATTCAATGTGGACTAAAGAGTAGCCGGTGTCGTTTACTCCTATCAGATCCAATTTAAATACCAACGTAGGAATTTTATCCATCGCCCGCTGAGGATATTTAAGGTGATGAGTGTATCCCCCTTTGAAGCTGACCTTGGCCTTGAACCTTTATTAATTTATAGATATTATAGTTATGAAGGTATACGTGTGTATCTATCTATCTATCTATCTATCTATCTATCTATCTATCTATCTATCTATCTATCTATCTATCTATCTATCTATCTATCTATCTCTCTATCTGTCTATTTATCTATCTATCTATCTATCTATCAATCTATCAATTTATCTATATATCTATCTTATCTATCTAACTATCTATCTATCTGTCTGTCTGTCTTTCTGTCTGTCTGTCTGTCTGTCTGGCGGTCTGATTGCCTTTCTTGTCTATATATCAATCATCCTATCTATTTCATACATATATACATAAACACACGCGCGCGCGCGCACACACACACACACACAAATTCGACACAAAAAACACTAATGTTACGTAATTTGTAAATAAGTGGTTACATCTAGTTTTCATCAATGTCACTAGAGTAAAAAAATAAATATAATAAAAAAATGTTAAAAATAGGCGTTTGGCTTCGAAATTAAAACAGTAATAGCTTTGTTAAAGAGTGCAAATAAGTGAAGAGTAGCAGGAGGTGTAGGAGGGGGGAGGATGATGAAGGAGGAGGAGGAAGAAGAAGAGCAGAGGAGGAAGGTAGAGAGCGGGGGAGAAGACTGTAGTTTGAAAGGGTCGGAGAATATATATATATATATATATATATATATATATATATATATATATATATATATATATATATATATATATATATATATGAGCCAAGGTCAAAAGGTGCCAATTTTTTTTCTCAAAATAAAAGTGACATAATAGTCCATTTATGTTTCTATATATGTAGCAAAAACCCTGTACTTCATGAATCAAAGGCCCTTTAGATAACATTACGGTCAAACGCAGCATAATAACGTCAACAATGCCTATAGGTTACTGGTGTCACCTGTGACCGGTGACACCAAAATGAGACAAAAAGCGCAATAACCAAATGATTTTTGTTAAGTATCAAACTTTATTTAGTAAGTTATAAACAAAAAGACACAATCAACAACAATCATAGTACAATAGTGTTACCAACTATTGGAGAAAGGGTTGCTTTTTGGTGTCATCGGTCACAAGCAACATAGAATGCAAATATATTATTTCATAAAAATGATTGTACATTAACAACAACAATATTGCATATGCTTATTACCAGCAATGTTCAGAAACTTTTGGAATAAAATGTTGGGAAATAATGTGACCAAAGCATATCGACGGTCCGATGATCAAACCTCTGAAGTAGCGTTTTCGTGAATTCGTTGATCAAAGCTCTGATGTCGACATCAGAGTTTCGCGCCCGGCGTTTTCACGGCGATCAATCCTCCGATGTCACTTCCAAGTTTTGAACAACGGGTTTTGGGATAGAGGAGAGCTGCAACACGTTTCTTAATACTTTGTATTGCATGGCAATCATCATCATCATCATCATCATCATCATCATCATCATCATCATCATCATCATCATCATCATCATCATCATCATCATATGAATGTAGGAGATCAAAATTAATATTTTTAAAAATTTAAATAAACTTTAAAGATTAAGATAAAATTGTTATTTCCTTTTAGTTTGTTCATGTTTTTACAATGTGTGCGTGTGTGTATGTGTGTGCATTTGTGGGCGCGGGGGGGGGGGGGGGGGTATTTTTTTTGTTTGGTAAAAATTTCAATCTTTGTTTTCAGATATTCAACATGAACTATAGACACAATCCATATTTCATTGTATTTAACACGAATCAATTTCTAATGGAGACTAAGTAAGTTACAACTCAAGTTCAATGATCTTAATGGGGTGCCAATCAGTGTTTCTAATTGTAAAATTCATGGGCATCTTTTGGCAAAGTTGGTTTTATCTGCTGGAGATGGTTGTATTTCTCTGAGGAGATCTTCCTCTGACTGGTGTAAACCTGCATCGGTGATCATTAGAAGTTGCTCTTCCATCACTCATTGATTGGGGAAGCAGATTCCAGTTGTCCTGATGGTTCGGTTCAAACAGAATGGTTTCATCTGGTTCACAACTAGCTGCTCTTATGTCAGTAAAAGTTGGGAATGCTACCATCATTCCTGGCCTGTTTGTAGTTCAGGTGTTACTTCATCAAATGACAGGAAGCATTTCGTATGTCAAGTAATGTACTGTAGCTTGTATGGAGTGCTGTGTTCTGTTATATGAGAGGTTTAAAAAATAATTGTATTGTAGTTAGATGGAGTGAAAATGTCAACTTTCGTTCAATTGCTGCATTTATTGAGTCGCATACCATCTGAATATGTCCTTTCTCTAAATAAATACTTTTGTACAACTGTGGCGCCTTGCTTCCATATAAATAAACTCAACATTCTTGACATCACGTTTCTATACCATCGTTGGAGATTATTATTTTGGTATAAGTACCGGCTGTTAATTTTGCGCATAAGTAGTTGTAGAGACAACTCGTTGGCGGTCAGACCTGCCTCATCAATTTGGTCATGTAGTAAACAGCAGAGGCTTGGATCGATGGAGATAATAAATCAGCCTGTAGATCAATATAAGATTAATAAACTCTCCTCTTTCAGCTTTATCCTTTTATTTTTGCCACAACCATTAGAAGCTGCTGTCGTCCGTTATTCACGATGAGAATTCCATGCCATTTCATCGACATTTGCACCTTCGTGTTTGACGCATTCATCGCAATTGTCTTTTCTTGGCTTGAAAATAATGCTGTCTGTCTTCCTCTGTTACTTCGATACAACTCGTTCCTCTTCCCTTGCAACATCTTTCTTTCAATAGCTTCGCTTCCTTTTAAACATATTTTTTTGATGAATCATATTTTCTTCTAGCATAACATTCCAGTCTGTATTTTTTGTTTGCCACTAATTTTGTTACATGTAATTAGCCGAGCAGTCACGTTCACAATTTGGTCATCTGTTGTATCCAAGTGGTTCGTGTTTGAAATAACCTGTAGTGTCTCCACAACTTCTCTATCGTTAGGTCTATTATTGAATGCCTTTGTCCATTTCTGTTGGTATTCTTTCTGCACTTTTAATGAATATGCAAATACCTAATATCAAGTCTTTAAAATTAGTTACCAGAATGAAAAAGAAATGTACTGTTACGATTTGTTTAGCTATAACCAATGGTCTGGTAAGCATAAAACAAGACAAAACAAGGCGAAACAAACAAACAAACAAACGAAGCTAAACCTGTAAAAATGATAAGTCTTCATAACCTATTATTCATGGAAAAATATTGGCAATGCCTTGATCAACAATTTTCTATGAAAAGCTTGACCAAATGGTGTCCGATAGGTGATGAGGCAGGTTTGCCGAGGTCGATTATTCTGGTCAGCTTGTGCTTGTATTTTGGAGTCTGGTCTATAAACAAAAACGAAGCATTCCATCCAATAAATTTATTATGTTATAATATACCAAATATAAGATTATGCAATAAATCAGATAATTAGAAAATTAGATTTAATACATATTTGATTAACATTCCGAATTGTTTCACTTACGAGATTTATCATTCTCAAATTAAAAAAAAAAACTCAAAACGGAATAAAAAATATTTGCATAACAATTAGAACAAATCGTCCTTGATTATTTATTGATATTATCAATTTTAGATTCGTCTCGTTCACACCAACAGTTTTCCCACTACACACAAAACATTTAGATAACTATCGTTTTAGGGTTTGTTTTTTTTTCTAATTCTGAGTGAATAAAAAGTGTTATATACCTTTAATACCTTTAATTGTCCGCCTCATCAGTAAAGATGTTATGTGGTGTAGCCGATCTCTTTGAACCAAAGACAAAACTATAATCAAGGTCGGCTTTAGAATGTTTGACACTGGTGTCTTGGAGGTTCCATTCACTATCGGTTGTCTCTCTAATTTCATTCGATCGATCTTATGCTGGATAGGGCCTCTCTGACGAAGCTTTCCGTTTTGTCATCTCCACCATCATTCTTTCTCTTTGAAGAGGAAACATTTCTACCCTTTGTTTTGGACTTGGATTTGGAATCGGAGCAATAGGCCTAGATTAACCCTTGGAGTGTAATGGCATTTTTAAAAAATCCAACGTCATCAATAATCAAAATAGTGCAACTATGTGGTCTTGTGGTATAACACTCTCTTCATTAGAGGGTGTCTTGGGATCGAGTCCTGCTCTGAGCGGCGCATAACTGAGTCCTTGGAAGAAGACTCTTAAACCACATTATCTAGCCGTACCCAGGTGTAAAATGAGTATCAGGCCATTAACAGCACTGTCTCTGTTGGGAAAATGATAATATCTCTTTACAGGCACCATGTTCCGCCCTACTTGTTGGTTATTGCTGCTGGCCAGGGACCCTTTGCAAAGTGCCCTGACCGCGTTTACTGGATATTGCGCTATATAAATGCTCAATGTTGTTTTTTTAGTTTTGTTGTTTTTTGTTTGCTTGTTTGTTTGTTTGTTTGTTTTTGTTTGTTTAGCTTTTTCTTTTAAAAAATAAATAAATCAAAAGATCTTTGTTGATTGTTGGACAGGATGGGTAGGGGTATGATATCAGGATAGCATCAGATGGACATGTCATGGGGATTACGTGATTTAGTAGGGTGATTGTCATGATCGAGCTTTGTTATTTTAAATTAATAGAGATAGGGAGAACAGGTGATCGGCGTATTATCTTTTTAAATACCCAATCGTTATTTCGTACATTATATTTACTAGTAAAGCATAACCGGGAGATAATAGGCTTGAAGTTCAGTCGCATCGTGACTTTAGAAATTGACAATTATTTAGCAGCTGTGATATTTATGGATGCTCAAAATTATAGAGTCCAATGTCAATACAACCCTATTAACAGTAAATTGAAATAATGATTTTGTAGTTAAAAACACAATCATTCTTTCTAATCCACGAAAACAAACTATACATCATTTACATGACGTGTTTTTGATTGCTTGAAAGTACGTCTCCGTCTCCCTTAAACTCTGAACTAACATCAGAGGTTTGATCATCTTGAGACTAAAGAATAAGAGGGCGCGCTTATCTCTGAAGTTGACATCAGAGGTTAGACCAGCGGATTGGCAAAAACGCTACCTCAGAGGTTTGATCAACTTGCCATCGATATCTTATTTAGCGACATTGTGTCACTTGTGACATTAGACCGATCACACCATTACTTATGTCACAAGCAATACCAAATTGCAATTTCGACAATATATCATTAATTTCAGTCAAACCAGTGTAATAACCTCAGGTAAATATGGAATTTAACTATATTTCAGAAACAAAAGACTTCAAAAATAGAAATATACATGGAAAATAGAGCCTCTGAATGTGACTTGTGACATAAGACCGGTGACACCATTACTTATACTTATGTACAAGCAACACCAAAACACACTTTCGTCCGTACTATATCATTATTTTCAGTCAAAAAGCATAATAACCGCAAATCAGATGACCATCCAAACCAACAGTCAATTATGCTAAAATGAAATTCAATAATATGTTAAGAAACTAAATACTTTCAAATTGGAAATATACTTAGAAATTAGTAATACCATTGTTGCTATTACTTGGGTCAAAATCGGCACTAGAACGCAATTTTGCCTCAATAAATCAAGAATAGCAATTGAACAAATGTAATACTGTCTGTTAAAATGGAATTCAATGACAATTCAAGTTTTGAAGAACATGAAAACAGAAATACATTAGAAACTTCAAACTTAAGTGTCAACTGTCACATTTTAACCAATGACACCAATGGTCACAAAAAGTACCAGAAGTCACACAAACTCTAGATAAATATCAGCTATGGTAATGAATTCATGTAACCAGACGATAACATCACCCTACTGCTCAAATCTGCTTGTTTGTAGTAATTTAGTGTGTTAATAGTAAAACAAATCAAATTTCCTGACAACCCTTCTATTTATCTGGATTCGTCAAAAGCTTAAGTTTTGTCTTTTTCTTGATTCATACAACCCTGAAACATAAAAAAATTAGAATTACAAGAAATGACTAATTGTGTCAAAATCACAGTCTCAGATGAGATGTCATAATATCATATTTGTAAATAGAATAACAGATGAAAACATAATTTGTTGGTGGCATTTTGTAATATCCAATATCAAGTGTTGCTTGTGACAAAGTAAAATAGCGATGACACCGAAGTTCAACTTACCTTTTCTGCATGGAGCCACGCTGGAAAGGCAACTGAAAGTGCTGCACTTCAAAGGCTGGTAAAAAGGGTGGATCAAAATTGCGAATCGCCATTTAACGAAACAAACTTCCACGTGTTCACGCATGCCGTGTTGCTTGTGACAAATGATACCAAAACCAATAAACCTCAATATCAGCAAAACGGAATACATTTACTCCAAGAATTGAGTTCAGAAGGAAAATCTATGCTTTTTTATCATAATAAAACATTTTATAACCATTAAATATGAGCTTTAAAGTTTCGTGTCGAGTCTTAGTATTGTGATGTGTTTGATGACACCAAAGGTCACAAGCAATACCAACTTTTTAAGAACTCTATATGAAACTTAATCAGATATGTAATATACTGCAATTGCGTTTAAAAGTAAATTTTGACTTTATACTATTAGTCAAATTTCAATCATGTGAGCTAAAACATCACATTTAATTTCTATATGCTTTCTAAAAAGGTGATGCGTTGACCTCGTTTTAAGCACATGCCAAACTGCATTCAAATTTGACTTTCAAGTTGTTTATTTCATATTCTGTTGAACAGAATGTGTTGAGCTATCTCATTTTATCTCTTCTTCATATTGTCAATTGATTACAAGCAACCCAATGAAAACAGCCCATAATTAAGTAAAAATCAAATTTTCTTAACACTGGTATCAGACGGGCACCTTTTGACCTTGGCTCATATATATATATATATATGAGAGAGAGAGAGAGAGAGAGAGAGAGAGAGAGAGAGAGAGAGAAAGAGCGGAGAGACACAGAGAGAGAGAAGGAGGGGGAGAGAGAGTTCAAAGATAGAAAGAGAGAGAGTGGTAGAGAGAGAAAGAGAGAGAGGAGGAGGAGGAGGATGAGGAGGGAAAGACTAAATTAATACGTAATTAAATCTCCATATATTTTATAACCAACGATTTCGGCAACCTGATTTGTTAGTAAACACTACACAGTACGCTGTAATAGTCGGTTGCACTTATTAGCAGCAACAGCATCAAAAAGCTTTTTAACATTTTTTTTTTTCAAATTCAAGATTTTCACGGTTTCCCCCGGGATTACTAGTCACTACATGTCCATTTCGCATTGTGCAACGCGCCTTTTACCAATCTATTTGTGAAAGCAGTCTTACAAGATATGTAAAGCCAGATACCCATTCCAGAGGGGTAATATGAGTAAAATACCTTATAAAAGGTCAAAACACAGAGAGAAAAAAGTGAATTCAACCTTCTGGTCACTCACCATGATATGCGTCGCTAGTGCTTAACTTAAATGCAAGGCAAGGATCACCCCAACATGGAACCGAATGATGACGGCATACCCGGCTTATACGCATCTAGTTCCGAGAGTCCAAAGGCAGAACTGAATCCAATTCTTCCATTGTCCCAAAAAAAAAGGGTCTCCTTCCCCACCCCCACCCCTTCCAGCCGGAGTACATTTCAGTCAACCAGTATCTTACCCTCATTTCGTTGCCCATTTGGTGTGGGTTTCAAAGACAAAGGACATTGAAAACTAGTTGAGAAATAAACCAAAAAATTAGGAATTCATATGCGTCATAAAACATCTCGTAATCCAGAACACTTCATGTATCACTAATCTAGTTTATTTTACAAACACAAAAAAATTCAAACAAGGAGGGTCAGGAAACAAGAATTCGCAATAAAGATATGCACTTCCCCAAAACTTAACGACAATCGGACAACCTGGTGTAACAATAAATGACTAAATAAATAAAAAGGAATCACCAAAGGCTGGCAAAATAAATCTTTGTGCTTAATTTCCGCTACGTGCAAAAAACGCTGCATTTCACAAATCGTGGGAGGCAAAGTCATATTGGAATTTGTCAATAATGGACAGGTCTGTTGTACTCTGGCAAAACTAATTCTAAAAACAGTTTGGCCAGAAAGGTTATTTCAAATGGATCAATTCTGAAACTCAAAGAAATGTTTATGGTTTAAGACATTTCAACAAGTTGTCATCATTTTAATCGACCAATATTTGAAGTTAAAGTTTCCTGGCCAAATTGACAAATAAATAATTGTTTAGTCAGAGCACATCATTTATTACCACCATAATTTAATAGCCCTGCTGTTGGTCAAGGTATCTACCTGGGGTGGCAAAATAATGCTAAAAAGTATGAGCAGATCTTTCAGTTAACAGCGTGCTCGAAATGGACGAGCATATTAATGTACTTACAAGAGTTTCCTGTCATATTGTATGGAGAGGGAAAGATACCTGCCAACTACAAGAATTAAAGCTGAAGTAATGGTGGTATGGCTTACTGTCTTAATGTTCTAAGTTCCGAGGTTTCGGATTGCGTGTTTATTGACAATTACTAATGATTTGGAAAGAGCTATAACCTGACACTGTTCCCCACCACACAAACGTCGCACTTGTACATCTTCAATAACAGGACTATTATAAAAGATTGTGTTAAGAAGTTACAAGCTCTTGAGATGAAATGATGTCGAAAGATCATGAGTCCTCCTCGAACATCAAATTACAAGCCAAAAAACACTCGGAGGATTTGAAATGAGCTAAATTAGCGAAGGAAATTGACACAGAAAGAGGCTGAGAGTTGGTCGCAATGCCATTGACAGAATGGCGTGCAGAACATCCGTTTGGGAGATTAACATACAAAAAAGATACAATATGAGATACATGAAGTTGTTTCTGATGATTCACAAATACAATATTATGAATATCTACCCGATTAGTAATTTCCTTTCCGCAATCGTGAACCTTTCTCAAACAAGCTGTGTTACAATGCAGTGGTTCACTAGATGCTCCGCGTTCTCCGCTCGGGCCGTTTACTGAGAGCAAATGCGACTTTGTGATCTTGTGGTATGACCCTCATCTCCAGAGTCAGATTATTGGCTCCAGCCATGCTGCAGCCGTGCAAAGTTGACTCCTTGGAAAAGACTCTCTACTAACAATTTTTCATCGCAGTCAGATGTAAAATGAGTACCTGGCCATTAACAGCATCTCTATATTTTTTTCTTAATGGAATAGCGCCTTACTGGAGTCTTGTTTCGTTCGTTTACACCAGGGGAGCAAAATGTGGCATTGGAATGGATTGAATTGGTTTGGATCTAAATTTCGTGTATTCCTTGGAAGGTATGATATTATCACAAGCATCATCAAGTTGGAAGGCCAGAAATGTACCATCTCGAGTTATTAGGATTGTTTTGTTTTGTTTCTTGGGTTTTTTTTTTATTGTTGTTCATTTTTGTTCGTGTGTCTGTGTGTGTATGTTTTGTTTGTTTTTTTTTTGTTTTGTTTTTTTGTTTGCAAGGGGGGGGGGGGGGGGTATTTTTTTTATTTTGTTTGTTCGTTTTTTGTTTTTTGTTGTTTTTTTTTTTGGGGGGGGGGTTTGTTGATTTTTTTTTTGATTTTTTTTTTTGGGGGGGCGGGGGGGGGGGGTAATTTCCTTTATCGATTGACTGATGTTCAAAAGTCGTTTAATGCGTCTACGTTTCAGGCTATTTAACAAGTTGGTATAAAGTTTTAATTTGTTTGTTTTTGTTTTATGTTGGGTCTTTTTATGTTTTGATTTGTTTAGTTTTGTGTTTTTCTGAAGTTGACCCTGAACCCCCGTTGTAGTATCGATTTGAAATTTTTTTAACATCTATTACACTGACACTGCTTTCTAAAGTTTTGCATACGAAATATGGAATTCCCCTATCTATATTCTATTTAGCTGGTCACGTGAATTTATTACACAAAAATTACATGGTAAGGCATTTCTAGCAAAGTATGAAAAAAAAAAAAAGAAAATTGGTGATGACCAGATCCAAGCCCCCGTCCCGTGGTCTAGCGAACTGGAACCCTATAGAGTATGAAGACCTAGCAAAATGCAAGCAGTTGGCATCATCTGATCGCATAAGGAAAAATAGATGTAAATACGAAATACATTATTTTACATTTTTTCCCTTCATGGGAGTCTATGAAGGATAGGATGGTCTTTGATAATTTAGTTTTTGATCTCTCCAGAAGTTCGTCACTAGACGGATGTATTGAAGGTAATGGCACTCTCGTTTATGAAAAACAAATCGGAGCAACTTAAAAAACGATATACATGTAATTGATACGGTTAAAAATAAGTTATACTTTTTGAAATTCTTGACATCTAAATTAAACACTTTAAAAGCTGAGCTTTCTAAAGTCACTTTCGCGTGGTTCCGAGCAACCTTTTATATTGTGACTTATGCCGAACACTGGTTTTAATTTAATATAGTTGAACGACATTATACCCCAACTTATGTAGGTCATATTATAATAAATAAATTGAATAAAATTCCCTTTATTCATCCCTGAGAGAACAGTTTATTTATGTAGGATATATTCCAAGGGAAGACTGTGATAACCCAGCGTCAACGGCTGTGCAACGACGCAAAGTGAACTAAGGCTAGGTGACTTGCTCAAGGACACACAACGTGACGAGTAGTCGAACTTGATACCTTTCGGGTACGAAGCAAAGACCATTACCGCTGAGCCACGCTGTCCCTAGGTGTAATGTACAACTATATTATCAAAATGTAATCAAACAATATTATAAGAGTTTTGTACATTTCTGAAAACGTGTACACTCAAAAAAAAAACGAAAAGAGGAATCGAAACTTATGGAAACAACCACGCATTGCCGAAATTCTTTTCTTTTTTTTTTCTTTTTTTTTTTTCTTTCTTTTTTTTTTTTTTTTTTTTTTTTTTTTTTTTTTTTTTTTTTTTTTTTTGTTATTGGGAGACAAAGTTTTCGTTGTGGATCGGTTAATATAAAATCTGACGAAAGGTATTATAAATATGTTTCAACTTGTCTTTTCAAAAATGTCAATGTCCCTTCAATGTCTTTATTCGTGTTTTTTTAATTAAGTATTTTAAACATAATTCATAGCGATCAAAAAGGAAAATCGACGTGTTTGAACAATCTAATATGATTCAAAAGTAATTCAGCGTACAGAGAACAAAAATATCCATTTAACCATTTAACTGTCATACTCTGTAAAAAAAATTGGGCCAGAAAACTGGCGCTTCAAATATCGATCGATTTAAATTACCCTCACCTCGGCAAAGACTCTCGAACCTGGGACCTCGTGAGGTCTTCCTTAGTCCCAGGTTTGAGATTTTTTTTTTGCCAAGACGAGGGCCATTTAAATGGATGGATGTTTGAAGGACCAGTTTTCTACCCAATTTTTTATAAACGTGTCTTTCCAGAGCACAGAGGTTAACTGGTTACGGCAACTTCAGTTGTCTTATTTCCAAGATGCTGCTGATCAACTAAATTATGGCAGAGACGAAGAAAATAAAACCTGCTGAAACAGTTTCACGCTGGCCGTAAGTGTTGTGAAAAGTAGCGAAATTGAATGTAGACACGTCTTAATGTAGCCTGTACGTTAGTAAGGACGATTTATGCCTGCCTGCTCACACCCACTTTACTCTTGTTCCGTTATTGTAATTAGACCGTGCACGCATCTATGCATGTTTTTCTTTGTGGGTTGAAGTGGCTGCCGACAGCTGCCTGTCCCACTCATCTCGCTTCATTCAAGAGATGGACATTCCAAAACACTTGACCTTCTTCTAACCTTATCTTGTTCCTTTTATGATTCTTTTTGCTTCTATCTCTTAAATGTTTTTTTTTTTCCAGGCAGGAGTGGCTGATAAAAGATATTAAATAATTTGGTATTAATATTCTTTTTTCGTTTGCTTCTTAAAATTATGTGAATAGGATTTCATCCGATATGGTATAAATATAACAAAAATTAGAGCATTTATATAGGGCATTATCCACTGAACTTGCTTAAAGCGCTTTAAAAGAGGTCCCAATCCAACAGCAACACTAAACATGTCGGACGAAACAGTATGCATCTAAAAAAATTCCGACAGAGACAATGCTATTACGGCCAGGAACTCTTACGGTGAGAGAATGTAAGTAAAGAGCCTTATCCAAGGACTCAACTGTGAGTCGCACAGAGCGGGGCTCGAACCCTGGACCCTACGGTTAGAAGTGTCATACAACTAGACTATAATAATATATCGATAATAATATTTCTTGCCGTGATGTTTATGGTTTGAATCTACAATCGCCGCCTTTGTTGTTATCCATTCCTGGAAGGGAATATTTATATAGAAGGAGCGAAATTGACAACTACTACTACTACTACTACTACTACTACTACTACTACTACTACTACTACTACTACTACTACTACTACTACTACTACTACTACTACACTACTACTACTACTACTACTACTACCTATACTACTACTACTACTACTAACTACTACTACTACTACTACACTACTACTACTACTACTCACTACTACTACTACTATACTACTACTACTACTACTACTACTACTACTACTAACATAACACTACTCAAACCTACATACCAATACTACTACTACTACTACTACTACTATACTACTACTACTACACTACATACTACTACTACTACTAATACTAACTACTACTACTACTACATACTAATACTACTATCTACTACTATATCTACTAATACTACTATACTACTATTATACTATAACTACACTATACTACTACTACTACTACTACTACTACTACTACTACTACTACTACTACAATACTATATACTACTACTACTACTTACTACTACTACTACATACTACTACTACTACTACTACTACTACTACTACTACTACTACTACTACTACATACTACTACTACTACTACTACTACTACTACTACTACTACTACTACTACTACTACTACTACTACTACTATACTACTACTACTACACTACTACTACTATACTACTACTACTACTACTACTACTACTACTACTACTACTACTACTACTATACTACTACTACTACTACACTACTACTACTACTATACTACTAACTACTACTACTACTTACTACTACTACACTACTACTACTACTACTACTACTACTACTACTACTACTACTACTACTACTACGATAACAAAGACGACCACGACGACGATGGCAACAAAACAGACAACCTCAAGACCAATAACAAAACCAAATCAATGCGTAAAAGGAAGTACACTCCGCTGTAACAAAGAAAAAAAAGACATTGTAGAAACAAACAAACAAATCAAACATACAAATGAGTCGTTAAAACAACAATAACAAAAAGCGACGGCATAATCTGAAAATAAATATTGCCCTTATTATAGATACATCAGTAAATCTCCAAGAATTATTTCAAGATAAACCGTTGGCCTTTGTTGTTTCATATTCGAAATGGAATCGACTGTCTATAGAAAATTGAAATCCTCCATGACGCTCCGCCTCATAAAGATGTCAAGAATGATAATCCCACTCTTAGCTTGCTGATTAACCGTAATATTATTACCTTTGATCCTTGATCTGATGTTGGATAATTAATTTGATGTTATACGAAGAGAGAGTTTTTATAGAAATGGGTGACGGGGAGAGGAGGAGACGAAGAGGACGATGATGATGATGATGATGATGATGATGATGATGATGATGATGACGACGACGGCAACGACGATATTATAGACGAAGGAAAGAAGGAAGAGGTGGATGAGAAGGTGATTATGGAGGAAAGAAGATGAAGATACAGAGGGGAAAAGTAGCTAAAGGTAAAAAGGTAAAAGGCAAATCAAAAATAGATCACTGCAACATCAATGACTCTGACATAAATTGGCTTAGCTTATATTGTTTTTGTTTTGTTTTTTAAATTTGTCGCAAGAAACGTTTACGTCCAAATATCAATCGATTGTGATGACCCCAACTATATAATGAAGAAAACAAAGCTGTCATACACTTTTTAAAAAATTTTGGTTATATTGTTCTCTCTTTTTCTATTATTTGTGTTTTTATTTTATTTATTTATTTATTTTTTTTTGGGGGGGGGGGGTTGTTTGTTTTTTATTTGTTTTTGTTTGGGGGGGGGGGGTGTTTAATACGTTTTACAAATTTGGAAAACAAATGGTTTCCCTTATCATACACCTCTTTACTATCGTATCCAGAAAAAGAAACGTGTATTTTAAATTTTGCCAAGCAAACTCGCAATTGTTGATTTATCATAATTTGATTTTTAAAAATCAATTAATTATGAATAATTGTTTAACTTCATATTTTGGTTGGCACTTTTTAAAAAGCAGTCCAGATATGAGTTTAAGAGCAGGAGAAAGAGGAAGGGAAGGAGGAGAGAAAGGACGGACGAGATAGAGAGAGAGAGAGAGAGAGAGAGAGGGGGGGGGGAGGGAGAAAGGCAGAGAGAGAGAGGGAGAAAGAGAGGGAGAGAGAGAGAGAGAGAGAGAGAGAGAGAGAGAGAGAGAGAGAGAGTTCAAAAAGCATCATTAAGTGATATCACATTTACCTGACATGATTTTAAGCCTTTTATTTCAACTTTGGCCTCGAATCCTATCATTGTTACCTTCAACACCAAGGAATGCTATTTACACCCAAAAAAATTAGAATACTCTAGAAATAAACCCAAAAGTAAAATATTTGACAAAATGTCAAGACACCCCAACTAATGAGCTATAAAGTAAATGGTGATGCTTCCATTCTATCCGATTATTGTTATTCAATAACACGCTAACGCGTTAAAATAGAAATTTGACAGGACCATCAATATCACCAGATTAAAATGGCTGGGTGGGGGTTGATTTAGTATTCGATGTTTTTGTTGGGTTTTTTTTTTTTATCAAGGGGTATTGAGATGCTTGCGGCACTACTGGGTCATTTCAGCTTAGTAAAAAGGAATATTATGGGGTCAAACATTGTTGATCTGTTGTTAAAAACACAAAATAAAGCTTAAGACGAAGGGGACTGGTTCAGATAAGGAATATAAATAGATGTAGATCCCCAGAAAACTATATCTATTTGTCAAGTCTGAGGTTACTTAAGAGTCCCACCCATTCACAAGACACAATCCCGCTATGAAGGATTCATTCAAAAGCTTACAAAAATAATATACTACATGTTCTTATCTAAAGGATATAATGTTACATAAATAGCTGATTTACTTGGAAAAAACATACCTGGTTCTTTTTTCCCTTTTTTGCGATATTATATTGCGCTATTCAAATTATGAATTAACTTTCATGTTAACAACGTTACAATTACGATAACTTCACGCATAATCCATGATGTTTTTTGCAAGATGACTTAATATACCGGGTGCTAAAAAAAAATGGAAACGTTTAAAAGCCTGTAGCCGCCAGATGATGCACGTCTAAAACTCATTTCAATCAAACCCATTTATTGAAAATTATGTATACACTTCTTCGGGAAAATATGTTAAACAATTTTAATTCCACGAAACGGCATTTTTATGTTATAGAAGATTTGGGACGGATGTAGGTAATTCTCAATTTATTATATGATCTGTGGATCACCCATTTTGTTTTATTATGACTTTGCGTACGCTTTTTATCGGTGATGCAATTGATTTTCTAATGCTTGAATAGTCATTCGATACCATGCATTTTGATTTGACTCTTTTAACTCTGCTTCTGTGTAAAGAAATGTACGACTCTTATAAACCATGTTGGGCTTCATTGACTAAATGTTGTAGTCGATTGAATTCAGGACTCATTGGAGGCTATTCAATTTCTAAAGCGCTTTGGGCACATTCAGTGGATACTGCGCTCGCTATAAAATCTCTAGTTTATTCATCCTTAGAAATAACTTCAATGCCATTCTCTCCTCAGTAAGACTGCGTAGTGTCATTAGTGTGGGAAGCAGCCTCGTCTTATTGAAAAAAAATTATAACTAATCAGGTCTGAGTGAAACAAGTCTAGAATAATTTTTATTTTCTCTAACAATGTTACATAATTTTGTACGTTCATTTTTGTGGTTGATGTGTCAATGAAATATAATCGTGTCTTCCCCTGCCAACTTACTCCAGAACCCATTTTAAAAAAATAGAAAACCCATTGCTTTCTTGGTAATATCTATTCAGTGAAAAGTCTCGATATGTTTGACCGTTGACAATATCATAATGAGGGTTTCTAGCCAACGCTAAAAACAAGAGGCAAGTTTAGAAAATTTTAATATCGTGATTTTTTAACTACTTTTGTATAACCGTCATAGTTTCTTAATCAATAAAAAGTGGATTTTAAATTAGATTTGGAAAGTATTAACTTAGGTCTTGTTCTTGTTCCTTGTATATTTTCGAATGCGTCTAATTTTTCTGCTTTGTATTGAAACAACGCCATATTTTTAAAACTTAGTTTCCCCCGCACGGTGGTCACTCGTTGTTGCAGCAGTGTCGATAATATTCATGTTGTCATTACCTATTTCAAATACAAGAATAAGAAAGAAAGAATTGGAACAACAAGTGTGTTTGTTGCTGGGACGTAAAATAAGTAAAATACAGTCCTTCAAAGCTATGAGGCCCATAAAGCGGACGGAGTTTATCCCGGATTTTAGAGCAAGAAACGGACAATAGTAATTGCTTGCTACCTTTTGGATAGGATGCTAGTCTTATCGTAAAGTACTTTTCGTCAGCTCAAACAGACCCAGCTACCAATCACTGCAGGGTGGACAGAAAAGGGGGGGGGGTCCCTTTGAATGTGAAGCGAGTGCTCTACCAACTGAGCTATTGAGACCCCTTAAACGTATTACGGTTGGTTGTTTATTATTACGAGTGTCCATAATGTTCATGAATTGATTCGAACACAAGAGAGAGAAAGAAAACAGAGAGAGGTGGGAGAGAAAGTGTATGTGTATCGCTTGGATATCTTATCCACTAAATCATAATATCGAGTCTACAGGGTGGTATAGAAAGTGTTGAGATCAAAAGTAGACTTGACACGGAGAAATTTTTCCACGCCTCCTTTAATTCAAAAGGTGCTAGATCAAACTAATGACTTTTGGGGTGGGAGGAAGATTATAAGGTATGGCTTTGATGACAGAGGTTAGGCTATTTACGTCGACCTGGGTTTAATAACAAGCTAAAGATATGGAAGGATGTCTGTCGAAAAAAATAGAGAGGAGAAGAAGGAGATGGGATAGAAATAGCTCGGATTTGATATAGTTGTTGTTGTTGCTATTGTAGGTCTTGTTGTCGTTGTCGCTGTTGTTGTTGTCGCGGATGTATGTCTTGTTTTTTTTCGCTGTTGTTCTTGTTGTTGTTTTTGATGTCGAATTTGTTTAGATGTCCAGATAGTAGTAGTAGTAGTAGTAGTAGTAGTAGTAGTAGTAGTAGTAGTAGTAGTAGTAGTAGTAGTAGTAGTAGTAGTAGTAGTAGTGGTGGTGGTGGTGGCGGTGGTGGTGGTGGTAGTAGTAGTAGTAGTAGTAGTAGTAGTAGTAGTAGTAGTAGTAGTAGTAGTAGTAGTAGTAGTAGTAGTAGTAGCAGTAGTAGTAGTAGTAGTAGTAGTAGTAGTAGTAGTAGTAGTAGTAGTAGTAGTAGTAGTAGTAGTAGAAGTAGTGGTAGAAGAGGTGGTAATTGTAGTGGTGGTAGTAATAGTAATAGTAGTAGTAGTAGTAGTAGTAGTAGTAGTAGTAGTAGTAGTAGTAGTAGTAGTAGTAGTAGTAGTAGTAGTAGTAATAGTAGTAGTAGTAGTAGTGGTGGTGGTGGTGGTGGTAGTAGTAGTAGTAGTAGTAGTAGTAGTAGCAGTAGTAGTAGTAGTAGTAGTAGTAGTAGTAGTAGTAGTAGTAGTAGTAGTAGTAGTAGTAGTAGTAGTAGTAGTAGTAGTGGTGGTGGTGGTGGTGGTAGTAGTAGTAGTTGTTGTTATTGTTGTTGTTGTAGTTGTGTTATTGTTTTATGCTCCTGCTGTTGTTGTTGTTATTTATGTTGTTGTTGTTGTTCCTTTTGTTGTTCTTGTTGTTGTTATTGTTAATGTTTAGATTTTTGTTCCTGTTGTTTATGTTGTTCCTGTTGTTGTAATCCTGAAGTTGTTGTTGTTGTTGTTGTTGTTGTTGTTGTTGTTGTTGTTGTTGTTGTCTCTGTTGGTTTTTTAAAATCAAAAACGAATGTTGACAGTGATGTAGTTTTCTTGTGAATTATATTGTTGCTATTGGTATTGATGTCGTGATGAGCAGGCCACATGAAACCAAAGTTCCGGTTTATACAGTTCAAGCCACCGCTTGAGACTCTTTTTGTACTGCACTCTCACAATTTCTGACATTGCCTACCGCCAGGAACTTATTCACACGCGCGTTGAGTGAGGCAATGTGTATAACGTGTCTTATCCGAGTAGAAAATGCCGGGGTCATAGTGCTGTGGTCGTTGACACCAATCTAGTCAGTGACCACGCTCAATGTCGATTGACAATCTTACAGGGGAAACCACTTTCCCTCTAAGCCACCGCCAGAAAATACAAAGATATTTAGTTAAATTAATGAGCGGTTTGGATCTAATTATTAAGAAAGTACTTCAAAAAATTGATTTTGAGATTTTGGTTGAAAACTATATTTTATTGTCTTAGAAATAATATTATTGAAGTCTAACTTCTTAAAATAGACTAAAAAGACACGAAAAACACAGTCGAAAAGGGCACAGGTAGTGAGAAAAGTGTGAAAAACGGAAAGCTATTTTTTATTTTCTCAACATGTCATTTTTCTAAGGGTATGGGAGACTGAGTTAAATGTTACTCAGAATCTATTCCATGAAATTGTCTGAAAAATTCCAGTTAGAGAGATAATGTATTATGTCATCATAGAAAGATTTTTTTTGATAAGGCATGTGTATTCTGAATTATAATCCAAATTATAAATTTTTAATGTCAATTTTGTCATAACATTTTGATTCTCAACTTTGTAATGTTCTAATAAAAATTCCATAACCCAAAACTGTAAAATCTCTCTATGGTGACACATAATGATACAATGTTGATTAGAGGGAAGAATATGGAGGTCATTCCTATTTTAGTTTTTGTGAAACGTTTGCCACAAGATTGTTATATTTTTTTTATGCCAGACCCCCAAATAGGTCGCAAAACGGGTTTTTTTTTTAACTTATAATGATGACACAGAATGATTAAAACCGTCCAAACAGGTAATTACTTTTTATAGAAAAGACCCAAACCGCCCCTTAATCACAGTGAAAACGATCATTAGTTTTCCACATTTCAATATTAACAAATGGCCCAGAGGGGACTTAATCCGCACTATTATCTCGGTAATATAGAAATGTGGGTGCAGACGTCGTGATATTTTGATCCTATTTTCTTCAGGCACTCTTTTATTCTCCTTTTAAACATCAAAATGAATAGGACAAATCAAATGGTCTCTTTCTTAACATCGACCAGATAACCGGACAACAACCATGGAAAAACGTAAATTTGATCAGAGTGAAATTGAATATACAACAGTCTCCAACCTCGGGTTGTCTTGGAACAGAGGAGGAATTATAAAAGACTATAAAAACTTTACATCAACCTTCAAGTCATAGTTTTGCTGATTATGTTAGACAAGAACTAATCATCGGAGTGGTTTATAGTCCTAATATTTCTCATCAATTATTTAATTTGGTAATAGGTGGCCATTTTTCCCTGTGGACTCCTAGGCTTGTAACGCCATGCAATACTAAAACAAAAGGTGAAAATGAAAAGGCTTCGAATGGGAACATTACAGACAATGGACGTTTTGGGTACAAACCCTTCGTCAAGCTAACGAAGGATTTGTATCCGAAACGTCTTTTGTACCCAAATCGTCAATTGTCTGTACTGTTCCCGTCCGAAGCATTTCCATTTTCACCATTTCGTTAGTATTTTAGGAGCCTTCGCCACCCTCTATACAATCTTCACACAGTAATCAGTAGAGAAGAAAAATTAACATCAAGCTGAAGCGATTGCAAAATCGAATTTTAAAAGTATGATTCGATTACAAAACATAATTCACACCCCTAGTTCTAAAATAAACCTCTTCATATTCGTGAATTTAAATAAGTACGACTAAAAAGTTTTCACACGTGTGAACATAATCTGTTATTTTACAGGATCCGTACAATATCGAGAGACAACTTGTGAGAAAGAGCTGTGTTACAGTTAGAAATAAGCTGTTCTAATTTACAATCTACATAGTGTTATTTTCCACCGACAACGAGACTAATCAGGAAAAGTGTTGTCGATTCTATTTCTATCTTTGATCGCACGTAGAAATAGAAGCTTAATTGACAGAACTATTGCAGATAAAAGAAAACAGATCAAGCATCTCAACATCTAACTCATCTTCAAAAAATAGTAAATTAGAGGGCGTGTCGTTGGAGGGCTACTGAATCGGTGTTGCTAACATTTTCCTGGACATAAGTCAGACAGATGGAGATAAAACGAAAGTGGCGTAGTATGATAAAGTTGCAATTAAGGCAAAGAGAAAAAAAAAAAGAAGGAAAATAGAAACCGGAACAGGATGAGTATTCCCTAACAGTATAATCATATTTCAAATTGCTCTTAGTTACATAAACATCAGAATTAAAAGCCTGATTCGGAGGACCTAGGTTCAAACCCACGAGGTGGCACTAATTTTTTTTAAAAGTAAGAAGGCACCTTTGAGTCATGATCGTAAGAAGTTAAGGACCAAACACTTATTCAAGGATATATATATATATATATATATATATATATATATATATATATATATATATATATATATATATATATATATATATATATATATACTCGAACTTGTATGGGACCCCATAAACCGTCTTAGACAGTTGGCCGCATTGTGCAAGTCAGATATTTCTGCGAGTTACATGTTCTATAAATTTTACATGAAACTGGTCCGAGTCCCAACTATAATTAATTGCATGCTTTTGATCCCGTCTTTCTCCCCCCCTCTCTCTCTCTCTCTCTCTCTCTCTCTCTCTCTCTCTCTCTCTCTCTCTCTCTCTCGCTCTTTCTCTCTCTCTCTCTCCCTCCGTTCCTCCCTCCCTCCCTTTCCCTCCCATCTCTCTCATTCTCTTTAAAATTCCAGCTCTTTGAATGATACGTATTAAGGTAGTCCTCCAGAGCCAAAGACCCATGATGCCAGTTGTTCTCCCAATTTATTTTGTGTTAAACGAACAATAAAAATTGGTTGCTAATCTTTGAATTTGACATTAGTCTATTCCTCCAGATCTGGCAGACCCAGCTACCCTGGGGGACAGGGCGTAATCATCGTTAACGTATAGCCTGAAACTAGAACCCACTAGGACTTGTAGTTTGACGTCATTTTCTCTGTTTTTGCACCGTCTAGTGAGTTGTTGTTAGTAGTGCTCAAGGAAACAAGTGATCCCATTGGTTGACCTATTGAATACAACTCACGATTTATTTTCTTTTAGGGCATAAGACTTGTCTTTTGACGTCATTTTTTGGTCAGTGGCAGGCTATAAGTTTACGATGGCTACGGTAAGGGGGTCAGAAAAAAAACTCTGCTTTATCCAGGATCGGTTCCGTTTCCTTTTATGTGTAAAATGAGTACTCTACCGAGGGTCTAACAGGACTCCCGATTACACTTAGGGCACGTCTTATTCCAATTGAGTATTATAATGATCATCTCAACTCAATCAACGTTGTTTGACTCTAATAAACTCCTACATTTGATCTAAAATAGACCTTGGTCTTTGATGTGTGAATTTTAAAAAAAGTATTTTTCAGCACAATCAGTACAGGTGTGTTATTTACCAACTCAGTGTAATGGTTTGTCATTTAGCCTACGGGTGTGATCGTCTGGACAAGCATACAGTAAAACATTAAATTGCGGATGGAGATGCGATACTCGAGTAGGTCCTCACGCACAGTATCAAAATTGAGGAAAATAGCACTCACCCAGGTTTCATGAAGACGCGGGCGAAATGAAGTTTGGCTTTCAAATCCACATTAAGCACTTCCTTTAAGTAATCCTGTGGAAGAAATTGGAACATATTTATACTTACAAATACATCGTTATTATTATCCTTAACAACACAAAACTAGAAAGAAAACATCTACTGGGGTCTTGAGGTCCATGAAGCCAGAGTTTATCATGGTTTCTGTAGCGTGAAATAGACAATAGTGATTGCTTGATACCCTTTGAAAAGGACGCGTCTATCGCAAAGTACTTTCCATCATATCTAAATGACCCAGCTACCCAATCACTGCTGGGTGGATAGAGTGGGGGCCAGAAAAAAAAATCTCAACTTCACACGGGATCGAACTCAGTCTATTTGCTTGTGAAGCGAGTGTTCTACCAACTGAGTTACTGGGACCCCTTAGAAAACTGCTGAAACTGCAATGTTAAATGACTTTCCCGACACAAAATTTTATACCAACTCAAGTAAGTCCAGGCCAAGCAAATAATATTTAAATCAAATCATCTTAAAATATTTTTAAATAAAAAAAGAAAGGAAACGAAAATGAATGTTTTTAAAATCAGAGTTAATTCTTTTCATACTATTTTTATTTCATGTCTTAATCTACAGAGACAGTCAAGGTAAAGGTGGTTAGAGGTTTTTAGTTATATTACTTTTTTAAAAACATGATTTGGAAAGAATTAATGAATTACAGAAGAAGAACGCAATCTCATAATATTTTACGAAGGATAACAATTCTCTTGATGAATACAATGTGTCTCTTTTAATCTTTCCCGATAAGATTTGGTCTTTTAGAGCTATAAGCCCTCAAGAGAAGAAGTTTATCCCCCGTTACAGTCCGTTAAACGAACAGATAAAATAGCTTGCTGGCTGGCCTTTCAACAGAGCACTGATTACTAAGTACTTTCCACTAAAATTAACAGACCCAACTACCAATAAAATGTTGAGTGAAGAAAGGGGTCAGGAAAAATCTCAACTGCGATCCCGACTTATACAAGTCCTTTGCTTGTGAAGTGAGTACTCTACCAACTGAGCTATCTGAGCCCTTTATTCCTGTTCCTGTCAATATTGCTTGAGCTAGGATATGGGAGACGGGATGAAATTACCTGATCTAATGACGTCGGCAACACAAAGGTCATATTCATGCTACGACGAGACGTGTATGGTGAGTAGCTACCTAGCGCTACGTGTGATGCTATGCGTAAGTAAAATATTCACAGCATCTGGATGCCAGATGAAAGATGCTAACAGACAAAGCTGATTTACCTTAAATGTTTATACTCTGATTGACATGTTATTTTGAAGAGAACTAATCACCTACATGGCGGTCTTAAAACAACAATAAAGAGCCGAGTGACGTCAACCTCATTAGCTCTCTACTTTCCAATAAAAGGATTGTATATGCCGCGTCTATGTAGGAGAAGTGGCAAATAGGAATAGACAAATAATATTATAGGAGTCAGATAATTTCCCCAAAGACATAAGTTGTCTGGTGCCACTTTTACCATGTTACAGTTGGGTTAAAGTTCCTGACAACTCGACAGATAGTAAGAAAATGTTTAAGTTTAAAGAAATAGGTAGTAGAAGAAGTGGTAGATTATATAGGGATAGATAGGTTTAGAAGGCAGGTATTAATCCCCATTAAAGCAGAAATACTTTAATATAAATCCACAGAATTGCTTCACACAATAACACGTTAACACATAATTAGCAAAAATGAATAATAGTACATTTTAATAAATTAAAGTTAGGCTATGGGTAGTTAATTTTCATCCCTTCATGGTCCATTTCTCAAATTATTATAATTGACACCTTATCTGTTTGGATGTGACTGGTGGCCAAAAAAAAAGCAATCTGAGACCCTGCAAAGTCCAAGATTTGAGAGTCTTTGCTAAGATAAGGGTCATTAAAATCGACT
>NC_088360.1:54897422-54934922 GCF_034508935.2 Berghia stephanieae | reverse complement strand
TAAAATCAAACGTCTATTAAGTTACAATCAAGCAATGCAATTTAAGCCAAAGAACTCGTCCTTCAAATATCGATCGATTAAAATGACCGTCGATATTGTTCTGTTGTTTTGTTTGGGGTTTTTTCTTTCTCTCCAGATTACCTCAATTAAGTGCACGGGCGTTTAAATGACTTACATAGTGTTGAAAGCGCCGTTAAACACCTAAAAAGAAAACATCAATCAAGTGCCACAGAAATTATAGGATAACCTCTATATCATTTTACAACAACGATGGCAACTTTTCGGTCACATACTACGCAGGGACAAAAACATACCAGCTAACCAAGCCATGTCGGGATACTTCCAAAAACACGGGAACCTTCTCAGAGGAAGACCGATCACAACACTCCCTGTAATCCTAAACAAAAACCTCACAACACTTGGACAAAGCATTAGTCTCATAACGGCAGGGGACCTTGAAAATCTGAGAACCCTAGCAGAGGACCGGCAATATTGGAGACACCTCACACAGGAAATACTGGAAACAGCCAAGGCGACCCGATCTTTCGGTCGAGACGCGAAAGGCATCTAAGTCAAGTCAAGTAAGTCTATGGACCTGTTGACTGACGGCTATGTGGTCTAGTGCTATGACACTCGCTTTCGGATAGGAAGATCCCGGGTTCGAGCCTCGCTCGGCGCATAGTTGAGTCCTTGGAAAAGACTTTACTCACATTCTCTCATCGTACTCAGGTGTAAAATGAGTACCTGGTCGTCAACAGCGTTGTCTCTGTCGGTAAACAAATTGTAATATCGCCTAATAGGCGTCATGTCTCGTTCTACATATTACGTGTTGCTGTTGGTCAGGGACCCTTTGTAAAGGGCTTTGAACACATTTAGCGGGTATTGAGCTATATAAAATCTCAAGTTAGGCAGACAGATTTCAACAACAAACAAACATGTGTGTAATTTTAGGGTTCATAACCAACCAGTCGGTGATTGAAAATAACACGAAGACTAACAACATGTCTGGATGGCAAAAAAAAAGTAGCGAAAAATAGTGTGGAGTTAATTGTCATATATAGGATACGTTTGATGTCACATGGCTGTTTTGTTGTCATTTTAAAGGAATTCGTTGGGGAGCGAAGACACAAATTCAAAATTAATCGGTAGTTTCAAGCTTTCTCAAGTATCTATTTATACATCATAGTGACGTACATTTGCGAAAAATTGCATATGCAACTGTTTTCTACACAATTTAACAAATATTTAAGTATCAATAACACATTTTATTACAAGTCGATTGGTGCTGTGCCATAATCTCATTAGTAAGATAATGATAATATTGATGGTAATGAACATGAAGGTGATGATGATGAAGATGATGATGATGATGATGATGATGATGATGATGATGATGATGATGGTGACGACAACAACGATGATGATGAAGATGATGAAGATGATGATGATGATGATAATGAGGATGATGATGATGATGATGATGATGATGATGATGATAGTGGTGGTGGTGGTGGTGGTGGTGGTGGTGGTGGTGGTGGTGGTGGTGGTGGTGGTGGTGGGGTGGTGGTGGTGAGGGTGGTGGTGGTTGTGGTTTAAATCCGAAATACTCCATTTTAAAAATACATATATTCCATACTCAATTAATTGCGTTTAATTCACTTTTCTTTCATTCTTTTTTGGGCGTATTTGTGTAATCAATCCTTCAAGACCTTCTCCGTAAAATAAAACATTCCATATTTTAAACCTCCATGTGCATTGGAGTGAAAATAAACAAGAAGATACCTCGTTCCATAAATGTTTAGACGATGCCGCTGCTATTTATAGATTAGCATTAATCAACAATCGATCGTTTCTCTTCTTTTTTTTCCCCAGACTTTCTTTGTCCTATCCTTTATCAAATTTAGTAATGAGAAGATAATTAAGAATCAGTTACAACCCGTCGCTCCTTTGTACTTGATTTCGAGGGTAGAAAGAACTTGGCAATAATCTAACAAAGGTTTTAAAAGAGCGACAATACAAAGAAGATGGGAAATGGCTGGGTTTTGTTGTTGTTGTTGTTGTATGTTTGTCTTTTTTTTTTTTTGTTTTTTTTTTTTTTTGTTTTTTTTGTTTGTTTGTTTGTTTTACACAAAGGGTTTCGCTGATTTTAGAAACTGACTGCGATACGTTTGAATAAAAATGAAACAATCACCACCGGTAAAAAGGAAGATGGGGGGGGGGGGGAGGGGGGGGAATTCTGATCTAGATTTAGTATACGCTTATAAACACCCAAGGAGGACTCTGGCAAATAGTGCTACATAATATTATATACCAAGAACAGAAGCATATCACCAAAAGAAAAAACAAACAAAAAATCAATCAAGAGTGATACACTCAAAGGGATCATTGTAGGCCTACATTTCGATAACAAAGAACAATAATTTAACACTTTACAAAGATATTAATTACATTCACTTGTCTGTGTCCCTCTCAACAATAGACTCCAAACAAAACTAAACCATCGCATTTCAGATCAAGGATAAAATCCAAATGTAAGAGACAATACTTCTGTATAATAATCAAATGCATTTTTTAAAAAAAATAAATGAGAAAACGTTTACTCTTCACGTCGATATAATATAAAGAAAATGATCTCCAACTTGCCACAAAGTCTTAAACCTGACACTTAAAAAAAAAAGGGGGGGGGGGGGCGGAACGTGTCCAGTTAACATATCGAAAGATGAAGTAAAAGTTTTCTTGCCGAAATTTAAAATATAAGCATTTCGATAGATTATAGTGGAAAATGGTATAAGTAAATAGAGGAAATGGAGAGAGTGACCCAATATTGTAATACACATCTCAGGGGGGGGGGAGAGAGAGAGAGAGAAAGAGAGAGAGAGAGAGAGAGAGAGAGAGAGAGAGAGAGAGAGAGAGAGAGAGAGAGAGAGAAAGAGAGAGAGAACAACACATTTTTAATATTTTGGTCGGAAAACTCGTCCGTCCAATATCGATTGATTAAAATGACCCTCATCTTGTCAAAAACTCTCAAACTTGAGACTTCCTCCTCGAAAGACGAGTGTTCTGGCAAACATTTTTAAAATGTGTTGGTTTTTTTGTGGGGGGGGGGGGGGGGGGGGGGGTTCAGAATACGGCAATATAGGAGAAAGACGTTCCTTTCCCTTGGAGAGAACACCATCCATCGTGGAGAAGGAATTGGTACATATTATAAATACCAAAATCCGTGTGCGATGACTGATTCTCCTAATCTCCTATATCATTCTCTATTACAAACACCGTAGAAAGGAATTATAATAAATTGATATTCAAGGTTGTCGCACTGTGAAGAAACGCCTTTAAAAAAATAGTTTGGCCAAATTCGTCGTTCATTCAAATATCGGTGGATTCAAATGACCCTCGTCATGACAAAAACTCTCAAACTTTACAAGTCCTAAGAGTTTCTGACAAGATAAGGGAGATTAGTCAATCGGTATTTGAAGGACAAGTTTGCTGACTAAAATATTTAAAATGTGTTGTTTTTTGTTTTTTTCAGAGAAGGGTAGGAAGATATATTTATGTCAGACGGTGTCTCTTATGACTCACCTGGAGCTACTTCGTTTGTTTCGTTAGTTGTTTTCTATTCAATTAATTTATTTTCCATTTTTTTATGTTTGGTTTTTGCTTTGTATTTTTTCTTATTTTGTTTCTTTGTTTGTTTGTTTGTTTGTTTGTTTTGTACTGTTTTGATTATTTTTTTCTTTGTCTTTAAAGTGTTAATGTCATGAATTTTTTATCTTTTTGACAGATTTTCGAGATTGCGGGGGCTTTTTTGTTTTAGTTTTGTTTTCTTTCTTGTTCTTTGGATTTTTGTTTTGTTCCTTAACTTTTGTTTTCCCTTTCATTTACATTAGTTTTTGTTTTCTTTTAGGGGTAATTGTTTTGTGTTTTTTGTTGTGGTTGTTTTGTTGGGGGGTTTTTTGTGCATGTTTTATTTTGTTAGTTGCTTTCGTTTGTTTGCTTATGTCATTTTAGTTATTGTTTTAATCATTTGTTGTTTTTTGTGTCTGTTTGTTTTGTTGGGTTTTTTTGGGGGGAGGGGGTGGGTTATGTTTTTTTTTTGTTGTTGTTGTTTTTGTTTTATGTAAGTATAATGTCATTCTAAAACAAACAATCATTAAGAGGATTGTAATTTCATATCATAGTACTTTGAGGGTAAAGGTGGTTCCGATTCGAACTCTTAACTACTCAAGCCTACGGCTACCGTCTTGACTCCTCATTTGTATATTATCTACTCACCCTTAAAATAAAGTTTAAATACCTGACACCTTAAATAAACCTGCTACTCTCTGAGAAAAAGGAGCGTGCCTTTAGTAGGTCACTGTGTCATTAGAAAGTAAATTCAGAATGCTTTCTAGTTTAGTGAGTTCGTTTCTTTAAACGTTAAAATTTAGAGCGATTGCGTTCCGACGAGTGCACCAAGGTCGTGAAAAGCGGAATTTCCACATTAACATTTAACATGAGATCTGAATAAAACCTGGTGGTCCCTGTGCTTCAACCGACCTTCGGACCTCCCCATTCCCAAAGGAAAGGCGAGACTCCTCTTTTGCACTAACGCTTTTTTTTAAATAAAGAAATTAGACTGATTTTACTTATCTTAATTAAACGTGACATGCATTTGAATAATATATAATCGTTGAGAAGTATTACAGCGGGGCCAGGCCTGGGTGCACATAATAGCAGGTGTGATAACCAGATCTGGGCTTGATTTAACATTGTTATAATGGACAATGTACTCGCACAAATTATTTTATTCTTCTGCCGTCCACTAATAAAATCCTTTTTTTTTTTTTTTCATTTTTAGCTGGAAAACTTTTGCTCCAATTACCCATAGATTAGTCAGAAGGATCTAAAGCTAGGACTTCCCTAAAGATGTTTCGAATTTCACACATTAAAAACGTCGCGGGTTTAAAACTTTCTGACAAATTGAGGATTATTGATCAATAATTGAAGCAAAACATTCTGGCCAAAATGGATTTTTTAAAATGTATTTTGTTATAGCATTGTCCAGAATCTCTGTCTCTCAAGGGAAAGGAAAGGTTGAGTTAAGAAGTACATCGTCCTCCAACTCATGAGGTTAAGAAAGACATCTAATATTAATCCAAAATCACGCTCCATTATTTGCGTGCGTTCCCTTGTGTATCATACCTAACCTTTTTGTAAAAACCCAGGTTTTTTTAAGTTTGGCCGGAAAAATCGTCCACTGAATATCGATCGCTTAAAACGAACTTCATCTTGTCAAAACCTTTAAACCTGGGACTTCGGGAGTCCCAAGGTTTGAGAGTTTGTTGGTTTATTTTTTTTTTTTTTTATTTATTTATTTTTTTTTTTTTTTGTTGTTTTTTTTTTTTACAAGAGGCGGGTCGTTTTAATCGATCGATAGTTGAAAGACTAGTTTTCTGGCCAAATTTTTTACAACGTTTTTTGCTCTTCTTCTTCTTTTTTTTCTTTTTTTTTTTTTGAGCGTAGTAGTACAGTAATACAATATGCAGATAGCTAATTCTGTTACTGATAATGTACAGATTTGTTGGGGAGGGGGGGGGAGGAGGGCGGGGGTAATCGGGTTATCTTGATCTTAATCGGTCATATATCAAAATCCAAAGGAAATCTTCTTTTAGCTTTTATTTAAGGCAATTAACCTGTTAACTCTGGAAAGTCACGTATTTGAAAAAAAAAATTGGCCAGAAAACTCCTCCTTCAAATACCGCTCGACCCCGCGAGGTCCCAGGTTTGATAGTTTTTGCTGAGATGAGAGTCATTTAAATCGATCGATTTTTGAAGGACGAGTTTTCCAGCCAAATGTTTCAATGTGTGTCTTTCCAGAGTACGGCAGTTATCTGATTGAGATAACGATGGTGCAGATAAGAAACACAAAGATACACAAAATGCACGATTAAAAGTACTCACGTGTCTTTAGCAATGCCAAGATCTACATAAGGTACACCGTATTCCCGGAGTAGTGACGTCAGCGTGGTTCGATTGGCATCGCGAATTTTGCCATCTGACAATGGACATTGAGGATCCACAAGCTAAAAGTATTGAGGAAAGAGAGAAAATAAAATAAACAATCCATCTCCTCCTACCCATCTCCTTCTCCTCCACCTCCTCCTCCTCCTCTTCCTCCTCTTCCGACGGGCTTAGTGTAACCGAGTATTTTACTGTCGTTATTAACAATAAAACGAATACAATGAGACTAAGACTTACTTTTCAAGTTCTATGTATAGCACAGCAATGGGGTATTTAGATGGGGTTCAGGAAACAATTATAGATTAAGGCTATCCACATTTGATTGCAGGATGTTGAACAGTCGGGAACTGAATTGTCTGATTTTCGTATTTTCATGTATTATTAGTTCGCTGGTGGGTATTTCGATTATATCATTTTATTACCTTGAAAAAAATCTGAGTTTGTTCGGAAAGGGGAAGCCATCCCAGTTTTTGGGGGGTCTTTTTCATGTTGGCGTCTGTGCTGCCTTGTTAGATACATTTTAGTGGTTTTGCGGTACCTAATACTGTAAGGTCAAGGCAGAGCATGTAAAAAAAGAAACGTGTCTAGCACTTTCGAATCATATTACAGGGCGGTGGTAGTCGATGTACTAATTATATTACGTATGCCGCCCACATTTGACCTACCTACAAAGATTAAGTCAGATTCTTTAAATTGCCTTTTTGGCAACCATGGCTTGTTGTCACGAACATGTTTCATAAAATTGGTTATAAGGTACAGGAGTGTTTTATTCTTTTTAAAGTATTGTTCACAGTGGGTATATTTATGATAATAAATTTAATATGCCGCTTTCGCTACAAAAAGCAAAATCTATGAGAAAAAAAGCGCATCAAGTCCGTGTGTTTAATTAACACTTTCGTGCTAAACAGTCATTCACTGAACTACAGAAACGCCATACACCACAGAGCTCTTACTTTATTACTGTCATTAAGCTTCATGAACAAAGCAGATGGAATATGTTTGAGAACTTCCATAGAAGCAATCTAACGGTTATTTTGCAAATGTTTTAAGGGGTTTACGACGCTTTGCGGCACATTTTGGTCATTTCAGCCCAAGAAAAAAAGAAAGAAAATGAGATAGCAAAAAAGAATTCTAGAATTATAATTGAAAGTACTCGAGGAAAAAGTAAGACAATGGTTCAAATAGGGAACAGATGTAGATTCCAAGAACACACTATCAGTGGCACTTAATTTGAAATCATCTAAGACTCATCCAGACACAAGCACATGATCCCAACTCAGAGGAATACACCCAAATGTTTACAAACTAATATATTCAAAAAACAAAAACAAAATCATAAAACATGGTAAAGAGATGATTTGCATGGGAAATAATATCATCTCCCAAAACTAATACTACACATTTGACTGTTTCTTCCTCAGCCAAGGACCCCAGCAAGGGTCAGGACAAAACCAAGTGGTCCCATTCGAAGACAAAGACAGAAAGCAACTCAGATAAAAAAAAATATAGGGGAATAGAAGTGACCTCCTTGCCACAATGGGAGGTCAAAAGATCCCACTCCGGAAGTAATCGAAATACTTGTATTCAACTTCCCGTAATGCCAGTACGACAAAGTACGAGCATCTTTCTTTCTAAACGCATTTAAAGGAAATAAGATATCTAACGTTGATTTCAAAAAATGTGATATTTATGGAGATTTTGACAAAAAATAAAACGTTTAGAAGAACGTCTAATTCGCATTCACCTAGCTTAGTGTACAGATAAGTCAAGAAAGAGAATAACCGAGTGCTTTAAGCCAATTTTGATGTGGAAGAAATTGAAGTATGTTTGTTGGTAGTCAAGTTGTTCTAGTTTTATTTTGAAAAAAAAAACAATGAATCAATCTATCAGTCAATCAATCAATCAATCATCAAAGCAATTACATACATTCGGATAAGGAACCCATGGCAGTCTCTTGTCTATAGTCATCGATGCCTTCTCCTTACCAGCGGTAGGAAAATCGTAAGATTCGTTACAAAACAACCACAACATTTTTCCCATTCTGATCTCTTCTGTGCATCACATACTAAATATTTGAAGAAATCATTTATGTAGTTATGAGAATGTAATGCGGTTTAGTAGAGCATGTATATATTTCTTCTGAGTTTGAGTCTAAAAAATAAATTTTTATGTTGGATGGGGATGGGTTGACATGTTTGGGGGAAATCCGGAAAATGATCGATAAGGAGAAAGTCAATATAACAAATTAGGGATAAAAACCTGAAAAGATTTGTGAATAAAACAAAGCCAGACAAAGTAAATTGGAAGAGAAAGTAATCCCCCAAAAAATCGGCCTGTCTCGGCAGGCAATCGAACCTCAGATCACCCTGTCAGACGTCTGGCAACTGTTTCATACACACGTTTCCAGATTTCATATTAAGAGGTTTGATAACCGAACGCAAATAATAAGGACTTTTTTAACAGTGAGTTTGAGGCGGGTTTTCCAGTTCAATAACGAGACTATAATTTGAGTTATAAACCAGTTAGTTAACTGCCGCACTCTGGAAAAAAACTCGAATTTTAAAATGTGGCCAGAAAACTCGTCCTTCAAATATCGATCGATTAATATGATTCCTAGTTGGGATTTCAAGAGGTCCCAGGTTTGAGAGTTTTTTTTACCAAAATGAAGTTCATTTTAAGATCGATGTTTGAGGGACGAGTTTTCTGGCTAAATTTTTAATACGTGTTTTTTCCACAGTACGGCAGTTAACTGTTTAAATTAGAGAATTAATAAAAACAGATTCCGATGGTTCCATGGCATAGCCATCAGACGAATCGCCTCTCAGGCGTGATAACGGACATAATTTATAATTGCTTGCTATTCTATGGATGAGATACTAGCCTATGGCAAACTAGTTTGCATCAGAACTCATGTCATCAAACCCAAATATTCAAGAACTCCTACGTGGACAAAGGCAGCAACGAAAAATTACATCAGAACACAATCGCACACGATTCGTTTGCAATTAAGTCGGATGTCTTGCCATTAATATTAGAGCTGACGGGAGCCACAAAAATTAAAGAAATTAGAGTTGCGTCGGCCTGAAGTTTAGTTTATATAGCTCTTAATTGACAAGATACTGTTACTACAAAAATTACAACTCTAATCGTAGCATATACAATAAACAGTAATTGATATAAGATATGAAGACTTCACAACGTGTTGTAATCAGTCGCAATTATAGATAGATACAATTACATAACTTTAAAATAGCTTGGAGTGAAATTTCTAAATCAACAATATCTGTTAAAATTCGATCAGAATCGATACTCGATTACATATTTGAGTAAGAGTATCATTAAATAATATGACAGTTTACTTGGTGATTCTAGGATTCGATTACTCCCATTTTCGAGCTTTTATTCATTGATATAGAGCAGTAAAGTTAGGTGTCCCAAACGTAAACAAAGGTCGAGAAGCACGTGGCAAACCACATGTTCCTGTCTTGACAGCTCACGTTCCAATGTAAATAATAGAAAAAAATAACCTTTAAAATTTGGCTGTTAGGTGGCAAAAGAAACACATATTCATAAATACTCGATCATGCATCAAATAATGTCTAGATATGGATATTTTATGGAACAAAAGGTAAAATTTTCTAAAATTTATCAAAAGTTACAGTCTATCTATTTTTAGACCAGAGCAAATTATTGCGCTGGTGTGAACAAAACGAGAATTATTCGGAGCCTGATTTTCATAATAATTTAGCCTTATATTATTATTTCTGCAACTGTTAGATTTTATGTAAACATATTTTCAATACTGAAAGTGTATTGCCTACAACTCAAACTACAAAATTGGGAGACCTATATTGTGCGTAAATTATTCCGGTCCCTAACGGAAATCACTAGCAACTTGTTATTGTTTACGTTTGGGGCACCTAACTTTACTGCTCTATAGTTAAATTGGTCAAGGATGTTTGTCTCATGTTTATTCAATCAATTAAATATAACAACAAGAGAGCCACATCCTTACTAATTGGTTCCATATAAATTGCATGAAAGCCAATCCAGACAAGTTCCAGGCTCTAACTGAAGGCAAAAGAACGCAGAATAAGCGGTCGGTATTTAATATGGATTCAGTAACAATGCCATGTGAAGACACGGTAAAGTTACTTGGAATTGATATTGACTACCAACTAAAAATTTGACTTTCACATCAAGGAATTATGCAGGAAGGCTTCTCAACAACTTAACGTGTTAAAAAGAATAGGAAGACACCTCTCCAAATAAAATAAACAAACAATTTTCCATTTACGTTTATTTTTTCAAATTTTAACTTTTGTCCACTTATTTGGTACTTCTGCTGAAGAGCAAATACTTAAAAAGTGGAGAAAAAAATTCAAGACCATGCTTTCAGATTCATATACAGTGACTATACCGGCACTTACGAAAACTTATTAACAAAGGCTAAAGTTATCCCCCTTGAATCCTAGTGAATGCAAATTATGGCAACAAAAACATTCACAATTCTTAGTATATTATTCCCAAAATGTCTAGAAAATTTAGTAACTTTCAAAGAAAGAAAATATGATTTCAAGCACACCAATACTGTAAATGTTGCAAACACCAAAACAACCCATTTAGGTAAACAGTCCTTTCGTTATGCCGCTGCAGTTTCGTGGAATAATCTGCCAGAGCACGTGAGAAAGAAGACATATTTGAATAGGTTTAAAATACTCTTATGACAAAGGTGGAGTTTCTCAGACTAGTTCAGATCTGTTTTCAGTTCCTGTAAGTAAATTTGATATTCATATTTAATGAATCAGTGAAACATGTCAATTTTTATGTATAATATTACAGTATTTAGTTTATGTCGGTGAAAAACCTTAAAGGTCTTACTAAATTTAAATCAGATCTTATTAAGAAAATATCTATCATTATTTTTTCAACTTATTATTTTTATATTTTGTTGTCATTGTTACTAGTTGTTGCCTTGTATAACAGATGTATGCAAAATATTTATTTTTACCGACAATAAATATGTATTCATTCATTTATTCATTCAATCATTCATTCATTCGTTCATTCATTCATATATAAAGAAGCATTATACTTCCATTTTATTCTTACTTTACTTTCTAAATTCATTTTTAAAATGTAGGTACATCCTATATTTAATAAAAATTTATGTAACTTAAAATGATTCGTCAGGACCACGTGTTGTTGCTCTATATTTAGTCTGCACGACCACCGCGAATTGAATTAAGAGCCGTGCAGATGAAGGCGTATCTGATGTCCCACATTTTATTCGGCAATTTGATGGAAGTGTCCACGGATAAGGATGGGCATGTTCTGTATTTGCAACGTTCCGTCTTACGTTGGTTACCGGCCATATCCATCGTCAAGCGGCTCCTAACTAGTATTTCCCTCAAATTGCGATCCCGACTGTAGGCGATTAAAGACGGATTGTTGAATATATCCCTCGTTTCTACATGCTCCTGGAGAATCTGATGGAACATAGTTTTTAAAATTTGATGACTTCCTTGTTGTGTGGATGATTTGTGATGACGGTCTGTCTGTTTTGCTGTTACTGTTGTCAATTGGTTTCATGGCAGCCTCCCTAGAGATGTTTTGGATTTTGATTGCGCAGCTTTTATAAATATCTATTGTTCTATTTTAATTCATGCTTCCTTACAAAGGAGCATACTATTTCCGGCCCCAACAATGTTTCTGTTTATTCACCTTAACAACACCACTATCACATTATCTCATTCGTCTGTAGCGTTTCATTCATCATGTTTTGTTGATAAAAGGGAAACCCGAAACGTCCACAATATATGTCTTCGTCTAACAAACTGAAGCTTACAATTCAATACTTATCGTTAATATTAATTCAGAAAAGTAAGTGGAGCACGCAATTATGTTGATTACAACAAAGATTAAGTGAGTAGAAAGTGCCAGAAGACAAAAGAGAATTTTAAAAACTTCACGGCGATGGGGTTTTCCCTTTCATTGATATAAGGGTAACCCGAAACGTCCATATTATCTGTCTTCGTTCAAGAAATTGAAGCTTAGATTTCATTCCTTCTCGTGATTTTCAAAATGGATCATAAAGAAACAAATTGAGATCTCATACTGAACACATCATAAGTTAGGCACCCATTTTTTAATATAATAATTTTTAAGCTTTATAACCTTTTTTAGCAATGACTATGAAAAATGTTTTTTTCTCTTTTTGAGGAAAATTTTGTCTAAAATCAAAGCCCTATCTCCACTGAGTAAAAATGATTTTGAATTTTGAAAATCCATTCATAAATAAACAAGTTATGCAGTTTCAAAGGTGTCGTTTATTTGGATGACCCGCAAAGAGGAAAAAAAACGCGAAAATATGGGACGCTTGTTCGGCATTTTTTTTCGACCTTTGGTTGTATCTTGCGTAATAAGTGGATTAAAAGATTGAAACTTGAAGAGCAAATTAGGATGGTGTTTTGTAAAATACGGGAAAAGTACTCGTCATATTCATATGAAATTTTACAACCAAAAAGAAGAAATGTTCATGTATTACCTTGTCAGCGACAAAACTCCACGCCGGTATGTTTTAGAAATATTTTACTCCAAAGAGTAAAAATCTATTTTTAACGGTCTTCTGGTAATTGCACGAGTTTTGTCGCTTGACATAATCTAAAATGACCTTTTTTCTAACTGTGTGCCAACTTTCAGTCATATTTATCGATAAACAGCGTCGTAATTATTTTTTTAAATAGCATATACGAAACGGCTTCGTCCCATATTTTGACGCGAATTCGGGCACTTCGTGAGCGAAAAAGAGGCCCAAAGATTTGTGCGGGATAGTCATTGCTACTTTTTTACACGCTAAAATGCACAGGCTGCATTCACATCTTTGAACAGAGTTTGGAGGACTAAAGATATCTCCCTTCGACTAAAGCTAAGACTTTTCAACTCAAACGTGAAGTCTGTCCTACTGTATGGATGTTAAACTTGGAACGCATCACAGGCATGTATAAGGAGGGTACAGATTTTCGTAAACAGGTGCATGCGTAAGCCACTCAGAATAAAATGGATGGATAGAATAAAAAATGAAGAAGTATGGAAAAAACACAGCAGAAACCAGTGGGAGAGGAAATAGGAAGAAGACGATGGAGGTGGATTGGACACACGCTTAGAAAGAATGACTCCACTATAACAAAGAAAGTTTTGGACTGGAACCCTCAGGGCAGAAGATAAAGGGGAAGGCCACGAGGAACATGGAGAAGAATTAAGGAAGCTGATATACAGAGAAGTGGTAAGACCTGGAATGAGATCAAAAAAAGTTAGCTCAGGATAGAGAAGGATGGAAACTGTTTGTCTGTGGCCTATACCCTGACCCAGGGTGAAAAAGGCAATGATGATGATGATGATGATTGTTTAAAGAGAGAAAGAGCCGATACACATACACGCAATGAGAACACACTACTACATAACACTGATCACCGCTAAATCAACACGACGGAAGTAAGGACTCTACTGGACAGATAGAGTTGAGGGTGTGGTCATGAGGTGTTAGTGTCTTCGGTAAATTTTTTATGATATCTGTTTGACTTAACGAACTTTCAAACTGACTTTAAATTATAAAAGGAAATCAAGTTATCTGTTTATCTATCTGTAAAAAAATACATTTCAATTTTTCAAATCTTTCAGTAGAGTTGTGCGCCGTATCAATTTTTTAATCGTACTCAAATAAGCACAATGTTCTCCACAAGGCTATATTTTTTAAAGAAAGAATATATATATATATATATATATATATATATATATATATATATATATATATATATATATATATATATATATATATATATATATATATATTCATTTTTAATGAGTGGGAGGTGATAACATTTGAAAAAAAGCTGCCGTCTTGATCTCCCTGGGGATAAGGAAATATGGTGGCCATCAATAGATTCGATACCATTCTCTGTAAGTAAGCTCAAATACTGACTAGAATCACCGTAGTGAGATGTGGTCAGAATTGGAAAAGGGAGAAAATCAGGATAAGATTATCTGACTCGGGTTCTCTCTTTCTGATAATACAGCGCCCAAAGCGGTCATTCGAGCTCTGTGGTTTCAATTAATTTTCGAAGATGTTAACCCTTTAGAGGCAGGGTTTGAATTCAACCGAACTGAAATCATATCATGTTGAAAAGAGGTCTTATTATTAAGACTATCTGCGATGAAATTGTGAGTCTTAAAATAAATGAAAAATTGAAGAGACGCATCCCAAAAGTACTTAGATCACAGAAAGGTAGTTTGGAGAAAATGGAGAACAAATTTTGGATTTGGCTTTAGAGTGTACTTACACAAAAAATATATTGTACGATTGAGATAGAGGACATGTTTTAAAATTTTGTTTATCATAAAAATAATTGATGAGTGAACTAAGATAAGTATACTTTAAGTTTGTGACTAATGAAAATCGTAAAAATGTGATCTAAGTACTTTCAGTACTGATGTCTTCAATTTCAGAATCTAATCCGAGATAATAAAATGAAGAAATGTTGAACATGATTAGCAACTGGATTAGTGACAATGGTCGTAAAACTATGGCTACAAAGTTGTATTCTTGGGTAATGTATTTTGCATACATTACCCCATTCAGCTCAGGTGTGAATGAGTACCTGGTATTAGGACTCAAACATACTGTTAAGTACTGATACAAAAAGGGCGATTCATACTGTGTGAAATGGTTCGGTATGGCGTGCTTGAGGGATAATAAGGCATACTGAAGAGCATTGTTCACGGTGAATCCGTGGAAAAGTGTTGCATAAATATTAGCATTTATCTTAGTCGTATTAATTTATATAACGCAGTTTCACGCTTTATAAGTTAAATGCGTTAAGCTCGCCACACCAAGACGATGCTAATTTTTAAAATTATATGGTAAACGTGACTTCTAAAGTGACCTTGGGACAACTTTTACTTTTATGGCTTATCTAACCCTGGTGTTGAGCGCCTGAATGTCAATGACCAATGATACGTTCATGATAGGTTTGACATTTAATCCCCGCCAGAATAAGTAGAAAAGGGAGACTCAATGTCCAGTGAATTTGGATGTCAGGCCGTGAAACAATCTCCCCAAACTCAAACGTTGTAAAATTTGATGTTCAGGGGGAATCCATAAACAAACAGTGACAACCGCCTTGAGATCTGATGGCAACAGCTAATATACTACTAGTGTACATTAAATACTCAATAAAGAAACAGCTCAGCGAAGAAAACTCAAGACTAGTACTATTAGTCTACAGAAAAGTGAGTAGAGCAGGCACTTATGTTGATAATAACAAGAAATGAAGTGAGTAGGAAAGTGCCAGAAAACAATAGAGAATAAAAATTTCGCGACGGCGATGGGGGCTCGAACCCTTGACCTAACTGGTACGACAACTCCGCCTGGCTGGGGAGAGTGTGGCTCTATTGTGTGAGCTATCCACCACTGGACAGACAGTCGAGCCACGCTCTCCCCAGCCAGGCGGAGTTTCGCGGGTTCGAACATTCATCGCCGCCGCGAAATTGTTATTCTCTATAGTCTTCTGGCGCTTTCTTACTCACTTCATGTCTTGTTATTAGCCTACAGCACACTTTTGGACTGTCTCTTTGTCTCTTAAATACCAGATTCTGTAGAGTCGTCACACTTTACAACCATTTTGTTGGTTTTACTTATTATTGTCATTGCGGGGAGGATGCAAACATGCATCAGTGAACGCCTTCGAAGAATTAACATTTTGTAGCCGTGGCTTCAATTGATAAAAAAACATCGCTTCGCTCGTTGCTAATGCCCAATCTATGTAATTATTGCTCCCTACATCTTCAGCCTGGACAGAGTTCGGAAAACAATTCTTCAAGGTTGACAGCCGGGTCAACGAGCCCGGTCATTGGAGTTGCGACCTTAAGATGAGGGTCGATTTTAATCGATCGATATTTGAAAGATAAGTTTTCTGGCCAAAATTATTTAAATGTGGTTTTTCAGAGAAAGGCAGTAAGGGGATTCTGCTTGAAACAAAAAGCCCTGTAAAGTTGAAATGTACTGAGTAATGTCGACTTAAAATGTTTCATTTAGATTTACGTAACTTAGCACAATTAAATATAAACAACATTACATCATTTGAAGAGTGATTACGTAATTAATTTGGGGGAAATTTTCTTTAAATTATAAATAAAATAAGGAAGATGGACCATAACAGAATGTATCTTTAATTAAACAAGGGAAGTATACAGTTTTAAATGATAGAAATGAAGATGAAGATACTTATAATTTAAAAAAATGAAATTGGTTAATCCCGTTCCAAAGTGAAGGGGATGATTGTTTTTAAACTATATTTCATTAGTTAAGGTATAAAGATAATGACAGATGATCTACATTTTGTCTACAGTAATAAAAAGATACGATGATCGACTGAATAAAGGTCATATTTTTAATTCTATTTGTCAAAGATCTTGGAGTGATTTGAAGATTAAATAACAATCTTCATATCGAATGAGCAATGGATGAATCAATAAGTGATCCAGAAGATAGAACACTCACCTCATTCCCGGTCGACATGATTCCGACCACAGGCAGGCCGTGACATTTGACTTTCGTTACACCTACTGTGGCCATGAGACCTAACTCCGCTGGACCTAATCTCTGACCAGTACACAGCACTACTTGATCGCGTTCAATGTCCGAACCCACGCATCTGTGACAGGGATATGAAGAGATCAACTATCACTAAGAAATGAGGCCAACTAAGAAGGGAATAGAACGAGTATGGAGAGAAGGTGGAGGAGAAAGAGAAGGAGGGGGTAAAGGATAAGGAGGATGCTGAAGTGGAGGAGGAAGGGAGCAGAGGAGTTGGCGGAGGGAAGGAGGAGAAGGGTGGGAGAATGGGTATGGAGGGGGATGAGTAGGGGAGGAGGGGTGAGATGATAAGTGATGATGACGACACCAATCAGGGGACAAAATGTGTAGTTCACACCTCTCCTCATTCGACAAAACCACATTTCAAACATAAACGTATAATATTATTGTCGAATGAGGGAACCACACAAATTTTATTAATTCTACCCCAGTCTGAATGCTCTGCATCCCTAGGTTGCTATGCTCTATCGTTACAAACAGAGGATATTAAAATTACTCAGATGATTTTCTTTAACGCTCTCAGCTCTTTGTAGATACATTGCTTTCCCCACTCTCACAGTGTGTTCATTATATCCCACATCATTGCATTTTATCTTCTTTATGTATTCCTTCGGAGCCATGCCAAAGGTTCGGCATCTGTAGCGTTGAACAGATAGATACAGTGAACGTCACTTCTGGGTGGACGGATGAAAATGTATCAAATGCCCCTCCAATGAGCATGGCGTAGAAGTGCCTAGCCGCCATCTCAAACCCATAGACCTATTCAGGTGTAGTCGTGAATCCAAATAAGATCGCACCCGCTACATTAAAGCAGCAAATGTTCATATTTCAACAAGAAAAAATATTTCCATCGCCTTTGATACGGATTTTTAAAATAAATCAGGCCTTTTTCTGTCACAGATAACCAGCAATTTCTAAGTGCTGTAAAAAATAATAATGAAGTCTGGTAGGTTTATATGAAGTGTTAAGTACTCGTCCGTTGTTTAGAGCCATAGTCCATGTGGCAAATTCTAGCTAATTGTTGCATGAAATGGACAGAACATCCAGGACCAGATACAAAATCTAACACTGCAAGCCAATAACTGCTGGTTGGTTAAGGGGCTTATGGATTTTGCACGGGTTTGAACTTGGGTCGCTATGATGTAAAAGAGATACTCTGCCGACTGACTGACTGCAACCACTAACCTTTTCTATTCAAGTAGAAAAAAATATTTCATTCAAACGAAACGAGTGATCTTTCATCTAAACGCAATTTTAATACAATGTCTGTCTTGTGACTTAATCACTTCATTTAGCGTCTCATAGCGATTGTCGGTTCAGGCAAATTAGCGAAATGCGCTTTCTGAGATGAAGAGTGCAATAATGAGTTCATAAACGCAAGCTAATGTTCCATGCAAGTTGCTGCTGACAAATTATAAGAATTATAATTGGAATGTGGTTTGATTTTGACGGGTTCTTTCGAGTTTGCACGTTGTGGTAGTAAGCATATTGAGTATGCGACAAGCCAAGTAGGTTTTTCATACTCGTTTAAAACAATCTTTGATCTAAGTAAGGATCGTGTTTATTATTATTTTACAGAAGATAAAATATCAATTAGAGATGTTTTGAAAACATTTTAATGGATTTATTCCTCGGTTGTTTTTCATACAGCACCTCAAGTTAAGCCGATGAACATGGGTTCGAGGGAAATCGAATTAAACAAAATATTCTAATCAAGCAATAAATTTTATTTTCTGACGACAATGGTAGGGAAAACTTATAAGACTTAAGCCAGCACCATCCACACATTCACAGAAAGACTGTATCCCAGAAATTGCATTGCGGGAGTAATCAAAAATAAATTTGAACATTTATGCAACGGATTGTCAACAGAATTACAATGCCAATGCCCTTCACAATATTTCATTTATTTCCCCTGAAGTCCATATCGAACCAAATGTCCATTTCATTGCGAACAAATCGCAGATTAGGCGTTCTTGTACTAGCATTCTTTAAAAAATATCCCTCACTGCCTATAGGAATGTACTTTTCCAAATCTGATTCTAGTTGGGTGATGCGTGTAACGTGCTTTATCAAAGGACACAGGGACGGGACCAGAGCTTTGTCACCAATCTGATCACTAACAAATCCCAGGATCGCTTGCTTTTGTTCAAAGACGACACATATTGCTGAGCTACCAATGCCACAAGAGTATGCTTACGACTGTCTAGAAACACGTCAACATTAGCAACATATCATGATTACATGATTTTGTGAAATATCGCAGTATCGCTCAGAAAGCCGCTCAACAGGGACGAAACCTCCCTCAACTCAAACATCGTCACCTTGCATGTAAGACACAGAGAGAAATCTTACATCGTCACCTTGCATGTACGGATTGTTGTTTTGGATCGGCTCGTCTCTACCGGTAACAAGAACCAGATTGCTAACCTGTCCAAAACCCATTTGAGTTTTCTGGACCTTGGTCTAATGGCGCGCAGTAAGTACAAGCTCCTCTTGAACGCAGAGCTCTTCATTAACAAACTGAAGATCACTCCTTCATCCTAAGGTTTGCAAGGTCATCATAGTGAGAGTTATGAGATTTGATTTTGTTAGGTAAAAAAAAATATTCATTCCCGAGGGAAAATTTCTCTTTATGGTCTATTCCATGGGAAGACTGAATAACCCAGACGTCAGTCGCAGTGCAGCGAAACAAAGTGGGCCACGGCAGCAGCAGCTTCTTATGGTTCACACTATTATGTTATGACGATCGACCCAATCAGCAAAGTCCGGTCCGCATTCGTGCACCGTCGCGAACCCGCCTGGTAGCATCGTCACAACACACCTTTCGACTAGATGCTCTGCCGTTTCGGGTTCTTGCCCACAGCGTGGACATATTGGACAGGAAGTTAGACCCCACCGATGTAACGCACTTGCCGTTAGGCAGCTCCTCGACCGAAGCCGATTCGCAGCTACCCAGTGTCTCCTCTTACTGGTATCAAAGCCTGGCAACTTCTCACCAAGCTTAGAGGAGTGTAGGTCCCCGCCCCCACGAGGGATTGAATTCGTCAGGGCCATGGCGAAGTGACTTACTCAAAGCCCCATAGCGCGTCCTGGTGTCAGACTCGGTACCTTTTGGGTTACGAAGCAAAGGCCATACTGCTGCACCATGCTGACCCCTGATTTGATAGGCCCGTCACATAGCTAGACCGAAATTATAATGAACCGAAATACCTTACTGGGTTTTTCAACCCTTATAAACATGGTATAAGATAGCCTCCAACGCTCTCCAAATTGTAATGTTCCACTATTCCGAACTTTTCTTCGTTCATTGAAAGACATCGATATCTGATTTTCTATTGGTACCGTCTTGTAACAAAACCGACCAACACATGGTAATCAGAGGCTGTCGATGATAACAAACTTTGGACTGGCGTTGTGTATTTGGAATAAAACACTTTATACATACCCCGCTATTCAACTCAAATGTGAATGCGTACTTTATGGAAGACAGTTGCCGACGGTTTAGGAGTACTAGAGCCAAAAGGACGGTGAAAAAACACACGCTTGTATTGCATGAAATGTAAACTTGGTTCTATATGGTCTATTGGGATATAATAAATGAAGCAACGTTAACTACTGCATTAAGTGTGGTTAAAATGTGAAATTGCAATATAAAAATGTACATGCATATCAGGTATGTTATTTTGATTAAATTTGATTTCCCGATGAGAGAGAGAGAGAGAGAGAGAGAGAGAGAGAGAGAGAGAGAGAGAGAGAACGAGAGAGAGGGGGGTATCACCTTATGTCTTGTCCAACAGTAGGAGATTTCAAAATTTTGATGATCATCTCTGTTGCACCGTCCTCAGATGCTTCCACGAGCTCAGTGTCCTCTACTTGTACCACTGCATCAGCGCCGGGTGGTACCGGGGCACCGGTATTGATGCGGACGCATGTCCCACGACTCATGGGGTGTTCTGGCTGTGGGGATAACAGGTACAAAATGTATAAATCTATTTTGTAGATGAGCAAAGAGATGTGTGATAGATCACCTGAAAACCGTTTTACCGTTTTATATCGGAGCAGTTAAAATGTTAAATATTGTTAGAGTTCTTTTAGGCAAATCTTTAGTTAATTTTTTATTTTATTCAGGAGGATGAGTATCTATAATTTCTTAAACTGAAAAAAATAACCCCTAAAATTTCACTTCTTTGTCGTTTTTACTTTATGGACGATTCGTTAAATGTCGAGGTGAGGGGTAGAAAATTTGAAGTTTAAATGATCGTTAATTAGAGGTTTAGCAAGTTTAACTGCAAAGTCTTATCTATTTCATAAGAAAGATTGATATATCCGAGGGCAGCGTTGATGAGTGAGAAATAGGGTTAAGTTTGTGTTTCAAGGACAAACACGACGACGGCGACGACGACGATGATGATGATGGTGGTGGTGGTGGCGATGATGATGATGATGGTGGTGGTGATGATGATGATGATGATGATGATGATGATGATGATGATGATGATGATGATGATGATGATGATGATGATGATGTTGACACCGACGAAACCCAGTTTCCTGGTACTATGGAATGCAGGCATTCTTTTGGTGGGATCTTTTATGATGTTTCCTCCTCTTGGTATTTCCCTGTTCCACATTTCTCTCCAGTTTTCTTCCACGTTGAAGTCTACCATTTTTGTTCGGTGGAAAGGTCTTCTCGGTTTGAGCCTTGTTGTTGAAGGTGCTCCCTTTATGATTATTTTTATAGGGGTGTTATCTGTGGCGTCATCAATTCTAGCATGCATCCTTCGATTTGCGTCTTGTCTTCTAAGACTTGGCGGTGCAATGCCGCTTAGTGTTGGGAGCCACTGAGTTGGAGTTGACTTGAGACATCCTGTTATTATTCTCATTGATTCTCTAAATCGGATGTCAATGCGGTTTACATGCGGGCTCCTCATCCAAACAGGGCGCAGTATTCTCCCATAAAGTAGCACAGTACCAAAGCTGTCGTTCTCAGTACCTGCGGCGAGGCTCCCCAGGTGGTACTGGCGAGTTTTCTCATCAGGCTGTTTATTTTTGCGATTTTATTTGCAATTGCCTCTTGATTATTCAAGTAGAAGTCTGTGGATACTGATTTGGTGGTGTTCATTTTTAGGTACCAATTATCAAAGTATTGTTTCAGGCGGGTGGTATCTTTGCTTAGAACTTCTTCAATCTCTTTCCAATTTTTCGATTGATAGGCTAAGGCCCAGTCGTCAGTATATCCAATTTGATTGCTTGGCAGTTTGGCATGTCGGAGATATAAATATTTATGAAAGCTGGTGCTAAAACTGAACCTTGTGGTGCCCCGTTTTTAATTTTTCGTGTTTTGCTTTTGTTTTCTCCCTATATGACATGAAATTGTGATGGTAGACATCAGTTTAAGCGTCTTTCTACAAGGAATCATTTTTGGAAACTGTAACATTAGTCCGTCTGTCCAAACAGTGTCGTAAGTTGCAGATAAGTCTGTTAGGACTGCACCGGTCTTCTTTTTGTTCTCAAAGCCTGCTTCAATGTATTAGGTCAGTGCAAGGACTTGTTCACTTGTGCTTCTTTGTGGTCTAAAGCCCGCTTGTTCTGGTTGTACGCAGGGATTTACATTTGGGTTGAAGCGCTCTAGTACGATCCTTTCCAAGAGCCTGTATAAGCAACAGAGATATTGGTCTGTAGCTGGATGGTTCACTCATTGGTTTGCCTGGTTTTAATATGGAGATTACTTTGACATGTTTCCAAACTTGTGGGTGTGTGCCCTTGTCTATGATGTCTGTCATAGTATTTGCCAGCCAAGTTATTTTTTCTGGTCCAAAGTTAGTGATCATGTTGGGGTACATTCCATCAATGCCAGCAGATTTGCCACTTAAAAAAATTTCTTTATTGCTCCTTTCATTTCATAAATCGTTATTTATATATGCGTGTGTGTGTGTGTGTGTGTGTGTGTGTGTGTGTGTTTGTATACATGTACACACGTAAGGAAACAGCAATATATTGCAAACGGTAAAGCATATGCACCGCAATGACACGGTTCCAGAATTCGGCAACGAACGAACCGTATTACTTAATTTTGAAAACTTCATTGTTCTAGTCATCTGTAATGAGTCCTTTTTGGCACCGTACCATCAAAGCCACTAATTAGCATGGTTTGTCTCTCGGGGGACTAGAAATAAATGAATTTTTTAAAACAAAACAAATATAATATTATTCTAGCATCGAAAAGCGTATTGATCACGGTGCATGAAGTAGTGGGATTGAATAATTAAATTAACCAAATAAAGCCACAAATAAATAAATATAAAAAATAAATCACATTTATATGGCATACGTCCATTATTTTCTGAAGCATGAATCATAATAAATTAGTTTTTTTTTCACGATGCAAACGATTGACATTTAAAAGTAATTGAGTGGCACTTCTCTTATAGAGTTCGTCTAGGATCGGATTTTAAAAAAAATCTATTGAATCCCCTCTGTCAAAAGATAGGATCGGTTGGAATTATCAGATACAGGGGAAAATAATCTGTTAAACAAAACTTTCTATTCATATTGTTGCAAGTCATTTTTACAATCCTTTTTATGCGCCAGAAACCGGGGGGGGGGGAGACTTCCCGATGGCGCACTGAAGGTCTGTTATTACTTAGAATTTTCATATTACAAAAACCAATCCTATTTTTTTGTAATAAATAAATATATTTCTATTCATGACATGACAATTTCGACTGGTTTTAAAGGAAATTCAACTGACATACGGGTCCCTTCATAAGTGATGTGACGAGGCCTACTTCGTATGTACCAGTTTTCGTGGCTCACCTTACTCTATCATGTCGCAATGTCAGGTTATGGCTTTATGAGGGTTACTGTGAAGTCACATCCCAAATTGAATAAGATTGGGTTTTAAAGAGGAATGTGTACTATTAGCATGTACCCAGACTTTATGGATACCCTGTAGTCTTGGTTCCAACTGGGTTAATTCGTCTCCGATGTATCTTGGCTCCTCTAGCTAACTATTATGTAAGATTAGGATGTCAAGGACCTCTCGGCTTTAATTAATGCTTATTTAATTTATACACGTTTACATGTTTCACGAGTATAAAAACCCTGGTGATATTCCACCGGTTTGATCACGTTCAACAGAGCACGAATATATTATGCATTATCGGCGTCGAGGTGGATATAGCATTATATAGTCGTTGCCGGACTCAATCGTATCCATAATTTGAGAGAAGTGTGCTTATCGTCGAAACGCCCCCTTTCTTTTATATATTTTTTTAAATTACGTTTTCTGGCAGCGGATGTCGATTATCATCAGGTTGTTGCTTATGATCAGACATAATATTATAATGGTAATAAAGACGCTGGTTGTGAGTGATATTTTATTGTAAATGTAAATTCATTTTTATATTTTTCTTGTGTGTGCATTTTTTTTTCCTTTATTGTTTTTGAATGGATATTTTATTAGATTTTCATTGTTATTTTATACCGAACAGATACAATATTACTACAATGAATGGATCCAAAGAGAGCATTGTAGATACTGCATTGATATTGTTTTTTTAAACAATGTATTTATAATCGTTTCAAATAGCAACATTATTGTACTTGTCTCTTTGCCTGACTGGACAAAATATCGGACTGTTTTACTGGCATATTGATGCTTTGCGTCTGGTTCTGGTTTGTTTGTTTTAAACTCAGAACATCGCCAACAACACAAAACAATGTGTAACCTTAAAAGTTATAAGTCTGATTAATACAATTTAGTTACAATTTTGTGAGAACTAATAACAATGGCTGGCTAAAAGCGATTTCAAAGAGGTAATTACGTCAATTTCGTTCTATCTATAAGCATGTTTTGGCGTGTAAATTCAACTCAGACAAAACAAAAGTCAAAAAGTCATTTCGTGTCACGTTTTACTTAATTATGGTCATGTTGACAAAGTAATAATATATAAGACCAGCTTACGTTGAGTGGATCGCATGTGCAAGAGTGTACAGGTGACGACACGTGAACTGTTTAGTTACAAGTATGATGGAAACATAACTATCCTAGAAAAACGAGATAACAAATTAATATGTATTCATCAATCATCGTATTGTCTGCAAAAGAGATATTAAATTCGATACTGTCTTTATTAAACAGTTTGTCGTTTGTTTTGTTTTTTTCTAAATCATTTTTATGATTTCTGCGGAGATGGGGTCTTTTTATGGTGGACTGTTGAGTTCTGTTTTTCTTTTTCATTTTTGGTTTTTTTTTTTTTGCTTTTGTGTTGTTCTGTTTTATTTTTATTTTTGTTTTGTTTTCGTTTGTGTGTGTGTGAGTGTGTGTGTGTGTTGTTGTTGTTGTTGTTGTTGTTGTTGTTGTTGTCTTTGTTGTTTCTGTTTTAATTGTTTTGTTTTATTTGGGAGGAGGGTTGTTGTTGTTTTGTTTATTGTTGGGGTTTTTTTTTTCTTTTGTTTTGCTCTGTATTTCATTGTGAGAAATGGAAATGACGAGGGGATGGGAGATACACATAAAGATGCGAAAAGCAATTCGATAACAAGTACTCCACAGCTACTCAACCACCTAATACACAGATTATTGTGATTCTAAGACATGGGGAAAGAATTTATCAAATACTGCTAGTCAAATCGGAAGAAACAAAACTTTTAAAATTGTTGTGGATCCGTGATTTTAATGGAAATTGATATCACTCATGCGTTAACCACAATCGTAACAAATAACTTAAAGCATCTGCTCTGAATTTGCCAGACGATCACATTGGCATCAACCCCGGGGCTGTTGCTTGCTGGATATAAAAGCATCACCTCTTTCAAATAAAGTAAGCGTGAATGATCTTGAGACTGAACCTGAAACTGTTAAGGAACTTCCTACAGGTCCTCATAATGCTTCAAGGACGGCTGTCTGGTGAAAAAGTACAAAGACAGAAATCATTGCCCATTCTGAAGCCCCTTCGAAGACATACATGATATGTGCATGTCCTCTCCATCGATTAACCACAGCCCACACCCCCACCTCCTAGCCTTTCGGTGCTAAACACTGTTCTGCTGTACTCTTAATTAAAGTCCAGGTTTGAGCGTTTTTGCAAAGATGAGGGTAATTTTAATCGATCGATAGTTGAAGGACGAGTTTTCTGGCCAAAATTTTAAATAAATGTTTTTCCAGAGTACGGCAGCATATACATGATGTGCTTTGTTTATTTACCAATATCATTAAATCATGCCGTTCGTGTTTTTCGTTAATTTGCTCCATTTGAAAACAGACATAAATTCTGACTGCAATTTCATTGTGCTAACAAACACCTTCGCCCAAAACCAACAAATAGCAACCTCCCTATTCGCACGTGATAAAACATGGAGATGTTTCTTTCCATTGCCTCATAATAATATTTTGCACTGCATGGCATACAAGGTGATGGAGTGCTGCGTGTTCCAAGTCTTCGTTTAACCAGGAAACTGTCGTACTCTGGAGAAACGTGTATCAAAAGATTTGGCCAGAAAACTCGTCTTTCGAACATTGAACGACTTAAATGACCCGTCTTTTGGCAAAAACTCCCTTACGTGGGACTTCGCGAGGTTCCATGTTTGATAGGTTTGCCGAGATGAGGGTCATTTAAATCGATCGATATTTGAAGGACGAGTTTTCTGGCCATAATTTTAAATCCGTGTCTTTCTAGAGCACGGCAGTTGTTAACTGGTTAAAGTTGGGCTGTTTTTTTTTTTTTTAATATTGTAGAAATCAAATCCATGGACAATAATGTGACAGAAGGCAGTGGATAAGGAGGGTTAAAAGATTTGATGCCAGACTCTGATAAATAACAAATAAATAATAAATTCCCTTTATTAAAAATTTTTCTTTAGGATCTTTTCCAATGTACGACTAGAATAACCCAGGCGTCAGCCGCAGTGCGGCGCCGCACAGTGAGCTAAGGCTAGATGACTTGCTTAAGGCCACACAGCTCGACGGGAAGTCGAACTCGGTACCTTTCGGGTACGAAGCAAAGTCCATACCGCTGACCCACGCTGTCCCACGCATTCTTGTCCAAAGTAAAGTCCCAATCGTCTGTCTCTTTGTTATAATATGTTTGTGTTGAGAATAGAGCTTTAGCATTACGGCTGGCTTGTAAACAAAACTACGCGGACATTGTGTGTCTTGAACCCATGACCTCAAGAAATCGGGGTAGGGACTCAGGAAAGATAGACTTTTGAAACCACTTTTTTGGAATGGTGTACGGCATAGACTGCATAGTGCCCCTCTCATGTCAGACGGAGTTGTCGTATCAGTAAGGTCTCTGCGAAATATTTATTCTCTTTTTACTCACTTCATGTTCTGTTAATAAATACATCAGTAATATCAGATGTCAGCGTTAGTTCCAGACATTTTTTTAGAAATCTCAACAGCCATGTCTAAAAGATAACGTGGTAATGATATAATAGTTTGACATTCGACAGAGAGATGCTTCACATGACAATTAGGATCATAGAGGTGCTTAATGTTTAAATGCCATTATTGTTTGAGATGTCCAATTCAGTGTCTATCAAAAAGGATTTCAAAATTAGCATCGAATATAACATGCTGAGACAATTTCCTAATGTTTTTAACATCTAGATACATTGAAACAATACTTAAAGAGACAGAGAATTAAAGGAGGAGAGAGAGAGAGAAGGGGACAAGGAGAGGATAGATAGATAGATAGATAGATAGATAGATAGATAGATAGATAGATAGATAGATAGATAGATAGATAGATAGATAGATAGATAGATAGATAGATAGATAGATAGATAGATAGATAGATAGATAGATAGATAGATAGTAGATAGATAGATAGATAGATAGATAGATAGATAGATAGATAGATAGATAGATAGATAGATAGATAGATAGATAGATAATAGATAGATAGATAGATAGATAGATAGTAGATAGATAGATAGATAGATAGATAGATAGATAGATAGATAGATAGATAGATAGATAGATAGATAGATAGATAGATAGATAGATAGATAGATAGATAGATAGATAGGTAGATAGATGAGTCATATAATTTGACCATGACTGCAAACTAAATCTATTACGTCCACTTGTCATTGATTCGAAAATCAGAAATTAGATGATTGATTAATCCTCTCCTTACCAACTATAGGAAAATCGTCACATTCGTTACGATATAATCAACATTTTTCTGATTCAAATTTCTCTTGTACATCATAATATTTAAAGAAAATGAACAGTGTATTGTAAAGCATGTTTTGCTAAAGAAATTATTTATCGCAAGAACTTACTGCTATTACGTTTGAGTGATAAAAAATATATTTTTGTGTTGGTTGGATGTGAAGTTTTGGGGAAAATCCTGAAAATGGCTGGTAAGGAGAGAGTTAAATCAACCGGTTTGTAAAACTCCAAATTTTACATAGACGTTGGGGTCTCTCCTCAAAGGGACCATTTAAGATTTCATAATATTCAGTCAAGAGACACCACCACCCAATTGTAATTCTATCATTGACTGGAAAGCGGGGTCTGTTAGATCTGTCCGGTAGACTAGCGTCCTGTTAAAAGGATTGCAGGCCATTGTTATTGTCTATTTAGCGTTACAGATACACGTGGATAAACTCCGGCTCCATGGGTCTTCTACGTCTGAAGGAATACTATTTAGGAATTCTATGCTGAAGACATTCAGGTTAAAATTCCTTCTTTTAAAAAAAAAAAAAAATTCAAAACGGTGTTCGCAGACACATTGCAATTACAAAAGCAACGTAGGTAAGCGTAGCAAGTTGAACTGGAGTGTGCCTGCCCTCGGTGCAAGTTTGTTATGGGTTCCACTTCCGCTGCCTCAAAGGGTGTTCCCGAGCCGTTGAAATAAAACAAAACGGTTTTGCACTAATAAAATTGGACACTTTATACGTGCCCTAATTTGTAAAATACACAAAAAGCAGTAATACTATCGTGGGTTTGATGGGAAATCGCCCACCCTGCTGTCGGAAATTGGGGTAATAAGTGTAAAATTAAAAGTTACAACTTGTTTTCCTTCTCGATAAGGTACATACTGCAGGACCGACGTCTGACATCGACGCATGCGCCATGGCTTTAATTAGTTTTCATGAAATTGACTATGCAATTAAAATATGGCATAAATCTGTACTATTAATTTCTATTATTAAAACATATCAATAAGATAAAATAGAAAAAGAAAACGAAGTTAAATATGCATTCAATAAAAGTATTAAGTCCATTTTGAAGGGAACGTGAAAAAAAAAGAGTGAGGAGAACAATTAATTTACAGTTATTCAACGAGGCACAGTAAATTCTGAGCGCTGCTGGCATAACACTGACTAGAAGTCGAAAAGCGTGTCCAATGCACGACAGAAACTGTGGAGAAAAAGCCCGAACAAGGAAACTGATTGCCCAGGAATTGAGTTTTAATGTTTTGATGACAAAAGAAGTTTTGTCCACTCTGAGACAGAAAGAGAGAGAGAGAGAGAGAGAGAGAGAGAGAGAGAGAGAGAGAAAGAGAGAGAGAGAGAAGGAGAGGGGGGGAGGTGAGAAGACAAAAAGACAAGAGAGAGAGAGAGAGGTGTCATGAGAAGGGTTGAGACAGAGAGAACTGAGGTCGGGGGGGGGGGGGGGGGGGGGGGGAGTAGAGGAGTTTGAAGCAGGGTTGAGAATGAGTGGTAAAGAAACAACTGTTGGAGTCCGTGTTAGATCATAAGAGTTGTGCAAATGCTGGTAAAAGCATGAAACTTTGCACGATGAAACTTCTTATAATGAAGGATGTGTGGGTTTTTTTAATATTTAGAACCACTCTGAGAGAGTTTCTGGTTAATTAAACATAAGAGCTCGTTGAAAAACGGAAACATTGTGGTATGAATTAAAATAGGAACTAAAGTACTCAAAACGCCGTGTTGTTTACATTACTAATTGCCTGTGCTTTGCGAATCGGACAAACGACTTCATTTTTTGTCACATATTATCTCTTCTTGATCAATGACTTTGTTTAAGCTTAAGGAATTATTCTATTTTCATGAAAAATTAACTTGATAAGGTAGAATAAGGTTAAAATATCTTCCATTCAAATTATATTCTATTGCTGTTTTGACTTAGGTCCATCCGACCTAGTTTTCCGCGTCACTTATTAACAAGTAGGGACACCAAATTTATAAACAGGTATTGGTGTGGATCTATATATTGATACTATGCGATTATGTAAAATATCCACAATATGCTCCAGTCGGATATAACGTACTAACACACAAATAAACAATGTGTAACTTTGAACGTTTATAGTCTGATTGATATAATTGAGAAGCAATCACTAAAATGGCTGACTGATAACAATAACATTGAGCTGAGTGACGTCAATTTCGATCCTTCTATAATATTATGTTGGTACATTATTTGGACATTATTTCACTGGCTATAAAGGGGTTGTATACATTAGTAAGCTACTGACTGTTGGTATGTAAACTTTCCTCGAGGACGATGTGTTACTTGATGTGAAAATAGAGCAGGTACAAAAACAAAAAGAATGGCGATAACCATCTCCTGGCTAATGAAATATGGAAAACCGAGGGGAAAGTGCAGATAAGCCACGCCGAATATTGTAGCTGTGCTTGTGTGTGTGTGTGTGTGGGGGGGGGGGGGTTAGAGAGAGAGATAGAGAGAGAAGGGGGGGGGGGGCAGAAAGAGGGGGAAGCGTAAGAACGTTTAGAAAGGAAGAATATCGAATGGGGGGGGGGGGGGGAATGACAAATGGATGGGATATAATCTGTTCAGTTAGAATTAATAGGGTGGGAAAATATGAAGAAGATGAATGAGAATGGCTCGTAACAGGAGTCAAAGAGCTTTCGATGAGTAGTTATGACGTCAAATGACTCGACTGATTTGTGCTTGTTACGTGGATATTACTGCTTCACGTTCGGGAAAGAAAAAAAATTAATAACGAAATAGAGTTTTGATTTCAATTTAATTGATAAAGGCAAAATTGTGTCCTCTCTATTCTTTCTTTCGGGGTGGCCTTGGGCATCGAAGACTTCGAGGTGATCTATTACATATGTACAGACTAACACATCGCTTTGACAATGTAGGTGCAAACAGTTTGTTTGTTGTTGTTTTGTTTGTTTATTATATTATATATTTTAACATTCATGACATGTTTTAAATGTTTGTAACTTTATGTAATTGATGATTTGGGCTCCGCAAAAAAGTTCACAACATTGCCAGCCGAAAAAAAACTACCAACACACAAAACTATAATGTGTAAACCTTGAACGTTTATAGTCTGATTAATACAGTTTAGGGAGAACTACCCATAAACATGGCTAGCTGAAAACAATAACAAAGACCCGAGTGACGTCATCTATCTATAGGTAACAAATAGAAGAAAAAAAATTCCTCATATATCGAAGATTCCAGACCAGGAATAATATTCCTTTTGAAACAATAAATAAATGCGTGTTCTCTTGATCGTTTTAACACTTTTATTGATCGAGAGTTAGCGATTATTTTTGAGGGAACATATAATGATTAGTCAGAATTATTAAATGCAATGAAATTAACTATTGATTCGTTACTGTTTTTAACCATTCCTATTACTTGTTCCCATCAAAGGCGATTTAAGGATTTATTCCGATTATGATATAATAGGATATGATCATATGAAATAGATATATTATGATAAATGATATGATATGATAATATGATATTATATGTTGTCATAAATGATATGATATAAATATATTATGAGAAGTCATATGATATAGATATATAATATGATAAATGATGTGATATGGCATGATATAGTATGAAATGATATGTTATAGATGTATTATGATAAATGATATGATATGGTATATTATAATATATGATATAATACGATATGATATGATAAATGATGTGATATACTTAGCTCAGATTGGATGAAATAATGACGGGTTTAAGTTGAACTCGGATAGATTGTTTCCTTATTTAAAGAATTATTTTTACAAAAGAGGGAGCGTGTGGGGCAGGGGGGGGGGGGGTAGGAGAGAGGGATTCTTCGTAGCGCTTGTATGGAACGAGATGTAGTCCCATATGGCCTGCTATAGTAAGAAGAAGAAGAAGAAGAAGAAGAAGATGATGATAATAATAATAATAATAATAATAATAATAATAATAATAATAATAATAATAATAATAAGAGCCTCTCAATCATCTCGATAAAATACCGTTTTGAAGCGAGTGGTCACAAATTATACTTCACTGCCCTAAATACAACAGCAACCTTGCACTTTTTTTTAAGTCTTGTATTCCATCCTATTTTTTTTTTTCTTGTAATAATTTGTGTTTCAATTTTGCTTCCGCTCGTTTACCTCTGCTGTAATTAGTCGGTGGTCTGCGCAAAGAACGGATGTGGTTTTCTTTCGATTGTTTTCAGTGCACCCAATGTTTGTAAAATGTATCTGTGGATTGTCTGACTTTCGTTCGTCGCTATTTTTTAAGCTTCGGTAAGTTTCTTGTTTTTTTTGGGGGGGGGGGGGGGTTTGGGGGGTGGGGGGGGGGGGTTGGATTGTTTTGGGGTTTTTGTTCTTCGGGAGGAGGGAAGGAGGGTTGTTTTTTGTGGGGTTTTTTTTTTTGTTTTGTATTGTTAAGTTTTGTTTTTGTGTATGTGTGTGTGTGTGTGTGTGGGGGGGGGGGGGGGGGGTTGCTACAGCTCCTACCTGTAAATTTAAAATGAAAATGGTTCATACTCAGCCGTTTTGGCAGTTGATACAAATTTGTTACTGGATGAGATGGAAGTGCACGAGAGTGTGTGATTTTTATCTGATGATGATGATGATGACAGGGACGGCTGGTAATAATGGGCAGGGTGGGCAAATACCAGCCTGTTTTTTTTTTCAAGTTATATGCTGTATTACCAGGTCCGAAATAATCAAATTTAAATTAGATAATTTCAAAAGTTACAACTTAAACTTGATACTTCGTACTGAAATCAATTTGTGTGTATTTTTGATAGATTGCGAATCACCATGCACCCCGTAATGCATAATCCAGGAAATGCTCCTGTTCTTTTTATCACCCCCCCCCCCCCCCCCACCCCAACCACTCCACACCACTCCGCCCACATCGTCATCTCATCGTCACGTCGCCTGACGGTGAACTAACTCCGATTTTTGCTGTCTGGCCTCTCTAGTACTTGGTCGGGCTAATTCAAATGAGCCCACCTTATTAACCAGTTAAAACTAAATAGAGATTTTGGCAAACGAACTTTTTCTTATTTATTGCCTTACTTGTGCTGGTGGTACCATTAATGTAATGACTTTGGGAAGGTTCCAGTATTGAATTAAATGTATTAATTTACTAATATATCAATTTATTATTCATTTATGTTGTTTTTATATATTTGTTTATCCATTTAAATTATTTCTTTTTTTTCTCGTTTTCTTTAGTGTTTCTCAAAACTCATTTATTTAAATTGTTTACTTATTCGTTCTTTTTATTTTTATTTTTGTTTTTAAACTAATTAATTTGTTAGTTTTTTTTCCAATTCTTTAAGTTATTACCGCTGTATTTTTAAAAGAAAATTTTTGCCAGACTAAATATTTTTTCAAAACAATGTAATTTTCTATTTTATTCCCTTTAATAAAACAAAACACTTTTATTCGAAAGTCACGACTAAATAAATATATAAAATACAACCACTATTTTGATTTTCTCATCTCAACAACTGAATTATTATAATATATGAGATGTACTCTTCTGAGAAAGGAGTGAGTTGAATTCTAAGTAAGGAAATAAATACGTTTAAGGCAAGGGTGGGCAGATTCCGTACTTGCCCGTCCTGAATCTAATACATAGGCTACATAAGATAGTTCGCGATGAAGAGGCGGGAAGCAAGGGGTTGGTTGGGGAAGGAGCAAGGATAACAGTGTAGTGTCGTTATTGTGATAGTCTAACGAATGCATGCATGAGGAGAGATTGGTGACATTATTTTGTCTTTATTGTAATATCGTATGGTAATCATCATTGTCGACGACATCGTCGTTGTCACCATCACCCAATGATGAAAATGCGCCTTATAAATGTCATGTATTATTATCATTATCATCATCATCATCATTATGCGTCTATATATATATATATATATATATATATATATATATATATAATATATATATATGTGTGTGTGTGTGTGTGTGTGTGTGTGAGTGTGTGTGTGTAATTGGATGCGTGTGAACTTTTGTTCGTATGTCCGAAACTGCAGTATGTAATTTTTTTTTTTAATGATGGTCAATGTGAAGCGCTTCGAAGCTTCGGCACAAGCGCTTCAAAAATGTACATTTATTATTATTATTATTATTATCATTATCATCATGATCATCATCATCATCATCATCATCATCATCATCATCATCATCATCATTGAGAATAACAACAACATTAACTACAAGTACTAGAATCGCAATAAAAACAATATCAACTCATCATATATATTTCCGTCATCGTCTCCACAACTATCATTCTAACCAACAGCACCACCAAAACCACTACTATAATTACATCCTCCCTCACCGCCTCCTCTCTCCCCTCCTCCTCCTCCTCCTCCTCCACCACCACCACCACCTCTACCACTATTCCAACCACTACCACCACCGGTACAATAATTCTAACCCCCACCATATCTACCACCAACACCATCACAACCACTCCTTTGATTTACAAGTTGTTTTTGCAAGTTAAGTTTGAGAAGAGAAATGATAACAATTATCACTAAAAAGATCATTTATTTTACAAGCACTATTCCTCGTCACCTTGACATCTCTAACCTCCCAAAACCGCCGGGCGAAGGTAGCTATTATCGTCTTTTATCATAACCAAAACATAGATACTCAACTGCCTTTGTTTTAAATGTTTGATGTTTGGCATTTTAATTACTGCAGTAGTATCTCAGTTGTGTTTCTTACGGTGTCCCCTACACAACACCAAGCGATTAAATTTCCCCACTTTAACCTATCAACCATTGAGTTCGAATTTACTCAAACTTGACGTCATGTTACGTTTTATCGTTTTCACCAAAAATGATGCAATTTGAGCTCTGAATGAAACTCGAGTCATATCGCTGTTTTTGCGTCTCGATTAAAACTTTAAAGTTACTACTACTGAAAACCAGTAATGTAACAGAATATTAATCACGCCGTTGAGGGGTTAAAATATCTCTTTAATTTCTCGAGTGAACAAAATGGACTTGTATTGTCAAGGTGTTGTATTATGTCTTGTCACTTTATTTTTAGTTGTATCCTCTTTCGTGATTCATTTTTGATTGCTTTTGGAATAATTAAAAGCTACGGGTATTGCCATTTCATTGTGAATGTGATTATTTGTGGTTGAAATATTTAAGGGGAATTATGAATGAAATTGACAACATCTTTCTTCGGAATTCGTCTACTTTTTCATTCAATGAAAAGTTGGAGATAAAACGTCTTGGACCACACCAGCCTCGTGATTTGATCATTGTTAAAGATAAAAGAAAGTTTAAAACATCTTGGTTTGAAAAATTTAAATGGCTTACTGTAAGCGTTGCAAAAAAGAAATTGTTTTGTTTTTACTGTGTTCTCTTTAAAGGAAAATCTTGCTGGTCAACAACAGGATTTGATGATTTGAAACACTTGTCTGAAAGCTTATCAAAACATAATACCTGTGCAACACATATATCCAATGCTGTGAAATTCAAATTTTTAGGAAGTACAGACATCGGTCGGCAGATTAGTGAAAGCTATAGTCTTTCTATTCAAAAACACAATGAAGATGTGAAGAAAAATCGATACATATTGTCCAAAATCATTGATTGCCTTAAGCATTGCGCGATTCACGAACTCCCTCTTAGAGGCCACGATGAGAGCCAAAGTTCTTTGAACAAAGGTATTTTCATTGACACTATTCATCTGCTTGCAAGTTCAGATAACATTCTCTCACAACATCTATCCCAAGCGACAGTTAACAAATACACATCAAAAATAATTCAAAATGAGCTTTTAGACTCTGTACTCTACGTCTACAATGAGGATTTAAAGAAAGATTTAGAAAATGCCCGATTTGTTGCTGTTCAGGCAGATGAAACAACTGACGTTTCCAATCAGTCTCAATTTGTAATTATTTTAAGATATTGCAAAGATGGCGAAATATATGAGCGATTTTTAAATTTTGTTCCTGTTACAGATAGGTCAGCAGAGGGTCTCTCTATTGTCATTAAGTCACAATTAGATCAATTTGATTTAAAACACAAACTGATTGCTCAATCGTATGATGGCGCGAATGTGATGAGTGGTAAAAATACAGGAGTGCACGTTCGGATGAAACATTGGTTTCCATACGCACATTTCGTTCATTGCTACGCGCATCAATTAAATCTAATATTGAGACAAGCGTGCTCAGCAGTTCAAGCGATTAGAATATTTTTTGCCCAATTGGATGGCTTTTCAGCATTCTTTTCAATTTCCCCAAAACGCGCCGATCTTTTAAGATCAATCACTTCTAGTCGGCTTCCCAGACCAGCACAAACTAGATGGAATTTTCAGAGCAGGTGCCTTTCTAGTGTTCAAGATTTAAAAGAAGAGTTACTTGAATGTTTTAGGAAAATTCAGACTGAAGACGGTTGGGACGCTATATCGGTGCGCGAAGCTGTTGGACTCGAACGAATCCTGAATACTGAGGAATTCAATTTTTATTTGACCCTCTTTAATAGGATTTTTAGCCATGCTAACATTTTATTTGCATACCTGCAAAACAGAACAATAACCGGACCAGATATAATTCAGAGCGTTGAAGATTTCAAATCTAATATTTCAAAAATAAGATCAGATGTTGACAGTCTCTTTAATGAAATTGTTTGCTCAACCGATACTCAGTCAAAAAGAAGACCTCAAAGCAATTTAACCGCTCATGCAAAAGAGGCTTGTGATATTGCAGTTACTCAAATAGAGGAAAGATTTTCTCAATATGAACAAATATCCTTATTTTCACTTGTGAACCCTATGAAATTTTTGACTTACGTGGAATCAAAACCTTTAGAGAAAATAAAACTTGTCTGCCAGTATTACCCGTTTTTAGACAAAAAGAGATTAGAAAACGAACTTGAAACCGTGTATTCCAACAATATATTTCAACTGCTAGAAAGCTCGCAACAGCTTTTAAAGGAAATAATTGAACTAGACCTCGAGGATGATCTGCCAATGGTGTCAACGTTGTTAAATATTACGTTAACAACACCAGTCTCCACCGCAGAAAGTGAACGGCTATTTAGTACTTTAAAGCGGATCAAAACATGTGTGCGGAATACCATGGGACAAGAGCGCTTGAATGCGCTCACTGTGATGTCCGTGCATAAACAATGGTTGTCCAAAATTGAACTTAACGACATGATCATCAATCATTTTGCATCATCAAAGACTCGACGAATGGATTTAATCTATAAATAGGTTGGTACATAAACATGAACTATAATTTATTTTTAAATGTCGTTAATTACATTAGTTATTTGCGTATATATATATATATATATATATATATATATATATATATATATATATATATATATATATATATATATATATATGACTGAATCATCTTTGCCCGACCACTATAAATAGGCTAGAACCGCCACTGGATGATGATGATGATGATGATGATGATGATGATGATGACAACGATGAGGAGGAGGAGGATGTGATGATGATGATGATTATTATTATTATTATTATTATTATTATTATTATTATTATTATTATTATTATTATTATTATTATATATTATTATTATTACTATTATTATTATTATTATTATTATTATTATTATGATGATGATGATG
>NC_088360.1:54862422-54894922 GCF_034508935.2 Berghia stephanieae | reverse complement strand
CAATCATTGTTGCTTAGTTTGAGATCACCTAAAAGTCTCATCTAGACACCAGCACAGGATCCCACTGAGAGGAACACACAAAAAGTAAAGAAAAGGAGGATTGTGTCCTCATTGTGTGAGGATTGAGATTGTCGTGGATTGAAAGCTCAATGTCTCAAAGTAAACTCGTCGAGCATTTATTTCAATTTCCAAAAATTCTTCCGTGAAAGGATATTTTTATGTGCTTTAGTGTAGACCTTAATTTCAATGTTGGTGTATTCATTGGTTTTGATTATGTTTCAAATTCGGAATTTCAAAGTTGGTTTTAATTGCTTTGTTTTATTTTGTTCTGTTTTGTTTTGTATTTGTTTTGTTTTTTGTCGGAGGTTTTTTTTTGTTTTTGTTTTTTGTTGTTGTTGTTTTGGTTTTTTTGGGGTTTTTTTTTTTTTTGTTTGTTTTGTTTTTTTGGGGGGTTTTTTGGATTTTTTTTTTTGGGGGGGGGGGTTCGTTTGTTTTGTATTTTTGTTTTGTTTTGGGTTTTTTTGGGGGGGTTTTTTGTCTTGTGGATTTTTTTTCCTTATTTGTTTTATTCTTTTGTTTGTTTGGGTTTTCTTTTCTTTTGTTTTGTTTGTTTTGTATTTTTGATTTGTTTGTTCTTTTGTCTTGTGTTGTTTTTGGGGTTTTTTGGGGTTTTTTTGGGTTTGTTTTTTTTTTGTTGATTTGTTTGTTTTTTTTTTTGTTTTTGCTTTGTTTTTTGTTGGGTTTTTGTTGTTGTTTTTTTATTATTATTTATTTTAAAGCACTGCCTTGTCTAACAGGTGTTCTTTTATTACAAAGACCAACGAAATAGTAAAAGGGAAGCAATCCATAAAAATCATTTCCACATTCCTGAGTAACAGACCATGGAATGCACTTAAAATTCATTATGCACCTTTTAGATTCCTGTACGGGCATCAAATAGTTTATAATGAATTGAGATATTTACAGACGATATCATTAGGTTTGACTGAAGGCTTAGTGAACCAATTGTCAGTCATCGATTAGGCTGACTTATTTAAGCCTCTGTTCATCCAGCAGGGAAGCTGGGTCTTAATAAAATCTGTTGAAAAGTTGGTGCGATAGATCAAGGCACCTTATCCATAGATTCACTTTTGCCCTCAAATATTAAATAAATATAGTGTAAAGAATTCACTCATTTTCCTCTGTCAATAATTAAGAGCCTGTGATTTTTTCAGAAAATTGACATATATATATGTATATATATATATATATATATATATATATATATATATATATATATATATATATATATATTATATATATATATATATATGACATGGAAGCCTGTGTACATAATTACACCCTATACCAGTGTAATGTATTGAGACATTAAACTGATCTTTTAAAGGAAACTACAATTCAAGTCAGGCTTTTACTTTTTCTATTGTTGGTGTTATGCGAATAGGTAAAATATTCACAACAGCTGCCTGCCAAATGTAACGTACGAACAAACAACACTATGTGTAACCTTGAATGTTTATAGTCTGATTGATATTATTTAGTAAGAACAAATCACCACATTATCTGTCTAAAAACAATAACCAAGAGCTGAGTGACGTCAATTTCATTCCTTCTATAAAACATATTTACTGATTATATGAATAGTTTCTAAGATTGCAAAAAATAAAATGGCTTACTATTCCACAAAGCACAAAATGGAAAACTCGAAATTCTCACTAGTCATTTGAAACAAGAAACTCAGCATTTAATTTTGAAATCCCCCACTCAAGAACAAACCATCATCTTTACTCTTCCTTCCCCTCCACCATCTGACTTTGGAACTCCCAATTGTAAACAAGCGCTTTTGACTGATGACATCATAAATCGCTCCCTGCTTCCCTCTAAAACCCCTATAACTGAAAAAATGGCCATACAATCTTCAGCCTGAAGCTTTGGCCTTAATAGAAGAAGAAGAAGAAGAAGAAGAAGAAGAAGAAGAAGAAGAAGAAGAAGAAGAAGAAGAAGAAGAAGAAGAAGAAGAAGAAGAAGAAGAAGAAGAAGAAGAAGAAGAAGAAGAAGAAGAAGAAAAAGAAGAAGAAGAAGAAGAAGAAGACTAGACACTATTCTATAAACGTCAATTACGTAACAACCTATAAATATAATCCCATTTCACTGAGCCAGACATGGTGCTGCATTTGGCATTTCTTCCATTAAAAAATATCAAAGTTAAAATTAAATACACAAATTTAACTCACATAATCTCCTGCTGACGATTCTCCATGAACAGCTCTTATACCGTCCCCATCTTCCGCTGAAATATTAAAATCCAAATGTGTATTTTAATAACATGTTAGAATAAAAATGTAAGATCAAAAAGACAATAAAAGCAGAAAGAGAGATGTGTTAAAAAAAAAAGAAAAGAAATATATTCCCGCTGTTGTCGTCGTTGTCATTGTCGAATTCATGGTCATCTTCATCATAATCATCATCATCATCATCATCATCATCATCATCATCATCAGCATCATCATCCTCATCATCATTATTATTATTATTATTATTATTATTATTATTATTATTATTATTATTATTATATTATTATTATTATTGCATGTGTGTGTGTGGGGGGGGGGGGGGGGGGGCAGCATTTTGGCGTATGCTTTATATTTTCATATTTTTGATTTCATTTAAACCAAATTCATAACATTGCTGAGTAACAGAGTTTCTGCTCATGTTGTCATAGTCCAACTAGCATTTCATATGAGCATAGCTATTTGTTTGTGTGTTTTTTTCCTGGCATCCCAGTAACGACCTACCTTTGAATCTAGCACTAGTCACATCTCCAATACACTGGAACCCTATTCAAACATTTCAATTAGGTCTATTTTTAGATTTGCAATAGACCTGTATTGAGCTAGTTGTCTTGACCATTGTCCACAGACAACACATCGCTATTGGGAGGTGGTAGAAATAACTTATGATTCCATAGCATTTGAGATTGGAATTTATGAATCCAAATTGCAAACAGCTAGTCTGAGTGGCAGTTATCTCTGTGAATGACTGGAGAGCCCGGTATTAGCCCCAATTCTGAAATTTTATCTTTTTCTTTTGGCAAGACTATTATACCATAACTTAGAAGGATGAATACAGTTGACTTTGTTAACTCAATAGATTATCTATAATTTTGTTAATGAATTACTTGCTAGGCAACAGCAACTTACAAATAATTATCATAGTAGAAACCTGCTATTGGAATGTGCATAATTAGAACAGCCCCTAAATTGGAATGGTGTGTCGGACAGAATTTTCCATTTCCATATAATATCATTTCCATGACGCATGTAATTTCTAGGTGGTTACAGGACCTCAATGTTCGGTGCGTTTTTTCGTCTTTAAAGGGGGGGGGGGGGGGGGGGGGGGGGGGTACATACAAAACCAATGCTTAAGCAACAAAATCTCAACAGGCAGCCTTACCTATGACAGCATAGCCATCTTTAATAGAGGCTGGGAAAGGAGGTAGGGGATCACTGGCCCTCACATCCTCTGCTAAATAGCGGCCAAGGGCATCTGGAACAAAATATTTTAAAACGCTTTATAAAACTAATAAGCTATTATTTAACTTATTTTCCATTTTAATGAAACAAACCTTTTTTTTAATTCAAAATAATCAATCAATTTCCCAATTCGATACTTAATTCTAAAATAAAGAACAAATTTGTGCCTTTAACTCATTCATTATTAAAATAATAAGACTATCAATTAATCTTTATTAAAATAATAAGACTATCAATTAATCTTTATTAAAATAATAAGACTATCAATTAATCTTTTCTTCAAAATGCAATGTTTGACCTTGAGATACAAATTGTATAACAATCTGTCAAAATGCACTGTTTGACCTTGAAATACAAATTGTATAACAATCTGTTTTTTTAAAGAGCAACATTTATCTACATTTATCCAATTCAATTTGTAAAGTTCGACAAATTCATTATCTGTACCATAAATTAAGATTTCAAAACATATCAACATGTTATCAAATATTTCCAAGTTTTGAGTATTACCCCCAATATATAATTTTGAAAGTATATATAAAAATATTAAAATAGAACAGGCTTTTCAATTAGGTCCTGTTTGCCTAGTATAAAAGTTTGTAGTTTTTTTGTTTTGCTTTTTGTTGTATTTTTTTTTGGGGGGGGGGGGGGGGGGTTTGGATTTGTTTGTTTAACTTGTATTTTTGTTTGTGTTTTTGTTGTTGTCTGTTTGTGTACATGTGTGTGTGTGTGTTTTGTGTGTGTGTGTGTTTGTTTATTTTTTGTTCGACAAAACAATTACATTTTTTTTTTAAATAGAACTTTTAAAATCTCATACCTGAAATGTTGACAACTTCCGTATGTAGGACAGGTGTGTGTTCAAGTACCTTCGACAAAGCCTCGTCCACGGTTATAATTGGATATGGAGATTCTCGTGCTCTCCTGGCCACTTGGTCTTGTCTCACATCACCTACGGAATTTGTGACAATGGATTTGAGGAGGGAATTACACAACTATCCAAACTACAAAGACATCCATTATCAATGAATAACATATACTATTCAGTTTTTACTTCCACTGGCAATAAAAGAGGTATAAAGGACAAATAAAACAGGTTTCCAATGAGATTATTATCAGGATATACACACAATTAATTGAACTTGTGGACCTCATCTCGAGTTTAAAGTGAAAGATGTGTAACACTTACGCTTAAAGAATCTTACTTCTATAAAATATGTCTCCTGTTATAACAAAAATGAATACCTTCCTATTCTAAACAATGTGTTTCATTCTTTTAAGTGTTTTGGCTTATATATCATTTTTTTGTTCAATGGTAGTTTAAAAAATATTTAAACCCAAACTTACTGTGACAGGGTGTTTCACACGAATATCTACGCTTGTGGTGATGATGATGGTGATGATGACGGTGACCATGGTGATGATGATGGTGGTGACCGTGGCGGTGATGGCCTGACCCACTTCCATGGGGGCTTTGGTGGCGATGACCTGACTCAGACTAAACATAAAAACAAAAGAGCAAACAAATAAGAATTTGAAAAGACGGTTTATGATCCAATGCCATACAAGGAAAATCAACCAAATCAAAACAATAAAACCACACAGATTAGGCATGTGGTCTCAGAACTAACAATTCATTAAAGCATATACTTTTATTTTAGAATACCCTGTTACCAAGTTAGATGTTCGAATACTTAGTGCTCTATTTTTTTTTAAACCCGGTGAACTACATTTTTATAATTATTTCTATTTAAATAGTTTAATCCAGATGAGCAATCAAAGCAATTTGTTTTTGTTTTTAAGGTGCTTGCGACACTTTGGGGATTTTAGGTCATTTCAGGGCCAGTAAAAAAAGGGGGATGGGGGTGGATTGTGGAAAAAAGATTAGATTTACAATTAAAAGCAGCCAAGTAAAGTAAGACAAAAGGGACATGTTTAAATATGGAATAGATGTAGATTCCAAGCACAAACTATCTATTACTTGGTTTGAGATCACCTAAAAGCCTCATCCAGACACAAGCACAAGATCCCGCTGAGAGGAATAGGCTCAAATCTTTACACAATTGTATATTCAAAACAAAAACTATAAAAGTACATACAGAGAGATGATTTGCAAAGAAAAAAATATAATCTCCCAAAACCAATACTGTACTATACATCTGACCGTTTGCCTTTCAACCAAGGAGTCCGCCCTAGACCTGGATATAACTAAGTAATCCTATTCCAAAAGCAAGAACAAAAGAAACCCAGAAAAGGATATCGGATATAGGGGGATGAAAGACACAGCAAATGTGATCTCCCCGCCCACAATTGGGGGGGGGGGGGGGGGGGGGTTAGAGACCCCACCCAATACAGCAATAACAATCATCTTTCTCCGAAAAAAAAACCACATCACTTTCTGTAGAGCAATATAGTAACGACCACTCGCTAAAATCAAAGCTAGTTCCATTTCATTTGGTTTTACGACGCTTGACTCTGCTTAAAGGGATGCATTCAAATAGTTTTATTATGCAAAATAGCAAATCAAAGAACCTAACAATAACAAATTATATATATAATGAGATGATTTACAAAAAAAAAATAAGACTCAGAATTATCTTTTTTTTTTTAATGTTTCCCACTCAATAATTTTTTGGGGGACTGTTTCCAACGCATCATGAGAATCCAGACAGGACCCGGGTGAAACTGAATGGTCCCATCCCAGAACAAGGTCACAGAGCTGCATGGAAATCACAAATGATAAAGAGGGATAGAAGAGATAGCAAGGCTGTGGAGCGGTTAGAAATGACCAGCCCAGGGGAGCCAATGTTACGACACCCTAAGGGAACAAGTTTGTATGTCTTGTCATTTGTGACATAGATTTGTTCCCTGGGCGATTTTTAAAATGTTGTTTTGGGATTTTTATATTTATTTCTAATATCTGTTCAAGACATTATTATATTTTTTCTTTGATATTAGTAATGAACTCGATTAGACAATGGTCTTAAACTCCAAATTATCTAAAAACCAAAGAGAACAGCTTCAAAATTGCATTATACATACAGGGCCAAAAAATAAAAATAAAAGCATGGCTCGCTTGACCTTAATGTAAGAGCTGAAAAAAATTTGTATTTACAGAGTAGATATGGAAAATTCCAGTTTCATATTTTGACTCTATGACTATGACATTAAGGGGGTCACTCAATATTTTTTTTACTAAGCAAAATAGATAATTCAATCCCCTGAAAACACAAGAGCAATCTATACATTATGTCCATCTTGATGATACTACTCGCAAATCCTACTAAGACTCGTGAACAGGATTACAATGCAATGATTATAATGCTTTATTTATTCCCCCAGCAGGCTACATAGAACCACAAATTTCTATTTCATACAAAACAAGGTGCTCGTTAGATACCCTTTTTTAAAAGTAAAATTATACAAATTATGTCAATGGCTAAGGCCCCGTATTCATTCACATCTGAATCTAGTGAGGTAAGTTGTATAAAGTGCCTTACCCAAGGACACAGTGACAAAGTTTATAATTTGTCACCATCCAGTCATTTGCTATACTAAACATCACTTAACTTTAGAACAAGATAAGATATTGCACTGCTCAGCCACCAATGTCAGTATCATAGCCCACATTAAGAGACATCCATCTGACACACACACACTCTCTCTCTCTCTCTCTCTCTCTCTCTCTCTCTCTCTCTCTCTCTCTCTCTCTCTCTCTCTCTCTCTCTCTCTCTCTCTCTCTCTCTCTCTCTCTCTCTCTCTCTCTCTCTCTCTCTCTCTCTCTCTCGTCAAAGACCCCAGACAGGGCTCGAGTGTACTAAAATGTCAAACGTTCACGCTCAAGAACAATGACAACTTATGAGAAAAGATAAAAAGTATAAGAGAATAGAATAGAAGAGATAGCGAGAGTATGGAACAATGCAGAACCTAGGAGCCCAGGGTCTATATATTGCCCCCCCCCCCCCACACACACACACACACACACTTTCTTCCCTGCATGATTTTCAATCACCACATTATGTACAAAAATATTTAGATCACAGACAAGATAATAAACTAAAAAGAAATGGCAATTGCCGACAAAATATTTAATCTTTCATAAATACAAATAATTTTTCACAGCAGAAATAAATTCAATAATTTTAAAATCATATTACAAAGGAGATAAATATTTTTTTTTAAACAGCACTGTAAAATCATGTTTCTAATAATAAAAATAGAATTTATATCAAAAAAATATGTTACAAACTTAAAAAGATCGTGACAAAAAGCTTAAATATGAAATAACACCAAGTCTTCTTATAAAACACAAAATGAGATCAACACCTAAAAGATGATACTTTTATATATAGTTACTGAAACTCCTTGTAATATCTAAAATTGATCACACATAAAGGGAGTTTTAAGGAATTTAATAATGTATGAGAGAATTTGAAGTCATTTCAAGAAAGATGGGAGGAAATAGGATAGTTAGATGGAGAGTTGATCTGCCCTAAAAAGCACCAAATAATGCAAAGCAATGAGAGCTAGTTCAAACAGGGAACAGCAATAAATCAAGGAGTATATTTTTGTCTTTATAGGTCATTAAAGCACCAGTATAACTGGCACTGGAAGAGTGAAAAAGTAATGGATCAAATGTATGGCTCAAGAATGCTCAAGTTTTAAAACGACATGATTAGTTAAAACAAGGAAGACAGGTAGATCCTGGAACAATCGATCCCCGTCTCTAGTCTTAGACTATCTAAAAGTCTCGCCCAAGAATATGCACATGAACTCAGCCAAAAAGGTAAACACTCAAATACATATATAATAATTTAATAAAACATAATTTCTTACAAAAGATAAATCAATTTATTCTCTTGCTTTGTTTGTTTTCAATGGTTTTAGGGCGCTTGCAACACATTTAGGTCATATCAGCGCCAGTAAAAAGGAAGAAAATGGGATAGTCAAAATATTCTAGAATTACAACTCAAGCAATCAAGAAAAAGTAAGACAAAGGGAATTGGGGAACAGGTGTAGATTCCAAGAGGATACAATCAATGTACTTTGTTTGAGATCACCTAAAAGTCTCATCTTGACACCAGCAAATGCTCCCACAGAATATATCGAAAACATAAAACATAACATAGCGCAACTGAGAGATGATTTAAAAGGGGAAAAAAATCATCTCCCAAAACTAATACTAAACATTTGACTGTTTCCCTCTCGGTTAAAGACAGAGAGAAACTCGGAAAACAGATATATGGGGATAAAAGACACAGCAAGTGACCACTTGATCATCGTGGGAGGTCAATGGACCCCACCCAGCATCTGTTCTCTCTCAGTAAAAGATTCCAGGCAAGACCCAAAGGGAATCAAACGGTTTCTAATTACAGAATCAGGATACAAAGCCACAAAGAAAGGACATGTGACTTAGTATCAGAGTATAATAATATAGGAATTGAAGAGATAGCCAGGATGTAGAACCCACCAGCTCAGGATTTCAATGTTCCCCCACCTTTCGAGGAATTCCACCCACTGCCAATTGATCCATTTATCTTGTTTGAGGCTGCTTAAAAAATCCCACCCAGTCTCAATATCTCCCAAATGTTTACAAAATGCACATAAATGTGGAGTATAGTAAATTAAAATACTTTAAGACTTATGCAGCTCTTGTGTTGCTTTCAGATCAATATCAGCACCAGTGGAACAGAGATAGATGATGGCATAACAAATTAGGTTGTTCAAATTGATAAGTGCATAAGAAACAGCAAGGTCAAGGACACCACCTAATTTAAAACAGATTAGATCTGAGACCACTCTTATATGCGCCTCTAGTTTGGAACCACCTATAAGTTTTATTATAATGCATTTATATGGCTCTTATCCACGGCATTCATCATGCTCTAAGAACTTTTTGTTTCGTTTTGTTCTTCAATGTGTACAAGTTCTAACCAAATACAGAACCCCTGCCAAAAGGGACAATAATAGATATATATATATATATATATATATATATATATATATATATATATATATATATATATATATATATATATATATATATATATCAATAATCAACAAATTACCCAGCAGTCTTGCAACATCTCTCTGGGGGTCCCGATAGCTCAGTTGGTAGAGCACTCGCTTCAAACGCAAAGGGACAGAGAACAATCCCAGGTGAAGTTGAGATTTTTTTCTGAGCCCCCTGTACACCCATCAGTGAATGGGTAGCTGAGTCTGTTAGATTTGGTGGAGAGTACTTTGCAATAGACTAGTGTCCTATCCAAAGGATACTAAGCAATTGCTATTGTCCATTTCACGCTATAGAAACCGGGATAAACTCTGGCTCCATGGGTCGAAATGGCTCTGAAGGACTACTTGCGACATCTCACAACAGACGAGAGATCCAACACAAGCTTCGGCATTTCACTCACAACTGGAGAACATGCAGAGGACCTGAGTTTGAGATCCGCTTTCTTTAGCAAGAAAATAATCCATTATTGCTCACTTAGACACATCAATGCGGCCAAATTCTGACTTAACCGTGTCTTTTCTTGTGACAGACCTAAAAAACAAACTTTTTACATGGGATGAATAAAAACAATTTATTTTATTTTTATTTATATCATACTTAAGTTTCAAAGAGCTTCAGAATATATCAATGAAAATGATGTCTTTATTACTTGAAACTAAAGCAGAAAAACCTTCAAATCTCAACATGACTTAATCAAACAAAAAAGAACCATCTGTTCTATCTGTTAATCTTTTTTGCTGTGCTAAGGCAAGAGTAGCTTCTTTGTATGTCGGTAGTCCATCTGCAGGTATCACTAAAGAAGTTTTGCAAGTAGAATCAATATGAAGATTGGTGACATGACTATCTGGTAACATCATATTAGAAGATTCATTCCCCAAAAGAGTTGAAGATGGCAGAAGAACATTTTGTTGTTGAGATGAATGAAAAGGTAGGTTAGATTTGTTGATAGTATCAGCAGATTGGTTTATTTCAGTTAGGCATGGTGAATCATGGCCAAGATTAATTGACGAGTTCAAATCCTCAAACTGTTCAGACATGTTGACACCAGCTTCTGTTAGTATTTCAGACAGAGAATTAGCAGGGAGGAATGATTGGTGAAAATTGGGTAAAGATATTGCAGATTGGTAAATATCAACACCGTCGTCTTGAGGCATGTCAGTTGTTGCAATGTTTTCAGCTATGTCAAAGTGAGGTGTTATACAATCTCCAATATCTGTCAGTGAATACTTTGTGACCGTAGATATGTTGCAAGTTAAAGGCAAAGCAGCAGTGTTTGGGGTAGAATTTGTCATCTCTGATTCAGATTTTGAATTACTCAAATTCAAAGCAGATTCTGCGGTCAAAATAGTTTCTTTTCCTTGAACAATGTCATTTGAACAGTTCTCTGGCAAGTATGAACTAAACTCGCTTAGCAGAGAACATTGGTTGAAAGAAGCCGTGGTCTGATCCCTCCCCAACATCATTCCTGAAAATGCAGTGTTGTCCTCATTTCCTCTGGTGTCATTGCTAAAATCAAAATTCACATTGTACTTTTTGGGAAGGGAGAGTGTTGTGTCGTTCCCAGTATCAAATGAGGAATTTGGATTTATGTGACGAGATTTTAAGAAAGCATAAGGTTTGTTTTGTCTCCTTCTCTTCAAACTTGACAACATCTTTGAAATTCGTTTCTTTGAAGGTATCTTGCTTTGCTGCAGATCATAGTCTTTCTCAAAAAATGAACTTGTTGTATTCATGTTCTCATTACATTTGACATTTGTTAAAGAGGATTTCATCTCCATACTGGTAACCACAGGTAGAATTCGAGAAAAGTGTTTGTTATCGACACATTGGTCAGGAATAACAAATTCATTATCAGTAGAGCTCCCTGGTTTATCAATCATGTCAGAACTGGGTTGGTTTTCCTGTAGTGGTTTAGTCACAGCATAGGTAGTTGTAGCAGTAGTAGAAGATTGTTCAGGAATGTGATTGCCTGTGATATGCACCCTCCAAGTTGACAGATCACTCAGGAACAGTTTGAGATTAACCATCAGGTTACAATTGTGGCGATCTTGTTTGTGTAGCATTCCTTTGCAATCTGTAGATAAGGTAAATATTTAACTCTCATTTAGTAAGCAGACCATGCATACATAACAATCAATGTTATTAAATCCATAATTAAAACAGTCCTTTCATCATTTAGATTTTTACTTCTTGCATAAAACTTGGATAAGTTACAAATTTTAAAATGTATTTTAATCTGAATCTAATCAGAGTGGAATCAAATGAAAAGAGGCTAGAAACTAGTTTGAGATTTTTTGATTCGGTGCACGTTAACAACATTTGAGCCAAAAAAAAATAAAATAAATAAACATCATCTCCTTACATTTTCATCTATGATCAGAGATAAAAATTGAAATGTTTCAAAGGTTTCCCTTTCAGGCTCTCGCCCAGGCTTCAATCAGCCATTTTCATAACGGTGAATTTTTAAAAAAAATCAATGAATGGTAATGCTCATTAATAAAATGGAAGGGTATATCAACATCTCTAAATCGTGTTTATATAATGTGAAAATAAAGAGCACAACAAGAAGAGGGAATATGTTTCTGGTTTCAAAACCAGTTCGCCACTTTTAATGAGATGGGTTTTCATACTTATTTCAAATCCTGGTATTTTATATTTTTTATTTTTCTAACCCTAAAAACGGCAATCTTTTTAATCTTTTCAATTCCCTATTTCTGGAATTCTCTTGCTAAATGTGTCAGAGAAAATTGTCTGAGCGGACCTTTTGAAAACACATCTTTTTAATATTTTAAACGTTTGTTTAAAATACGTCTAAATTGTCTCTTATTTGGTAATAAATGCTTTAACATGCATAAATGTAATGTTCTTTGCCCTTTGAGCGTATTGTAAAATGGGGTGAGTGGCTTTATAAGTACTATTTTCATTATTATTATTATTATTATTATTAGTATTATTATTATTATTATTATTATTATTATTATTATTATTATTATTATTATTATTATTATTATTATTATTATTATTACTATTATATTATTATTATTATTATTATTATTATTATTATTATTATTATTATTATTAAAGTAGATTTGATAAAGAAAAAAAAGATGACCCTTGTGGATTTTCGATGAGTATAGTCAGCCTCTTTGAATTCGGTTAAATCTTACCAGAAAAAAATAGATTTTTCAATGCTGCTTTGTCAAAAAAAAAATGGATGCCTTATGTATGGAAATCACCAGAGTAATCAGATGCTTGTCTGATTGCTTCATACATTCATATTGATGACTTTATATTGTGCATGATGTAAAAATAGAAAATATCAAGACAAGAATATCTCTAGAAAGACTTGTCTAAAACAGAAGCGATTGAAAAAATTCACAAATGTTCTCTATTTTTCTCTATCACATTCAGCATCAGTGTATACGAGTTAACAATAAAATGGCATCAATGCATTAACGACAGGATACTTGTTTCTTTTGAGAGTTAAAAGGTGCTTTTACATCATCAGGAGTAAGTGGTACACACACATACACACACACACACATGTCAAAACGATCGTGTTGTTGTTCTAGCTTGCCAATATTGCCAACCTCTACATGGATATTATATCTGAGCATGTGTTTTATGCACCATTATAAACTCAAGATTGAATTGTTCCCGCACCACTACATGAAAATTCGGTCTCTTGCATTCTTTAGATCCCTAAACCCAAAAAGCATTATGTGGGCATTAATAATAATTTGTTAATCTTTGAATACAATGTTAGTGGATCACAGAGCTACCTTCCTTCTACCAAAGATAGAAGCCAGTTTCTTTGAATGTGTGGCAAGTGCTCTAAAAGTTGAACTTTGAGACTCTTATATAATATATGAAAATTAAAAAAAGATATTGCCTCATACAAAAAATCACTAAATATCTAATAAGCGAGTGATTTAAAAACGTAAGCTATACAATTAACAAAATCCAACTTACTTTCAATGCATTTACCATAACCACCACACTTCCTTTTGCATTTGCCATGGCCAGGACACCACATATACCAGTTGACTACATACTGGTCCCGCTTTTTCCCGTCATGCACTTGCTTCTGTTCCTCCATCCCTTCAAGTGTAAGCTGAAAATAATCATCCAGCCTATTTCTTTCCAAGACTTCTTTTCCTCTTTTCCAGGATGTCGCTTGGCATGTTACATCCTCTTGCCGACTCAAATATACAAACAATTTTTTAATCTCTCTCTTCCCTTTATAGAGAGTGATCCCTTTCAGCAGTCGATGGTCGTTGACAAAACAATTGAAAGCTTTGCCAACTGGGACATTCACCAGCTCTCCCTGGTTATTCATGTTGTGAATTTTGGCTGACATGATATTACAACGAAGATCAGATTTGTTTTCAGCAGTCGCTTGAGATTTGGCCGTTAAGGCTTTTGGACTATTTTTATCAGGTGATATGATAGTTGCCAATGGCACCTGATCTGATGAGTTGGGTGATGAACTCCGCATAGCTTCCGCGGAGTAGTTCTCTACGGTGATGATTGGTGAATGGATATAACTCATAGAATCATCATGATAGTTTTTATGTACAGCTTCTTTTTCTGTAGCATCTTGATTCTTTTTACAATCAATAAGACTTTGTGATTGAGATTTACCAGACAAATTACCAAGTTTATCGATAACTTGTTTTCTACCCCATCTTGTGTAATCATGACTGTGATGTTTTGTAGGTTTCATAACTTTTACAAACTCTTTTGATCTATCAGACATTCTTGGAGTTTTACACATTGAAACAGGCATGTTATCTTCTCTTTCTGATTCTAAGCTACTGACATTCTGGCGGAACCACCCCATAGAATCTTCCTGAAACTTTTCTGACATTAAATCAATTTGGACAGGTTTCCTGGTACAGTTATGAATAAAGTTACTATCTCTCCTCAGGATTGGATTTGGCAATGATGAATAGGTGGAAATTTTAAAATCTTTAGCTTCATCTCCGGATTGTTTTGTCCTCCTTAAATAATCAGATGTTCTTGAATTTTCAACACAACTCTGATGAAATATTTTGTGTGAGTTTGGCACAAAAATACCTCTGGAGTTAAGAGTGATAGCATCACTATTATTGTTGTAAAATTCAGTCTTACAAGATGTGTCCATTTCCAGCTGTTTAGAACGACTTAGATATGAAGAAGAATTACTGATATGTGATTCAATTTGGGGACATGCAGGTAGCGAAGGGCATAAACTTTCAATATGACTGTTTCCTGCTTGAGATTTATAATACTTGGTTGAATTTAAATCTTTATTACATCTGGAACCACTCATTGTAAACTTGCTTTCAGCAGGCATGTGATGTGGAGTAATTAAAGTTTGATCATATTGTTTATGTAGACAGCCCTCTTTCCAAGAACCCATCTCCAATTCAATTGTTTTGTTCACATTTGGTAATAATGATGGCGGTTTGAATTGATCGGACATTTCCAATGAACAAGTGAAATTTTGTATGGAGACCAACAAAAGTTGAACAAATTTTGTCATCATATCTATTATATCATTCGATCTATCAAATTTATCCTGTTTATGACATTCAATCAAGATGTAATTGAGCTGAGTTGCTTCTTTGGAAAGCTGTTCAAGACTATCACTTAATTTGGAACAATATTGGTCCACAGATTCTTTCCCAGATTGTTCTTTTTCATTATATTGCAAATGCTTCAATAAATTTGGCGAGCTTGAAATGTTTGACTTCATTTTTTTATAAGCCGAATTCTGGAGATGAGGAGAAAAAAGGAAAAAATATTAATCATGAATTTGTGACTTGACAGAATTCATGTTTTAAACAGATCATACACTTCATATCAAGGAGTAGCCCTTATTCAAGTTTCATCACCACACAATTTTCCGAAATAATTTAAGAAATGTGCATAAGAAATAAATGAGTAACTTAAATTTAACTGATAAACTGTAAAATGAGTTTGTTATTTTTTTAAACTTTTTGGTACAAAGATAATCCTGCTTTTGTGATCAAAACTTACACAATTTAAAATATCTAAACTAATGAGCAGTTAAAAAATGAGCAAAATAAATGAAAAATTACCTGCTTAACCAGGAGATTCCAATATGGCCAACCTCCAGGATAAAATGATCATGTCATATCTTTACTCGATATCATGCAAATTCTACTTTTTGGGTAATAAAAGCTGTAAAATAGGGAGTTTTCATAATTAACAGGAGGCAACATTTAAAGAGGCATGATGGATAACATGCTGAAATGTGTCCGGAGTAGTTAATTATTATTAATTCTGCTTGGTGGTTCCACAAAGTAAAAAAGGGTGAAAATAAATTGTCACAAAACTATCACATGCTGTTGGCAGAAATCCATTTCCACTTTCATTTTTTAAACAACCATTCCATTCCACATAAATGCTTATTTAGATTTTTCACATACTACATATACACGCGCAGACAGATAGAGAGAGAGAGAGAGAGAGAGAGAGAGAGAGAGAGAGAGAGAGAGAGAGAGAGAGAGAGAGAGAGAGAGAAATACACACGCACACACTTTAAATATTGTTAAACATCACAATAATACTAAACGGCGGTCTAGCACTATAATATTAATTTTCTGCAATCAAACATGCTGTTGTAAATTTTAACTTTGTGACTATTTCTCGACAAGGTTAGAAGGGAGTGCAGAGTTGTGCCAGAGATGCCAATATCTTTATTATTGCTGCAAAATGATGAAATTGCTTGTCACCTAAATTGATACATGATATATAATAAATACATTAAAGGAATTGGAAGAGTGTAAAGATTTCTTTTTTTTTTTATGACACAATGTAAAATGCTTCACTAACGAATCATCCTCTCCTTCCTGGCAAACAAAGTACAGGATGGACAATGTAAAGAAATGGACAAGGATGGACAGACCAACATTGATTAAGAAAGCTGAAAACATATCTGGATGGAAAGCCTTTATTGCATATTCATCTCTCACATCTCGACAACCACCTCAGTCAGAGGATTAAGGTGAGGTGAGGTAACAAATGACCATTTATAAATTTCAGCAGATTTAAGTTTGCTAATAAAACGATGTATACATTGTATGTCTCAAATAGAAATATCTGACCCTTCCTGCCTCGTTGTTCTGCACAGCACTGGGTCAGCATCTTGTAATAAGACTAAAAAAATCATCACAAACGTCTGATGACAAATCACAGAGTGCTTATCAGTTGCTAGAGTTTGAAAGCCCAGGAGTTTTATTTTTATCTTATTATCACATTATTAGTTTGAATGCATAAAAAAGGAGGATTTTTCACACGGGTTGGGATCTGTGATATATATCTACTACTCAAAATTAAATTAGTAAATATCTTACCAGATCCAAAGAATGAAGTGAGCTACTTGAGAGGACGGACTTGATACTCTCGGCCTGCAGATTTGCATGAGTTAACTCCACATTGGATTTTTCACTTTGCAGAAGGTCGACAGCATGTGGTATACTCTCAGCAACAATTTGAAGGCACTCCTAAAATTTATAAAATCAATTATGATAAGTTTAATTTTTTTATTATTATTTTTATAAATTTAAAAGCAGTGGCAATAGCAAGAAAACTCATATAAAAATAAATTAATTCATAAGAACATCCAAATATTTTCTTTACAAATAAATAGAACCCAAATTAGCCTACAGGAATTTCAAAGTTTGTTTGTTTTTTATACTGGAAGAAATAAAGCCAGAAAATAAAAAAAATGAAAGCAAAAATAAGGCATGAGCTGTTTTATATTCCATTAAGGATTCAAAACGCTGCTTTTGTTGAGTTCGTTTTAATTTCTTTCTTATTTAAACTAACACTTTTTCTTCTATTATTGATTCACGAAATCATAACATTCTTTCAAAAATCAAACAATAAGCTTTTCATTTTTTTTTTTTTTTTGTAGACCAGACCTCTATAACAAGTTAACATGACTTAAATACATAATCGTCCTTACAGCAGATCCTTTCTTGCTTCCAGGTAAATTGATAATGAGGGTGTTGCCCCGAATACCACAAATGAGCCTGCAGTAAAGAGGGGAATTAATGAAATATGCACCTCAGGAGAAAAGAAATAAAATTTTGTTGTTTTTTTAAAAAATGGTATTACATAAGGAATCTTCATTTTATAGTCACTTATTGAATAGGGTCAAGGCTTCAATTATAATGATTATTGAAAATATATGACATAATAAACCAATTCTCCAGATTTCTCTAAGATGAATGAGCCTCATATTTATAACAATCAGGCGAGCAGCTGGAAAAGATGTCAGGTTATGGGTCTGATTCTCAGTAGACTTTTTTTTATCAGGAAATCAGAAACAAGCACCAAAATAAATGACATATTACGGCATGATCTATTTATCAAGATTTTTTGGAGATAAAAAAAAAAATAACCTACCCTGTGAATTTTTTTGATCTTATGCAAATTCTATATAAAAGAAAAACGTTTTATGATTCACTACAGTGAAAAACTAGAAATTGAATGTATTTTTTTTAAAGAAAATTTTCACTCAAAATCATTTTTCTTTTAATATCTGAACAAGAGAATACATTCAATATCCATATTTTGTAATTGGAGACCAATCTATAAAATGACAAAGCAATGGGTTATTGCTTTATCTCCACTCACCGACTCAGCATTGCCAAAGGAGTGATGTCTAAAGAACCTTTCATCATTGCAATAGTCATTCCCATAGCTTCCTTTTCGATGACAGCTTTTGTTGCCTGTTGAGAATAATTTTAACATTTTCCTTTAATATTCCTCACTTTAGAAGTCACTTTATTCCAGTAACATATAATCTGAAGTTTGTCAACTCTAAAAAAGTTTGACATATACTTCAATTTGTGTGTGTGTGTGTGTGTGTGTGTGTGTGTGTGTGTGTGTGTGTGTGTGTGTGTGTGTGTGTGTGTGTAATTGCCAAATGAGAAAGCCCAAAACTTACTTGTCGACATATCGCATTTTAAAGTTGCAATATCTTAAAAATAATGAATATTCGAATATTACTCAAATAAGCAAAGTTGAATAAGATGGACAGTTAAGAGCGTTCAATACAATATTACAGTTTGGAGTTGCATTTGGAAGAAGTTATTTGGTTTTCAAAAAATGCATTGCAGGTCACTTTGCTGAGACGGGAAGACTTCATGCTTACTCATAAAGACCAAATACAATGACAAATCGATTTCAACTTGAAGGTGACGTATAATTTTAAGTATGAGTACTGACATGTACTGTTTTTGTTTCAATAATGTGCTTATTTTCCTCTGTATTATCTCTCTTGATGACTAAATGAAGTTCAGGTGCATTTTTCAATCTTAACAAGAAAAAATGAAAAATTTGATAACATATGTTAGAAGCAAATAACTCAGAAAGATATTGAATTTCAAGATTATGTCAGAATTTTTTCAGAAATTTAAATCTGAGTGGAGTTATCACTCTTTGTTAGTCAGGTTTAGAGGGGTATTAAATGTCTGTAGTTTTTTAGTTATATATTTACATCTGTCCAGACTACTTTCACCTTTAGGTCCAGCGACTTCATTTTCCGTTTGCTTTTCTGTTGTGATGCATTCCCTTGGCTTTAAGTCTTCTCAGACCAACGAGACAAAAGAGGTTTGTTTTCAAAGTGACCCTATCTAGAGGGGTTGATGGGTTCTCCCATGATTTGTCCCAAACCGGTTATTGAGTATTCACCAGTTACTATTTTAACAGGTATTTTTATATCCACTACCCGGAGACCTGCTGAGATGGAGTATTTGTTTTCTCCTGTTGTTTGATAATCTATCCGAGGAGTGTCAAGAGCTCCAGGGCTCAATGAATGAACATTGATATACCACAGACCTGCCTACTTGAAAATTGTAAAATTCGCAATTCTCTGAGTAAAATTTCTAGCCGCTATAGTTAACTTTAAAGATCAACAATTTACCCTCACAGGGACTAAATATCACTTCAAAATAATTAAAATTATGTAGTTTGGCATAAACTTTCAATTTCAATATGTTTTAATTACCTAGAGATACTCATAAAGTACTAGAATTGGAGCCAAAATTTCGTAATTCTAAAATTTTTTCGTAATAGTAGGCGTGTCTGATATCAAGCAATCTGTTGTCATCCATCCCACTTTTGAAATGTACATTATAGTCGCATTTATAAATTGGCAAGACTTTGTAGAACAAGACACATTTACAACTTCTGACGTATTGTTATTGATAAGTTAAACAATGAGAGACACTTTTAGATCACAGAATCAAGTGTTATGGATGCAAAGTTAACGAACGCATAAACTAAAGAATTACACTTAAACTCTTGATTGTTTTTTAGATATTTTAACTAAAAAGCCACCTAACATTATGATGTCAAACTTTTAAAAACAGCACAACAGTTATATCTGTTAATTAAAAATCAAGCAGACAGCTTTCTGAGCTCATTCGTGTAAGTAGAAATGTTTTGTTGTAGTTGTTACAATTCTATAGTACACAAAATCAAAATTAAAGCATAAATTGGGCAATGGCTACAAGAATCTAAGGTCAATTATCCATCAACAGACAGGATTAAATTTCATTCTAGCCTTACACCATATATTAAGATTATCAACAAAGAGGCAGTAAATGCAATGCTACTTGGACTTTATTGAAGCTTTTGTCGTATCGATGGTGGAAACAGTTATTAGATATGTAATGAGAGAATTTAATGTTTGAAAGAAATAATTTAGTCTTGACATTGGAGGATGATAAACAATTTATTGATGTACCTCTGGTGTTACATCCCTTGGAGAGAATCCGGTTCCACCTGTGGTTAAAATGACTTCCAGTTTCAAATTGTCACACCAATGTAACAGTTTTGCCTGTGAAAAAGACATGAGTAAAAAGAGGATGACAAAAAAAAAAGAGACGTCAAAATGTTTTGTTTATTTTTGCATAGTTTTCTTCTATTGGCGTTATGAATCAACATAATTAATCTGAAACATATTTCATTTTTATTTTTATTACTAATTTTTTTTTGGGGGGGGGGGGTGGTTGGGAGTGAGGATTTTTCATCTAGTATTGTTTTGATTGTAAATAAAAAAAAAAAAAGAAAAAAGAAAAATAACCCGAAAGTTCATCCTCTGAATGAATTAAAATACAGTTTGAATCATAAAAAGTGTACGATTGAAAAAGAGTGAATACGGATCATTTGATGGAACAACAATAACATCTATAAAAAATCACCTTGATGTCATCTTGCACATCGTGAATGATGTCTTTGGTGATAACTATACCTTGAAACCTGACCAAAAAAAATTAAATTAAATCAATCGACTACAAATAATTCAACATGTCTGAGTATGAAATAAGAAAACGTTAATTATTGCTTACAAAATGTAGTCTTTCAGAGTTATATAGCACATGAGGTCCAAGTTTATACCAGTTTCTGTAGCATCAGATGGATAGAATGCTAAAATATCGCAAATAACTTTTACCAGACCCATCTACTTATTGTTACTAGGTGAAAGAGGTGAAAACCTTTTATTGCACTTGAGACCACAGCCAATTTCTAAGTTTGTGAATAAGTGTTCTTGAGATATTCTAAATCAAAATTCCTTTTATTCATCCCATAGAGGAAATTAGACTTTAGGGTCCATTCCAAAGAAAGACTGGAATAACCCAAGAGTCAGCCACAATGCAGCGCCGCAAATGGGACTAATTAAACTGTTTAATTCAAGTTGCAATGCACACTGCACATTCTATTACAGGCCAGATTATAATATCTAACTGCACTGATGGATAATTTTGTTCTGAAGTGTAATAGAGCAAAATAAAATATCATTTTCACAATCAGAAATAAAAAGGAAAAAAAAAAAAAAAAAGAAAGAAACAACTGTTTTTTGGGGGGGTAAAAATCCTTGTCACAATGTCCAGTGTGGGATTGTGCGTAGGTGTTCATGTTCAAGTGCATGTTTAATTGTATACATACATATATAAGTGGAGGGGTATCTCCATTAGATTAAGCGCAATCAATGGGGAAGAGAAATCAATGAAATTACCATTTTCCACTTTCAATAAGGCCCTTCAGGTTTTCGCCACTTTTGTCTTCAGCTTTCCCATTGTAGCATGTGTCACTAACTGTGAGAAAAAAAAATTTGATAAAATCAATATCAAAGCTTATGAATGTTTTTGTTATTAAGAGTAGATATATTTTTCAACCATGATACAGTGCCTTGTTTGTAACAGGGCAACCGCATTAAGTCCAAGAAGAGACTTTTCTTCAATATCATATGTCCTTGTTTGATGAAAATAAATGTATTTATTTTATTACTCTTCCTTCATAATAAAAAAAAATATATCACAGTAAGAATGTCTGGAGTATGTTTCTCTTGAAACAAACAAGGCATGTGACATGGTGTAATGCAAATTGCACAATAGCAAACTTCATTGATATAATCCAATTTATAATAAAATAAAATCAGTGCTCTCTGTATAAACCTCAAAGCACTTTACAAACACAGTTGGCCTTTCGGGCATTTCATTAAAGACAACATACACCACATTCATAACTCCATTAAAATAAAACCCACCCAGGCAACATTGAGTGAAACTACAGGTATTAATAGTTTACAAATACGAAAAGTCAAGCAAATTAAGATAGACACTTTTTTTTTAAAGGTGGATTTGAGCTTATTTGACCCTGTTCAACTGACAGTAGAAGGGAATTCCAAATTAATGACCCAGGTTACTGAAAAATACTATCGTCGAAACATTAAAGTTTTGTTCTTGGAACCTGTAAATGATGGTTTTCTAAGAATCTAAGCTGACGAGTTGATGTATATAAGGTGACTATTTCTTGAATGTAACATGAGGATTGTGAATTTATTACATTAAAACATAGGAGGAAAATTTTGTATTTTAGCTAGCTGCCCTGTTTTGAACTTTTTGAAGATTGTAATTCTTGTGTCAGGAAGGCCAATAAGCGCTGGACTGCAATAATAAAAATGAAACAGTATTCCATGTACAACTCCAAACTTCTTTAAAAATTTTGAGACAAGTACATGACTGTCCCCAATTTTTAAAAAACAGAGGACAATACAATATTGTTGGTTTTAGATATTGTCCACAAATGACAATTTCCCTCTTATTGATTTTTAGTTTCAATTTACTACTTTGCATCCATTGCTCAATGACTGCGCAACACCATTCAATATTATGAGATATAGCAGGTGTGTACAGTTGTGTTTCATCAGCATACATGTGATAAATCACTCCACTGGGATTGATGGCGTGTCATAATTTCAATGTGTACAGAGTATCGAGCACTAGACTAAGCCCAGGAGGACACAAAACTTCAAGGGCAAATCAATAGATTGCTTGCCATCAAACAAAAAATATTGTGTTCTATCACTTTCATACGACTTAAACCACTAAAGGACGCTGTGAGTGATTACAAAATTATCAAAAAGACTGTTACAAAGATAACTTTGGTCTATTGTGTTAATTAAAGTAACTATGAAGCCTTCCCCTTTATCCCAATAGAGAAATGAATCATTCATAATTTTCAGTAAAGCAATTTAAGTGCTATCATACTCTCTATGAACTGACTGATAATTTTCAACCAAACTATAGAAGGTGTGTTTTTAAACAATCTTTTTAAGAACCTTATAGATAAATGACAAATTTAGCATGGGATGGTAATAAATCATCAGGGTCAAGGTTCGATTTTTTAAGGAGAGAGGTGACACTTGCTTTTTTGAAGAAGATGGGTATTATTCCTTAACTAAATAATTGAATGATAATAGATGTAATAATAATCAATCTAAAATTGAGTCTGGACAGTTCAGAATTGAAGAGGATTTGTTGGGATAGGATCTAATGGACATGACTTAGGAGGAGGTGACATGATAAAAGCTTGTACTTCAGATGGACCGACTTTTTAAAATTTATCCAAAACATGGTGACAATCAAATTTTTAGCGTTTTGGCATTTCAAGCTAGCACCTAATTTTGAAATTTTGTCTTGAAAATAATTCTTAGCTACAAGGGTGAGTCGAAAAGGGATAAACTTACACATGTACTCTTTAAACCAAATGTTTAAAATTTTAATTCTGTCAAATTTTGACAAAGTTATGACAGTTCAAAATGGCTATCCCCATGGTAGCCCATCAGCAACATAAAGTTGTCATTGAATTTCTTCTTTTCGTAGAAGATACCTTGAGTAACAGTTTGAAATGCATTGGTAAAGTCAGGCTTTTTTTAACAGGTAGTGTTTTAGGTAGGTTGAACCCGAGTCGAAAAGGCAATCAGTGGAATGGCGACACCCTCTTCCCCAAAGACCAAAAATTTCAAAGCTGAGAAATTAACTGGAAAAATTATGCCAACAGTGTTTTGGGATATTACAGGTGAAGTCCTCATTGATTTCTTACCACAGAGAGCTGCTGTCAACTGAACGGTACAAATAGAGCTTAAAGCAAATGAAAGCAAGAATAGGTTGAGTTAGATCGGCTTTGGAGAAGGAACTAGTACTGTTTCTTCATGAAAATACCCTTCCACACACAAGTGCCAGGAAAAGGGAGGTAATCGCATCATTTTGATGGGCAACGCTGTCTCACCCTCCTTATTAATTCACCAGACTTGACACTTTCAGACTTTCATCTTTTTGGTCCACTGAAGGAGGCAATGAAGAAGCCAAGACAGGAGTAAAAAGTTGGCTCAAAATTCAGTCAACTCAGTTTCTACGAGGTCATTGGAGGTTGTGACAGTAAAGAAGGGCAGATGTTAGATCAGACCATCACCTGCTCTTGGGAAAGATCAAGCTCCAACTCAGAATGCATTGGACCAGATCACACACAAGAAGAAAATTCCAGGTGAATGCATTAGATGGGGAAAAGAATGAGGAGTTCAAAACTGCAATTGAGTAATAGATTCCAACCTCTAGCTGATCTCGAGGATGTCATAGCTAGCTGATCTCGAGGATGTCATAGACGGACAGTCACATTGGACAAAGATCAAGGAAGTCAACATAACAACTTGTCATGAGGTACATAAATAATTGAGAAGTCCAATGATATTGGAGCTGACTGAAAAGAGGAGAACAAGGAAGGAACAAGTGAATACAAGTTGAACAAGGGCTTCAAGATTGGATGCATAAAAGCAATAGCGGGCCACAGCTAAGGAAGTCAAAAGATCTGTGAAGAGAGACAAGGAAGCATTCATGAACAAACTTGCAGAGAAACCAAAAGCAGCAGCAACTGGAGGACACATGAGGATCCTTTATCAAACTACCAAGACACTTGCTAAAAAATATGGGAAACCAGAGGTACCAGTCAAAGATAAAGATGAGAAAACTATTTTTGTAAAAGAGGTTCAGTCTAAGTGACGGAGGTAACAGTTCAATTGCCTTCTGAAAAGACCACCATCAGACAAAAAGCCTGAAATTTTGCCTGCAAGGAATGAGCTCCCAATTAGCTGTGATCCACCATCGATTCGATAGCAGAGATTGTGGGAGGTATTAACAAGATTAAAGGGGAGAAAGCTGTTGGACCAGACCAGATTCCATCGCTCTAAAATTTGATGCTGAAAGAAATGCTGAGCCCTTCACCCACTGTTTGAGAGAATCTGGAATGACGGGATATTCCCAAAGGATTGAAAAGAAGGACTTCCTAAAGATCCACGGTTGAAATAGCAATATAAATTGAAGCTACCTCAAGGAACAAAGAACGTGCTAAAGGTCTCCCAATGACCGGGTATAGATATAGAAATTGGAGTAAAAGAGAGGAGAGGATAAATTGTCAGCTGTATGGCTATTCGGACTCAAGTCTGAATAGTCTCCCGTGGCTATAGCAGAGGGAATTAAGGGCAAAAAATAGCTCAATTGTGCAAACGAATGATGAAAGCATGAAACTTTCAGGGATTGTAAAGCACGTCAAGGGCTACAAAATGTGATAGAGAAGCACTTCCAGCAATGTCTGTGAGCCAAGAAATTAAGTGAAGAAAAGTTGATATTTTTAAATCGGCAACAATATTTATCATGGCGTCCGATGTGTGAATGCGACATATCATTGTGACAAACACGAAGCGGTGCGAAGGTAGAAGCAGGGTGGAGGGGTGCGGGTAGGTAGAAATTACCCAATCGGCTGCCAGTTTCAAAAATGTTATTTTTAGAATGGGCCAATATTGGGTCTGGCCTTGGTGGTTAGAGGGGAAACAAAAAACGTAAACCGGTGTTGACTCATTTTATAACTCTTTGTTAGCATGGATTGGTATTGATATAATCATATTACTATACACAGTTACATAGAATTATTTCATTGATTGAAATGTAATGGTGGGGATGTTCTCTCTCGCTCTCGCTCTCTCTCTCTCTCTCTCTCTCTCTCTCTCTCTCTCTCTCTCTCTCTCTCTCTCTCTCTCTCCCTCTCTCTCTCTATCTCTCTCTATCTATCTATCTCTCTCTCTATCTCTCTTCTTTCTCTATCTTTCTCTCTATTTCTCTCTCTCTCTCTCTCTCTCTCTCTCTCTCTCTCTCTCTCTCTCTCTCTCTCTCTTTCTTTCTTTCTTTCTTTCTCTCTCTCTCTCTCTCTTTCTTTATCTCTCTCTTTCTCACTCCCTCCACCACCACCACCACCACCACCACCGTGCTTTAGGCATTGATCCTTGTATGTAAAGTACTGTTTTAATTATGGCTTTACCTATGAAAATCACACACAACGAGAAATGTATTTTCTCACCATGAGATATGCAAATCGTATATATGCACATGCTAACAAAACAGATTGTGCCTTAGGTGAATGACTAGTTGATAAAATTGTGTTAACGTCGTTTAGGTCATATATCCAAAAAGATGGACATAGAAGAACCCCATCAGTGATAAATTAAGTAAACATAATATGTATGCAAACATATTATATAGATAGTACCTGATATTGAACATTGTTTGTTTGGCTGTTTTCATGCACGATGGCAAAAATTATTGGTTCAAATGACTGGAAAAAGTGTTTGATTTGCCAAATTGATTCATCTGAAAAATTGATTTGTCCAGCTAATATTAAACTTCCAAACAAGGACCAAGGATATATAACCTTTCTAGAAAATCTAAATCAATACAATTCGTTAGCTGATAGCAATGTCAAAACACATCTTAATGGAACTCTTGAAGAATTGAAATCGAACAATGCAAAATGGCATCGGTCTTGTCGAGTGAAATATAACTCTAATGCAATTAAAAGCCTCCAAGACAAGAAAAACAAAGAAGAAAAGCATGAATTTAGACTAGAAGCGAACATTACAATATCTGATTTTGATTTTCAAGATCCATCTTTGAGTATCAAATTGCCAATTGAAACAACACCCAGAAGAAGTATCAGGGAACCATGTCAAAACTCCGAGGAGAAGTTGAAATCAAACAGGACAAAGTGTTTTATATGTCAAAATAGGGCGGCCAGGAAGGCTCCATGCTGTAATGACGAAGGAAATGGAAGATAAGATACTTGCTACAGCAACTTTGATAAAATATATTACAATGATCAGCTACATCGATGGTGGTGATTTAGTAGCGAAAGAGGCACACTACCATAAACTCTGCCACATCACATACATGGATAAGGGTAGAAAATCGAAGACTCATCATATGAAGGGAAAACATTCAGGTCCTGATGAAAGTTTCGCTTTCGCAGCAGTCGTGTCTTATGTAGAGGAGAACCATAATGCAACCCACCAGTTGTCAAAACTTATTAAGAAGTTTACAAGTGAGTGCACCACTAGAGGCTGTGGAAATAACTATGCACACCCCACCCGGTTCAAAGAGCGGCTTATGAGAGTCTTTCCAAGCATAGAATTCTATTCTTCTGGACGAAATACATATGTAGCACACGATAGCAAAGTTGCTGCGTTATTAGTAAAGAATCAAAAGGAACAAGCAGATGATAATACAATGTCTTTGTGGCGTGCAGCAAAAACTATCCGACAAGACATCATTCGCAAATGCCCGCAAACACCAACAAAATGGGACATCGGGATTGGAAGTCAAGAAGGAGCAGTGCCTAACTCCCTGTTGACATTAATCAAAATGATTTTGGTTGGATCGTCTCCTTCAGAAAAGTCAGATTCCAGACATCAAGAAAGCCTATCTATATCTTATTGTGTCAAATACCAAAAATAAAAATAAAACCGGGTCGACTTTTCAAAAAAGACAATCGCAGATCAAAGAGACGCCATTACCGTTGTATGCAAGTTTTTTTTATACACACATACAAGATCAAAGAAGATAATTGACACATTATTTTCGCTAGGGTTGTGTTCCTCATAAAAACGTATGTTGTCATTGTCATCGGATATCGCATCAGCCGCTGAAAATAGATTCGAAGAGGAATAAATTCTTAGCCCAATCAATCTGAAGAAAGAAATTTTTACTGTTGCTGCTGTTGATAACATTGATTATAACCCAAGCTCAACAACTCAAAAAAACTCTGTCCACGGAACAAGTATCTCCATGTTTCAGCAATCTACAAATGATGAGTCCGGTGTTGATCGAAAAAAGTTGAATATGAATATTTCTGACGTCATTCACACAGACAGCAATATTTTATCTGATTTTCTAAAGGTCGCCCAAGAAATTGCATTTGGAGTTAAACCAAATATACCTGCAACAAACACTGCTCCATCGAACATTATTTCAAACATGACAAATGACCCTAATATGACAGAAGAAATGGACTGGCTACAACATGTTTCATCAAATTACTTGGAACAGGATGTAAAAACATGGGCTGGATTTCATTCTGAACGCTCTTTGTCTCATAATATGCCGAAATTCATCAATACAATGCTTCCGTTCTTGGAAGAACAAGCAAACAAAGGAAACAAAACGTCATTACGGATCATCACGTCACCCAGCTCGAGGCCTTTACTGTCACTATGTACGACAAAGCATTAGATTGCACAGGTGGTAATACAGCAAGAAAATAGTTATTTTGCCAAAAAGGTCGTGCAATAGAGAGACTTCCTCTCCACAAGAAGTGCATTACAGCAACACATTAAACGGGCGGCATATCAAGCTGGCTATGTTTTGAGCTCTGCAACAGAAAAAGATCCTGTACTACCATCACCTCTGGAATGGGGCTAGAAAATGGACGGAGGAAAGCTCTTACCATACTGGTCATCACAGCCGGAAGTATCCAAAGTGTGCCAACAACTTGTCAAATGTGGCTGCAAGAAAGGATGCACGTCCCGATGCAAATGTTTGCGAGCCCACTTACCATTACCATGCACAGACTTATGTCGATGTAGAGGATGTCATATCATAAATAATAAGGTAGGTTGAAAAGGTAATTTGATTATAAAGGACTATAAGGAAAAGCCAAACAAATAAAAGCCAAGCAACTTTGGTCAGGCTTAACTCTTGACTTTAAACAGTCAATATCAGGTCTCAAGGTAGTTAGCATTAGCTTGAAAGCTTACCCCGTCCGGGAATCATTATAAAGTGCTTTGAACAGTTTGGTGGATATTGCGCTATATAAAAGCTCACAGGGGATTTTTTTTTCATTGTAAAGCCACATGAATATGGAGTTGGCCGTGGATTTTGTACTGTGTAATATAATTTTCATGATTTTATTCATTTTCAAATAATATTTAATTTCGCCCTATTTGACACTGTTAACATATGCCCAGTTGAAAACAAACAACCCTAGATCTTTCAAAATGAAAGCTATAAGATAGGGAATATGTCTATGGTTGATATACAACAAAAAGTACAAGAGACAATAGGGTAATTTCGCAACATAATTAATATGTTCAGTACTAATCAGTCAGAGGGCGAATAGAATTTCCTCGATTATTCCCCCTGAATTTACTAATGTTTATATAGTAAAATATAAAATGCTTTAAAACCAACTTTTTTGTAAAATGTCAGAATGCTTCTCTATCAGATTGTGTTCTTGGTGGTATAAGGTACCTGTGTGCCAATTTTCATGCTTTCATCACCTATTTGCACAATTAAACCTTAATTCCCCCTGCTACTATTCAGATTCAACTTCCAATGCACATGGGCAATCAACAGATTATTCGGACTCAGTCTGGAATAGTCTCCCATGGCAGTATAGTTTTTGTTGTTTTGTTGGGGGTTTTTTAATGTTTTAATTTTTGATAATTACATAAAATTAATGCAAATCAAAATTAGATACCAGTAGCTATCAACAGGTAGTCTAAACCAGCTTTATTTGACGAGAAAGACAAAATCATGGATCAATTGGAAGTCCAGATAGAAATTAAAAAGAAAAAATTAAAGGAAAAGGCTATTCGGACCCGAGTCTGAATTGTTTCCCGTGGCAATTCGGGCCCCGAGTCTGAATTGCCTCCCATGGCAATTCGGACCAGAGTCTGAATTGCTTCCCATGACAATTCGGACTTGAGTCTAAACTAAATAGAACTCCGTGGCTAACCAGGGTCGAGTCTGAATAGTCTCCAATGGCTCTTCGATTCAGAATACTGCAATGCAATGCGCCCGAATGATGAACTTATCATAACAGTATCATTAGTGAAACTCTCAGTTACTATTCCGTTTGCAGCTAGGCTATAGAAACCATATTGGTTTTCCTAAACACACACACATTCATGAGTATCTCTAAGTCATAAAATACAGTATAATCACACACACCCCCCCCCCCCCCCCCCCCCAACAACCATTTCCACAACCCAAGAGCCGGCGGCTTTTTCTCTTTGATCTCGTATCGTATCACTATGTTCTCCTCTGCGTCCAGCGCCTCTATCGTTTGCGGGTAACCCCCCCCCCCCCCCCCCCCCAATCCCATTACTAATTGATCATTTTCTCTCCGTATTCAACCAGTGCTTATTTTATTAAAAGGCACCTAGTCCAGTATTATCTAATAATATTAGTATGAGACCTATATTAGTACTCTGCCCCTACCCCAGTGGCGGGGCTCTATTGCATGGTTTGTAGCCAAGAATCGCCTCTATTTTTATATTTAGAAATAAAACAGCATATTTTTTTAATGAAAAAAATTAAGATACTGCCTTTTGTCAAAGCCCCACCCATACTGCCTTTAAAATAAAGCGCTCAAAGCCCAAAGTCATATTATTCGCCTTTACCTGCACTTTTTCACGGCTGCAAATGGCAATATATATAATGTAGATATGTCATGCATGTATCTTTTGCAACATGCTCATGGCAAATCAAATAAATCTTCAAATCATTACACAATGACACTCTTTTATCTATGCGAGGGCAAATTGATTGTTAACGTTATCAATAGCAACTACAATTGTAATCTTCCAAAGACCACGAATATTTAGATCTATGTTTTGTTTGTTTGTTTTTTGTTTTTAAGGCGCTTGCAACACATTTAGGTCATATCAGCGCCAGTAAAAAGGGAGAAATTGGATAGTAAAAAGTTCTAGAATAACAATTAAAAAGTACCCAAGAAAATGTAAGACAAAGGGGAATAATAGATCACCGCTTTTGAAGGTATAGTCATCTTCGAGAGTTCTAAAACGTGACTTGCTCGCTCACTCGCCCTCCTACCGACTGACAACTGAGAACGAGCAGCTTCCCCCCACCCTAACACGCTTCACTTTCGACCCAGTTTCCACTTCCGACACTTCCTGTGATTGCGCAGGCGCATTGTGGCAGGAGTCCGAATTGCCACGGGAAGCAATTCAGACTCGGGTCCGAATTGCCAAAAGTAGCAAAAGTCAGTCAAAGCAACTGTGGAATACATGAAAAGCTTTTCTAACAACATAACATGATGTCCAAATAAAATCAGGATAAAAATAAATAATTAAAAAATTACATAATATGATGGTGTAAGTGTAAGACAAGCAGCAATCTTTCTACAGTCCAAAGGTTATGAGCTGAGTCAGTGTGATATGGGCAAAACTGAATTTCTTCTGAAATCTTTTTCTATTTCTTTATCAGTTTCACCCTCTGCCTGGCCTTTTCGTTATTGCCAGACAAGTGTCTGCGAATAATAATTTTTCTTTATTGGCAGACAAGTTTGGCAATAACGACAGCCTAAAGGTCGAAAGTAAAAGTAAGAAGTAAGTAAGGGCAAAGTCAAAGAGACAAAATTGAGTTGCAATTGCAGTTTACGGCAAATAATCGGTGTTTAATTATGATACACGCGTTCACTTAATACATATGACAAATTGATGTACTTACCTGTAAGAATACCAATTTTAATAGTGCGATGTAGGTCAGACATTATTTCACTCCTTTTAAGGGTCTCTAGATCTGCTCACTTTCCAGTCTTCAGTTCGGTAGGTAACCACTCAATACAAGACTTCTGATTTCGAGGGGTGCTTTGTGTTGCAGATGAGAGGTTGTTCGAATGATGGTTGAATACACAATTCGGATTATAGTTATACATCATTATTATTCATAAATGGGGAAGGGGGCCATTGTTATTGTTATGCACCAGACCGATTACAAGGTGATTTATCTTGTCTGTACATCAAGGATTTAAGCCTTTTTTTTTCATTCCTATCACAACTGATATTTTGATATGTTTATAAAAAGCGTGTTATGCTATCCTATTGTCAAAAGAACACGCAGGCGTGAGGGGGATGAATAAATAGAAAAATTATATAAATAAAAGAAAGATTAAGAGAACATGAAAATCTATTGGGCGGGCCCTTCTTGACAAAAGATTTAGATCAAAATCTTTGTGTGTGTGTGTTTGTGTGTGTGTGTGTTTGTGTGTGCGTATGTGTGTGTATGTGTGTGCGTGTGTGTTAAGTCAAGAATTATATAGTAACAAATTGTATGTTGAGAAGAAAAGTATGCGAGCTTGTATTCTGTCAAGAGAAGAATGTGCTTTAAATTCGTTGGGGCTGCCCCAGAAAGGTGAAATGGAATACATATTTGCAAGTGCATAATACAAACTTATGAGCTCTGCCTTCATGATATCATGAAAGGAAATGAGGTTCATTTCTAGAGAAGAGTCAACATCGACGTGT
>NC_088360.1:54809922-54857422 GCF_034508935.2 Berghia stephanieae | reverse complement strand
ATTGTAAATGGCTTGATTAAAATCATTTTAAAAAATTTTGGTTACTAAAAAATACACATTCTAAGTGAAAAAAGAGTAAAAAGTCATATTTGCGGTTTTTTGTTGTTTTTAATTGAGATTATTCTATTTAGGCTCAGGGATCGAGTGCGCAAGTCGCGTGTTATTTCCCTGTCTACTTCCTTTTTCACTCCATCGTCCGTAGCCACAAGCAGGTTTGCATTTTTCTACATTTGAAATTCATGTGTAATTATTTTATGTGTCCAAATATACATTAAAAAAGTTTGTGAGTACATAATTATTTGCTTATGCGGAGTTCTAATCCAAAGTTTTGACTTCTATTGTAGGTTGTAGCCGTGTGTTTCCACTCGGAAGGCAACGTGAATCATGACCGCCATCGCCATTATGATCATGCCGTCTTACCCATGCTTTCTTCAATGTTCGCATTATGGTTTCATTCAGACATTCAGATCCGATTTCACTGACTGATTGTGCTTGGTGTGGAATTTTGTAATCGTATTAAGGCCGATACTCCCATGTACTATTGGAATCAGGATGGGATTTATTCGCCTGGTTGTCCGGTGTATATCCATCTGAATACTGAAACTGAAATGCTGAAAAAAAAAAGTTGCATTGCAGTGACACAGTGACAGGCACTTGCAGACTTGCAAGATGTTGCTATTGACTATTGAGTGGCCTAAATTTCTGTTTCCGTTCATTTCCTCTGAGAGAAAATGACAAATATTTTATATTGTTGGAAAGAAATTGGACCCTGACCTGAATTTCGTGAAGGCTGCATTGGAGTGTGAGGCAACACAATATCACAATCAATAATTGCCAGTAAAGTTTAAAGTCTACCAATACCAGGGAGGCCTTCCGAAAGCTCCTACATCCCCAGTATTCTTTGTTTTTTATAATGTTCTAGCAACTAGTAGGGGGTTTGGGAGGGGGGAAACTTTTTTTTTATGTTCTAGTTTAGTGGGGTTTGGGGGGGGGGGGGGGGGGGGGGGGGAGGGGAGCTTTTTTAAAAGGCTGTCATTATCCCCAGACACCAAAAAAAAGTGGCGGAACCAGGATTCGAACCCACAGCGTCGATTCTGGTAAAACTTCCAGGGCAGACGACTAAACCAATTGGCCATGACACCCACTTCGAAGTAGACATGTTGTGTATATGTAGTAGCAAGTGATATAATGTTGGTTAATTTTATGTTTTTATAGATATTTTATTAACTTTCCGTATTTCTATGTGCATTCTGAAATGTGGATAATTGTTTAAAAGAGCTGAGTTTCAAATATGTGTCTGGGGATAACGAAATTTGGTTATCCCCAGACAGGTGTCTGGGGATAACGAATTTTCATTATCCCCAGACAGGTGTCTGGGGATAATCACAGCGTTTTTAAAATTAAAAGAAACGTTTTCTCCCTCCCAAACCCCCTATTTAGGACATTATAAAATACGAAGAATACTGGGGTAGACTTTCGGAAGGCCTCCCCATTACCAAGCTATTTTTACCGTACGGTGATAATAATAGTGTGGTAGGCTATTTTCACTGTACGGTGATGTCTTGGAAGAGGAGGCCTTCCGAAATCTCCTACAAAGGGAGACAACTCATAATATTCCCTCAACTAACCCCAAGAAATAATAAAACCTAGTACCTTTAACTAACCCTAATACTAATAGGAAAAACAAACACCCTAGAACCTTTGCTAAGACTTATGACCAACCCTAATAGAAAAAATTCCTCCGATCTCGAGCTAACCCTAATAGAAAAAGAAAACCTCGGACTGCTTTGCACTACCTTTCAATACTTCACAAATCAAAATGGTGGCAGAGAATCAAAACAATTGTCAAATAGGAAATTTTAAACTTTCAAAAATCTATCAAGGTTTGTTCTATTGAATAAATAAACGCCTGACAAAACGGTGAAAATACAAATTGAAAGAATACTGGGATGTAGGAGCTTTCGGAATGTCTCCCTTGGAAGGTGATTGTCACCGTATACTGATATCTTAGTAGGCTATTTAAACAAGCTGTTGCAGATAATCAATGAGGTCTCTTTAAATACAGATTTTATTTCAAGTTCATGATTTATATTACAAGTTTTAACGAGCATCAGAACCAGGTTTTAATATAACATGTGAAATGATTTTTTTAAAGCGTAATTATAAAAGTAAAGACACGAATTTTAATCTGCTTTATCCTATAATTTCACAAGCTTTTTACAGCTTGAAATTTTAGGTGAAAAATGAAGATAGACATTTTAATGTCACCATTTTTGACATTCATAGCAGCTTTACGAAAGAAAGAAAAAGACTTCCGTAAAGTAGTACAATCCAGCTTTCATCACAATTAAATAAAGAAAAAATGAATTTAGTCAAACAAAAAGAACAATGATTGCCCAAATAAAGTCCGCATACCTGAAATCTAGAGAGAAAAAAAGCCACGACAGGGAATCGAACTACAGACTCTGTAGGGTAGAGTCAGGGAACGTCGACATCCTGCATTCGCTCCCTTTCCTTCGCCTATTTCAGTCTCAAGATGTCTTTTCTTAAAATAGAAACTGGTCATAAAAACAATGAATCAGTGATATGTTTTTATTAGACGTTTCAGTGTTTCTATTCATAATATCTTATTTTCGCATTTAAAAGTTATGCTCACTGGGGAAATTCACTGCTCGATTTTAACACTTTTAATCGCAAATTTTATGTACTTTTAGGATGTTATTTTGTTTTCTCTTGTTTATATTTGTTTTGTTAAGTAAAGATCTAAGCTGAAAACACGCTTAAAATGAGTGGAAGGAATATGGCGGGTGTTGGAATTCAGGCGAATGGAAATACGGGACACTCTATGATGTTGAATGACACGATTGTGTCATGATATTAATGTATACATAGCTGCCAACCGTTCCATTAAAAACGGATTTGTTCCGTATTTGACTTCTTGAGTCCGTAAGTCCGTATTTTTAGTTCAAAATCCGTATTTTGTCATTTTTGACTAATTTGTGGTAAACAAGGCATGAGAGCCTAACTAATTATTATTATTATTACATTATTACATTATTCACTGGGCTACAGTGACAAAGATAAAATAAGTGAAAACAAATGCTTCCAGGCCTTTTGGCCAAAAGTTAATTTTAAATCTCTTGAATAGAAGGTATTTTTATAAAAAATGTTTTAAGGAAAGGACCATTTATTATAAAGTTACATAAAGTAATTTATATCTGATAATTAAGAATAGATGTACACTAGAAGTAGTAATATGATATACGAAACTCATTTTATGTTATGATCTTCTTTGAGTTTGACTGATGGACTGATACATTTTCCTCCTTTTTGACAAATTGCCATTATCATCAGTTTGTACGAAAACAGTTGATCTTTTTTTTTTGACCCTTTGGATATCATCTCTTAAATGAATGTGAAAAAATGTTGAATTTGGGCTAGCATGGCATGGTAATGTCATTATTACCTCATTTAGTATTTGTTTAAATTTACTCTTAAGGATGAGCCCCAGTTATTTGTGTTTAACTACCACTTCTGTTCTTGATTTATTTTTATTTTTAAGTCATTCACTATTTTACTGGTGTTGTGGGTTGGTATCTCTGATGTAGTGTTACTGTGCTTACTTGATTTTCAAAGCCTTATTATAATTCTTCTATTTTTACATTTCAGGTGGCAAGATGCAGATCTTTGTAAAGACCCTCACGGGCAAAACCATCACTTTAGAGGTTGAGCCCAGTGATACTATTGAAAATGTCAAAGCTAAGATTCAAGATAAAGAAGGTAGTCACTCTCATCATTTTAAGTAGGAAGTCTGATATTTTTTTTAATAGTGAAAACCAGTAATTCATTTTTTAAGCTGATAAATAGGCCTTTTCAAATCCATTTAATATGTCTTACTTTTGAATGTAAGATGAAGGGTTCCAAGGTTATGATGGTTTTACTTCTCAAAATTTTATGATTTCATAGGGCTTATAATCTGTGATTTCACCGACAAGACAGCTTCCCGGTGAGTTGCATACTGGTTGAGTTAGGGCTTAAGCATAGAAAGAGGATGGTTTGCCACTGGAGTTAGTTGCATATTCTGAAAAACTTTCCAGCAAATGCAAACAGGACAATGGCAACCTAGGTTTTAAGCAATATTATTTCAAATTATTTTTAAATTACATATGTTGATGTAAATGAAAATAACTAGGGATTATCAAGAGTTAGTCTTAATTATTTGATGAAGATCAATTGGCAGTCCAGTTGGGTTAATAAAAAGTAAAAGGTTTAAACCCTTCATAGGGGACAAAAGTCAGTCAAAAGTAACTGGTCTAAAGGAAAGGCTTTTCTAAAGGTTTACTTCACATGGTGTCCTATTATAACAATTTCTGTTCCTGTGATCACCCATTGTAAGCAGGAGGTCACTTGCTATCTTCTATCCCCTTATATCTGTTTTCCAATTTGCTTTCTGTCTTTGTCTTGGGGTGGGATTACTTGGTTTTGTCCTGGCCTTGGCTGATAGGGCTATGTGGTCTAGTGGTATGACACTCGCTTTCGGATCGGAAGGTCCTGGGTTCGAGCCTCGCTCGGCGCATAGTTGAGTCCTTGGAGAAGGCTCTTTGCTCACATTCTCTCACCATACTCAGGTGTTGAATGAGTACCTGGTCGTTAACAGCGTTGTCTCTGTCCCAAAAAAATTGTAATATCGCCTGACGTGCGTCATGTCTCGTCCTACATGTTATGTGTTGCTGTTGGCCAGGGACCCCTTGTAAAGCGCTTTGAGCACGTTTAGTGGATATTGCACTATATAAAAGCTCAAGTTTTTTTTTTTGTTTTTTTTTTCTTTTTTTTAGGGGAGTCAGTCAAATGTATAGCTTTAGTTTTTGGATATTATATTTTTTCCCCTTGGAAATCATCTGTTATGTATTGGTAGTTTTGAACACATCTGGCTTGGGGGGGGGGGGGGGGGGGGGGGGGGGAACAATCAAATGTATAGTTTTGGGAGATTGTATTTTTTTTTCCTTGTAATTCATCTTTGTTATACACTGTGTTGTGTTTTGTTTACATTTTATTTATGATTTGTATACATTTGAGTGTGTTCCTCTCAGTGGGATCCTGTGCTGGTATCGGGATGAGACTTTAAGGTTGTCTCTACCTAAGTACATTGATAATATGCTCCTGAAATCTACATCTAATCCCTATTTGAACCACTGGCGTTGATATGACCTTAAAGTGTCACAAGCGTTTTTTAAAACCCTTAAATCATAGTTTCCTTTTAACTCACTCCCCTACTAGTTGCCACCCTCTGCCTGCAAATTGTTACCCCCTTGACGCCCTCCTGTGATTGGAGTTTTGAGTCAGACTTGGAGTCAGTGTAGCCATTTCGTCAACAGAAACACACACAGACACACTTTATATCTACTGGAACAACAATTTACGAGATTTTTAAAAAATGTTGTCACTGTTTGCCTATATACTTTTTTTTAATGGCTTTTATATAAAGCCCTTTCTTCCTATAATGTATACTGTATCTCTTCATTAACTTCCTTTTCAGGGCTCCTGGCATTGATTGCCATGAGCTTTCGTACGGGAAGAACATTGAACGTGATTTCTCTTTTTGGTTTGCTTGTATGAATTTATAAGTGTTGCCAAAAGGAAATTACATTTTTGTTTCTCATTTTTATGGTACTTTTTACTAGAATTTGTTAATTTGTGATGTTTTTATATAGGAACATGATTGTAAGTTTCTGAAACTACTGAAATCTGATCATTTTTTTATCTCAGGCATCCCTCCTGATCAACAACGTTTGATTTTTGCTGGCAAACAGCTTGAAGATGGCCGTACTTTGTCTGACTACAATATTCAGAAAGAATCCACCCTTCATCTTGTCCTGCGTCTTCGTGGTGGTGGCAAGAAGCGTAAGAAGAAGAATTACACCACTCCCAAGAAAAACAAGCACAAGCGGAAGAAGATCAAGCTTGCTGTGTTGAAATACTATAAGGTTATTCATCATCACACACATGCACACTCTCTCTCTCTCTATCTCTATCTCTCTCTATCTCTATCTCTATCTCTCTCTCTTTGGCCTAAGATGGCTGCTGACGTTTTTTTTTTTTAGTATGACACCCATTTTTGGTCAATAGGGAAACCCATTCGGTCTGTGGGTACAGGTCTTTTAAAATATGTTGGGGTCTTGAAAAGCATTTTTTTTTCAAGACTTGACTTGGGAACCTGTGTGTTATATACTTGCTTTTGGATCCCAGCTTCTGGAATGGTCATCCAAATGTTGAGTACAGGTGAAATGATGTTTGTGTGAATAAAAGAGAAAAATTAAGACCCTGGTTAAAGTTTAATCATCGCCAATTTACTATACAGAAATGAGAAAGCGCTTTCATGGCAAACCTTTTCAGTCCAGCAGTCTTAGTGGATTTCACGCTTTTCGTTTATAATTTTCAGGGTTTTCTTTCAACATGTCAAGGAGCAATTTTACATATTGTTAAGGTTATCGCCTAAATGCCAATACTTCATAATCTCTGTCATTACCACCACTTAATTCTCATCACGGCTGTTTGGTCTCATTTTATACAAGGGATTTTCTGTTGATTTTTTGGGGGGAGGGGAGGGGGTTAGTGGTGCATTGCCAAATGACAAGAGACAATGTTATATGTATGCCATCTTTTTTAGTGATTTATTTCTCTGGTTGTCCTGATGATTACATTTTTTCTTTTACTGCAGGTTGATGAAAACGGCAAAATCACCCGTCTCAGACGCGAGTGTAGAAATAAGACTTGTGGAGCTGGTGTGTTCATGGCTTCCCACTTTGATAGACAATACTGTGGAAAGTGTTACCTCACTTATGTATTTGAGAAGCCAGAGGGTGAAGCTGAAGATTAGTATGCTTGGATGTAATAAATAAAAACATAATATGTTGAAATGCTCTTTGTTTCATTCTTAAATTTCTAGTTTCATGATTAAGTATCCTGGAGTGGTGTATTTTGACCTCCCATGGTGAGCGAGAATGTTTCTCTTACTGTCTTCTATCTCCCTGTATCTGATTCCCTTTTTCCAGTTTGCTTTAGTTACTCACTTTTGTTTGTGGTTGAGATAGAAACTGTCAAGTGTATACAGTGGAACCTCATTATATAACAGGTCCGGGTATAATTGTAAGATTTATCAGTTATAATGTCTTTTGAGAGTCTAATTGAATATATCAGGGTTGCCTAATCGCACTTAATATCGCCAAATACAATTAATTTAGCCCCCATTACGTTCGGGTATGCCTACAGCTAAAGACAACAGAGTTCTTGAATATACTGTGTGTAGAGGTGCTTCTTACTACTGTACTGCATCATTTTTCTGCAAGCGGGCAATACATAGTGCAAATCACACATTTAAAAAATGGTGATTTAGACCATTTGGATTGTTTTCCTTGAAATTCAGCTGTAACGGGAATTTTAGGCTGAGGTTCCACTGTAGCGATTAACCCATTGCTTGACAAGAGGGCCGTTGATTTCCAACCCCGATTGTGGCGGAACGTGTAATTGTCTGTCTAGTGTTTTGTTTTGGTTGGTCTTACCATGTCCAATTTTGACAGTTATTAGTGAGGTTACGATCTTTTCAATTGGTCCAAAAGACGGTGAAAAAACAAAAATTCTCTGGTTCTTGAGACGATGCTAGTTGTGATTTTGGTGATGAATCAGTTAATTTTGAAATGCTGGAGATATCGTTAGAACCCAATATTGATGAAAATAGTGTTCCAGAACCAACCCGGAGGTGGTCGGACTCGGACATCCTAAAAATGTCAAAACTAGAGGATTTTTCGAGCCAAACATATATGTTTCTTGGTATCAAAATGTAGATAAATTGTTCCTCTAACTTACTTTGAATTATGGAAAACCCACTAATACAGATTGCACAATGATTTTTTTGTGAGGTGTGGTAAATTTTCCTGCAGTTATCCCCTGTCCTTTGGTTGTCTGAGATCGGGCTGTTACTGTTAAGCAATGGGTTGACTTTGGGAGCTGTTATATCTTTCCTTGTAAATCATCACTCAGTTGTGTGCTGATGTCATTTGTTCAAATCGCTCAAATGTTTTGTAAGTGTAAGCATTCGCGTGTATTCCTTTTGTTGGGATCCTGGCTTGTCTCAGTGGGACTCTTTGGTGATGTCAAAACTAAGCACATTGTTGCTTTTGGAATATAATTCTGTTCCATACATAAACCAGTCCCTTTTTTCTTTATCCCTGGTGCTTTTACTTGCAAATCTAGCTTAATTTACAATGGAAGTGGAACCTCCCGATAACAACATGCCACGGGACCGAGTTTTTATGTCGTTATCCGGAGGTGTCGTTATTTAGAGGTTTCCAAGATGGCGGACAAAGTGGGCGTGTTAAGGCCCGCGGGACCAGTTTTTTTATTAACATTAACATTGACAAAAGAAACAAGACATTGTAGTGTATTCCTCTTAGAGGGTTCTAGTGCGTGTGTCTGGATGAGACTTTAGGTGATCTGAACTGAGTACACTGATAGTGTGCTCCTGGAATCTACATCTGTTCCCTATTCAAACCATTCCCCTTTCAATTGTAAATCTAGAATCTTTTTTACTATCCAATTTTCTTCCTTTTTAGTGGCGCTGATATGACATAGATGTGTCACAAGCGCTGTAAAACCCTTTAAAACAAACAGGTAATTCGGACGCTGCGAGTGAGATAAAATTCCTCCTCCCACAAAGTCACAACTACGACTACTTCTATCTACTATCACCACATATTAATATCACATTTTCCAAGATTTTGTTTACTTGCTTACACTTAGATTTATACCTTGGTTTTTATTAATGCATATCAGCCAGGATTCATCAAAAAAAGCTGCGTTCTCATTGGTTTCAAAAGCTGCGTCTCATTGGTTCAAGCAGGAATCGTTTTTATAAACTTTGAGTACTCAAAACTCAGTATTTTTAGTTACAGTAGAACATGAAAGTAACGTACTCGGAAATAGCGAGTAAAATCTAAATCCCCGTTTTTTCCCCTTATTTGAGAATAAAATGAGTATGAAAAAGAGGTCAACTCGGAAATAACGAGCATTTCCTGCCCCAGCCTAGGACTGTGAACGAAGTAAAGCAAAACCAGAGACAATGGCAATTTAAATATTTTTAGCCTAGCCTCTTTTCTTTTCTTATTTTTCGTTACGAGTAATATTACATAGTAGCCTAGTCTGTAGTAGTAGGGCTACATAATAGGCGAAACAAATTTGGGTGAGGGTTGGGTTTGTGTTCTTGTGTGTGTATTGGGGGTGGGGGTCAATTATTCACCCAATGTGGTGCCACTGCGACGCGCGAGGTAAGCACATGTCAACATGCCTCACTTCGCAGCATCGGTCAGCGAGTAGCATTCGTTAACGAACGACACGATCAGCGAGAGAGGGGAGTGTGGAACCATTATTTCAATGGGTCAGTGATTGAGTGATGCGCTTGCTTACCTCATCAAACATGCCGAGTGCATACAAACACTCGCACGCACACACACACACTTCTATGTTCTTGTTTTTTTTTCAAGTCATGATTTTACTTGAAAAAAAAAAACAACAAAAACACAAAAATAAAAACAAATCAACAAAAAACCAAGCATTCTGCCACTTCTGTGAAGAAATTGAAATAGGGGCGACGGCTTTTACTCAAATTACACACTGAGGGGAATATCCAGCAATATTATAACCTTTCCTGGCAACTCGGGAATAGCGAGAACTCGGAAATAGCGAGTAATCAGGAGTGGACCCGTCGAACTCGCTATTTCCGAGTTCTACTGTATCAGAGATCTACGAAAATCGCCAAAGTGATGTTGTTATTCGGAGGTTTTATCAAAAAGTGCGTCATTTTTTGGAGGTTTTTTTTACTGATCTTACTTAAATAGAAAAAAAATCGGGACCACAGACCAATGTCCAGGTGGTTGTCGCTATTCGGAGGTTCCACTTCAGCTTCTCATCTTCCATTTTTCTGGCACCGAGACTGAGATCATCTGCTGGTGCCATTAAAACCAGACGGTCTCAATGCAGATCTCAAGACCAGATCAATTATTCCAGTCTCTGACTCTCACAGCACTGGGCCCCAGTTTCTCAATATATCTAGTTAACATTAACTAGTGTTGAGGAAGATGACAAAAAAGTCAGGAATTGCAGTGTATGCAGATACACTGCGAGTGCGAGGCATAAGAGTAAGAGTTCTAAGGGGAATGTTCTTTGGACAGAATATCCTAATATCCTTCAAAACTTCCAAGCTGGTTTGTCCCTCCACAGGCATGTATCTTTGAAGCTTGGCATATGTTGCCTGATAAGGCTTATTAAACATGAGAATCAGAAAACCGTTGTCAGGCTTCTTCCTTCTCTCTGCTGTTGAAGCAATGAGAGAACTCCGCTTCAGCCATATTCACCCCTGAGCCGGTGTACAGAAACTCCAGTTTCTCAAGTGCATTTTGTTTTGTTTTTTTTTTTTTAAACAAAAATTTGCAGCCCCAAATACTACAGATGACATACATATTCACGACGCAGGCACACCTTTTGGACTGGGTGGGATCTTTAGATCTCCCATGGTGGGCAGGAGGTCACGCTGTGTCTTCTATCCCCTATTATATCTGTTTTCTAATCGGGTCTTTGTCTTGGAATGAGACTACTTGTCCTGGCCGGGAGCGAAACAGTTGAATGTAAAGTTGTTTAGGGAGATGATATTTTTTTCCTGATAAATCATGTCTGTGTATTTTTATTGTTTTAAATCTTTAACATGATTTGTAAACATTTGAGTGTATTCTTTTTAGTGGGATCTTGTGCAGTGTCTGGATGAGACGTTTTTTAGGTGATCTCAAACTAAGTACAGACACTAATAATGTGCTCTTGGAATCAACGTCTGTTCTCTATTTGAACCAATTTTCCTTTGTCTTCACTTTTCTTGTGTTGCTTTAATTGTGACTATAATATTTTGACTATAGTCCATTTTCTTCGTTTTACGGGCTCTAATACTGATATGACCTAAATGGGTCGGCCGTAAAACCCCTAAAACTAAAACAATCAACTTTTGGATGATGTATCCCGCAGATTATAAACATTACAATGGACCTGGTTAAGATTAACTCCTTGGGATCGGAATATTTTCGGGTACCTTAAATCTATTGCATTTCCAAGGCTGGTATTCTATTTCTCACTTCGCATAGTGGGCAAAGGGGCAATTACTGTTCTATCCCGCTATATCTGTTTTCAATTTCTTCTGTCTTTCGTCTTGGAATAAGATTACTTGTTTTTTTCAGTCTTGTGTCTGGGAGGGAAACGGATGTATATATAGTTATTGTTGGGAAATGAGATTTTTTTTTCCATGTAAATCATCTCTCTGTTATCTGATATTTCTTGTTTTGAATTTATATTGTATTTGAGTGTATGTATTATTCTTCTTAGTGGGATCTTGTGCTTGTGTCTAGACGAGACCCATAGGTGATCTCTCAAGCTAATACCTACCACTACCATCGATGGTGTGCTCTTGGAATCTACATCTGTTTCCTAATAGTACCATTCCCCTTTATCTTACTTATTCTTGGGTGCTTTAATTGTAATTCTAAAACTTTTTACTGGCGCTAACATATATCATAAGCATGTTGCAAACGCCGTAAAACCCATAAAAACAATTACATGTATTTCTCATCGCTGCTGTTGAGAGAACTGTGGATCAGCTGGCTCTTGTTTCCAGAGAATCTTGGTTCATGCACAGCCTGTTATGTTATGGAAGGTACATACATATAATTTTAACTTTTGATACCAAGACTTACATCGGCCGTTTTAAAAATAACGCCAAATTCGAGTCCTCCAATTTTTGAAAAGTCAAGTATTTCCAACATACTCATTATTTTGTGTATGCTTTCTGTGATATGTATGCGACATAAAATTGTAATAACAGGGCTTAATGAGTTTTCATTGGTCACTTATTTAAGTATTTGTGAATTACAATCTACATGTGACTCATTCCTGTTACGCTTAAAAAAATATGTCACATTTTTGGACAACTATTGAAATAAAACATTGAAAAACAATAAACACAGAGCATTGATACTAATTTTGACAACAAAATGACATTTATTGTTTTACAAAAGGCATTCAGAAATCAGTTTTTGAAAACAAAGGATATTATTTGAGCAATCATCATCTCCAAAAATTTATAGGAAAATGACAAAAATAAAAATTGTTTACCATAGTCTAGGTATATAAGTGTTAAACCACCACAAATAATATTTCCTTTCAAGTATTTATATTTAGCATGAAAAACATGAAAAAGTCATTCTTAACAGGAATGAGTTTGTGTAACAGGAATGAGTGGACGTAACAGGAATGAGTTTTCTGTTACAGGAATGAGTAATTACAACATATTTATTCGAAAGGATGATAAATTCAATACGCTTAGTGATTGAAACTCAGAAGGGGAACAAAATGGTTAGGGCGCCTATACGATGATTTGGGGCATAAAATGTTGGTAGAGACCCACAAAAGAGCACCAACATTGTTAAATTCAGGATACTCTTTCGTGGCAGTTCGGAATGTATGATTTTGGTTTACTTAATGACATAACGTCCAGTTTGAACAACTCTTCCCAGGTATCTTTATCACTTATGTTAACATCGGGAATATAAAGGTCCAAGTTTGTGACAAAAATTCAACAACTGTCTGGATGTTGTCATTGAGTGAAGCAAGGTTTGAATCTGACAAATAATGGTCCTTGTGTAAAGCCAGCTCTTGTATCAATCTTACTCGTATTTCGTCTGTTTGTGTGTCTTTGCCAAATGCATACACTGCACCACAGGCAGGCAGGCAATCCCCATCGGCCCTCAGCTTGACTGGAAATAACTGTTTCCCATCACACAGAGATCTAGGTATATCATTTGAAATTAAATGTGTACACCTATTGTCAATACCAATGCGAGTTTTGATTACACTTCTGCTGGCCCCAACTATTCCACAAACACGTTATGCTTGATTTTCACATTCATCAACCACTTCAACAAATGATTTGTATTCATTCAATATTTTGAGAAAACCATTGTAATCGATTTCAGTCGGCATCACCTTAATGTCTATGTCATCTTGGTCATGTTCATCCCTTGAATCACTGTTTAAGTCAACCGGTGCAACTTCAGGCATGTCTCCATCATTACCTTTGAAAACCTGTTGCTTCAAATCACTTTGTAGAAATGAATGAAATTTCATTGATGTGACCAACAACATTATTGAACATTCTTGACTCCTTTTCTCCAACGCGCTGAAGTAAGCATGTTAATGTTTTCACATTTTTTACATGCACATGTTTCTCTGTCCCTTTTTCTTGGAGTTACAACCCAAAATGGCTTAAGTCGGTAGAATGAAGAAAATGACACGTATGGGTTGCAAGAGATGTATCGCTTGTACAAATGTGACATTGTATCACATATTTGTCTTCTTTGTTTCTTGACTTTATTTCTTGTTTTTGCATTTCTCTTTCCTGGAGCTAATTTAGAAGTGTCACCTTTCAGGACAAAATCTCTTACTATTTGCTTGACAAGATCTGGACATTTTGGAGGCACTTGACGTCGTTTCCGAATTTATCCAAGAAATTATATTTTTTGAGAGTCATACCAGCTGCCAGATGTTTCACGGATGTGTACATGTGCCTTCTGTTCCTCAAATGTTTGATGTCTTATAGGAGTGCAAAATGATTTTGTAATGTTCTTTTCACTTTTTTGTTTTTTCTGCTATCTTTCAAAAGTTTTTCTATTTTTTGATCGGGGTGTCAACGAAATTTTAAAAATTTTTAATGACCTGTCCAAGCGCTTTTTGTACTTTTCGGATTTCTTTTTCGATTGAGAAAGAGAGGACAGCCTTTTCACTTCTTCAAAACTTTGGTTTTTCAACATTTAGGTTTCATTGGCTGTTTTAGTAGCTTGATATCTTTGACGAGAGACATACTGGAGTGGAGATTTTGAGTGTGAGGATGGAGTGTAACTCGGGTCAAGATTTTGCTGTTTCCGGTTTGTAGTGTGTGTGTGATAATTTTTTATCCAATTCTTTCTCTGTTTGCGTTGTTCTCTTGGTGTCTTATCTTTTATGGACTTTTTTTTTCCATTCGATTTGTCGCTCTGGTCTTGTTCTTTTTTTTAAGATTAACAGCACGTCGAATAGGAACTCCGTCTTTGACGGTAAAGTCGTTGCTCTCGGCTGACATCATGGCTTTTTTGGCCTTTGTGATAAGAAAACAAAATAAAACAATCGTTACAACAAAGCTATGACCCTTGAAAATGAACAATAATATCAAGTTACATTTCGCCACCCTCATTCCTATTACAAAACAAGGTGTAACATGTATAAAGTCAAGAAACAAAGAAGACTATTATGTGATACAATGTCACATTTGTACAAGCGATACCGGGCCGTTAAAATCATAGTAATCATCTAAAATGTATCTGAGCCTAACAGGCAACAAACTATGTTTGGACATTTGGTATTGGCAAGGTAACTTTGCACTAAAAATAGTCTTCCAGCAAGGGAAGAAATTAATATGTAAACAATAAAAATTGTTTTTAATGGTAACGTTGTAACAATGAATGTTACCACTTCAATGGACATAGGCCTGTAACACTTCAGTGGTTTACAAAACACTTTACCAAACACATCCTTATGAAACAAAAGAATATGCTATGAATCGATAAACCATGTGGAGGCGCCGTGGCCGAGTGGTTACCGAAAGGGACTCCCGACTTGGAGATAACAGGTTCGAAAACCTCCACAACCATAGAGTGGTTTCCTTAATCAAGGAAATTCATTCCGGTTGCTTCACTTTGCTTCACCCAGGTGTATAGTATGGTACCAGTGCTGCTGTGGAATGTAATTTGCTATAGACCAACCTCGTATTCATAAGTTAAATGTCTGTTTCATGCTACAGAAACAGGGATAAGCTCCGATTCTATGGGCCATTATGCTCCAAAGGACTTAGTGACAATAAAACATGTGTTTCATTTTAAGAAAGTTCACATTCCTCATTCCTGTTACTCATTCCTGTTATGTTTTCCTCATTCCTGTTACATCCCTCATTCCTGTTACAAAACAAGGTGTAACAGGAATGAGTGTAACAGGGATGAGTTTATCTCGCTTCGATTCATACTATCCCTAAAATATGATTTACTCCAACATTAAAGTATGACTATTATTCAGAGCCTTAAAAAAGCTATAAACTGATACTTTTTATTTTTAATACAAGTTCTTATTTAAATAACAAGCCCTGGTAACAGGAATGAGGGTCATGGTCTAATGTTGAACATTACTCACCATTCTTGAAGCGGTGTTGAACTGGAAATCACACTGAATGAAAAAATCATGTGTTTGTAGTTTCGGCCGTGATGGAAAAGGGGTAGCTACGGCGAGAAAACATTGTTAGTTGCACTTCTATTGTTAAGAGGATTTTAATTGGTTAATTTTCATTGCAGTTATAGGAATGAGTAGCCCCCTTGGGGACAGACTTTATTAATATATAATAAAACTTTTAAAAGTCTGATTGTTACAAACTTTTATGAGGATGTTAGAAGATGGCAATTTGCATCAGGTGAATTCATAGGTGTATACAACAAGACACTCCATTTTGTTAAAAATTCGACTTAAAGCCGTCATGCAAAAAAAATGACAGGGTATCCCAGTCAATCCAAAACGTCATAACTATCCTGAATCTCTCTCGATTTTCGTTTTTTATGTTTCATACAAGTTAGTAATGTGTAGTGAGACTGTGTAAGCAAGTATTTGCTCATATTATATGCATCAAATATTTCAAAGATCCAATTTTCGTCACAGGACAGGAATTTGGCAGATTTTTGAAAAAGGCCGACATATTATTAGGGCAGTTGGTTCATAAAGCGATGCCAAAAATTCCGGGCAACTTCTGTCAAATTCCAGTGAGTTCGTATTGTTCCCCGACCACTTAACAACCACCTCATCACTGCCACTACTAACACAATCACCACCGCTACATCATCCCTACCACCACTATTGCAACCTCTGCCTCTACCAAATCACTACCCCCCCCCCCCCCCCCCCCCCCCCGAAAAAAAAAGTTAAATTATACCAGAAACGACAAAAGATGCGGAGATTTATTGTTCTGCTGATGCAACTCGTAAACAATATAGACTACAACAGTGATTTCAAATCAAATCATCGAAAGCCACTAAAAATTGACGCAATCGACATCTGAATCCTGACATCCTGCAACAAAAAAATCTCAAATTTTGCAAGCTTAAAAACAACAAAATTTGCACAAAATATGCAAACATTTTGCAAAAAGTTGCGATTAATTTTCCTAAAAACCCATAATTAGTTCATGAAAGAGAAAGGTATTTGTTTGTTTTTAAGGGTTTCACGGCGCTTGCAAGGTCATAGCAGCGCCGGTAAAAAGGAAGAAAATGGGATCTAGTAATAGTAAAAGTTCTAGAATTACAATTAAAGTACCCAAGAAAAAGGAAGAACACACTATCAGTGTACTCAGCGGCGTGGCATGCTTATAAAGTGGTGCCAGACGGAAATGACTTACACATGCTATATTTGTAAATATAAAAGAAAGAAAAAAATTTAAAGAAAATGCATACATACTTACATAATTGTAAAGTAAATTTGCATGGTGATGTTTCTATCCCTGCAAATCTTTTAAATAGTTTGTTAATAGAAATCACGAACGAGTATATTGATTGGAATTTGGACACTGAGGGAAATAGCTTAAGGGACACATGCAGACATTGAATGTCAATCGAACAGAGTTTATTTTTAAAACTTACAAAGCGTGGGAATGTAAAAAGCTGTTCCACTTAGGAAACCAAACATGACACCATACAAGATCTCTCTCTCTCTCTCTCTCTCTCTCTCTCTCTCTCTCTCTCTCTCTCTCTCTCTCTCTCTCTCTCTCTCTCGCTCTTGTGATGAACGCGCGCGCGCACACTAACACAACACGCGAAGATCATAAAGCATCACTATCAATATCAAGAAATGCATTGTCTATAATCACCGTTTTTTCATGTCACAGTAACATGTGTCACATTTGTTTGTTTGTTTTTTTTCAATTTTTTATTTTAAAAAAAAATAAAATTATATTGATCTCTTCAGACAATCTTCCCTGTGTTATTCTTTTTCACATGATCTGATTTTCGTTATCCTCTGTCAACATTATATTTTGGGCTAGTTTGTCTCCTTTTGGTATCAATAAGCTGAGTCTGACCCATATACACGCGAAGATCATAAAGCATCACTATCAAGAAATGCATTGCTTAATTCGATCAAATTCCTTCATATCAATTTTGCAGCAATGATAATAATTTTTTTAAAAATAAATAAATAAATAAATTAAAAATTAAAAAGTAATAATAATCATAATAATAATAATTAATAATAATAATAATAATAATAATAATAATAATAATAATAATAATAATAATATATTATTATTATTATTATTATTATTATTATTATTATTATATTATTATTATTATTATTATTATTATTATTATTATATTATTATTATTATTTTATTATTATTATTATTATTATTATTATTATTATTATTATTTATTATTATTATTATTATTATTATTATTATTATTATTATTATTATTATTATTATTATTATTATTATTATTATTATTATATATTATTATTATTATTTTATTATTATTATTATTATCACGACAAAGAGAGAGAAACAATGGAAACCTTACGGTGCTCTTATTGGCTAGCCAACCAGCGGCCTCGATGAGACAACCATCCGCCATTAAGACTTGGGCTGGGAATTGCATTACTATAGTAAACAAGCGCTGATCGTCCGTTCATGAAATCTAAGAAAATAACTTCCTGCTCGCTCGTTTAACTCAAAATTATTCAAAGCGATGTCTCTAAAATATATAAATGTGACTTCTTAAGGTTTTCTTCAAGGTCAAAACCACACAACATTCTATTAATGATTACGTCCAAGGCAAAAAAGGAATATTGACAGGTCGACCGAGAGTTGAACTCGTCAGACGACAAACATCAATGCGACGTGGAGAGAGAGTCAAGCTCTTGTTTGTCTTGTCCTGTTCTATATAGAGAAAAGGATAAATAGTATAGCCTCGTGTGTGAGTGGTTGCGTGTCATAGTCATGTTTTTAAATTGTTTCTGTTGTTTATGTGAATTATGTGTGTAGTGATGACTCTCACACTCACTACATCATCATAGCAAAGAGACGCCAACTTTAAATTTGGCTCACAGGAATTTCAGACACCACTCGTAGGAATTTCAATGCCGAAAGAGGAATTCCCGCACCCAAGAAAAGGGAATTGGGATGGTATTTGGCATACATATTGTATAGTATCATGTTCTAAATAGATAACTGATTAGAATTATATTATGATATATAAGCACAGTGCCAAATACAATTCCGAAGTTTTCTTATTTCAAATGAAGTAAAGCTCCAAAACCTAATGGTAGTGATTGTTACTGGTGGTAGTGAGGATGATGTGGTGTTGATGATTGTAGTGGTAGTGGTATTGATGATGATGTGGTTGTGGTGGTTGTAGTTGTAGTAGTAGTGATAGTGATGATGATGATGTGGTGGTGGTGGTGGTGGTGGTGGTGATGATTGTAGTTGTAGCAGTAGTGGTAGTGATGATGATGTGGTTGTAGTTGTAGTAGTAGTGATAGTGATGATAATGTGGTGGTGGTTGTAGTAGTGGTAGTGATGATGATGTGGTGGAGGTGATTGTAGTAGTAGTTGTAATGGTGATGATATGGTGGTGGTGGTGGTTGCAGCAGTAGTGGTAGTGATGACTATGTGATTGTGGTGGTTGTAGTAGTAGTGGTAATGGTAATGATATGGTGGTGGTGGTTGCAGTAATAGTGGTAGTAGTGACGATGTGGTTGTGGTGGTTGTAGTAGTAGTGATAGTGATGATGATGTGGTGTTGGTGGTTGTGGTAGTAGTGGTAGTGATGATATTGTGGCGGTAGTTGTAGTAGCAGAGGTAGTGATGATGATGATGATGATGATGATGATGATGAGGTGGTGGTTGTAGTTGTAGTAGTAGTGATAGTGATAATGTGGTGGTGGTGGTTGTAGTAGTAGTGGTGGTTGTAGTAGTAGTGGTAATGATGATGATATGGTGGTGGTGGTTGCAGTAGTAGTGGTAGTGATGACGATGTGGTTGTGGTGGTTGTAGTAGTAGTGGTAGTGATGATGATGTGGTGGTGGTTGTAGTTGTAGTAGTAGTGATCGTGATGATGACGTGGTGGTGGTTGTAGTAGTAGTGGTGGTTGTGGTTGTAGTAGTAGTGGTAATGATGATGATATTGTGGTTGTTGCAGTAGTAGTGGTAGTGATGACGATGTGGTTGTGGTGGTTGTAGTCGTAGTGGTAGTGATGATGATGTGCTGGTGGTGGTGTAGTAGTAGGTTGCTTCGAATTAGGGTTTAAATGATGAAGATCATTTTACTTTGGGTTTGGTGTTTATATAAATTTTGTTTTCATTCATGCAGACTTTTTGCTTTAAAAAAAAACACATTTAAGGTCATAGAATTAAATGTACTTTTCACTCTGGGAAGGTTGGCACTCAACCGGCGAGTCGTAGATCGCAAAAAAATTAAATTAGCACCCTTTTCAGGCAAACCGGCTTCATCGGACTGTCTTTCAGGCAAATTGATCCCCGATAACTTTCACCCATGGTCTTATCGAGACCGGGCAAATAAAGAAAGAAAGAAAAAAGACAATGACATTTCTTCTTTTTTTAAATTTTTTAATCTTATTATTGTGGGTGTGCTGTGGACAATCTACCAGAACTTCTGAAATTATAAACTTAATTAAATTGTACTTTGGTCTATACTTTATCTGTTACCAAACAGACACGCTGTCAAAAAAGCCTCTAAATATTTACTTTGATATTTTATCTATTCTATTTATACAATTTTAATTTGCAGGGTTTAGATGATGAGGAAATGAAGCTTGCTGCCATATCTTCTCCTATATTGTTGAGTTTAGTCCGTCCATGGTCCGTGAGTTCATCATCAATGAGGGATAAGTGTTGATGATGCAAGTCTCTCTCTCTCTCTCTCTCTCTCTCTCTCTCTCTCTCTCTCTCTCTCTCTCTCTCTCTCTCTCTCTCTCTCTCTCTCTTTCCCCCCCCCCCCTTTTATTAAAAAGAACAATATCTTATCCTTGGATTGTTTTGGCTAGGTATGAGGTACCAAAACACCTGTTACGCTTTCCATCAAGTCAATATCTACAGAGCCCAAAAGGTTTTGGGCAGGGAAAGGACACAACATAATGGGTGTGCAAGGATAGATTCATTCTGCATCTATTATTTTCACTCTTTCCAACCATTTTTTTTCCACTTCAGCAATTCACTACAATGTCATTACTTCTCTTCAATATGTCATGGTTTTATTTACATCATTGTTTTTCTTTTGGGAAACTAAATCCATTTGTTTCAGTTTTTTTATATTAAAATAATTTGTTTTGATAAAAGGGGAAACCCGATAGGTCGTGGATTATTTGTCTTCTGTCTTGTTGACAGAAGCTCTTCACATTTGTGCAGGCTATTAATCCATTCAGTTCAATTGTTGCCTGGATTTAAATGCTTTCTATGTGAAGGCACGATTTCTCTTCATAATAAAGGATCAGCACACCTTTCTTTTAATGCTTGTTATAAAGGGTTTTTTTTTTAATTTGCAGGATGAACTTCTCATCAATCTTGTTATTGAACAGATGATAAATGATTCTGATCCAGGTTAGTATGCAAATTTTGTGACACCTGCGTTCATGCTGGTTAAATTAGGGATTATTTTTATTTACAAATTCTTTTTCAAGGTTAAAAAATTATTTTAATAACATGTCTGCCTCCCATCAAATCAAAATAAATATATTCACTTAACTTCAGGTCTTTCCTTTTCCTTTTCGGCACCTTTTATAACAGTGCCATAGCAGCCAATTGTCCAGATAAAATCGCGACTGTCTTAATTTTGGCAATCTGAAGAAATTTTTTTAAAATTGGAAGGTTTATATGTATGAAAATGGCCCTTGGATGTTCCAGGATTATGCTTTTTTTTGACTAGCAAATTAAAATAAGGGAGAGAAAAGGCTCCAGATCTAGATTATATCAAATAATAATCCAAACATACTACTGTTTTGAGTCATGGCGGTATTGTGTTTTAGGGTGTCCCTTTTTAGCTCTTTAAAAAGTTTGCCGCTATGCAGTGCCAACCTAATCATCACCATTGTAACAGTCAACTGCATTATCATTTACAAATAGAAAAAGGAAAAAAATTTCAATGCCAAAAATTAAATTTTAATGTGTCCTTTACTTTTTCACATTATCATCATTACCACCTCCAATTCACAGCCAACTCACAGCACCTTTTTTACCAGTGCCAACATAATCATTACCACAATCGCAATCATCTGCTTTATCATCACCACTTTGTCAATACCCTTAGTAGTGAATCTTTAATCTAAATTTATAGTCACAATAATTAATAATTGAATAAATATTTATTAGCTGGTTGGTAGTTGCGGCATTGTTAAGACTAATGGTCTGAAAGCTGTCAATGGCATGGCCTGGCATTATCATACGATCATATATGATTCCATTGCAGGGCTGCCAAGTCCCGCTCTTCCGCATCACTGCCTCATGTCCCGCATTTCAGCCCAGTTGTTGATAGCTATTAGTATTAGGAGAATATGACTTATATCATCCAATTAGTTATATTATTGTGTACTGTCGGCGACTATCCCTGTTTAATTCTGGCAGTGTATATTTATGTGTGTGTGTGTGTATGTGTGTGTGTGTGTGTGTGTGTGTGTGTGTGCCTATTATTCCATCCCTCATTTGTCCCACATTCTGCCCAAAAATTTCCCTCATTTTGACTCTGAACTTGGCAGCCCTGCCATTGAGTCTCAGTGGGAGGAAGGGGGGGGGGGGGGGGGGGTATGCTCTTATAAAATCATTGATCTTTTTGATTTTGTTTGTATATTATGTTTTTATGTTGTGAACATTAAAATAAATCGGCTTAGGCTCGGATCTGGGCTGGCACCTGGGGGATACTTTGAAGGTGCATTGCCACTGAAATCTCTTAGTTCAACTATTTTTTTCTTATAAGCAATGCGACCATTAATGGTGGACCGAATCTATAATGTTTTGACTGTTGAGTACCTGAAATGAAATCCTTTCCTTAATTTTCATGTTATATTAGCATTTTTGTATTGTTTGAGCATGTATCGAAAATGGATGAAGTTTTGCTCTGGCATTTATTTATATGATTATATTCATTATTTGTACTTTTACTCCTTTACCTCAATTTTTATATTTTTCATTGATTTGTCATTTGTTTCTTCCTTTAAAAGAAACCTGTTATAACAATTTTTGTTCATTTTTTTTTCTTTTTTTTGTTTTTTAGTATTTTTTTTTCACACAGAACTTGGTGGCGCTGTGCAGTTGATAGGTATTCTCAGGTTATTGTTGGACCCAGAAAATATGCTAGCTAATGCCAGTGTAAGTAATGTTATTTAAATGCTTGAATATTAAGAGCTTGTATTTTTGTAATTGTGAAAAGCCTTTAATTTGAACATGGTCTCAATATTTGTTGTAGAGATAACAATATTATCTCTTTTTAATGCATATACCATGTTAAGCACCTTTTTTGGAGATAAATATTTTAACTTTGATTTATGGCTAACGAAAATGTCCTACCATGCATACTTAAAGAGAAAATTTAGCAATTTTATTTTCATTTCATCTACAGAAAACGGAATTCCTCAATTTCTTTTATAAGCACAGCATGCACGTTTTGACTGCTCCATTATTTGCAAATACAGCGGATAATGCCCCCAGCAGAGGTATGGAATTTTTAGATTATACATCCTTTGGAAAGTTTAAGAGCTACAAAGCCATTTCAGCCCCTCTCTAAGTGTCTCAAATCAAGGATATCAATTTTCTGGAATTCCTGAAAGTTTGCTTATTAGGTTTTCCGAAATCATCCAAATTTGAATTTACCAGAAGACTTTTACTCCCCTTGAACTTTCCGAAACAGTAAATTTAATGGTGACATAAGATAACATATTTGCATTCAGTTATTATCTTAAAGATTGTAATCAGTTTGTAGAACTAAATTTTGGTCCACATCATTCTGATAAAAACTTCTAGGAATTCGGGGAATTTTCACAAGTCTGAGTGGCCTTTTTGTTAATTGGGTAATAGTGACTGCTTGCTACACTTGCATATCACACAGTATTTTCAGTGTGATGCTTCTACCTACATCACTACTGAGTGAAAGAGGCGCCATTAATAAATGGGCTTGAATCATTTGTTTAAATGTTTTATTGCCAGGCCCCAACATTTTGTTTTAGTAATTGCTTTATTTGGTGCATTTTAAAACTTTGTCCTAGTTGCTATGTTAATTTAATTCCAGATGACTATCAGAGTGCATAACTATTAGGTCTTATTCTAGATCTGTTGACATTTTGTGTTGAACACCATACTTACCACATAAGGAACTATAATAATAATAATAATAATGCTGAAAACTTATATAGCGCTATAACTCCGAGACACCAGACTCTAAGCGCTTAAATTACAAATTACTTTGGCTGAAACATACTCATTCACACACACAAGCACACACACACACACACACATACACACACACAACACAACACACAACACAAACCAAACCTATCTTGCTTCTCATACCATCTACTAAAATCGAAACAAATATGTTTTAAGCGAACGTTTAAAAATAGACAAAGATTCTTTTTCACGAATGCTCTGCGGTAAGGCGTTCCAAATAGAGGGTCCGAAATGAGAAAAGGATCTCATTCCAGCATTTTTCCGAATTCGAGGGACAACTAGTTTTGTGGAATCACTGGCCGAACGTAAGGGGCGGGGTTTTGAATATCTTTCAATTAGTTCTGAAAGGTAGGAAGGGGCAGTACCTTCAAGACAACGATACACTAAAACACAAGCTTTGAATTTAATTCTTTTCTCAACAGGCAGCCAATGCAGGTCATGAAGTAGAGGTCCGGCAGAGTCGCACCTACGCTTCATAAATACTAGTCTGGCAGCGCTGTTTTGGACAATCTGAAGACGTTTCAGATTGTATTGCGAAACGCCAAACAACAGAGCATTACAATAATCCAATTTCGATAGTACGAGGGACACAACCAGGTGCTTGGTCACATCCTCAGATATGAACCGTCTAATGGAAGCAATCTTTTTTAGTTGGAAAAAGAGAGATCTAACCAAATTATTAACCTGATGCTCCATCGACAGTCCAGAGTCTAAGAATGTGCCAATATGTAATCAGCAAAGATGTCTTGCGGCGAGTGCTCGTACTTCTCAAGTCAAGGCATTCATTTCTTGTCTTATGTAAGTTGGAGTTTCTAATCTATATCAATTATCCTTGTTGCATTTCATTTCTAGATGAAGCATATTGAAATATTTGAGAATCTTACATGTTTAGTTCAGATAGTTATAACATTCAGCATGCAACTTTTGCTCTTTTTTTTTTTTAACTGTAGATTAAAGTGTTGTATGGGGTCATTTCACTGTTTAAAAAATAAAATGATCTTGTAATACTCTTCAACAGTCGTAACGTTACTTCCTTCCTAATGACGCATGATAACTTAGTAACACTGGCTCTAAACTATCGGAACAATGGCGGACGCCCGTATGAAATATTTCTCCGGCGAGCATAAAAGCGTACCTATCCAGAGGGAAAAACCCATACATTTGATCTTGTTTTGACTTTTACACATTCTGATCACAAGGCATACGAAAAGTTCTAGCCAGCATGAAGAATAAAAAGCAATGATTTTTTTTTGTTTAGAACCAAGATGGCTACTGTTGCCGGGCGGCGTGACATCAGACTACCGAATCCAATTGGACTCATTCAAGGGATGAGGAATAGTGCATTTTGAGTCAATTTAAAGCTTTTGAAGGATACTCATGACCTTCTACTAGCTTGATCTACCCTCCATGATATTTGCTCTTAAATTTAGAAATTAGTTTATTGTATTATGCTGCTTGAAATAAGATTTGAAGTATGCTCTGTTGTTGGGCAAAATGTTTTTAAAAAATAGTCAAATGGTGTTTTTGGTTGGTCTGAATATGCCCGTATTGGAGTTGGAACCCAAGTAAATCGTAGTACTTTGTCAGTTTGCCATTCTCTTAACTCAAATATTATATGTAGGATGGTTTTACATTTCATGTGAGGATTGTTTATTGATATTTTTAGGTGCCTTAAGGTTTTGTCGAAAAATCATTGGTTTGAAAGAAGAACTATACAACAAATATATCATCAAGGGGGATCTTGTAAGGCCCATTGTAGATGCATTCCTTGCCAATGGAGACAGATATACCCTCATCAACTCTGCAATGACTGAATTATTTGAATTCATCAAAGTGGTAAGAATACAGAGATTTGAGAATGATAGAGTTGACATTTATGAAGTAGACTTAAACATTCCCTGTGCCTTTTTATAATTCAAATCAAATAGTGAATGGATTAAGCTTGGATCAGCTGATCCATAATGTTGGAATGCATAATTGATCATTTGTAAAGTAACCAATGGTTAAGTTAGCAACAGAAGTATTACATAATATGTCTGCAGATATATTTTTATTTGTAAAATAGATTTTAGAATTAAAGCTTCGGCCATGAAACTTGGAAAATTTCATTGATTAAAAGTTATTTCTGTTAATAGCCAAGTTTTCATTTTTTAAAATGTAAATTTAACTGACATACAACATTATTATCTGACAACAACATCCATTATTTTATATACTCTGCTGTAACCAATGTTAATTTGATCCATAGGAGTCTTCTAATTTTGTTTTGTTACAATTTAGCTGAATATATTTTAGCAAACTGCGATATCAACTGAATTCTTTTTTTTTTTAATTTCAGGAGGACATCAAGTCATTAAGTTCCTACATTGTAGAAACCTTCCAAACTCAGCTGGAGGGAATCCAATATGTTAAAACATTCGAATCCCTAAAAATTGAGGTATGATCAGCAACGTGAAAGAAATCAAACAGATAGAAAACATGATTTTGATAGGTAAGAGCTTTTTATTTTCAGTAAACTTATATATTTTCTCCTCATTTTCAAAATATGGATTGGAGAATATCTTTGTGTCATAAACTGCTATTTATTTCTTATTTTGTGAATCATACCCGTCCTCATTTCTTTTTCTTTTCTCCATGTTTTAATAGCCCATTAGTAAGAGTAGCTTTGACTTGTTCACTAAAAAGACCTCCTAGGTTGAGAAAATTGGCGGAAGAATTCATGCCTTTGGAAGATGCATTTGGCCGGTATTTTTTTGTTTTGCTGTTTGTGGCATTTATCTTTCAGCTAATATGTTGTGGCAATTATCTTTAAGACAATATTTTGGCCTGTGCAATTCCAAACGCATTCTTTTTTACAAATAGGTATACCTTTGTATTTCACAATTATGATTATTTTAAAAAGTAATTTTTTAGAAATTCTTTCTCACATTTTGGTTCAATATTGGTTTAAATATAAAGGATTTTGTACTTCGTTTTCTTATATGATTTATATAGATAGCAGTTGGTTGTTTAAAGTGTTGTATTTGAGATAATTAACATTTTAATTGTCATATTACTAATTATTTAATACATTTGAGCAACTTTCCAGGCATGTCGAAACTTTTCTCATCTCTCATCGTGGATATCAATTTCTTTACTTATTGTAGCATCTGATTACATTTCAGTCAATGCACTTATTCACTTTATAACACCTATACTTGTACTAAATAGTCAAACCAGGTTGTCAGGACATCAATTTTTTACTGTTCCACATTATAGTAATCAAAAAGATAACCTGATAATGTTAACCTCATGTACAATGAGACCTTGGTACCTTAATAAACAAATCTCTCTCTCTCTCTCTCTCTCTCTGTCTCTCTCTGTCTCTCTCTGTCTCTCTCTCTCTCTCTCTCTCTCCATCCATATTAATTGTATATTCCTTCTTTCCCCTTATATCTAATCTGTCTATCTGACCTCATTTATAGACCTGCCACTGTTGCATTTTTTTCAGGCTCAAATCTGGCTAACTCAATTTATTGCTTCAGATTTGGATGTTTTTAAGTTAAACTTTAGATTAGAAATTAGAACTGAGTGGACACGTGGATATTATACTCAGAAATGTTTATGAGTTCAAACTGGACAATGCTACATCAATCCAATATTGTAAAAAGATTACTCATTTGAAAAAAAAAACATTTGAGTGCATTCCTCTTTGTGGAGACATGTGCTTATGTATGGATTAGACCTTTAAGTGATCTCAAACTAAGTACTTTGATAGTGTGCTCTTGGAATCTACATCTGTTTCCAATTTTAACCAATTCCCATTTTGTCTCATCTTTTCTTGAGTACCTCAATTGTAATTCTAAAGTTTTTACTATCCCATTTTCTTCCTTTTTACTGACGCTGATATGACCTTTATGTGTTGCAAGCGCCGTAAAAACCTTAAAGACAGAAAACTACATCGGTTCACACATCTATCCTATTGCAACAATTGTCCTTTTTATGTGGCTCTGTCACAGTTGCAATGTTTTTTTCCCCTTTATCCTTTTCCCCTATATTTCATAGTGTGCATAGATGCACTTACTGTGTCTTCTATCCCCTTTTATCTGTTTTCCAACAAGCTTTCTGTCTTTGTCTTGGAATGAGATTATTTGGTTTTGTTTTGGTCTTGATCGGATTCCTGGCTGGGAGGGAAACAGTCAAATGCATAGTTATTGATTTGGGAGATGATATTTTATTTCCTTGTAAATCATCTGTTATGTATTATTATATTTATTAATTTGAATGTGTAATGTCAGCCTTTGAGTGTATTCCTCTTTGTTGGATCTTGTGCTTGTGTCCGGATGAGACTTATAGGTGTTCTCAAACTAAGTACATTGGTGGTATGCTCTTGGAATCTACATCTGATCCCTATTTGTTCTTCGCTCCCCTTTGTCTTACTTTTTCTTGGGTGCTTTAATTGTAATTCTATAATCTCATTTTTTTCTTCCTTTTTACTGGCGCTGATATAACCTAAATGTGTTGCAAGCGCCGTAAAACCCTTAAAAACAAACAAGCAAACTATGTTTCATATTGTATTCTGTTCTTGTCCTGAATGACTTTGGTTTTGTCCTAGCCCTGTTTGGGATCCTGTCTTGAGAAAAAGTAGAATATATTGTTCCCTTTTGGGGAGATATTCTTCATCCTAAGGATTTTGTTATACACATATATTTTTTTAACTTTTGTAAAATTTGAGGATATCCATCTTCCAGGGATCCTGAGCTTGTGTCCTGGTTGAACTTTAGATGGTCTCAAATAAAACACATATAATGCTCCTGGAATCTTTTCCTGTTCCTTGATTGAACTTATCCCCTTTTGTCTTTTTTTTTGTTGTTGTTGTCTTTTACTCCATTTTCTGCCTTTCTATTCGCGCTTAAAAGATCTGTATTAGGCGCCGTACAATTGCAAAAAACGATAATCTGCTCTCTCTCTCTCTCTCTCTCTCTCTCTCTCTCTCTCTCTCTCTCTCTCTCTCTCTCTCCTTTGCATAGGGCGTATGTAAAGGTTTCTGACCTCTAATATCAATTTATTTAGCGGGCACAATTCGAATAAGTAAACCTGGGTGGGGTTCCTGACCTCCCATAGTGAACAGGGAGACACTTACTGTGTCTTCTATCCCCCTATATCTGTTTTTCAACATGCTTTCTATCTTTGTCTTAGCATGAGATTACTTGGTCTTGTCCTGACCCTGGCCGGATACCCTAACTGGGGGGGGGGGGGGGGGGGGGGGGGGGGGGGGGGGGGGGGGGGGGGGGGGGGGGAGCATTCAAATGTATAGTTAGAGTTTTGGGAGATGATTTGTCTTGTAAATCATCTGTTTTGTTTTTGTTTTTGAGGGTTTTACGGCACTTGCAACACATTAAGGTCATATCAGCGCCAGTAAAAAGGGAAAAAATGGGATAGTAAAAAGTTCTAGAATTACAATTAAAGCACCCAAGAATAAGGCAGACAAAGGGGAATTGGTTCAAAAGAGAACAGATGTAGATTCCAAGAGCACACTATCAGTGTACTTAAATTGAGATCACCTAAAAGTCTCATCCAGACACAAGCACAGGTCCCAACTAAGAGGAATACACTCAAATGTTTACAAATCATATATAATACATAAATAAAATATAATAGAGTGCATAACAGAGAGATGATTTACAAGGAAAAAAATATCATCTTCCAAAACTAACTATACATTTGACTGTTTCCCTCCCAGCCAAGGTATCCGGCCGGGGCCAGGACAAAACCAAGTAATCTCATTCCAAGACAAAGACAGAAAGCATGTTGGAAAACAGACATAGGGGGATAGAAGACATAGTATGTACCTCCCTGCCCGCTATGGGAGGTCAGGATCCCCACCCAGAATCATCTCTCTGTTATGTATTGTATTATGTTTTGTTTACATATTGTATATGATGTGTAAACATTTGAGTATATTCCTCTTAATGGGGACCTGTGCTTGTATCTGGATGAACAGATGTAGATTCCAAGAGCACACTATCAAAGTACTTAGTTTGAGATCACCTAAAAGTCTCATCAACGCACAAGCCCAGGTCCCAACTAGGAGGGATACACTCAAATGTTTAAAAATCATATATAATATGTAAACAAAACAATACAGTGCATAACAGGGAGATGATTTACAAGGAAAAAAAAATCATCTTCAAAATCTTTAACTATACATTTGACTGTTTCCCTCCCAGCCAGGACCCCGACCAGGGCCAGGACAAAACCAAGCAATCTCATTCCAAAACAAAGACAGAATGCAAATTGGAAAACAGATATAGGGGGATAGAAGACACAGTAAGTACCTCCCTGCCCGCTATGGGAGGTCAGGAACCGCACCCAGTCACCCAAGAAAAAGTTAGACAAATGGGAATTGGTTCAAATAGGAAACATTTAGATTCTAAGAGCACACTATCAGTACTTAGTTTGAGGTCACCTAAGTCTCATCCTGACACAAACACGTCCCCACGAAGAATACACTCGCATTTGACAAACCAATATATATTTATAACAAAAAAATATGTAACAGTACATAACATTATTTACAAGGGGGAAAATGTCATCTCCCAAAACTATGACCATGCATTTGACCGCTTATCTCCCAGTCAAGGACTTCGCCCTGAGCTAAGACAAAACTGAGTAATCTCATTCCAAGACAAAGACAGAAAAAACTCGGAAAACATATATAAGGGGATAGAAGACGCAGCATGTCCCCTTGGTCATCATGGCAGTTCATCCCCGTGAGGGAAATAGAACAAATCTGATAAATTGAAAAACACGAGGTTTTGTTCAATAACTTATTTTATTTTTAAATTTCATGTTTCATCATACCTTGTATTGATAACTGAATAAATGGGTTTAAAAAATAGTCATATCATGATCATCATATTGTATCATTTAAATGTCATCGTAATACAGGATTTCCAGCAAAAATGCTTGTAAGAGTTAATATTTCGAAATACATTTTTCATTGCTCGAAAATGTCTATTGGTAAGATATGCCAGTTGGAAAGTGTAGAAGTGGTGGGATCAGTAATGGTAGAACTACTCGTAGTAGTGGTAGTTGTAGTTCTAGGGTAATATTGTGTATTAGTGGTATTAGTAGCTATATTAGTGGTGTTAGTAGCTATATTAGTGGTGTTAGTAGCTATATTAGTGGTGTTAGTAGCTATATTAGTGGTGTTAGTAGCTATATTAGTGGTGTTAGTAGCTATATTAGTGGTGTTAGTAGCTATATTAGTGGTGTTAGTAGCTATATTAGTGGTGTTAGTAGCTATATTAGTGGTGTTAGTAGCTATATTAGTAGTGTTAGTAGCTCTATTAGTAGTGTTAGTAGCTCTATTAGTAGTGTTAGTAGCTATATTAGTAGTGTTAGTAGCAATATTATTAGTAGCAGTATTGTGAGCAGTGTCGGTAGTAGTGTTGTTAGCAATGTTGGTATCAGTATTGGTGTCATGGTCTCAAGTGAGTAAAGAGCTACTCGACTATGCATAAAGATATATGTAGAATGAGGCCCCAGAATTTACTAGTTACTATAAATGAAAAACAATTAACGATTTGTTTACAATGAAATAAAAATAATGATGAAATTTAATTAAAAGAGATAAACAGTGATCGTGGCAGTTACAAATAGAGATATGAATATTTTACGTAACTTATGATAATATGTCAGGTTCATAAGTTTACGTTTCCAGGCAGTTGATGGGCTTGGATGATCTATTCCTCTGATAATAGGATTGGACTCGTAAAATTCCACTTCCAGGCAATTGGTAAGAGGTTATAGTGTAGTACAGCGGGCTTGGGTTTGATCCTTGATTATACAATCAAAGTTAAAAGCTCCGGCGTCTTAATGGTGTAGATATAATATCTACAAAGTCCCAAAAGATAAAAATCTTCCAGTATATATATAGGAATAGAGTGACTGGCCGTCCGGCATAGATTGTGGAGAGAAAGTGAGTGTAGAGTGTTAGACCTATCAGCTTTTATAATAAGTGGCTACGTGACAGAATGTAGAACGAAAAGTATTCACTAATTAGAAATTAATTCGAGGGAAGGCTATAAAAGGAAAGACGATCTAATATTAGAAGGTAAAGTTTATCTAAGCCTACCGAAATATAACTGGAGTGAGATGAATTCAGTTCTTAATAAAATAAAATTTAATAAGATAATTGTGAACAATCTTTACTGTGACACCCCCCACCCACGTTTAAAATATACTCTTTAACCATTATGGGAAAGATAGATTTTACAAACGGAAGTAAATATACTATCATGATACTCTAGCATTAATCCATTGTTATGATTTGTGCTACAATTAAATTATTTATTAACTAGACATGGAAATGTTTATATTAACGTAGGTATATGAATGGGCGACAATAACAATGAAAGATTGTGATTACAAATCATTGTGATGAACGACATGATGGCAATGTGATTACAAATCATTGTGATAAACAATAGTGATGGTAATGAAGCATGATTTAAGTCGATGATATGAAGGTAATTTTCTGAATGAAATGAATGAAAATGTAAATGGAATATTGACATTTCAATTATTAATCATAAATGAGTGAAAATTCATAACAATAATAGATAAAGAGAAGATTTCCCAAATCATGAATGGGTATGGTATATATATCCAAACAATACTCAATGTTACATTAAGTTGGGTCATCATGTTTACAAATAAAATTATCGAAATTGTGCGTTCTGATTTGGCATAATTTGCGAGGTAACTAACAGTATGCATGAGAGGTTAAGTTATACCCTTCTCACGTCATTACACTAATCGAGAAAGTAGGTCGGCGTGAATATTTTCACAGCCTGGTATGTGAGAGATACTGAAAGTGTAATTTTGCAAAAATAGACTCCACCTTAGTACTCTACTATTATTCATTTTGTTATTTCTTATGTACGTGAGTGGTTTATGGTCCGTTTCGACCACAAACTCTTTTAGCAGTAGATATCTGCTGAATGTCTTTAAAGCAAAGACGATGGCTAGTCCTTCACGCTCTATTACAGAGTATCGTGATTCTCTGTCCAATAATTTTCTGCTTGCATATAAGCAAGGCATTAGAGTTCCCTCATGTTCCTGTAATAGTACACCTGCGATGCCCTTATCAGACGCGTCAGTTCTTACAAATTCTTTTGATATGTCGGGTAATTTAAGAATTGGTTCTGAACAGAGTAATGCCTTTAATTGGTTAAAGCTATTCTGACACACTTCTGTCCAAACAATTTTGTTCGGTGACCCATTCTTTGTCAGATTTGTTAGCGGTGTCGCGATGTGCGCGAAGTTGTAAATGTATTTCCTGTAAAAATTTAGGAGCCCAAGTACTTTGCGTACTTCTTTTTTTGTCTTAGGTGGTTGCAATTGTGCGATTTTTGTTTGTTTTTCTGTCTCGGGTGTCTGTGTCCCATGACCAACGGTATGATCAATCCTGCATTTGAAGCTTCGATATTAGTAAACATAGGTTGCGACACTGTGTCTATCAAAATATTTTTTTAGCATATTTGCATGGAATGTCTTTGTTGTGTTGTTAATTTTAATCTCGTAATTAACATTAGATTTTACTGCTGTTATTTTGAATGGTCCTTTCCATGTAGCTAAAAGTTTACTCGAGTCATCGGGTAAAAGTATTAGTACTTTGTCACCAATCTCAAATTTTCTTGATTTGCTTTTTCGATCGGAGTATTCCTTGTATTTCTCTGCTTTTTTAGTGACGGATTCCTGTGCTAGCTTACATGTGTCCTCTATTCTGTCTTTCAGGTTTCTTACATATTCGTAAGCAAACATAATTTCGTTATTGTCCTCCTCATTCCCTTTACAAATGTCGGCTACTATATTGATCGGGCCGCGAGGTGATCGTCCATACATCAACTCAAATGGGGAGTAGCCTGTAGATTCTTGGGGTATTTCTCTATATGCAAATAGGATTGCTGGTAAGTATCTGTCCCAATCATCTGGTTTTTCTGCTGACACTTTTCTTAACATATTCTTTAGAGTGCCATTAAATCTTTCACAAAGACCATTTGCTTGGGGGTGGTAGGGAGTTGTGAATGAGTGTTGGATTCCCATGAGTTTCATGGTTTCATGCATCATATGTGATGTAAATTGGGGTCCATTGTCGACAGTATCTCATTTGGTATGCCTATTCTAGTAAAAATTGTCATCAATGCTTCAGCTATGTGATCGATGTAGTTGATTTCAATGCTATCGCTTCTGGCCACCTGGTTGCGTAATCGACTAGTGTTAGTATGTGTGTATGGTTTCTATCTGATTTTGTTAAAGGGCCTATAATGTCAATTGCAACTTTTTGAAAAACTTTTTCAATAACTGGGGTTGTCTCTAATGGCAATCTCGGTATTCTGCCTTTTGCGACTCTTCTTTGGCATGTGTCACAAGATTTCACATATTCTCGGACGTCTTTAGTAATTCCAGGCCATGTGAAATTCTCGGATATTCTCTTCAATGTCGAAGAGCTCCCAAGATGTCCAGAAGTTATTGAATCGTGCGCTATTCCAAGGATTTTGTTTCTGTAAATACTCGGCGTGACCAGTTGTTTAGCTATTTTGTTTCTTTTCCTATGTAACCTGAACAGAATATCTTTTTCAATGATGTATTCAACTTTTGATTTCGTCCCTTTGTTTGCGATATTGAAATATGAAGTTAAAGTCGGGTCCTTTTTCTGTTCTTCAATGAACGTGTTCCTGTCAAATTGTTGTGGTTCTAGAGAAATAGTCATTGGCTTCTCTGTTGTCTTAGTCATCATTCTTGTTTCTGCTAGACAAGCTGTTTCTTGGGTTAATGACCATTCTTTTACATCTGTTGGGTTGTCTTTAAGACCTTTTATATTGCCAACAATAACATCAGCGACGGGGTTGGGAAGTATACAGCATTCCACTATTCCTGTATAGTATGGGGTTTCTATGTACACGTTAGCTGTTTCAAAGGTTTCGACTGTGCCACTGAATGTGATGCATTGTACCGTTTTTCCAGTTTTGTCTTCGTCATTGATCAAAGATGCTTTTATTCCTACTGTACTGCATCCTGTGTCTCAATATTTTGCAATCAGTTCCATTAGCTTTGCCTTCACAAAAAAATAGCGATCCTGATTTGTGAGTTTGTGTTAAAAGTGACATACCTTTCACGCAATACACATTTATATTTTCTCCTGACATTACTCGTGTCTGATTATTTACACTTGTTTGGAGTGATGCATTTGCAGTTTCTTTTGGATATCCCACGATTTTGTAACATTTGTCTGCTGTGTGGCCTTTCATTCCACAATATTGACATTTAATTATAGGTTTGTTGGTTTTCTTATACTCAGTATTATTGTCAGTGCTATTTCTTGTTTTGTTTTGATAGGGTCGGCTATGGTCTCTATTGAACTGTTTGTTCCATGGTTTGTTACTATGATCATCTTGTTTCACTTGCGTGTTCCGAGTGATTGATCGGCTCGTTCTATTTGAGTACTGAACTTTAGGTGTATCTGGACTCTGAGCAGCGGCAGCGTAGTATGGTTCCTTCAATGTTCTGCTAAGGGGTGTCAATGGATGTGCGCTGTTAAAGTTTTCTGCGTAGATTTTTAATTTGTCCAAGCTTTCTGGCTTTCTCTCTTTAAAGAATGCGACTAAATCTGGGTTGCAAGCTTGATAGATTCGATTCTTCAGCGTGAGATAGTAAAGGCCTGCAAAGTCGTCTTGTTTTACGTTTGCCAACTCAAGCCACCGATTTAGAAATTGAGTAATTCGGTTCACGAATGTATTAAAGTCTTCTCCACTTTCCGGTTTTGCAGTGTGAAACCTTTCCTGGTAACCATCTTCCGTTAATCTAAATCTTTTTAGTAGAGCGTCTTTAATTTTACCATAGTCATCTGCATCTTCAGTTGTTAAGGTATAGAAAACTTTTAGCGGTTCTCCAGATAAGCAGTTAATCAAGGCTGTGGCCCATTTGCTTTCTGGCCAACGATAACCTTTAGCCTGAACTTCGAATCGGTGTAAGAAGGATTCTAGACAGTCTGAGCGTTCATCGTATGTTGGCATGCGTGGAAGTTTCACGAAAAATTCATCACTATTATTATGTTTTCTTTCATGACCGGTTTTTGTTTTTTCAATTTCCAGCATCATTTGGGTCCTTTTGGTTTCTTCTTCTGCTAAAGCTATTTGTCTTTTTAGTTCCCTTTCTTGGACTCTTTCTTCTCGTTCTTCTCTACGTATTCTTTCTTCGTGTTCTTTTTCTTCTCTACGAATTCTTTCTTCATTTTCTTCTCTACGAATTCTTTCTTCGTGTTCTTTTTCTTCTCTACGAATTCTTTCTTCATTTTCTTCTCTACGAATTCTTTCTTCGTGTTCTTTTTCTTCTCTACGAATTCTTTCTTCATGTTCTTTTTCTTCTTTTACTTTCTCTTCGCACCATGAAAATATTCTTTCCTGGGGTATTTCTAAGTCCTTTGCGAGACTTAAGTATCTTTTATATGCTTCCATGTTGCAATAAATTAGTTACGATGTTTTATATATATTATATTGACAGGATACTGTTACTGACTGTTTTATTTATTTACACTTACTGGAATGAACTGTTCTATTTTTAGAAATCTCTCTCTCTCTTATTTCAACTTATTATGTATGTTGAATTTGATGCCTTTTATCGTTATATCTTATAAAGCAATTTGTCAATACAATGCGGAGTTATTATGACTTGTGTCAATAACAATGTGTCAATCGCGTGTACTCTAAACTATGTTACTACGAAAAATGTATCACCAATGTGTGCGACTCGTCGTTAGTTTGTGTACAATTATTCGCAATGACGCTAATATACTAGAGTGTGATAACAATAATAGGATGCCAAAATAATCCCAAGTGATCTATCACTAAATATAACACGACGGCTAGTAGACTCCTTTTATTATTATTTAGTTTTTAAAGACTCACTTTTCAGAACATAATATATAAGTGGTTTTCGGTAACAGTAATATGCCAAAAATGCATTTAAAACAAATCACTATGCAAAACAAATCACGATGTCTATAGTTACTATGTGATGCCCAACTCATGTAAAAGAGAATAATGAAGGATATATCTACCAACTCAGTTCGTGGCTGGGACCTCTCTCTTGTTCAATGGTTGTTCAACAATTGTAATTAGGCATTGAAGAGTGTTTAGCAGTGATGTCTGAAATACAAAACAATAAAATATCGTAAGATTTACAATAGTTCCAAAATGTGTTCACAACACTGAGTGATTGGATGATAGGTGAATGAATCGTTATGGAATGTAAACATATTGAAAACAATTCATGAATGAGGCAAACAACAAAATGAAATGAGTGATATAATAAAGTGGACAAGGAATGAATGAATGAATGAAAAACTGAGTGAATAAATGAATGAATGAATGGATAATGTATGAATGAAAGAATGAAGGGAGGAATAAATGTATGAATGATTGGATAAATGAGTGAATAAACGAATGAATGGATGAATGAATGAATGAATGAATAAATGAATGAACAATGAATGAATGAATAATTTATAAATGAATAAATGAATGAAGGAATGAATCAATAAAATGCTATTCAATTTGAATGAAAGAATGAATGGATAAATTGCTATTCCATTTAAATGAAGAAATGAAAAAGAAAAAAAAATAATCTGTAAATAGGGAGTTCAATTAAAATATGATCAAGTGGGGCAATTAAGAGTTTTACAATTTAAACTTTAAAGTTAGATGAAATAGATATAAGTAACTAAATAAATTCAATTCTTTATATGTGTCCCCTCCAAAATGTCATGGTCTCAAGTGAGTAAAGAGCTACTCGACTATGCATAAAGATATATGTAGAATGAGGCCCCAGAATTTACTAGTTACTATAAATGAAAAACAATTAACGATTTGTTTACAATGAAATAAAAATAATGATGAAATTTAATTAAGAGAGATAAACAGTGATCGATGAATATTTTACGTAACTTATGATAATATGTCAGGTTCATAAGTTTACGTTTCCAGGCAGTTGATGGGCTTGGATGATCTATTCCTCTGATAATAGGATTGGACTCGTAAAATTCCACTTCCAGGCAATTGGTAAGAGGTTATAGTGTAGTACAGCGGGCTTGGGTTTGATCCTTGAAGATTATACAATCAAAGTTAAAAGCTCCGGCGTCTTAATGGTGTAGATATAATATCTACAAAGTCCCAAAAGATAAAATCTTCCAGTATATATATAGGAATAGAGTGACTGGCCGTCCGGCATAGATTGTGGAGAGAAAGTGAGTGTAGAGTGTTAGACCTATCAGCTTTTATAATAAGTGGCTACGTGACAGAATGTAGAACGAAAAGTATTCACTAATTAGAAATTAATTCGAGGGAAGGCTATAAAAGGAAAGACGATCTAATATTAGAAGGTAAAGTTTATCTAAGCCTACCGAAATATAACTGGAGTGAGATGAATTCAGTTCTTAATAAAATAAAATTTAATAAGATAATTGTGAACAATCTTTACTGTGACAATTGGGAGCAGCAGCATTTGCTTAGATAATCATGAAATGAATTAGACGGCCTCCCGATTATTTTTTCTTTAAAATGCTATACTAGATCTAAATAATTTATACAATTAAAAGCCTTTATAGACGGATGCTAAAATGACAATTGCAATGTCTATTATGGTCTGATAACCCTAACTGCTGTGGGCTTTTGTTGGTTTGAAAATATTTCCATTAAGATATAAAATAATGTTTCTATTACAATGTTTAAAGAAGCCCATACTTAAGTTTGGTTATCAGACGTGCTTGTATGTACACCTTGGACATTGTAAAAAACTAAATGAATTAAAACTCGTGTCGATTGAAGTTTGATATCGATTTAGTAAAATGCATTTTAAAAACATTTATTTAAATTCAAAATCTATTTTCAAGGCCATTTACAGTACTAAGTATACTTGAACATCATAATGACTGACTTCTGCTGTTATTTTGAAAAATAATATCAGACTTGTGACTTGTGCATGTTAATCTCAACTTTATTTTTTAGTTATTCCTTTTTTATCACTATATCATCATCACATTAAAAAATAACGTGCATTTATACAGAGCAATGTCCACTAAACGAGCTCAAAGCGCTTTACATTGTCATGTCATTACATTGTCCTGTCATGTCATCACATTGTCATCACATTATCATATCATTGTCATATCATCAAATTGTCATATCACATTGTCACATAATCACATGGTGTCATATCTTTACATTGTCAAATCACATTGTCATTTTACATTGGTAAAATATAAATGTACAACATGGATAAATATGCAAAACATTGATAAAAAATGCACAGCATGGATAAAAAATGCACAGCATGGATAAAAAATGCACAACATGGATAAATATGCAAAACATGGATAAATATGCAAAACATGGATAAATATGCACAGCATGGATAAAAAATGCACAGCATGGATAAAAAATGCACAGCATGGATAAAAAATGCACAGCATGGATAAAAAATGCACAGCATGGATAAAAAATGCACAGCATGGATAAAAGTGCACAGCATGGATAATAATGCACAGCATGGATAATAATGCACAGCATGGATAATAATGCCCAACATGGATAATAATGCACAGCATGGATAATAATGCCCAACATGGATAATAATGCACAACATGGATAAAAATATTCAATCCTATACAACTTTCATTGATTTTTTAAAAAACATTGTCCTCTTTAAAATGTATTCATCCTTTTTCTGTTTTATATTCTATTTCTAAAACATTTTACCGCTTATATCCCAATGATTTGTTTCTTAACCTTATTTACTCCATTTTCTTTTTTGTTTGAAAAATACAGGGTTTTTAAGATTCAACTTACTTGCACAAATTCGGTCTGATAAACAAACACAATTATGGGCTTGTTATAAACTTGTAATGGACAATATTTTGCGTTGGTTTGAGAATTATTTACGTTACAAAAATGAACCATAATTAAAATTGGGTTATCAGACAGATAAGTGCACGTCGATCTCAATCTTTATTTCAATGATTATCTTTTTTATCTTTAAAATTGCGTTACATACAAACATGCACACAATACTCGTATCAAAACTAGATGCATCTATTTACTAAAATAACCAATATAAGCACTATAAAATGTAAGATTATGTTTTTTTATTCAATTTTTATTTAAAACCGAAAAGAAAATGCCATTTAATTTTTTTAAATGATCATTTCAATATTTATAAAAAACTTTATAATCTTTATAATTTATTAAAAGTGAGCTTTTTACCACCTCTCTATAAAAAGTTCTAAAAACAACCCTTTTATGATCAAGCTACGGAAATTGATAATAATGCCTACTAGTATTTCGACTTGAATCTTTGGGTGTGTGTGGTTTTTTTTTAAAGTTGACAATTTCCATATTGTTAGCAAATACCCATACACGACCACCTCGGGGGATGAGAGTTGATAAAGGTCAAAAATCCAAAATTTTAAAATTCAAATGAAAGTACGCAAATCTCGGCCTTATTATTTTTTCCGTAAGAATACTATACTAGATCTGCACAAACAAATAAAAACATGTATATACATGTGCTAAAATGCCCATTGCAATGTGCACTTATTTAAGATCTGATAACCCAAATTGTTATGAGCTCATTGTTGGTTTGAGAATATTTCCATTAAATAGCAAAAAAATGTTTCCATTACAATGTTTAAACAAGCCCATACTTAATTTTGGTTATCAGACATGCTTATATGTTCACATTGGACATTGTAAAAATCTAAAGGAATTAAAACTCGTGTCGATTGAAATTTGATATCGATTTAGTAAAATGCATTTTAAAAACATTTAAATTTAAAATCTGTTTTCAAGGTCATTTACAGTACTAAGTGTAATTGAACATAATGGCTTCTGCTGTTATTTTGAAAAATAATATCAGACTTGTAATTCCGTGCTTGTTAATCTCAACTTTATTTTTCAGTTATTATTCCCGTTTTATCACTATATCATCATCACATTACAAAAATCGTGCATTTATACAGCGCAATATCCACTAAACAAGCTCAAAGCGCTTTACATTGTCATGTCATCACATGGTCCTGTCATGCCATCACATGGTCCTGTCATGTCATCACATTGTCCTGTCATGCCATCACGTGGTCCTGTCATGTCATCACGTGGTCCTGTCATGTCATCACATTGTCATGTCATCACATTGTCATATCATCACAATGTCATGTCATCATATTGTCATGTCATCACAATGTCATAACACATTGTCGATTATTTATATTGCTAAAATAAAAATGAACAAAATGGATAAAATGCACAACATGGATAAAATGCATGACATTGTTAAAATATTAAATTCTTCTATACAGTTTTCATTTGAGTTTTTAAATATTAAAAAAAAAAACAGTGGCCTATTTAAAATGTATTCATTCATCCTTTTTCCCTTTTATTTTCTATTTCTAAAACATTTCACCGCTTATATTCCAATGATTTGTTTCTTAATTTCATTTACATCTCCATTTTCTTATGTGTTTGAAAAATCCAATCTCAACTTACTTGCACAAATTCGGTCTGATAGCCAAACAATTATGGGCTTGTTATAAAATTGTAATGGACAATATTTTGCGTTGGTTTGAGAATTATTTACGTTACAAAAATGAACCATAAATAAATTTGGGTTATCAGACAAATAATTGCACGTCGATCTCAATCTTTATTTCAATGATTATCTTTTTTATCTTTAAAATTGCATTACATACAAATTTGCACACAATACTCGTATCAAAACTAGATGCATCTATTTACTAAAATAACCAATATAAGCACTATAAAATGTAAGATTATGTTAGTGACTCAAGACTACATTTAAAGTTCACTTCGTCTTTCCAACATCTTTTATAGAAATTTCTTAACATTTCATCCACTTAACTTTCACGTAACTTTTCCTTTTTCATTTTCTTTCGGATGTAAGGTGTTTTACAAAACCTCATAATCATTTGGGAATCTATATACCTACAACAAAATAATACTTAAAACAGGGGTGACGCCCTCCAAAAAATATAAACAGGAGTGTTGTGATTCCGTGAATCTCAACTTTTTTTTTGGTGATTCTTTTATTTTGGAATGCGTCGTTTTCTTTAGCCGGATGTCTGTAATTATAAAATGGACCTGGTTTTTGAGATTTTCCGTTTAGACTTCATTGCGAACATCAAAACAACTCAAAATCCTTTTAAATTGCAGCGAACCAATGACAATTCAAAAATGCAATGAGCAGCAATCATGGAGTACAGATTTGAATGGAATTAGTTTTTTTCATGACCGACTCTTGACTCAGAAACAAAACCATACCTGTAAAAATAGGCAATGACGCCCTGTAATGCAGCCATGAGGACGGGATAGATTATGACAGTATCATCCGGCCTACATTTACACCATGACCAACATCACACGTTAATGGAATATTTTGACAAAGGTGTTGATCAGTCTGAAAACTTACATTGGAAAATTACAATACATAGAAACCATCCGAAAAGATATATTTAGGACTAGATGTCAGATAAAGCAACAAAAAGGAGTTTACACTTTGACGGTCTCATATATAGCTCAAGGCCTTTACAAACATTAGGGAGGTGTTTAATAATATATTTTCAAACAAATACAAGTAACAACATTGTCAATTATCGGCCATTAATGACGAGTGATATTCTGGAAGTTTTGCTGATGTTGAATGTCAAAGATGTAGAACATCAATCACATGGGTTTTTATGGTATAAAATGTCATAGCTCCTTTTTATAGGTAAAGTAATGTTTCAAAATTTATTCATTTTTTGTTTTTACCGCCCTCGTTGCGCCAGTAAAAGCCTGGAAAATGGGATTGGAAAAGAAAATTCTAGATTACGATGGACAGCACCCGAGAAAAATTAAGTCAAAGAGGACTGGGTCTACAGAAATGGATTCCAGAGACAAACTATCAGTGTATTTAGTTTGAAATAATCAAAAGCCGCATCCAGACACTAACTCCGGATTCCATGAAGAGGAATAAATTCAAATGTTTAAAAATATCGCCTTGACAACAAAAACTACACTAGTCCACAACGGATATAGAGGGGAAATAACTCAACTTTTAACTAACTGTACTTAACTTTATCGAAGGCGGGGCCATACCTCAAGGCCCAATGCTCCATAGCAGCATGATTTGAAGCAAGACAAAAGTAAGCAACCTAATTTTAGACAAAACAACCTGGAAAAAAAAACAGGGTGATATAGACAAGGCATGTTGTCTCCCTGCCCAGCATGCGAGGATAAAGGACCCCACGCAGAGGCTAAAGGAGAACGAAAGCGGTATCACTCGGGTAGAATTAGAGTAATTGACCTTCATGTTGGAGGAAGAGGTGAATCCGATGACAATGGTTTTGATGAGATGTGGTAGATTTGGAAGGGATATATTGGTTTAGTTGAAAGATGGCGATTGTATGGAGATGATAACAGATGCAGATTAAGCACTGAAGATTAAATATTGGCACAGTTCCAGAATTAGCAGTGATGTGATTCGACTTCAATAACATACCAAGGTCATTGTACTTAAACATCCTGGCCAAATACTTTCAAATGATCTGACATCCATATCACCTTATGTATGTGGTTCATTACTGAAACAAGCCAATGCATCCCCACCAATGACTATGGAAATACGACCAGTGTGACTCACTGGCTCCATCCAGTCAAAGTCAGATTGGGATTGCCAAGTTAAAAACTATACCACCACCATCACTTCATCCCAATTCTACCTCCGACACATTCCTCACCAACACCCACAATCTTCTCCCTAACAACCATAACATCACCATCCCCCATCAACTGTCACCGTCATCATGCTCCTCAACTAATAACATCATCATCACTTATCATACATCAACATTCTCATATAGATCATCCAACACAAAATTCTGTTTTCTTTTTAACGTTATAACTCTGCGGATGGTATATTCCGAATTGTTTCTGCACGATCAAAAATCACTTGTAGCGGAACGACACGATCACGAAACTATCAGTGGAGGACGCGAAAACTGTCAATCAAGTTAAGACATACATCCTGTGAAGTACTTTGAAGAGACCATACTCTCCTCCCTACTCCCACCCCCCCCCCCCTTTCCCCTCAACTCCCTCCCTCTCTCCCCATCTATATTTGTTTTCCATCCATCATCTATATAATATCCCCCCTCTACCACTCTATTTCTCTTATTTTTCTATCTCTCTCGGCCATCCTTGCATTCAGGCGCGCGCGCGCGCAGACAACACTCCTATGTACACACACACACACTTCAGAGTACAGAAGGACTTAATTTTAACATCGATTGGTGAATTAGGTGAACACTCGCCTCATGCAAGGACATTTTAATCAGGAGTTTTGGTCAGCAATTCGGATAAATCTGGCGGAAAGTATTTTGAGATAGACCACCGGGCTATCCAAGAGTGTTGGAGATGATAGGGAATAGTAACATGATAGGAACTGAAAAAAAATAGGGCCAAGATGTGATATTTGTAACAATGCCTGGAAGTGATGACAAGATGTCAAACACATGAAGATCCAATAATGGTATGGTTCAAGACCTAGCCCCAAATAGATGTGATAATGACAGATTCAAGCAAACCATACATCGTGTCTTTTATATCCATGGTCACTGCAAATCAACATTTTACCTAAATACATACCACTGATCTGTAGGTCTCCAAATCAGTGAGTATAATATTAGGATATACTGAAATACAAACCAATTCATTTCCACCGGTCATGAAGTACATTCATCTGTATTGCAAATACACGGAAATGATGACTACATTTAACATGGAAACAAAGATCTAGTATGCAACTAGTATGGCTCCACCAAGACGAAATCAACTCGAATGCCAAGTTTTAAAAAACCACACACCCACCATCATTTTATCATTGATTCAACTTCTGTCACAATCCATGATCTTGACATCACAATTTCAGCCAACCCAGCCTATTTCTGTCAACTTCTAACACATACCATCACAATCACCGACATCATCCTCAGTTTTCAATCAAACGACAAAAGATTAACATAATGATCTTGCCATCTCACCACTCAAATATTTGCTGAGAAAAGTATTTTGTATCTATCTAACGCCAATTAACAAATGCTACATAAGATTCATGCATAAATTGATAAGACTAAACTGAGAGATGACTTGCCAGTAAAAAGATTAAAGCTGAATTGTATGAGTGTGTTTGTGCGCGTGTGTGCGCGTGTGCGCGTGTGTGAGTGTGTGTGAGTGTGTGTGTGTGCGCGTGTGTGTGCGCGTGTGTGTGCGCGCGTGTGTGCGCGCGTGTGTGCGCGCGTGTGTGTGCGCGTGTGTGAGTGCGTGTGTGCGCGCGTGTGTGTGCGCATGCGTCTCTCGTAAGAAAGGGGCAAATGACAGAAAACCTTGACAATTCACTGAATAAGGTAATATCTGAAAAATAATTTCAGAGCCTTTAAATATTGATATATAAAAATACTTTAAATTGAAATCCGAGCAATGAATTTGAAATGAAAGTCGGATCATTCTATATGTCCAATAATTCTACTGTACAATAAGATTTTATAAGAAGTTTCGTATTTACCTTTTTATGAAAATTTATGATAATTCAAAGATCTGTGTTTTAAAAAACCAACCAATGAAAAAACCCTACGATACGATAACGAATCCAGGTAGCAATTAATCGCTATAGAGCTTTTTGAATAAATGAATGAGTGTTAAGGCTGTCAATGACTGGCTGACTTTGGACGCTATAGATGCATTCCATGTTGAACTGCAAAATTTTATTGGCTATATTTTCTGAAGTAGGCAAATTGAAATAAACGAAAATAGAATATGATATCAAAGTAATGGTCTAGTTTTATAGATATGGTCTGGAAGGTGGGCTTTGTGTCAATTTCAATTTCACAGTATATTTCAAAGAATCACCCGATACCTGTAATCACCTTATTGGTATTTTTCCCTTTTCAAATGAGTTCAAATGGTTGTTTTCCAATCCAAAGACTAGTCTAAAAGCTCACAATAGGAATACAACTTGAGAAGAGCCAATTATTTCCATATGGCATTTTCTATTTATAGGATGATTGGAAAAGTTACATTTTCATTTTAAATCATGCATTTTTATGACATGGTAATCCACATAACAAAAGGGCACTAGGTAGTAATTTCGATAAAATTCAGCTCTATGTTTTGACACAAGTATCCATTTGACTGACTTGTTTTCTTTAAAATCAAATTCATTTTGTATGTTTAGAGATAATTATATAGATTTTTTAATGTGCACAGGAAGGAGGTAGAGTTGGAAGAGATGATGGAGAATTTGAACACTGATAGAAATTGGAATAGAAGGGGGCCATGATGCGAAAACAGTGGCAATGTGTGGAGGTGATGACAAGGAGATGTCAACAGACGAAGAGTCGGAAATGAAGATTCAATAATAACATAGTTCAAGACCTAGCCCCAAATAGATGTGATAATGACAGATTCAAGCAAACCATACATCGTGTCTTTTATATCCATGGTCACTGCAAATCAACATTTTACCTAAATACATACCATTGATCTGTAGGTCTCCAGATCAGTGAGTATAATATTAGGATATACTGAAATACAAACCAATTCATTTCCACCGGTCAAGAAGTTCATTCATCTGTATTGCAAATACACGGAAATGATGACTACATTTAACATGGAAACAAAGAACTAGTATGTAACTTGCATGGCTCCACCAAGCTGAAATCAATTCGAATGCCAAGTTTTTAAAAACCACACTACCACAATCACTTCATCATTGATTCTATTACTGTCACAATTCTTGCCAACCCCGACACCCACAATCCCCTCATATCCATGATCTTTTCATCACAAATCCTGTCAACGCAGCCTACCCAAGACACCATAACAATCACCCGACATCATACTCACTTCTCAATCCAATCTTACAAAAGATTACCAGCATGACATTCTGTCATCTCACCACTCATCGTCATCTATATCATTACTGCCATTGGTTTCGCTTCACCATCTACATTCCCATTATCTGAACACCAACATCTCAGGAAACAAGAACTATAACAGTACAATCCCTACTCATTTCCAATAGGAGACCTTTATATGCCGAAATTTCACCCCTTACCCATCTAACCACGATTCTAAGTCAACTAGATGTATTATAAGATGGTGTTTCCAAGGAGAACACACTTAAATTCGACGCATTTCAAATTGTAGAATGACAGACATGTACACATACCTTTGGTACAAGAGAAAGTTGGAACAAATAGGTAAATCTGAAGCGCTAAAAAGAAAGGTGGGAGAGGAAACCCATGCTAGTTGGACGGACTGGAAAAACGGCGGATAGGAAAACGGCTAAATGTGTGTCTATTTTAAACAAAAAGATGTACTATGTTATGTGGATCACTGTCCTTAGCTACAAGCAACCATGGAAAAAGACTTTGGCGTAGTACAATACCAGTCTTTGCTTTAACGTAGAAAAGGTTCGACTTGATTCGTGCAAAGCCTTGGAATCTTGGACTTATGAAACGTGGTACAATTGCCATCCTATAAATTTAAAATGCCATATTATGGATGTATATTAGCTATTTTCATAGTTGACACGAAACCGTAGTACACACTGGCAGGTGGGTGAGTAGAGCTGCATTGTCATGCGGGTGAAGAGAAGCCAAGACTGGCAGGCGGTCTCAAAACGATATTATTGCCATCAGGGTGGGTTAGATTTTTTAAAAGTTTAAGCATAGGGGAATTTTATTTATGTTGTCTGTGTGCTTGTACCACAAACTTCATAAACGTATAGTGTGGCACTGGCCAAAA
>NC_088360.1:54796227-54809823 GCF_034508935.2 Berghia stephanieae | reverse complement strand
ACAAAGACCAGAGTGACGTCATCTTCGTTCTATCTATAGATAGTCTGCGCTTGGCTAAGAAGCTCATAACATTGCCATCCGGAAGTATAACGGACCAACACACAAAACTGTGTGTATCCATGAACGTTTATAGTCGGGTTAATACAGTTCAGTGAGCATTACTCATGAACGCGGATGGCAAAAAACAATAACAAAGACATGAGTGACGTCATCTTTGAACTATCTATAGAAGCCCCCTCCATATAGATAGTATGCGCTTGGCTAAGAAGCTCACAACATTGTCATCCGGAAGTATACCGGCCCAACACACACAACAGTGTGTAACCATGAACGTTTATAGATAGTATGCACTTGGCTAAGAAGTTCACAACAATGCCATCCGGAAGTAAAACGGACCAACACACAAAACTATGTGTAACCTAACACCCCTTCCGCACTAGGAAAGGACTGTCCTGGGACAGTCCTGTCCCAAGTCTATAACATATATAATTTAGAGAAACCTACCACACTTATTGGGACGGCACAAAACAGTCCCGTTGTGTCCCAAGCCGTTGTGAAATCCTACAAAATTAACGGGACAGGACTGTCCTAGTCCCGTGTTCATGTCATTTGTGATAGTAGAAAAATATAGCAGCCTTCCTCACTAGGACAAAAAAAAGTTCCAGACTTGACGGCGCCGTGTTAAAGTTGCAATTCCTGTCTTTATTTTCTGCATCCCTACTACTACTACTACTACTACTACTACTACTACTACTACTACTACTACTACTACTACTACTACTACTACTACATACTACTACTACTACTACTACTACTACTACTACTACTACTACTACTACTACTACTACTACTACACTACTACTACTACCACCACTACTACTACTACTACTACTACTACTACTACTACTACTACTACTACTACTACTACTACTACTACTACTACTATTCTACTGTTGCTTCTGCTGCTGCTAATGCCACTAATACATTAATACTGACATCCCACATATTTTGTATTTATTTCCAATTCCATTGTAGTTATTTTCCAACAATAGTCCACACTTTATTTTATTTCACTTTCTATACTGCATTACACAGTTCCTCCCCGCCTCCCCTCTTTTGACTTAATTAATTGCGCACCTTTTATAAATTTCTATTGCTCTATTTAAATTCGTCCTTCATCACAAAGTAGCATACAATTTCCTGCACATCAATGTTTTTGTTTATGCATCTTAACAACGCCACTACCACATTATCTCATTCGTCTGTAGTGTTTCATTCATCCTGTTTTGATGATGAAGGGGAAACCCGAAACGTCCATTTTATCTGTTTTCGTATATTCAACGGAAGCTTACATTCAATTTCACAGTTATAATTTATTTATTTATTTCAATTCTGAATATAATAATTCTATGTGATGAGACCACGTACAGAATGATTAGCAACATAAACATTTTCGGCAATTTAATAACGTATATTTAAAAATATAATTTAAGAAGTGTCACACTTTGTGACACAGCAGTAACCGGTTTAAGAACCCGTCGCACATCTCTTCGGTAACTTGTGGGATCAATTATCTTTATCGTTATTTATTTCGGGAATTCTTAATGAAAATATTTTTTAAGTGAGTCCTTCTGAGCCACTTGGGCTCATTGTAAGACAAATTGAGTCCTTTAGAGCCTTGTAGCCAATGGTGCAGGAGTTACCACGGTTTCAATAGCGTGAAGCGGACAATTAACGTATTTGTTTGAAAACCTTTGAACAGGACGCTAGTCAATCGCAGATTACTATCCCAGCTTGACAGGTACCCTTTTACACCTGAATGGAGTGAGTGATTGGAGTAAATCTTCTTGCCCTAGGAAAGTACAAAATTGGCTTCGGTCGGAATCAAACACAGAACCTCTGAGTCCAGAGTACAACGCGCTAACCATTCGGCCATCCTGCCTCCTAAGCTTATAAATCCGGAACTTATTCATGTTTCTGTAGCGTTGAGCAGACAGATAACAGTTTAAAATTTTAAACATAAAATTCCCTTTATTCATCCCATAGGGGAATTTTTTCTCGAGGGTCTATTCCAAGGGAAGACTGGAATAACCCAAACGTCAGCCGTAATGCAGCGCCGCAAATTGAGCTAGGGCGAGGTATGATCCAGGTATCAGCCGCAGTGCAGCGCCGCAAATTGAGCTAAGGCGAGGTGACTTGCTCAATGCCACACAGCGCAGTGATCGAACCTGGTACCTTTCGGGTACGAAGCAAAGACCTTACCGCCGAGCCATGCAGACCCTCTATTATCCTCATGAAAGGACGCTAGTCTGTCAAAGATTACTTTAATCAGCGAACTGGTACTCTTTTGCACCTGGGTATAGTGAGGTGATTCCAAGAAAAACATTTTAGGATAAGATCGGATGGATTTGACCCTTGAGCAATCTTTGGGTCATTAAAGGATGCACCCAATATTATTTCCTCTTTCCATGTCTTTTTTTCTACGAATAAAGCACAGAAATATGCAGCCACCATTTCATCCATTTAATAATATATGTATGCATGTCTCTGGCAATCCTTCGACTCCTCTAAACTGGGGGAGAAGTTGCCAGGCTTCTCCACCAGCAAGAGGTGGCACTGGGTGGCAGCGAATCGGCTTCGGTCGAGAACCCGCCTAACGGCAAAATCGCTTCATCAGTGGAGAGTTTCCACCTGTCCAATATGTACCCGTTGTGGGAATGAACCCGAAACCGCAGAGCATCTAGTTGAACTGTGTGTTGCGACGGAGCTTCCGGGCGGGTTTGCGACGGTGCACGAGTGCGGTAAAGAATTTGATGATTGGATCGATCGTCATAACTTAGTAGTTTGAGCACCATTAGAAACTGCTGCCGTGGGGACATCCGTTCGAAATTCTTTTGCTGGAGATATTTTCACCCAATTTACACTGTGGTCTATGGGTCAGAAACTCTTTGTACCATTTAATAAGGTAGTTTGGAATATTCATGTTGCACAACTTTTGAAGCAAAATATCTGTATTCATCTCATTAAAAGCTGACGAAAAATCGACATACAGAATTCTGGCGTAATTGGAGGGCGTTTGGTCAAGGTATGTTGCGATCGAATTTGTGACGGTTAAAAGTGCGTCCTCTACACTGAGGTGCTACTATGCAAATTGATAAGGATCTAGCAATTTCACGTCGTGTAGGAGCTCACATTACATTTTTTTCTAAATATTTCATGACACGGCGATGTAAGTGCCGCTGGAAGGAAATCGTTCAAAACGGATGGGCAACGCTTTTTTTGGAACTGGAACGACAATCGATGTTTTCCAAAATACTGGCACTGATTGTTCATCGGTTGACCTTTGAAATAGTTTAGTATAAGGTATAGCCAGCTGTTGGAGACAGCTTTCAAAAATATTTCCGGTGATGTTGTCTGGTCCTGGTGCTTTGTGTTCTTTACATCGCCGAAGAGGGAACTTACAGTTTCTTCTTCAACATCTGGAGTTGTCTAATTGTTGTTTGACAAACCGTTGTGTACAGGTGGAAGCCTATCAAAACGACAGTAAAAATCATTTAAGTTGTTGACATCAGTTATCATTTTTCCTTGTGGGATTGGTCGTTTCTTTTGGTCTACTCCTCCCATTTGCTTTATCATCTACCATGCTTTCCTGACGCAGCCCGATCAGTTGTCGCTCCATTTTGTTTCTGTATTCAGCCGGTTCTTTTCTTTCTGATCTCCTTTCCCTTTTCAAATTCTAGTTTAATGTCACCACTCATAAATTCAAATTCAATTTCTTTTAATAGAGAATACATTTCAGTCGTTTTGTAGCCCATGGCTTATTGTTAGGAAAGGTCTTAATTTCTTTTTTGTCCACTCACAAATCCACTCAAAAAGTAATGTAACATGTCACGGCTTCAGTCAATTCATCAATACTGTCTCCTTCTGCTATTAATGTCTCCCACTGAGTACAGTTAAAACATTTCAAAAACTAAATGAAATTACCCATGTGAGTCCAGAACTTTGCATCGAGTCCAAAAAGTCCAACAATTCTCCCAAAATTTGACTTGGACTAGAAAACGTTTGGTTTTATCTGATGGAGCCTAAGAAAAAGATCACTCAAAGAATTTATTGATTACCTAAAAACACAGTGTAAAAGTGGAAAGACATCACAATTAATTTTCTTTAAGTAACATTAGACGGCTTTTTTTTAAAGCACAAATATGAAACATACATAATACGAACCTCTGTTTATGAAACTTTTGACAACAAGATTGTAGAATACAAAAGAAACAAAACAACTAGAATTGTGTACGAAGAGTGTCATGTTAGACGTTTATGCATTTTGAAAATAAGAGATTGGGTTGTTGAAATTGAAGAGAATACATGTCAAGGACCAGTTAACTGGTTGTTACAACTAAACACTTTCATATTCTTCAGACAATAAAAATTAAAACAATAAAGCATACTCCATTATGTGGAGTTCATGATTACAATTTTGCATCTACATATTTCCGTCTTTAACTTATGACCAAACCTTGAAACAATGACTAAACTTGTCCCGCGCCCCGTGAAAATATCCAACCTGTAGACAAGTATATCCCATGGCACTCCAAACACCAGAGGGGCCAAGGCCACATTTAGTGGACACTTCTGTGGCTAATGACAGTCGCTTAGTCAGCCATCAGTTTGTCCCTCAAACGTCTGGTGGACGACGGAAGATCAAATAGTAATATGTGTTCAAATGTTTTCAAAGTGAAGACCATTGTATGAGATATTGCCAAACAAATGAAAGAGCTGTACCTCACAGAGCTGTTTGGTCAACTCCTTGATGGATGGCAGGTCTTTGTAATTGGCCTCTACCAACAACACGAATCAAGTACAAATCACACCGACCAATCATTGTAAGGTCAAAAAATTTGAAAAAGTCAACTCTGGCTTGGAAAAGCAATTGCCGCATTGATGGTAGGATTAGACCAAATTTTTATGTACAGGTTTTCAACATTTCACATTTTGTAAAGGATTTGGATTGCATATTTTATTTTCTTCAGCATTTTGTTATCATAGATCTATCTACATTTAATTCACAAAAATAAACGTAACTAAACTTTTTTTTATATTCAAACATTTCAATAAAAATTCTGGATATTTTTTTTTCCGCTGCATTCTTTTGGGAAAGATATATCAGTAACTAGTTTTATTCCATATTATTTATCTTTGTGTTGTTATCTCAAAGTGGGAAAATGTAGAAAAGAAAAGAAAATAGATGAAAGCAAGCAGATAAAAGAGAAAAATGTTTTTTATGAGAGCAATAATTATAACTTCGACTAGATAATACTTTAGTTGTGGTTTTCATGATAGGTACGAGTAGAAATCACTTTAGGCATTCCAACATGAAAACTCCCCCTGAGTCCAAACAGGTTGAATGATATGTTGTCCTTTCTGTATTCCAATTAAATTACATATAAATAAACAGAAAGATAGATAAATAGATAGATAAATAGATAGATAGATAGATAGATAGATAGATAGATAGATAGATAGATAGTGGAGAGGAGGGAGGCACAGAGAGAGAAAGAAAGCGAGAGAGAGAGAGAGAGAGAGAGAAAGGAGAGAGAGAGAGAGAGAGAGAGAGAGAGAGAGAGAGAAAGGAGAGAGAGAGAGAAAGAGAGTATTGATCAAATTCCAATCAACGACTAATGTTACTATATTCAGTAGACTATCTGTTTTGAAAGGTCACAAAAGGTCAACATTGATTTTCAATCAAGTGGACTTCAGATTGATAAACTGCAGAACAATGAACTCCGCTTTTCATTTGTTTAGTGTGTTTTGATTTTCCTTCATGTTACCTTTGGCCTTGGAGAAATCGTTGAAATTCAAATCGTTGCTGTTTTGACTATGTGTGAGTACGAGATAAATCATGCGTTGATGAAACATTGCTACGTTATAACGACAAATCCATAATTGAAGTTGAGAAGAGTTTAAAGATCCTTTTTTTTTTTTTGCAATCAATCATTTAATTCATATTTCTGTACTCGGATGTGAATGAGTACCTGATATTGGCAGTGACGGATATTGTAAGAATGTTAGTACAAAAAAGACGCCTAGCAGGCGACTTGTACTGTATGAAATGGAATATATTGTTCCAAATGGCCTGGTGGGAAACAAACAAAATTGCGAAGCGCTTTGAGCATGGTATTTCCATACCATGTACCTGTTCATATTTACTATTTATGTGTGAAATAAAGTATTGCTTTCGTTGTTTGATCTGCATTGTTATCTCATTGTGTATAACTTTAGAATGGTTTAGTGTTGAAAGCACTAGTGTATTCTCCCTAGGCAGTACTTCAAAACGGTTGTTGCCAATTTTTTCCTTCAAGCATACAGCGAGGCGCTTGTGTCTGTCTGTGTCAGGATTTTATCAAAATCAGGATTTTATAGTGTCATTTGAATTAAATTATAAAATTAGCCTTAAGAGTCATGGGGCCCAATGGAGTTATCTCGGTTTCTATGGCGGACAATAGCATTTGCTTGCTACCCTTTGAATAGGACGCAAATCTATCGCAAAGTACTTTCTACCAAATGTAACAGATCCAATCACTGGTAGATGGACAGGGAGGTCGGGAAAAAAGTTCGACTTTACCCGGGATCTTGGCCCCTTAGCATGTGAAGCGAGTGCTACCAACTGAGCTATTAGAACCCCCAAATTATTTTTTTTTTAAAACAGGGTTTAATTATAACACCAACGTCAGATATATGCCAATAGAGATTTTGTATAAATTGATAAAAGTATTTATTTGTGATATTATCATCATTTTTTTTAATAGTTTTTTTAAAAGTGAAGGAATCTGAACATGATTATGGATCTGTTTAAATATCTGTCAAGCGATGACGCCGTATAGTTACGATGCGTCATTCAGGTCTTTGTTATTGTTTTTTGCCATCCATGATTACGAGTAATTCTCACTAAACTGTATTAACCAGACTATAGATAGTATGTGCTTGGCTAAGAGGCTCACAATATTGCCATCCGTAAGTATAACGGACCAACAAACAAAGCTTAGAGTAACCATAAACGTTTATAGACCGGTTAATATAGTTTAGTGAGAATTACTCATAAACGCGGATGGCAAAAAGCAATAACAAAGACCAGTGTGACGTCAAATTCATTCTATCTATAAACATCCAAGGTTACACTTAGTTTTGTGTGTTGGTCCATTATATTCCCGGATGGTAATATTGTGAGTTTCGTAGCCAAGCACACAGCATCTATACATTGTTACCACTTCCCAACTATTCCTCATCGACGATTATAGTTTGAAGAGATGTTGATCAAGGACCTGTGTTACGTTCCGAAAGAAAATAACATATCATTCTTTCATGAGGTGAAATTGGTGATACTGTGTATAAATTAATTGATATACTAAGTTCTTGTACTTTCGAGTATAAAGTTGTCTTTCAAAGCCATGTGGAGCATGGAACCTGTGTTTATTACGGTCCATGGTATCTGTTGTGTTAAACGGAACGTTACATGCAGAGCTCCCTACTTGAAATTTCAAAAATTCGTAGTTTCCACGGGTAACAAGAAAAATGAACTTTAAATAGTCTTTAAAATAAAAAAGTTGCCCTCAGCATGATCCAAAAATGTTCGAAAGTCCTGAATGTAGGTTCTGAGGAACTAAACTTTCTTTATCAGTTAAAGAGGCGAAATTTTCGTAGTACTAGGTGGTCTGATTACATGCCAATTGCTTTCTAACCTTGAATAGAACTCTAGTATATCGCATAGCACTTTCCGCCGGATCTATAAGACCCAGCAACCCAAATCTCGAGGCACTCAGGATCGATAATGATCCCCTTGTGGTGAATCGAGTGATCTACCGCTATCGAGACCCTCACTTAAGCTGCTTGAAAAGTTCAGAAGACCAATAGCCTGAATTCATCAATGAGGGTAAAGAGTTTGTACGCGTAGATTGTAGAAAAATATTGACACACACAGCTAAAAATGACAATTTGGTTCTGATTCTGAATTGGGGCTTTGTAATATGAAGGAGACAGGCACAGAAATCCTGAATGGATTCATAATACATAGGGCACCAATTATTAGTCTGCTAAAATCTGGTATAAACTCGTCTGATCGGAGAGATATTGGTATGCATGGGGTCAAACATTTCCTGGCTGGCAATAGAAATTATGTTAAATGTGTGATTTTAAAACAAGAGAAGTTGTTGTCTCTGTCTGTTATTGGTGTATTATTGAAATTATATTACGCTTAAAAATTACATTGAAAGACAATTCGTATCATGTTTTTCTCTCTTTATATTTCTCCTTCCCTTTCACATATTATCCATACGTTTCTATTACAATAGAAATAAAAATATTTGCAATAGATTTAATTCACGTGTGAACTTCTCCCGTTACAAGGGGGAGGGGGGGGGGGGGTTAGGTTTTTTCATCATGTTTGAGACATTTCAAATTTAATGAAGAAAATCGGGATTTTGAAAATGTTTCTATTCATTATTTATTCATTTATCTATCTTTTTTATTTTGTTTTTAGTTTATTTATTAATTCGTTTGCTTTGGGTTTTATTTCAGTTATTTTTTAAAGCATGGTTTATTCATCTGTTTGATTGTTTGTGTAAGTTTCTGTGTCTTGTTGGCTTTTAAAAAAATGTATTTATTTTACGTATCTTGCATACAACAAGGCCTTGGATAAAAACGACATTCGACCCTCGGCCATGGAGATTAGATTGAATTCAAATTCCACCGTCGTAAGTTGGTTGCTCCATGTTATATGAAAGAGCCGTATTTAAAGGGAATGGGATTGACTGCTTGCGAAGGAATTTTTTTTTTTTATATATTCGATGTACCAATTTCCTGCTTAACAATGTGTTATTTTTAAAAATCCACCTGGTACTAATCTAATGGAATTTCTATATTTCCATTTGTGTAAAATCAAAGCAGTATGGTGTTCATGAAAATAGATAAGGATAGCCGCCATTCTGGAACTGATATCATAGTCGCTCGATCAGCGTATAATTTAAGATTATTGTGAAAGAAATTCACGATACTGCCGTAAACTGAATTTTAAACAAAAAGAAAAGAAAAAACAAAACAAAACAACAATGAAAAGTACCAAAAAAACGCCAAAAAAAACAAACAAACAAAAAAATCTGCGTATTTAGAATGTCCAAAGTTCCAGCTTTGAGAGTAATTTTAATTGATCGATATTTGAAGCACGAGATTTTTGGCCAAAATGTTTAATAGGTATGTGTTATTATTTTTTCTCAGGGTACAACAGCATAATGATAACGATTATTTAACTTTTAAAAAAAACAAAAGTATTCCATTAATTTGAGTTATCGAAGCTTTGAGTTTATCCCATTCTGTTTCAAATGTATATTCAATATGATATCTCAGAATGATCTTCTTAAAGAAGAATTACGCAAAATTATATGAACATGTTTGCATTTAGTTTTGCGCTAAGTTCATAAAATGTCCTTTATCTTCATTCTTGAAGTTTCACGACTCAGGTTTATTTTTTCATAATACAAATGTTTCGCTAGATTGTTTAAAAGGGAAATTCTTCCACAAACTGAACTTTCATTATCAAGTAGGTGTATTATATGTTTATACGTTTTTTTTTAAAAACAAAGACTTCTTATTCCCTCTTGCGTTTCCATGAAGTAGCTCAAAGCTGGTAACGAATTCCACTGGCCTCCGAATATCATCGTCATTGCCATGGAGTTTTGTAGTGATATCAGTGTATTAAAGCCAGCATCGGTTTCTATCCTTAGCATAAAGCGAGCACGCTTGGAACACATCAGACACAGTTTCATTGTCATTTTGAAAAGGGCGCATGCCAGTATCTTCACAACCAAATTTTGAATACATATAGTGTTTTAGTCGAAAGTGTCCTGTCCTGGGTCTAAGAATGAGATTTTGTTCTCTTTGAGCTCGTACTCTCACATTCCGGGTTTCTTTAATTATCATTTCTTCTTTTTCGTTCCATCCAGCATTTCATGGAATCCATTGGTCTGCGTATTCTGGTCCTTTATTTTAGGCAAATAAGTGACATTTCCCAGTCTTCTCGTCAGTCCTCTAAGTTTTCTAGTGCCGATTGAATGCGATTTGTTTGCTGTTCTTATGAGCATAGATTGCAAGGTTATCTACGTAAATCACTGCTTTGGCTCTATTGCAAAGAATGTCTTTGATGTAATGTCATTCATAAAAAAGTAGAAAGAGTGTAGGAGATAGCACAACTCTATGGGGGACACCGTTTGCCATTTTTATCCTTCTTCTTCTTCTTCTCGTTCCTTTGATTTCTTTCTATTTGTCAAGTAGTTCTTGATCCATTCTAAAATTCTGTGAGAGATTTTTGGTAGGGCCAGGGACCCATTGTAAAGCGCTTGGAAACATTTGGTGGATATTGCGCTATTTTCAATTAAATTCTAATTGTGTTCTGAGGAGAATCCCTTTTGTTAAAAGCTGTTGCTTCAATGAATCCTTGCATTAATTTCTTTATATCATAATACCTCATACGGTTATTTTATCGAAAACAAATCAATCAATAAATTAACGAAACCGATCGGATAATCAGAAAATATGTATGAAAGAAGTGAAGAACACAATGAAAAGTGAATAAGAACATGCTAAAATACTAAGAAATCGATCGATATTTTTTTTCCACGAAAGAGAGAGAGAGAGAGAGAGAGAGAGAGAGAGAGAGAGAGAGAGAGAGAGAGAGAGAGAGAGAGAAACAATGACATCAACGCAATAATAACGAGAGGAAGAGGAGAAGGAGGAAGAAGAAGAGGAGTGGGGAAGAAGTGTATTTATTTATCTATTTATCTACTTATTTATTCATTTATTTATTTACTCATCTGTTTGTTTAACTATTAATTTACTTACTCATTTATCTAATTAGGTATTTATTTGTTAAATTGCTTTCAAATTGATGTATATTGTTTTCTTTTTCTTTGCCTATGTAATTAATCAATTTATTTATTTAGATGTTTTTTCTTTTAAATTAGGTAGATTTAAAATAAAAAAATAAAGAATACTTTTACTAATTACTTTCGGTTCATCATTGTTTTACAGCAATTTTTTTCAATTCTTATCTTCTTAATATCAAAGATATCAAGATATGTACAAAGGAAGCAAAACAGTTGTAAGGACATCTGTTGGCTCAACTGATCCATTTAATGCAAGAGTTGGATTACACCAGGGATCTGCTTTCAGCCCACCGCTGTTTGCAATAGTAATGGATGTTCTCACAGTGCACATTCGGCGTGAGGCACCATGGTATGCGAATGACGTGGTACTTTTGAATGATAAAAAAATCTGAGGCGGAGAAGGAGCTGGAGGGCTGGAGAGGGGTGTTGGAAAGGAGGGGATTAAGGGTAAGCAGATCGAAGACAGAGTATTTGGGCATCAGACAACAGAGAGCAGGACCACCAATAAAGATAGGAGAGGATGTGTCAGAGACAAACCAATTCAAATACTTAAGAACAACTTAACAAGGATACGGGGGCAATGAGATGGAGGTTAATAAGCGGATACAGGCAGGCTGGATAATTGGAGGGAGGTAACTGGAGTTATGTGTGACAAACGAATTTCCGCAAAGCTGAAGGGGAAAATATATACATCTGTTGAAAGATCAGCAATGTTATGTGGACTAGAGACAGCAGCTGCAACAAAGAAACAAGATAAAGAAATTGAAGTGGCCGAAATGAGGATACTGAGATGTTCATTTGGCTCGACAAGAAAAGAAAAGGGAGAAATGAACGAATTCGAAGGTTGACTGAAGTGAAGAATGTATCAATAACAACAAGATATGAAGTGAGTAGAAAAGTGCCAGAAGACAATAGAGAATAAAAAATTTTCGAGGCGGTGGTGGGGTTTGAACCTGCGACCTTATTGGTACGACAACTCCGCCTGGCAGGTGAGAGCGTGGCTCTACCGTGTGAGCTATCCACGAACACAAAAATATTCGTATCAAACCCAAGTCATTTCTAGATCCCTCTCTCACCCACTTCTGAGACCGCCGATTCGTTCGCCCACCACCATCGCGAAGTTATTTTTGACCAGCAGTTAAGCTTAATAGCCAATATTCTCAACACAAACATATAACATAGAAACGATTGAGACATTGAGTATGCTCCGGTGTATGGGGTGAATTTTTAATTCAGAAAAGTGAGTGGAGCAGGCACTTATGTTGGTAACAACAAGATATGAAGTGAGTAGAAAAGTGCCAGAAGACAATAGAGAATAAAACATTTTCGCGGCGGTGGTGGGGTTTGAACCTGCGACCTTATTGGTACGACAACTCCGCCTGGCAGGTGAGAGCGTGGCTCTACCGTGTGAGCTATCCACGAACACAAAAATATTCGTATCAAACCCAAGTCATTTCTAGATCCCTCTCTCACCCACTTCTGAGACCGCCGATTCGTTCGCCCACCACCATCGCGAAGTTATTTTGACCAGCAGTTAAGCTTAATAGCCAATATTCTCAACACAAACATATAACATAGAAACGATTGAGACATTGAGTATGCTCCGGTGTATGGGGTGAATTTTTAATTCAGAAAAGTGAGTGGAGCAGGCACTTATGTTGGTAACAACAAGATATGAAGTGAGTAGAAAAGTGCCAGAAGACAATAGAGAATAAAAATTTTCGCGGCGGTGGTGGGGTTTGAACCTGCGACCTTATTGGTACGACAACTCCGCCTGGCAGGTGAGAGCGTGGCTCTATCGTGTGAGCTATCCACGAACACAAAAATATTCGTATCAAACCCAAGATGAGAGAAGATATATTGAAATGGTTCGGACATGTTAAAAGACGAGAGAGGGAGTACGTGGGAAGGAAAGTATAGGATATACAATTAGCGGTAAATAGGAAATAGAGACGCCCAAAGACTAGATGGTTGGATAGGGTAAAAGGACAATATGAAAGAACTGGGCCTGGAGGAGGATGATGCTATGAACCGATATGAAAGGAGGTGTGATATTCATTATGGCAACCCTGCAACATGCGGGTTAAGCTGAATGAAGAAGAAGAAGAAGAAGAAGAAGAAGAAGAAGAAGAAGAAGAAGAAGAAGAAGAAGAAGAAGAAGAAGAAGAAGAAGAAGAAGAAGAACAAGAAGAAGAAGAACAAGAAGAACAAGAGGAACAAGAACAAGAAGAACAAGAACAAGAACAAAAAGAAGAACAAGAAGAAGAAGAAGAAGAAGAAGAAGTAGTAGTAGTAGTAGTAGTAGTAGTAGTAGTAGTAGTAGTAGTAGTAGTAGTAGTAGTAGTAGTAGTAGTAGTAGTAGTAGTAGTAATGATGTTGATAAATTTTCAAGCAAAAAAATTATTTAAAAACCAAAACAAAATATGGCAGGATATCAAATTTAACGAGATAACCCGGCGGCATCGCCAGAAATTTACGACAACTCTTAACCCATGACAATGACATGATTTAAGAATGGAATTGCTTATTTTATTTTATTTATTTGTTTATTATTATTTTTGGTGATTTAACACTGTTTTCATTCAATGAGCGTATTTCTGGAAATTCATAACCCTTTTGGTTTTAGTGTTATTATAATAATAATAATAATAATAATAATAATAAT
>NC_088360.1:54743727-54783727 GCF_034508935.2 Berghia stephanieae | reverse complement strand
AGTTGCATTCAATAGGACACGTATATAAATTATATTATATTTACATTGTCACTTCACGATCACTGAACCGAGTCGTATAGGATTTCGTATGGACTCATGAATGTAACGTTACTTCCTCATATATTGATTTTATTTTGTGGAAGCGAGAAAAATTTAAAAAACCCAAACAATCTTGAGCATTTATATATGGCAATATCCACTAAACGCTTCACTTTCAACGCGCTTCACAGGGGGTCCCTAGCCATCACCAACACGTAATACTCGTATGTAGTACTAGTACGATATATATTGCTTGTTACGTGATATTACAATTTTAGCGACAGATAACGCTGTTAAAAGCCTAGTATTCATTTTACACGTGAGTGCGATGAGAGAATGTGAGCAAAAAGCCACGGACTCAATAATGCGCCACTCAGAGTGTGACTCGAACCAAAGACCTTTGGTCCGAAGGCGAGTATCATACCACAAGACCACATAGCCGCACTTTTATTCTTAACAAACCTTCTTTAGGTTGTATTTATTGAAAAAGTTGAAATCATAAATGGAAAAGAATGAATTGCTTGCATGCAATAGTAATTGGATAAGATATCACAAAGTACTTATAACGTTATAACAAGCCCGACTACCCAATCACCACTAGCTGGACTCGGGTGGTCATAAAAAAAATATCCGACTGCAACCTGTATCTATATCGCTACTTTTGCGTGAGTGAGAAGCGAGCGTTCTCCCGACTGAGCTACTGAGACCCCAAAGGACATAAAAAAGGAAGATATCAGTCACTCATCCTAGGGTCGATACGAAGACGATCAAAGCATGGTATGTCATGGTTAGTTATGCCCGGCTATTAGCGGTGCGCCCTCATAGACAACGTAGCCTTGGTCCAAACATTACCAAAAAAAAAAAAAACAATAAATAAATAAATAAATAAAATAAAATTTAAAAAAAAAGAAAAAGAAAGAAGGAAAAGAAAATATTTAAAATGTAAAAAGATAAATAAAAATGTTTTTTAAAAATAGAATAGATGAATATATCACACGACTTTTCCCTCCATTTTGAACATACATTTATGAAGAAAAATGTCCTCTTTCAAATTATCATGGTGTTAATAATCTGACCCAGACGTGGGCTTCGAATAATCAGCTCTTTTCTTTTTTGAGAGAATGTCTTTCGGAGACGCACCTCTCGACTGGGTGTTTGTATCCTCCTTTTCTTATTTGCTATTGGCGTCCTTGTCATCCTATTAAGCGTACAATGCTTATTTCCTTGCGGAAACTAACGCCATTCTGCCGACATGTTAATTATTCGCGGATATTTTCAAAATGTTATTTTTAGGGTTTTGCGATACTTTGAAGTCATTTTAGTGTCTGTATAAAGGAAGCCAAAGGAAATATAAGAGATAAACAGTCTAAATAGTCAGTAGGAAGAAGGACGGAAGGGGCTCACTCAAACAAAGAACGAAAAAAGGGAGTCCTTCAGAGCCATTAGTCCCGTGGAGAAGGAGTTTTTCCCGGTTTCTATAGTGTGAAACCCACTAAAGCAAATGGTTACTACCATTTTGATAAGACGGTAATTTTTCGCAAAGTACTTTCTGTCTGATCCAACAGAACCAGCTACCTAATCTCTGCTGGGTGGACAGGGGGTTCAGAAAAAAAAAAATCTCGAATTCACACGTGATCGGGATTGGTTCCTTTGCATGTGAAGTAAGTGCTCAACAACAAAGCTACATTTACAAAGCGTTACATTTATAGTCGTACAGCCTACTACATTTTCAAAATAAAGTTTATATGATAATGGTGTGGCTGAATTTCAGCTTCAGTTTATGTAAAACGGCGAATGGTGTGGACGTTTGACTTGTGAACAGGTGCATTGTCATGATGCAGAATGAAGCCTTGTTTAGGCAAAGTAGGTCTGTTATTTTTCGAATCGCTGGTCTCAGTTGTCATAATAGTATCGCGACAAGTGACAACAGGTCTCCCAGTGTGTTTCTCATCCTACATGTCAGACCTCTCATCTTCAACTTCCTTGACCTACCTTATAACAGTTTGAATTGAAGGAGCATTGTGAACCAAAACTTTACAAAGGTCTCCATTATTTCGACAGCAGACTTGCCAAGAAGAGTTGAAAATTGGATGACAACCCGAACACCGGAGTGTGAGAAGATTGCATCAATGTTTTGCTCTGCCATTTTCCTCTGATTACGCTTAGACAAGGAGCAAAAGTACAACAGGCATGATTGTTAATTGTTAATTTTTGTGAAGTTCAAAATCTTCAAAATTATAGAAAATTCTATTCGCCATGAAAACGACAGTTATGTTAACCTGTCATCTGCATTTTTTGCGGCCGCAAATATCAGGGCGATCCGCAAATTTTGGCAAATTTCCCAAAATTGGCAAATCGTGGCAAATTTTGGGAAAATTGGCAAATCGCGTGCAAATTTTGGGGAAAAAAAAGAAGCGGAAACAAAATAACGAAAAAAAAAATGTGCGAAACTTGAGAAATGTTGCAGCTTTGCCTGGGCCCAAACCAAGGGAATCTACTCTCTACGGATAATGATCCTTTAAAATCTTTGTAACAATCTTTGTAATCTTTGTAATCACAGTCATTTCATTTCTCAAGTCCTTAAATGTAATAAATTGTCTTTTATATAATTTTTTTTCTGTATCGCGTGTTAATTTTTACTGAAACGCATAGTTTTCCTCCGCAAATTTTTTGGCAAATTTTGGATTTTTGGCAAATTTCTTGGCAACTTTTGGGGGGTTTTTTGGGCAAATTTTAGGTCCCAATTTGGCAAAAAATGCAGATGACAGGTAAACGCACTGAAAGGTTTTATGTAACTCACTCTGGAGCGTATGGGTTAGGGACGTGTACGGATTTCGGGCGTCCACCCGAATGGAGAATTGATTTTCAAGGACAAAATATCATCCCTCAAGAAATGTTTTTGTTTGTTTTTAAGGGTTTTACGGCGCTTGCGACACATTAAGGTCATATCAGTGCCAGTAAAAAGGAGGAAAATGGAATAGTAAATTAAAAAGTTCTAGAATTACAATCAGAGATTCCAAGAAAATGTAAGACAAAGGGGAATTTGTTCAAATAGGAAACAGATGTAGATTCTTGTTCTGTCTTTAAGGGTTTTACGGCGCTTGCAACACATTAAGGTCATGTCAGCGCCAGTAAAAAGGAAGAAAATGGGATAGTAAAAAGTTCTAGAATTACAATTAAAGCACTAAAGAAAAGGTAAGACAAAGGGGAATTGGAAACAGATATAGATTCCAAGAGCATACTATCGAAGTACTTAGTTTGAGATCACCTAAAAGTCTCATCCAGACACAAGCATAGGTCCCCACTAAGAGGAACACCCTCAAATGTTTACAAATCATATAGTATAATATGTAAAAAAAAAAAAAACATAATACAACAATGCATAACAGAGAGATGATTAACAAGGAAAAAAATATCATCTCCCAAAACTCTAACTATACATTCGACTGTTTCCCTCCCAGCCAAGAATTCCGGCCTGGGTCAGGACAAAACTAAGTAATCTTATTCCAAGACAAAGACAGAAAGCATGTTGGAAAACGGGTATGGGGTGATAGAAGACACAGCATCAGGATCCCCATCCAGAAACAGATGTAGATTCCAAGAGCACACTATCAAAGTACTTGGTTTGAGATCGCCTGTCTCATCCAGACACAAGCATTTAGAGGAATATACTCAAATGTTTTACAAATCATAATATATAATATTATGTAAACAAAACATAATACAGTGCATAACAGAGAGATGATTTACAAAACAAAAAATGTCATCTCCCAAAACTCTATACATTTGACTGTTTCTCCCCCAGCTAGGGCATCCATCCGGCCAGGATAAAACTAAAACCCAAGTAATCTCATCCCTGACATGGCGGTTTTTTTAAAGAAAAAAAATCCCAAATTTTGCAAGCTAAAAACAGCAAAATTTGCAAGAAATTTGCAAAAATATGCGATTAATTTTCCTAAAAACCCAACTTATGTTCATGAAAGAGAAAGATATTAGTTTGTTTTTAAGGTTTTCATGGCGCTTGAACCAAATGTAAGGTCATAACAGCGCCAGTAAAAATCAAGAAAATGTGATAGTAAAAAAGAAACTAGTCTTTATTTATTATCTTTCACGTACTACACGAGCTATCAAATTAAAAGAAAAAAAAGTTGTCTCTTTATTGTTTGTTTCTTTGCAAAATCTCGAAAATTTGCAAAAAAATTGCAGATTTTGCGGCTGCAGTGCAAATCAGTGATATTTTGCGGCCGTAAGTGATGCAGAAAACCGCCATGCAGTCATCCCAAGACAAAGACAGAAAGCAAGTTGGAAAACAGATATAGAGGATAGAAAACAAGTGCCTCCCTGCCCACCATGGGAGTTCATGAACCCTACCCAGATCTCTCAAGAAATGATAATTCCGACTGCTTCACTCCCGGCACAAGACTTCAGGCAGAACCCAGGTAAAACCATGTAGTTCTATTTTAGTAACAGGGGCACAAAGCCGCATGAAAGGATGGCATGGCTATGCTGTCATGGCAGTTTTTTGCATCGCTTGCGGCCGCAAAAAATCGCTGATTTGCATTGCGGCCGAAAATTTGCAATTTTTTGCAAATTTTCGAGATTTTGCCAAAAAAAAATAAATAAAATAAAATTAAAATTTGTGGGGACCAGTGATGATAATCTTCCGCCGATTATTTCATAAATGTTCCATTGTTTTTGTCATATCAAACAGTTTCTGCTAAGTGGTAGTTCATTAAAAAAAAATATGCCTTCTATCATTTTTTGACATATCTGCTCAGTTGCATGAATATTTTTATTTATGACGTTAGTCTAGACACACTGGCGCCAAATGTCAAAAGTAGCACAAGACACATGGTGGTCATGGATGAGAAGATGATCGAAAGGGAAGGGGATGGAGCAAATGGGTGTAAATTTATGTACCTTTTAGCTGTAGCATGATAGTACATTTGGCGATTTTATAAGTTTTATAAGCCTGTCTTTTTTTAAAATTCCTTTTTGATTTTTTTGTTTTGTTTTTGTTTGATTGTTCTGAATTTGTTAATAGTATTCAATACAACCTGTGTCTAATTATCAAACAATTTTTTTAAAAAATAAATTCATTAATTCTCCCTCCTCCCCCCCCCCCCCCTCTCTCTCTCTCTCTCTCTCTCTCTCTCTCTCTCTCTCTCTCTCTCTCTCTCTCTCTCTGTTTATAGATATCATTTGGTAATAGAGAGATAATATAGCAATGACTATGACAAATGTTTTTTTCCTCTTTTTGAGGAAAATTTTTGTCTAAAACCAAAGCCCTGTCTCCACTGAGTAAAAATGTTTTTGAATTTTGAAAATCCATTCATAAATAAACAAGTTATGTAGTTTCAAAGGTGTCATTTATTTGGATGACCCGCAAAGAGGAAAAAAACGCGAAAATATGGGACGCTTTTTCGGCATTTTTTTTCGACATTTGGTTGTATCTTGCGTAATAAGTGTATTAAAAGATTGAAACTTGAAGAGCAAATTAGGATGGTGTTTTGTAAAATACGGGAAAAGTACTCGTCATATTCATATGAAATTTTACAACCAAAAAGAAGAAATGTTCATGTATTACCTTGTCAGCGACAAAACCTCCACGCCCGGTAGTTTTAGAAATATTTTACTCCAAAGAGTAAAAATCTATTTTTAACTGTCTTCTGGTAATCGCACGAGTTTTGTCGCTTGACATAATCTAAAATGACCTTTTTCTAACTGTGTGCCAACTTTCAGTCATATTCATCGATAAACAGCGTCGTAATTAATTTTTTTAAATAGCATATACGAAACAGCTTCGTCCCATATTTTGACGCGAATTCGGGCACTTCGTGAGCGAAAAAGAGGCCCAAAGATTTGTGCGGGATAGTCATTGCTAGATAATAAGTTAGGCTGACCGATTTAAGAAATGATTGTTTAAAGGCTAATTTAAATTTGATTTGTTGATGAATACGTTTTGAAATTAATTAAAGATTCTTATTTATAAGCTGCATCATCACAAGGTTGCAATAATACAGGCACTATCCGGGTTTGTTATGTAAAAACAAATACCTCCTGGTCTTTTGGCCAAAAGTTTATCATAATCACTTGATATAGTGGGCGACATTATAGGCCTCTAAAATGTTTAATTGGAAATGACAATTCATTAAATTATATTTGCAAAAGGTCAGGATGTGTCTAATGATCAGAAGTGCTTTAGGACCAATAATAATAATATATTAAATAACTATGAATAGCTGTTATATTTGCATTATATTTGGGTTTGACTGACGGGCCGATTTTCCTCCTTTTTGACAAATTTTCATTATCATCACTGGGGGACCTGTGCTTGTCAGGATGAAACGAATAATCTCAAAATAAGTACACTGATAGCATGTTCTTCCTTTTTCTTGGGTACTTTAATTGTAATTCTAGAACTTTTTACTAGATTCCATTTTCTTCCTTTTTACTGGCGCTGATATGACCTTACATTTGTTGCAAGCGCCGTGAAACCCTTAAAAACAAATACTTTCCTCTTTTATGGGTTTTTAGGGAAATTAATCGCAACTTTTTGCAAATTTTGCTGTTTTTAGCTTGCAAAATTTGGGATTTTTTTTTTTTTTTGCAAAAAACCGCCATGTCAGGCTATCGGTTGAAAAAATTTCATCAGCTCAAATTTCTCCCACCTTGAGGGGAATTCCAGATTCCATGCCCAGCTTAAGATTACCCAAAGTATCAGACGACGGCATGGGATTCTTGCTAAAGGGGAGACACTCAGAGGTGATTTATAAAATAGAAAAACCATAATTCCCCTCACAGAAAGTTCTGGACAGAACGTCACCTCACTCCAGGACAAGGACAGAACACAACAGAAAAAAGGGCGAAAGAATAGGGGATGGAGGGTTCTTCTGCCCACCTCTGATATTATAAGAACAGGCTCTCACATAGAAGGAATAATCAGATGTAGGTGATAGACGAGATAAGAAATTTTTTTTTAAAATTCCCTTCCCATCCTTTACCCTCCTATTTCAGTAATGAAAATAAATGAAAACAAATCAAAAGGGAATGTTCATCAGAGACCATTTAATACAACAGATCTTTATACATAAATTAAAAGAAACTTACAAAATCATTCATTCCAACTTTCTCATCTCTCTCTCGTATAATTCATAGCTTGAAAATTTCTTTCCAAGGAATTGAAAATCATTAAATGCACATAATAGCTTTGCATACTTGAGTGAACATTCACTTGGCTTTCTTAATTACATTCGTTCGTATTATGTTTGCAGCTTGGTCAAAAATCACATACACTCGATCAACAACTAACATAACATTTTGCTGACACAAACTTCACTTGTAGCTCAACATTACAAAACTGCCATGGAAAATTCTTTAAATGAAATGAAATGAGGCTAATCATTCGAAAATTCTGATGATGTGATAGCTGTAGCGGTAGGCACTGATTCATTATCCTTTAAGGTTTATATTTCATTTTTTCAAGTTTGTTTTGTTTAATAAAATAGCTGGCATGATTTTATAATCACGTCTTACATTAATCAATAGGGTACAGTATAGGCAGACATAATCAAGAGAGAAAGAGAGGGAGTAACAAATAAATAGAAAAATGCATTACCAAATGAAATTCATAAAAATTACACCTCAGCCTTCAATTTCTTTATCAATTCAACATTATCAGAAATTTACTTTTATAAATATGTAAAGTAAATTTAATTAATTAGACTATTTGATTTACATATACATAGTATTGTATAATTTCATTTAAATTTATACAATTAACTTCGTGAATAAAATTTCGATGAATCAAATCGATTCAACTTGAACTTTATACAATAAATTACTACCACCTGAACTGTCTGGATAAATCTCGCAGGAGATAAAAGCCAAGAGTAAAAATTAAAATCTCTGACATTAAAACCCAGAATATACAATACGGTTATGAATATAATTTATCTGAAGAGATAATAATTTTTCACCCTAACATAATTTGATTGTTGCATAACTTGAATGCATAAAAGAGAACTAATAATCACTAAGAAGTGATAGAAGGTGCAGTAAAAGCATGTCATTGTCCATGGAGGCAACACGTCAGAATAATTAATGCTGAATATAATGAAAAGGAAATGGACTCCAAAAAAAAGGGTACAACTGGTTACATTTGAAAATCAACTTATTCATTGATGCAGATCTAAACAGGGCAGACACAGAAATGCACTTTAATAGAACTGCAGTAGAACTGGAAGAATGGAACCAACAATGAACATCAGAATCTGGGTGGAGAAATTTACACAGCCTAATTTTGGAGGTAATCCTCTGAAACATGCCGATTAGACACCTTTAGTAGATGTAGCATTTTTGATGACTTCTCTTCCAATCAACCCTCTCCCCCTTAACATTTTCTTAATGTTTTTATTTTTTATTTTAAAGGTTTTCAGTGCCGCCAACCTAACCTCTAAAAATGTGTACAATGGAGACCAAAACGAGTAAGATTTTGAAAAAAAAAAATGCATCCATTCCTGAAAAAAAATAAAAATGAGTGCACACACTACCATGCTTAATTAAAGTCTGATATTTAAATTACTGAATGAAGTTACTCCTTTTTGACAATATAAATAGTATCAAGTCCCAGAAACCATGAATAAATCAAATATGACCCAGCCAGATTATATTATATTGAACTCTCGACATGAACTTCTGGGTCATGAAACAAATAAAAGTGTTTAAGTACACTAAAAGAGATTCTTTAAAAATATTTTAACGAATAGAATTTTAATAATGTGAACAATCTTCAGCAAAAATCCGTAAAGATGTACAATGGACGAAAATGCTTAAGAACACTCATTTTTAAAGTAAGGTTGGCAGCACTGAGTTTTATTAAATGGTGTAATTAAAGTGCAACCTGGATATATTGTTATCTTACATCAAAAAGTCCTCCAAGGTCTCAGGCCCACAGAACTGTAGTTTATCCCAGTTTCTGTTACTTTAAACAGAACCTGCTAATTGTGCTAGTCACTTACTATGAGTTTAAAATGGGTGCGCTAATCTAACGACTATCTCAATGCCATCTACCGCCAATTCTTGAGATCGCATTCAGTCCAAATTGTGGACTGATCAGCAAAAAACTATACTAACCGGTAAAGCTGCCTAATTCAGAATGGTGCTGAAAATGATCCATTGGATTGCAGACCAGGTACTCTACACTTAAAATAAAGGGATACCAAAGTCAAAATCTTGTAAATCTAACTTCAGAAACTTCATCAGCATCAAATTTAATCATGATTTGAAACAAAACATTGGGTACATAGAAGCATATGAAAAATAAAACAAACAAAAAATAAAGATATATAATATATATATATATATATATATATATATATATATATATATATATATATATATATATATATATATACATATATATATATATATATATATATATATATATATATATATATATATATATATATATATATATATATAATAATAATAAGAGAGAGAGAGAGAGAGAGAGAGAGAGAGAGAGAGAGAGAGAGAGAAAATGTGTGTGGACACAACACACTGCACCTTCCGAAGTACTTTCCATCAGATGTAACGGACCAAGCTATTTAATCACTGGGGATTGGACAAGGGGTCGTATAAACCCTCTAACAGGATTTATATAGATTCCTGTGCTTATGAAGCAAGTACTTTATCAACTGAAATATCACAACATTTATCTCTTTAAACATGTTGTTTTGTTTGTTTTTAATGGTTTGTGACACATTTAGGTCATTTTAGCGCCAGTAAAATGGAAGAAAATGAGATAGTGGAAAGATTCTAAAATTACAGTTAAAAGGAAATGAGTAAAAGAAAAACAAAATAAAGAAGACACAGCGTGACCTCGGATCTCGGATAACACATTTGCGTATCATGCCTAATACTATAGCACAAATCCATAAGACATCCTTTGTCATGACAAGACTCAATAATATTTACAACCTTAAGTAATCTAAGTCCTTTGAGCTTGCCTCCACATTTGGCATGACTTTAAATATCATAAGATTGAAAAATTATTAAGAAAATCAAGGGCTAAAACTATAAAACTCCAAAATGGTTTTAAACACATAACATTTGACTGAGGCATTTAGAGAGAAAATTTTAAGTATACTACTGGGAGTCCATAAAGTCTGGTTACATGGTAATTTGGGATGTAATTTAATTGTATTTTAACAACACATCTACATGACTTCTTAGGAGAAGAAAAGTAGCTTTTTGTTTGTTTATTTGTTGCTTTAGGTCTCTTCCAACACAATTGAGGTTATATGAGAGACCGCTGAAACAAAAAAACAAGCAATCTAACAAAAATAGTACAAATGTAAATCAAAATCATAACCTAAACATATCATAAGCTAAATTATAAATAACCAAGAACAAACAGGCAGAAGATTTACAGAAAAAAAAATATCCCCTGTCAAAAATACAATCACAAACCAAAGAAGCAGGATAGGCTAGTAAAGAGAAGAAGAAACGACATCACTATCGGATCGTACACCCATGCGAACATCATAGGTATATGATTCAAGGGGAAAAGTAGCTTACAGCCAAATCTCCACATCTATAGCATACATGAATAAATAAAAATAGATTGTGAAGTACATGTTCCCAGACTTTGCGGACACCCTGTATTTTCAACCAAAAAAAAAAGAGGAAAACCCTCAAAAAACCCTAATGAAATCATTACTGACCTTGACAATAGTTATGTTAAGAACTCTCTACCAAGACAGAGCCACCAGATATTTCTACCATAACATACTCAAAGTACCCCGCTCTAACATGGACAATCTTAACCTCTATCATGTTCGCATGAATGAACAAATGTAAATAATTATTGATTTCATTCATGTTGAACATGATTTGCTGATATAACTTCAGGTGGTAATGTAAACATCAACAAGGTCAAACCTCATAATCAATTCGAGCTTTACAAATGCTAGAGTCAATCAAAATATACAATACAATCATTCAAAATATTATCTGCGTAAAAGTAAAATATAACTTGTAAACATGCCAATATCGTTTGGCCCTGTACAATTAAACATGCTTCGAATCAAATCAGCAACCACACGGTGAAAGAAGTAGATATAGGTTTATTAACAAGACAAGATACACCAGATAAAGAAGGAAAGAGGAGTTTGAGAGATCTTCATTAAAACATAAATAATTAAAACAATTTTCATTACCTCACCAAATACAAATCCACACGTTACTCAACATTTGGTAGAGGCCAAGGAAGCACACATTCACGATGACAACAAAAATTTGCTATGGGAGCTCCACTTGGTACAGAATGTCAAGAATGGAAGAAGTCCAGTCATGACATGAAGAGAATGGGGAGGCAGGAAGGGGAGCAATTTGGGCACTTCTCATAAAAGAAGAAGAGCATTTGTTTTCTTGTAAGGTAACAAAGGTAGAAAATACACCCTTTGTGCAGAATGCAATCTTTATTAGACAAAGAATGTCTTTTTTTAAACCCTTATTACGCATTTCTTCCTTTACAACTAAGAGACAAAACAATAAAAATGCTAAAATCAAAAATCAAAAGATATTTCATATCCATTAAATTCCCCTTGCCCATCCATACACAATCTTTTCAAATTGACTCTAATGCCAACATGAAAAGTATAAACTCTACTACACACCAACATTTATATTATAGGACTTTAAAAACCTTAATCATCCACATGTACAGCAAGAGATGAAATCAAACGCACTTCAACTTACATGCACCCGTATTGAGTTGCTTTCATAAATGTATAGCTCTGCAATCATCAGTTCTGACAACTGAGATGTTCAAGTTTGCATCAAAAATTTGAATTACGTGCATGAGCCAGTTACCAGTAATGACAGACAGCTCTTGTAACAGCTGCTCTTGATTTTCAGTTCCAACAATGGTCACTCTCCATTCAATAATACAGAGTAAAGGCAATTCGTTTTTTTAAAAAAGCAAAAGAAAACCAACATAAAACACACTTATGGCATTTTTCAAAACAAAACAAAAAATCCCTATTAATGTTTTTCTACCTATCTCTATGACTTTTAAAATTTTCATCTCTTATTTACAAGAAATTCTCCACCTAAATACTACAGAACATGGCATCACTAGCTTATAAAAAGTAACCACCATTGCTTTGAATTAAAGTTTGAATAAATCCGGTTAAAAAAAAGAAAATTCAATCTGCATATTCTGAGCAAAGATACACCAGGTTGAGAACCCATGTGAAAATCAATAATCAAAACTACAGTAATTTCGTGACAAATCAGCATTTTAAATGCCATCAACGATGGTTTTTAGTGATCAGTCAACAGACAACCCCAAAAAATAATTTTAAAAAAAAAAAAAAAAAAAGCATATTTTTTCACTCTGTACATTATATATTTTTTTAAGTTTTCAACTTAGCACAAGATATTTCAAATCAGTGAAAATCTAATTGTTAATCTGTTTTTTCCCAACATTAAAACAAATTAGAATTTGCAAACGATAACATTTGCAATGGTGGTGGAGATACAAGGGCTCTTCCATTTTGAAAGGTACACATAGCTATAATTCAAAAATGAATTTTAATTTGAACAATAAAATTTTCATTATAAAAGCGTATACATGTTTGTTTGTTTGTTGCTTTAGGTCTCTTCCAACACAATTGAGGTTATATGAGAGACCGCTGAAACAAAAAAACAAGCAATCCAACAAAAATAGTACAAATGTAAATCAAAATCATAACCTAAAGATATCATAAGCTAAATTATAAATAACCAAGAACAAACAGGCAGAAGATTTACAGAAAAAAAAAAAAAAAAAAAATATCCCCTGTCAAAAATACAATCACAAACCAAAGAAGCAGGATAGCCTAGTAAATAGAAGAAGAAACGACATCACTATCGGATCGTACACCCATGCGAACATCATAGGTATATGATTCGAGGGTGATGCTCCCATCCAACCACCCACAAAGCGTATACATGTAAACTACTGTCATTTTTTTTATAATTCATGTTAAAAATCAGTATTTGTCAAACAGTGCAGACCCTCCCACATATTCATGTTACAGGTGCGTATGGAAAAAGTGCACTTTATATCTTCTTCAAATTTTCTATGTCCGAACTGACATTTACGAACAGGTTAATTGATTGTTCTTATAAAGTCTCATGGAGATCAAAGTCTGAAGTAATCCTACACATTCTATAAATATCATCAACAATAAACGTCTCCATCAGAATCCCATTGTCATTTAATATTGAAAATCTGAGAGCAACCTGAATATGAATCTTCTTCCAGCTTTGACCAACTTTAGCCCCAATGCCATACTTGCTATCTGCTTATATGACATCCCTTCCATTTACAGAGATAGTTTCTAATTGTTTTCATTAGTCTTTTACATGATGGTCACTATCTTTGTTTCACTGCATTCACTAATACTTCTATAATCTATATATTCCTTTTGAAAGATTCTATTCACCCTTTATATTTTTTCTTTATAAAAATAATGGTAAAGCCATGTATACCCAACATTTGGGACAGCCCTCCTGGAAAGAATGATTGATGTACTGCATTGGAAAATAAAACAGGACAATGGTACAAAACAAGGGAACAAAAACAAGTTTTGGGATAGATTGGAGAAAGCAATAGAGCCAATGCTAGGTAGATACTCGAGGTCGCTTTGGTGACGGTGCTATCACATCATCTTCCTCCTCCTCTTCGGAATCTTCATCAGGGTAGTCAACCAGACCCTTGAGACCAGGCTGAAAATATATATATTTTTTTTTTTTTAAATTAAATTTCAAAAAAGTAAACAAATTCTTGGGCACAATCTTATGTAAACTGAAAAAGAATTTACAGAACACCAACCCACAATCAGTGATGATACTCACAAAAAGTCAAAAAGGAGGAAAAGTCTCGGAAAAACGGAAAACTCACCTAGAACATTCTTGCACCACAGTTTTTCCTTTGCTCCAATAGCTGATAACATCATTGCAATATGTACACAATGCTTTACCAGCAACATCAACTTTAACAATGCTGTCAATGAGTCGGATGTCCACATCCCCGGCATTTTTACAAGTCACTTTAACAACAGTTTCAAGCCACTCAAATCTAAATTTGTTCTTTACCTTACAGTCGACCTCTCTGGCACGGCTAACTTCACTTTTACCTAAAGGCTTCATTGTTTCTAAAAGTTTACTACAAAGTCACGATATCTAAAAAAAAAGAATTAGAATCCAGTCTAAGTCTAGAGCCCACGTCCTCATAGAATGAAACAAAAAAAAAAAAAGAGGACACACAACAGTCACAATATCCCAAAAGAATTAGAATCCAGGCCTAGATCTAGATTTTAGATCAGATTTATCAAGTCCATACCGTTCTGTGAAACAAGATAATGAAATGCGAGATCGTTCTGGCTGAAATGGAAAGAAATTTAATTCCTGGATGGGTATCGTAACTAGACTTCATAAGCAGAAATCGAGTTATTGACTACGCGACTACTGTAGGAAAGTTCGCATGTCCAAAAGAAGCGATATCGTGCTAGTTTTATTCTTCGATACTTAGCTTACCACATCGAACGAATAAACATGGTCGATGAACACTTCCGCAGTGGCGCAGTGGCGATGAAGCCCCGCAGCTGGATCGTTCAATTTTAAAACGCCCGGAGTCCAGTAAAAGGAGGAAATTTTATATATATATATTTTTTTTTTTTAAAAGGAGATATTTTTTTAAGGTTTATTATATTAAAAAAAAGTAAAAGGAGGAAATGAAGGAAATATCCGCGGATCGAGGATCTGAGGAGGAAAACCGAGGAAAGGAAAGAAAACCGCGGATTTCCGCGGATCCGCGGAAAAGTATCATCACTGCACAATGACAGCAAAACAGGATGAGGCTCAAAAATCAGGATTTTTCCACCAAGCGAAAAGCACCAAAAGCCTATTATCCAGTCTGGTTCATTCAAATAAGTGGACATTAAGAACTGTAATTCTTTATACTGGTCCAATTAAAATATGCCTTAAACAACACTTAAAAAGGAAGAAAGAAAAGAAAAGAAGAGAAAAGAAAAAAGTATTGAGGTGGGGATTGATGGTTAGTTGCTGATGGTAGTAGTGATAGTAATTAGGATGATGTGGTGGCGGTTGTGGTAATAGTCATGATGATGAGATTTAAAAATTATGTCATGATTACAGTAACAATTGCTAACCAGTGATGATGATGGCAAATTGTCAAAAAGGAGGAAAATGTACCAGCCCATCTGTCAAACTCAAACAAAATCATAACATAAAATATCATAGTTTCTTATATTATATAACTGCTTCTAGTGGTGTACATCGATTCTTAATAGTAGAGATATAACTTACTGTATGTAATTTTTTAATGAAATGTCCTTTACCTTCTGAAAGCATTCAGCTGAATAGGAGAATGGTTGAGAGAGATATATGGATAAGAGAAAGATAGAAAGAGAAAATCAGAGAGAGGGACAAAGGAAGGGTGAAAGAGAGGGAGAGTGAAAAAGAAAGAGATAGAGAGGGGGGGGAGAGAGAGAGAGAGAGAGAGAGAGAGAGAGAGAGAGAGAGAGAGAGAGAGAGAGAGAGAGAGAGAGAGAGAGAGAGAGAGAGAGTAGTTTAATTGATGAGGCTTTTTTTCTAATTAGGGGAAAGTTATTATTATTATCTTTTTGAAGGGACCTATAACTGTACAACCACTCATGACCTATTTACAAATAAAATCTTGACTCATTTATCCCTTCCCCCACCCCCTTCCTTCTCGACCATCAATCGCCTTGTCTCACTTTTGACATCTGGCACCAGTTTGTCTAGGCTGATGCTATAAAAATATGAATGTCACCAAAATTCATGCACATGAGCACAGGTGTCAAAATATGACACAAAACACGATGGTGATTTTTTCACGGATCCATCACTTGACCTGAGCAGAGGAAAATGTTTGACACAGCAAATCAGCGGAAAATTTCTTAGAAAATCCCGGAATTCAGGGGAAGATTATCATCACTGATATAATATAGTAATAATTTATGTTGTGCTTGGATTTCCCTGAAACATTACCATTATCAACATTGACAGAAGAATCTTAACACTTCATATTAACATGAAACCATAATAAACCAAAAATCTGCTCCCTGTCCATGATTACAAAATAACTGTGTGCCAATAAAAATTTCGGAATTTCAGGATTCAGAGAAAAATTGAGAGCCTTGGACAATGTAATATATTACATAACACACTGAAAAATATTTATCCTCACCGTTGTAGTTGTGACTGCATTGCTTTGTGATTTTGTTGAATCCGTGGCAGTGACAGCAGGGGATGTAGTTGATGATGGAACATTGATAGATGTGGCCGTTGACGTGGTGGAGGAGGCAGTAAGAGAGGAGGCATTATTGGTGGTCGTAGTGGTGGTCGCACCACTTGGTGGCGACGATGACGGTGATATTGAAGATGGTGATAAAGAAGAGTTGTTTGCAGTAGTAGCAGCAGCATTGTTACCACCACTACTGCTACTCACAGTAGTATTGATAGCCAATTTGTTGGTCGTCAATACATTAGAAGCATTATTGGGCGAGGTATGAGGAGTCAAGGGGGCAAGGCGACCTGGGGACTGAGGTGATGATGGTGGGCTGCTACTATTAGGAGAGCCTGGGGAGGCAGGGTTAGTGTTGGGGGAGCCCGGACTGCCTGGGGAGTCAGGCATGTTCAGCAGAGAGGATAAGGATGAATTGCTTCCAGTCTTGATACTGATGCTGATGGAGGATTTGCTGCCAGACAAAAGTCGTGGGGGTGAATCGCCAAACTCTGGCTGGTTCTCTTTTGCTGTGGACACAAAATAATAAGCATTTAAAAAAATGTAAAATAATCAAGTCATATTAAAATTTACATCTGCCATTGGGAACCTACAGAAATGACTGGATATGGTGCAAACAGAAAAAAGGCGTTTAAAACCCTTGAACGATGAGTATACTAATCAATTTTATATCTAAATTAAGAGGAGCATTGTCACGTCCAATTATGAGGAAGCTAATGTTGTTGTTCTTTGTCATTGCAACCAAGAAATAGCTCTCAAAAATGAAAATTGGAAGAGTAGAATAATTAAAAAGATATCAATGACAAAATGTTTCTTTACAGGAAAACAAAAAATATAAATATTATGAAAAGTTAGAAAGGGGAATTTGTTGTTCTCAAACACTTGAAGATAATTTTTACTAAAAAAAAAAATAAAGAAGAAGGAAATATTGTCAATTTGAATTTGAAAACATCCAAATCTTCCTTAACTACTTCACGACACTTTCTTAAACTGTGTTAGGAAGCCATTTACCTTTTTTATTTTCCCAAAGCTTGTGTATATGATCAAGGTCAGAGTCCAATTTTGTTTTCAATAACTCAGAATTGCTCTCATTCTCCTCGTTGTCATCTTCCTGACTAAACCACATTTCCTCTTCCTCATCGAGTGTTCTTGCATCTCGTCTGAATCGATTGTTTCTTGCAAGTGCGCTATGACTGGAAGTAGGACCAAATTTGTAAAATATTATTCCCATAAAACAATTGTGATTCTAAATGTAAATTTAAATATACCTCCCATTCAAATGATTAATAATGATATTTTGATTAATTTAGAGATGAGATAAGATGGAATGAGATGGTTTGGACATGTTAAGTGACGAGAGTACAATATCCACGTGTCCACTCGGTGCTAATTTCTAATCTAAAGTTTAACTTAAAAACATCCAAATCTGAAGCAAATTAATTGAGTTAGCCAGATATGAGCCTGAAAAAAATGCAACAGTGGCAGGTCTAAAAATGTGGTGAGATAGACAGATTAGATATAAGAGGAAAGAAGGAATATATACAATTAATATGGATGGAGAGAGAGAGAGAGAGAGAGAGAGAGAGAGAGAGAGAGAGAGAGAGAGAGAGAGAGAGAGAGAGAGAGAGAGAGAGAGAGAGAGAGAGAGAGATTAGTTTATTAAGGTATCAAGGTCTCATTGTACATGAGGTTAACATTATCATGATTAATATAAGGTGGAACAGTAAAAAATTGATGTCCTGACAACCTGGTTTGACTATTTAGTACAAGTATAGGTGTTATAATATGAATAAGTGCATTGACTGAAATGTAATCAGATGCTACAATAAGTAATGAAATTGATATCCACGATGAGAGATGAGAAAAGTTTCGACATGCCTGGAAAGTTGCTCAAATGTATTAAATAATTAGTAACATAACAATTAAAATGTTAATTATCTCAAATACAACACTTTAAACAACCAACTGCTATCTATATAAATCATATAAGAAAACGAAGTACAAAACCCTTTATATTTAAACCAATATTGAACCAAAATGTGAGAAATTTGTAAAAAAAAAAAGTACTTTTTAAAATAATCATAATTTGTGAAATACAAAGGTATATCTATTTGTAAAAAAGAATGCTTGTGGGGAAAATATTGCACAGGCCAAAATATTGTCTTAAAGATAACTGCCACAACATATTAGCTGAAAGATAAATGCCACAAACAGCAAAACAAAAAAATACCGGCCAAATGCATCTTCCAAAGGCATGAATTCTTCCGCCAATTTTCTCAACCTGGGAGGTCTTTTTAGTGAACAAGTCGAAGCTACCCTTACTAATGGGCTATTAAAACATGGAGAAAAGAAAAAGAAAAGAGGACGGGTATAATTCACAAGATAAGAAAAAAATAGCAGTTTATGACACAAAGATATTCTCCAATCCATATTTTGAAAATGAGGAGAAAATATATAAGTTTACTGAAAATAAAAAGCTCTTACCTATCAAAATCATGTTTTCTATCTCTTTGATTTCTTTCACGTTGCTGATCATACCTCAATTTTAGGGTTTCGAATGTTTTAACATATTGGATTCCCTCCAGCTGAGTTTGGAAGGTTTCTACAATGTAGGAACTTAATGACTTGATGTCCTCCTGAAATTTTAAAAAAAAAAAAAGAACTCAGTTGATATCGCAGTTTGCTAAACTATATTCAGCTAAATTGTAACAAAACAAAATTAGAAGACTCCTATGGATCAAATTAACATTGGGTACAGCAGATTATATGAAATAATGGATGTTGTCAGATAATAATGTTGTATGTCAGTTAAATTTACATTTAAAAAAATGAAAACTTGGCTATTAACAGAAATAACTTTTAATCAATGAAACTTTCCAAGTTTCATGGTCGAAGCTTTAATTCTAAAATCTATTTTACAAATAAAAATATATCTGCAGACATATTATGTACTACTTCTGTTGCTAACTTAACCATTGGTTAATTTACAAATGATCAATTATGCATTCCAACATTATGGATCAGCTGATCCAAGCTTAATCCATTCACTATTTGATTTGATTTATAAAAAGGCACAGGGAATGCTTAAGTCTACTTCATAAATGTTAATTCTATCATTCTCAAATCTCTGTATTCTTACCACTTTGATGAATTCAAATAATTCAATCATTGCAGAGTTGATGAGGTTATATCTGTCTCCATTGGCAAGGAATGCATCTACAATGGGCCTTACAAGATCCCCCTTGATGATATATTTGTTGTATAGCTCTTCTTTCAAACCAATGATTTTTCGACAAAATCTTAAGGCACCTAAAAATATCAATAAACAATCCTCACATGAAATGTAAAACCATCCTACATATAATATTTGAGATAAGAGAATGGCAAACTGACAAAGTACTACGATTTACTTGGGTTCCAACTCCAATACGGGCATATTCAGACCAACCAAAAACACCATTTGACTATTTTTATAAAACATTTTCCCAACAACAGAGCATACTTCAAATCTTATTTCAAGCAGCATAATACATTAAACTAATTTCTAAATTTAAGAGCAAATATCATGGAGGGTAGATCAAGCTAGTAGAAGGTCCTGAGTATTCTTCAAAAGCTTTAAATTGACTCAAAATGCACTATTCCTCATCCCTTGAATGAGTCCAATTACAAGATCATTTTATTTTATAAACAGTGAAATGACCCCATACAACATTTTAATCTACAGTTTAAATAAAAAGAGCAAAAGTTGCATGCTGAACGTTATAACTATCTGAACTAAACATGTAAGATTCTCAAATATTTCAATATGCTTCATCTAGAAATGAAATGCAATAAGGATAATTGATATAGAACTATATTAGAAACTCCAACTTACATAAGACAAGAAATGAATGCCTTGACTTGAGAAGTACGAGCACTCGCCGCAAGACATCTTTGCTGATTACATAGTTCCTTATGTGGTAAGTATGGTGTTCAACACAAAATGTCAACAGATCTAGAATAAGACCTAATAGTTGTGCACTCTGATAGTCATCTGGAATTAAATTAACATAGAAACTAGGACAAAGTTTTAAAATGCACCAAATAAAGCCATTACTAAAAAAAATGTTGGGGCCTGGCAATAAAACATTTAAACAAATGATTCAAGCCCATTTATTAATGGCGCCCCTTTCACTTAGTAGTGATTTAGGTAGAAGCATCACACTGAAAATACTGTGTGATATGCAAGTGTAGCAAGCAGTCACTATTACCCAATTAACAAAAAGGCCACTCAGACTTGTGAAAATTCCCCGAATTCCTATAATTTTTTATAAGAATGATGTGGACAGGCCTGTAAATGGGTGGTGAAAAAATTGTCGAAACTTTTTGAACATGCGAAAATAGACACAACAGGACAAAAATATGGACACAACACAGATATGACACGTCAATTGACTAGTCAAATCAGGTCACTTTCCCCTACTTATTTATAACGAGATCCATATTTTTTGGTACCAAAAAAAAAATCCCAACTATTTGAGGGCCCAGGACTGAGCTAGTTGTAAAATGAAAGGAAGAGAACAATTCCTACCCTTTTGAAGGATGCGTATCTCATGCCAGGAAGCTGCGTATCTTCGCTCCTGTTTTGTGTTAAATGTTTACGCTGATTCTTTCATTTATTTGGATTAATTCTTATAGAAGAAGAAGAAGACGACGACGACGAAGAAGAAGAGGAGGTGGTGCGGTGGTGTGAGAGCTTTCGAAGAAAAATAATTATTTCGCATTATTTTTTTTCCATCTCACATCTGAACGGAACCAAAGAAATATAGAGACTGAGAAATAAGAACCGGAGATATGCATGTGTGTCGGTACCAAAATAGACAGAAACCTTCCGGTACGGTTCGACACACTTCTGTGCGTGTGTCATTTACTGACTAGGTGTGTGTGTGTGTGAAGACGACTCGCGCGAACTTCGCGACCCACTCTCGCTGGCTGTGGCACAGTAGCCAGGCAGTGAATACATACACACGTCTAGCGGAGCGTGTAGGTGGCATGATAATATTATAGCTAAGTGATAAACGGCAAATGTTGTTTGGTCTTTGATGCGACAAATGAAAAGTTGTTTTTTTTTTTTGTTTTTTGTTTTAAGTCGGCATTTGAAACGGAATAAAATCTATTTATTAAAATAAAACTCTTTTATTTTCTTTTTTATTGGTTCTGTTCTTTGACGTTACAAATTTTATTTCTACAATTATTTTTTTTTAAAATATTAGCACTTAAGGGGGGGAGCGACACTAAAAGGTCATTTTTTTTATTTGATGAAAAATCCTAAACTTCTCGGCACAGTCATAATGTACCTGTTTGGGAAGTATGATTGCATATAGTATTTTTCGAAAAAAGTTGCCCGTTGCTATGGAAACGACGCCATATTGGAAAATAAACAACACATCTTAAAAAGTCAACCGATTGTCATAATAATTTGGTCACAGGTAGAAAAAAGAAAAATAAAGAGTCTCTAGAAGCCCGATTTTTAATTTTTTCATTAGAAACTTTTAAAATTAAGTTCAAAGTTATTACTCGATTATTCCCCTTGAAAAAGTTACATAATGTCAAATTACTCATAAAATTTTATTTTTTTTTCAAAAATCCGGCTCCTAGAGGACCTGCGTATTTGTATGACACTCATTTGTAGAAAGTTTGAGGGAGATTGGTTGAAAACTGAGGGAGGAGATAGGTTTTTAGTGACGAAAATTGCAGTTTTGAGAAAAACGCATTTAATAGTCAAAGTAAACGCGTTTAGGTAAAAACTCTCCTCTTTTTACTTTTCATTGATATGTTCTTGCCTTTACTTAGTTATAAAGACTATTTGATAATCTTTCATGAAATCAGTCCACTGAAACTAAAAATGGACAGGATTTAACCATGCTATGGGTCACAAAATACGTTATTTTGAGTCGAAAAAAAATGAAGATGAAGTTCTCATGCAATTTTTTATGCAGACAAATGGTCCCATGACAACATCCCACCAAAATCTAATTTTAGCAAATTGGGTCAAAATTCAATTTTAATGTCGCCCCCCCCCCCCTTAAGAGCAAAATCGTACTGTCGGAAATCCGACAATAGGCGGAAGATTTACAGGCCTGTGTGGACCAAAATTTAGTTCTACAAACTGATTACAATCTTTAAGATAATAACTGAATGCAAATATGTATCCTATGTCACCATTAAATTTACTGTTTCGGAAAGTTCAAGGGGAGTAAAAGTCTTCTGGTAAATTCAAATTTGGATGATTCCGGTAAATCTAATTAGCAAAATTTCAGGAATTCCAGAAAATTGATATCCTTGATTTGAGACACTGAGAGAGGGGCTGAAATGGCTTTGTAGCTCTTAAACTCTCCAAAGGATGTATAATCTAAAAATTCCATACCTCTGCTGGGGGCATTATCCGCTGTATTTGCAAATAATGGAGCAGTCAAAACATGCATGCTGTGCTTATAAAAGAAATTGAGGAATTCAGACTTTTCCGTTTTCTGTAGATGAAATGAAAATAAAATTGCTAAATTTTCTCTTTAAGTATGCATGGTAGAACATTTTCGTTAGCCATAAATCAAAGTTAAAATATTTATCTCCAAAAAAGGTGCTTAACATGGTATATGCATTAAAAAGAGATAATATTGTAATCTCTACAACAAATATTGAGACCATGTTCAAACTAAAGGCTTTTCAAAATTACAAAAATACAAGCTCTTAATATTCAAGCATTTAAATAACATTACTTACACTGGCATTAGCTAGCATATTTTCTGGGTCCAACAATAACCTGAGAATACCTATCAACTGCACAGCGCCACCAAGTTCTGTGTGAAAAAAAATATTAAAAAACAAAACAAGACCAAAAAAATGAACAAAAATTGTTAGAACAGGTTTCTTTTAAAGGAAGAAACAAATGACAAAGCAATGAAAAATATAAAAATTGAGGTAAAGGAATAAAAGTACAAATAATGAATATAATCATATAAATAAAAGCCAGAGCAAAACTTCATCCATTTTCGATACATGCTCAAACAATACAAAAATGCTAATATAACATGAAAATTAAGGAAAGAATTTCATTTCAGATACTCAACAGTCAAAACATTATAGATTCGGTCCATCATTAATGGTCGCATTGCTTATAAGAAAAAATAGTTGAACAAAGAGATTTCAGTGGCAATGCACCTTCAAAGTATCCCCCAGGTGCCAGCACAGATCCGAGCCTAAGCCCAATTTATTTTAATGTTCACAACATAAAAACATAATATACAAACAAGATCAATGATTTTACAAGAGCAAACCCCCCCCCCTCCTCCCACTGAGACTCAATGGCAGGGCTGCCAAGTTCAGAGAGTCAAAATGAGGGAAATTTTGGGGCAGAATGTGGGACAAATGAGGGATGGAATAAAAGGCACACACACACAAATATACACTGCCAGAATTAAACAGGGATAGTCGCCGACAGTACACAATAATATAACTAATTGGCAGATATAAGTCATATTCTCCTAATACTAATAGCTATCAACAACTGGGCTGAAATGCGGGACATGAAGCAGTGATGCGGAAGAGCGGGACTTGGCAGCCCTGCAATGGAATCATATATGATCGTATGATAATGCCAGGCCATGCCATTGACAGCTTTCAGACCATTAGTCTTAACAATGCCGCAACTACCAACCAGCTAATAAATATTTATTCAATTATCAATTATTGTGACTCTAAATTTAGATTAAAGATTCACTACTAAAGGTATTGACAAAGTGGTGATAAAGATTGCGATAGTGGTGATGATTATGTTGGCACTGGTAAAAAGGGTGCTGTGAGTTGGATGTGGTAATGATGATAATGTGGAAAAAGTAAAGGACACATTAAAATTTAATTTTTGGCATTGAAATTTTTTTTCTTTTTCTTTTTGTAAATGATAATGCAGTTGACTGTTACGATGGTGATGATTATGTTGGCACGCATAGCGGCAAACTTTTTAAAGAGCTAAAAAGGGACACCCTAAAACACAATACCGCCATGACTCAAAACAGTAGTATGTTTGGATTATTATATGATATAATCTAGATCTGGAGCCTTTCTCTCCCTTATTTTAATTTGCTAGTCAAAAAAAGCATAATCCTGGAACATCCAAGGGTCATTTTCATACATATAAACCTTCCAATTAAAAAAAAAATTTCTTCAGATTCCAAGCCAAGACAGTCGCGATTTTATCAGGACAGTTGGCTGCTATGGCACTGTTATAAAAGGTGCCGAAAAGGAAAAGGAAAGACCTGAAGTTTAAGTGAATATATTTATTTTGATTTGATGGGAGGCAGACATGTTATTAAAATAATTTTTTAACCTTGAAAAAGAATTTGTAAATAAAAATGATCCCTAATTTAACTAGCATGAACGCAGGTGTCACAAAATTTGCATACTAACCTGGATCAGAATCATTTATCATCTGTTCAATAACAAGATTGATGAGAAGTTCATCCTGCAAATAAAAAAAACCCTTTATAACAAGCATTAAAAGAAAGGTGTGCTGATCCTTTATTATGAAGAGAAATCGTGCCTTCACATAGAAAGCATTTAAATCCAGGCAACAATTGAACTGAATGGATTAATAGCCTGCATCCAAATGAAAACAAATGTGAAGAGCTTCTTTCAACAAGACAGAAGACAAATAATCCACGACCTATCGGGTTTCCCCTTTTATCAAAACAAATTAATTTAATATAAAAAAACTGAAACAAATGGATTTAGTTTCCCAAAAGAAAAAGAATGATGTAAATAAAACCATAACATATTGAAGAGAAATAATGACATTGTAGTGCATTGGTGAAGTGAAAAAAAAAACAAATGGTTGGAAAGAGTGAAAATAATAGATACAGAATGAATCTATCCTTGCACACCCATTATGTTGTGTCCTTTCCCTGCCCAAAACCTTTTGGGCTCTGTAGAAATTGACTTGATGGAAAGCGTAACAGATGTATTGGGAGAGAGAGAGAGAGAGAGAGAGAGAGAGAGAGAGAGAGAGAGAGAGAGAGAGAGAGAGAGAGAGAGAGAGAGAGAGAGAGAGAGAGACAGAGAGAGAGAGAGAGAGAGAGACTTACATCATCAACACTTATCCCCTCATTGATGATGAACTCACGGACCATGGACGGACTAAACTCAACAATATAGGAGAAGATATCTATGGCAGCAAGCTTCATTTCCTCATCATCTAAACCCTGCAAATTAAAATTGTATAAATAGAATAGAAAAAATATCAAAGTAAATATTTAGAGGCTTTTTGACAGCGTGTCTGTTTGGTAACAGATAAAGTATAGACCAAAGTACAATTAAGTTTATAATTTCAGAAGTTCTGGTAGATTGTATACAGAACACCCACAATAATAAGATTTAAAAAAAAAAAAAAAAAGGAAAAAAAGAATAAATGTCATTAAAAATTGAATATAATCCTTTATCCTTTTCTTCATATCTCTGTTTAAAAGTTGAAGACAATAATAAGCATCTTCAAAAACATTTTTTTTAAAAATAAAATTCTTTTTGAAATTAATCTTAGACTGTCTTTCGTCACTTATTAGAACGACCTTATCATTTATGACTATTATGAAAAAGTATTTTGCTTGACATTATAGAAAGAATGAATCCATAAAAATAATTGAAATAATAAATCATAAACTTATGAAAGTTAATGAATGGGTAACATACCAAGATTATCTCTATTGAAGTTAGAATCCCCAAATTTGATAGAGTCTGAAAAACAAAGCAGAAAGAAAAACATACATATGAAACTTCCACCTTCTCATACTTAGGACAACAAATCTCACACGAGGGGACGATATATCAAGCAAACACTAAATGACAATTTACAAGATAAACAACAGTTTGTGAAATGAAATTCAGTGAAAAACCCATTTGTATTCCACTTTTTCAGGATTTTCAAAAATATTCAATTTGAGTAACTTACACTGGTCAAGAATACAATTCAATGGCAAGATCATTTTTCTTTCTTTCTTTATTTGCCCGGTCTCGTGATAAGACTTAAGTACCAAATAACGACTGGGCAGAAAAGAGGTTAAAGGGAAATTTGTGCTCTTATCAATGAATCCAATAGTCCCCTTTTCAACAAAATTTCAAATGATTTGCTTTGCTAACAAGTCACACAAACGTCGAACATACTTTGTAAAATGACTCCCTGTTGGGCTGTTGCAAGGTCTGGGAGAATGTGCAAAATTCTTTTAAAAAGAACACAAGATCCTTCCGATGACTTTCGTCTGTTTCCTCACCAGTCAACTGAGCAAACAATGTTGTCAAAAATTTAACATCATCCTGATTGAAAAAAAAAACAAAGTGAAAAATGTTTTATTATGTTATGAACAGCATAACATAATGTGAAGCAATTCATCAGCGGGTTGAAGTAACAAACAATTTTAAAAAGACATGTCATAACTTCTTAAAATTCAAGATCATTCATTAGGTAAACAAACAAATTTATGTGGACAAAATTATGGCCAGATTCACCACACTGCCAATTTTAACTCTTTTAACAAAAGTAGTAAGTAAACCTTCAGACCCTTGGTGCAGGAGATTATCCCAGATTATGAGGCATTACACAGTAACAAAAGCCTGCTACCCCATAGATCGTTCTGTCTGCAAAATCTATCAGACCCAGTGATCAAATCTAAGCGTGGTGAAAGGGCTTACACAGCTAAGGTGTCTGATCACTTGCTGAAAATATCATTTCAATAATAAGGCTACATTTTCTTGTTGCTGATTTATCTTAAAGAAAACTCACCTGAATCATGCTCACTATTTCAACTTTGTTAAAGAAAATGAAAGAGGAGAGGGAGGACAACATGTTCTCTTCAAACACTGAAGGTGTCGGAAGTATCACATCCTGGATATACTGAACTCGGTAGGTCTGGTGGATTTTGGTTTGAAGCTCTGAATTTGTCATTGGCACAACCTTTGAGAAAAATGTTCAATTTTTATCATTTTCAGAATTTTGAGCATGCAAAAATATATCAATTCAATCATTCCTTTTCTAAAAAATTACAATTGAATAAGCGATCTCTACCTTTGAAATCTGAGATGTCACAGAAAGGGATCTAATATCCATTAATGGACATGTTTACGACACCTTTGATAAACTTCAGTCGGTAAAAGAAAGCTGATATATTAGGATTATAGTTTGTCAATACTAGATCCAAAGAAAAAGAGATTAGTTCATGCTTCATTTAGAGAACAGAAGTAGCTTCCTAGAGCAATCTACCTATCAAAACACCCCTAAGTAGAGATGTCAATAATAAACGATATGGGGATATTTGTGAAAAAAAATGTATGTGACTTAATACAATATTTTTAAAATGTTTAACCATTAAAGCAATCTTTCAAACCTCTTTGAATTTCGCAGTGTTCCTCAAATATTCTCTGTGCTTTGTTGGAGTCTGTGCTGAGGGATCATATTCCAGAATACCAATTATGTCAAAAATCACATCATCGGCAAACATGATCTCAAACAGGGCATTCTTGTTCAAAAGAAATATACTCTTAAAAATTTCAAATAGATGATGCAAACCATCAAGATTGTCAAAATCTTCACATGTATGAAAAATGTCTACCAATTTACGAATATAGCCTTCTGATTCAATAGCAACAGCAAGTTTTTCTCTTCTTATAGGAGAAGGCAGAACAGATGAAAAAAGTTCAGCAATTTCTTCCAATTTGCTGAGTTCACATGGTGGTAGTTCAATAGGAGGTGCTGCATCTGGCATTTCATCAAAGCGTTCATCTTCTGATTCTTCAACAACTTCCTGAGTAATATCAACACTTGGATCCTTTCCTTGGACCTATAAAAGAACAAATGTATAAGACTTCTCAATATAAGAAAGATTCATACCAATAAATAAATGGTTGCCAAAATAATAATAAGCTGCTTCGCAAATGTCAGCTTAAGCCTTTGTCAAATAAATTAGCAGAGTAAAAAAGTTATAATATATATATATATATATATATATATATATATATATATATATATATATATATATATATATATATATATATATATATATATATATATATATATATATATATAAATAAACAGATAGATAAATAGATAGATAGATAGAGAGAGAGAGAGAGAGAGAGAGAGAGAGAGAGAGAGAGAGAGAGAGAGAGAGAGAGAGAGAGAGAGAGAGAGAGAGAGAGAGAGAGAGAGAGAGAGAGAGAATTTGAGAGGTATGAGAGATTTGTTTAGTTTTGTTAAGCTTTGTGTTGGTTTACTTCTATGTCTTTGTATTTCCTTTATTTACTTGCTGAATTATTTTTTAAAATGCATTAGTCTATGAATATAATGGCGATACCCAATGTAAATTTCCAGAAGTGAATAAATAAAGTTCATCTTACTTTATCTTATAAAACCCTCATATAATTTACAATCTTTGGGGAATGGGTCTTAAGAAGTTGCTACACCTATTTTGTGGGCATATACTGTACCATCTCGACTTTTCTGCTGTAATTAGGGAATCTATAAAAATCAGAACTTGTGGGTTAATTGTTGTCCTACCTGACATATTTTTTCCCAAATCTCATCACAACCAGCTTTTTCTTGAAAACTCAGGGCCAAATCATAATTATCAGCTTCAGACCAAACAATCAGAGTTTCCTAAAAAATCAGAAATGACATCAATATGAAATCAAATGGTATTAAATGAAAATTAAATGTGAATACTAGAAACTGTGTATCAGTATCAGACTTTCTCTGTTGGTAAACAGCAGTTTTAAGATAATACCCTGAAGAAAAAATAAAGCCCAAAGAAAAGAAAATACACATTTGTGACTTTTATGCAAACCGACATAGATTAGACCAATCAAAGGCTTTAAGCCTTAGCTGCAGTGTACTTGAGGATGCATAAAATTATATCACATCAAATACACAATGTTCACAAAATGAAAATAAAAACTTGTTTTGTAGGTTAATTCACAGCTCGCTTGAAAATTGGGTAACAGAACTGACCTGGTGTAAACAAGTGGAAAAGACTCTAATTATGCACCAATTAAAAAAGTTAAAATAATTGACAATATTGTGAATGAATGTATTATCCTTAGTAAAAAGTGTGTGCTTATTTCAGAGATGCCACATCAGCTATGTGAAATATCCTGAACGTTTTCACAACCACTAAATAGGGAGAAAAAAGTAAACATGTGTTGTTACCAAGTGAAAATAAATGTTTTAATTCACATCAACAGACGAGCATAATAGTGTATTGGAGCTGGTTAGGAAATTGTTGAATATTTACTACTTTTAGGGGCAGGGAAAACTTCAAGGCCTATCAGATTTGGAATAAAAACAGATTTTTCTTCAAAGTGGCATCCATCGTGTGTTATATGTTATTGAATCATTGAAGTTGAAGACAACATAAAATATAAATTGGAACTAGCCTATCGGAAAAGGAGAGTGATCACACTTATTAAGGTCAATTCGCTTAACAGGGATAATTTGGCAAGTCTCCTGTTGGTTAAAAAAATAAAGGTATAAAAATTGGATCACTACTCTTGATTATTTAAAAACCAAGCATACTAACTTGTTGCTTCTGATAAGCTGTGTCTTGCTGAATCTTTGACTCCAATAAAATTGAACCTGAAAAAAATATTTAAAAACTTGTATCGACGTTTTCAAAATATCAATGCAGACAAAGGATAGAGTACAGAGATTCTACCGTCTCATTTAATTGTACACATTTCCATAATCCTAATAATAATAGGTGACACTTGTATAGTGCATTGTCAAAGTTATATAATGCTCAACGAACTTTACATTGGTTTTTAAAAAATGGATTTCTCATGCCATAACCCCTACACACACACACACACACACACAAGCAGACACACAATTGAACATTTACACACAGGGTTATAACATGTATAGGCCTACATTTAAAATAGGCAGACGTGAAAAGGAAATGTTTTTGTTTCGATTTAAAAGAATTAATCATTGGTTGTTCCCCTGTGGTTCAGGAAATAGAATTCCATACCCGAGGTCTCATGACAGAAAAGAATTGGCCACCAAAACAATTGCATTTAAAAAGAGGAACTAGAAGTTAAGTTTTATCAGATGATGATCTTAGTGATCTGGAAGGAGTTAAGGATGTAATATATTTTTTAAGTAGATAGCAGCTTCATCATTTAAAACATATGGCGATTGGTAACCAGCGCAGATCATAGAGAATGGGCCATACAAACTCCATCCACTTTATCAAATTGATTCGTTCATTTAAGGAGTTATAGCTTATTAATATTTTTTTTTTTTTTTGGTCATTTCAGGGTCAGTAGATGAAAAGAAAGTCACACAATTGTAGATAAAGTTAATAACACCAGTTTCCACTTATTTATCATATAAAAATCCTAATATTTTTCCATGAGTTTTTTTATAAGGAGATAAGATTTTCCAAAAGAAACATAACAAAATGAAGAATTGGACGTATGTCTTTTACTTTTAAGTAGGTAGTCATTTCTAAATAGTAATTGCACAATTAAACAATGATTTAAAAAAAAAAGAATAACACAGAAATAAATAAATTCATAATAACAACAATAACAAAACATCTAATGCCACTGAAGAGAGTACTATTTATTACCATAACTTTTTTTCTCTCTCATAATTTGAGGGTTTTTTTTGTTTTGATTTTTTATTTCAAATTCTATATGAGTCCACTGATGTCCCAGCCAGACAAATGAAACATACTCCTATCATAAGGGATAAACTCAAATTGTTAACAAATAAATTATCTCAATTACTTATAATCATCAGTGCACAAACCAAAATATGTCTTTCATGATTTTCAGACATGACACCACCTCCATAAATTTCCAAGCCTAAAACAAAAACAGTCCTATAGATGCCATTGTCTTCAAGCCTGTGTCCTTTAAAGTGATATCAGAATTAGCCACAAAGGTTCACAAATAATGCCACAGTAACCAAACAGTAAAGGGCCAAAAATAACTGTTTCAAAAAAACAAGTTTCATCTTACAGCGGGCATATCAAAGATGACCAGACTGGAGATTTTGAAGTGCCTTGTAAAAGGAAGCTTTTTGATCATCACGAAAGAAACGATAGCAAGACGACCTAAAATGTATTACCAGTGAGCAATCAATGAGGACTCTGAACTTTGTCTAGTGAGTTTTTCAAAAATAATTAATAATGATAAGATTATAGCTGACTTTCTCGACAAGTCAAATTGAGTAGAGTGATTAAATACAGGAAAATATAAAACTTAGGTAAACTGTTCATGGTAACTGACGAAACATGAATAGGATAATTGACATCAAAATAATAAGGGTAACATATGATACATTGCATTGTTATCGATTCAAAAATACTTCTCATGTTGAGGGGCTATTATTATGCAGCTAAGAATATGTAACATATAAAACTTGGTTGAATTGCACCAATCTCTGGCTAAACCCCACAAAAAAAGCACAAAACAGCTGTTATTTATCTGAGTGTAGGTAATCAGTTTCTATGCATTGTTGGCTGCTAAAAATTATGAAAAAATGCGTTATCAGGGGACTGGTAACCACTGTATGATCTTTTAATGGTCATATTTGTATAGCAGGATAATAATACTACACTTACACTACAACATTTTCAGGAAACTTTGTGATTTTGTAAAACACTGTGATTATTGCCAGACATGTCTGTCAATAATGATGAAAGATTATTTCCAGACAGTGTCTGTCAATAATGATGGATGATTATTACGATTATTGCCAGTCAGTGTCTGCTAATAACGATGGACGATTATACACAGACGCTTTTTTTAAAACTCCGGTCTTTAAAACATTTATCCACATTCCAGAATATATGTAAACTTTCGTAATGCACATAGAAATAAGTAAAGTTAATAAAATATCAATAAAATTATAAATTACCCAACAACAAACCAGTTGATGGACAGTAGGTTACTATAAATACACAATATGCGTCGACATTCATGTGGATGACGTGGCCAAAAGTAAGACTCACTCCTTGGCAATTGACACTTCCTAATAAAAAGCCTGGCCTTTTCTTCTTGACAGTCTACGGATAATCATCCATGTCTATTGATAGACATGCCTGTCAATAATGACAGCCTTTGTAAAAGGCATGTTGTGCAGCAGCAATAATAATAATAATAATATAATAATAATAATAGTGTAGTAACTAAAGAATACCCATCATCAGTAAGTTGAGTCTACATTTTTTAATTTTTTTTTTTTTTGTGAGTGGAAGAGGATGCACACCCACTCTTTTCGGAAATAAAAAGGAAACTTAACCATCAAGACCAAGATACAAATCCAGTCAAAATTATAGCGACGACGAAAAAGTCTTGTACTTGTGATTGTAATTTCTCGATACTGACTCACTACTACTACTACTATTACTACTACTACTACTACTACTAGAGAGGTGGGCCTTTGGCCTACCAACCTCCGCTGCACGTCCAACTCGCCTTGAGCATGCATTCACGTAAAATATAAAGATTTTTTTTAAAAACCTACCTCTGTTTCAAAAACTAGCATCTTTCAACTTTCTAAGAAACATTTTGATTTTTCAGAACTTTAGTTCGTTAAAAAAATACCGGCCAATCTGACCCGTTGAGTCGAATGAAAACGAAATTTTGTTGTTTACACGGTTCAAAGGAAATGCCGTAAATAAGCTTTCATGGACTTCCTGTGTTGTTTTTACAGTGTCACAAGACCGTTTTGAGAAATTTGACGTCTGCTACAAATAATTAGACCGGTGGGGGTAGATATTTTCGTTGGAGCAGAAAAAAAGTGAGTATTATTTCTTGTACTTGTAGAGAGGCCTAGGGTCCACCAGCAGACCAGTTGATTGAATGAAAGAGAAAAAGGCCTTTTTATCCGCTGCCACCACCACCTTGAAAGAGTGGAGGGGGGGGGGGGGGGGGGGGGGGGGGGGGGGGGGGTGCATGCCGACGAAAGTGTCGCTTGGTGACCTTGGTGACGTAGAGCATCTCAAGGATACTGGCAGTTGCAGGTGTTCTTAACCCCTTAACAGCGAAGCTAATTTTTTGCTTTTAGATAATAGTTTGCTTTTATCTTTATTATCGTTTCCACCAAGAGAGCAGTCAGACTATCGCAACTCGGACTTCAATGGTCTATAATCGTTTTGCCGTTACTTGTCTTTTGATGATAGAAGATTTGGTGTTGGGTCAAAGATCGAATTTCGCCGCTAAAGGGTTGCATTGCTACTGGGTTTGCTCTTCCCCCCCCCCCCCCCCCCCACCTTTTTTTTCTTTTTTTTTTTCACCTTAGTATTGTTGGTTGCTGCTATTTCCCTTTTTATGATTAGCAAGTGCCGTAGGAGTCTCACAGGATGCAGGAGTACTGCAATTAACCCTTTGCCAGTGACACTGATTTTTTGTTTTCAAATAATAGTCTTCATTTATATTATTTTTTAACGCAGAAAAACAAAACGTTTCCACCATAAGAGCAGTAAGAATATTGATTAAAAGCGCTTTGAGCACGTTGGGTGGATATTGCCCTATTATAAAAGCTCATGTTTTTAAATTGTATTTTGTTTTTTGTCTTTTGATGAAAACGGTAAGATTTTATTTTGGTCCAAGTAAGATTGATATTCGCCTTTAAAAGGTTAAGTTGTTTTGTTTTTTTTTCAGTTTTTGTTTTTTTTTCAAATGCCTCATCATCATCATCATCATTGCCTTTTTCACCCTGGGTCAGGGTATAGGCCACAGACAAACAGTTTCCATCCTTCTCTATCCTGAGCCAACTTTTTTATCTCATTCCAGGTCTTACCACTTCTCTGTATATCAGCTTCTTTAATTCTTCTCCATGTTCCTCGTGGCCTTCCCCTTGATCTTCTGCCCTGAGGTTCCAGTCCAATACTTTCTTTGTTATAGTTGAGTCATTCTTTCTAAGCGTGTGTCCAATCCACCTCCATCGTCTTCTTCCTATATCCTCTCCTACTGGTTTCTGCTGTGTTCTTTTCCATACTTCTTCATTTTTTATTCTATCCATCCATTTTATTCTGAGTAGCTTACGCATGCACCTGTTTACAAAAATCTGTACCCTCCTTATACATGCCTGTGATGCGTTCCAAGTTTCACATCCATACAGTAGGACAGACTTCACGTTTGAGTTGAAAAGTCTTAGCTTTAGTTGAAGGGAGATATCTTTAGTTCTCCAAACTCTGTTCAAAGATGTGAATGCAGCCTGTGCCTTTCCTATTCGTGCTTTCACCTCTGCTTCCGTGCCTCCATCCTTGTCAATTATACTTCCGAGATAGCAGAAAGTGTCTATATCTTCGAGTTCCTGATCTTTTACTTTGATCTGCTCCCTTTGACGCGTACCTATCCTCAAGACCTTTGACTTTGCAGGTGTATTCTTAGACCAATTGATTCCGAGAGGCTGTTTATAATTGTGGTTTTTGCTTGCATCTGGTCCTGGGTGTGGACAAAAGAGCCAGATCATCTGCAAAATCCAGATCATCCAACTGTGTCCAGGGGTCCACTGTATCCCATTTCTTCTCCCTTTGGAGGTTTCCTTCATTAGCCAATCAATGGCAAGGATGAACAGGAATGGAGAGAGCAAGCATCCCTGCTTGACACCAGTCTTAATTTCAAAGCTGTCAGTCAGCTGATCTTCATGTACAACCCTGCAACTTGATCCTTCATACATTTCCTTAATGAGGTTTACTATCTTTTCAGGGAGTCCATAATGTGCCAGAATTTTCCACAATGTTGCTCTGTCAATACTGTCGAAAGCCTTCTCGTAATCCAGAAAGTTGACAATAAGAGGAGAGTTCCATTCTATAGACTGTTCCACTATGACTCGCAGAGAGGCAATCTGGTCGTGGTTGAACGGTTTTTCCGAAAACCTGCCTGTTCGTCCCGCAGTTTAGCATTGTTGCATTCTTAATTCTCTCTAAAATAATACGGTTGAAAACCTTTCCTGGATAGAAAAGAAGAGTGATGCCTCGATAATTTATACAATTACTGAGGTCCCCTTTCTTTGGAAGCTTGATAAGATGTCCTTCCTTCCAATCCTTTGGGAATATCCCGTCATTCCAGATTCTCTCAAATAGTGGGTGCAGGGCCTCAGCATTTCTTTCCGCATCAACTTTTAGAGCCTCCGTGGAATCTGGTCTGGTCCAGCAGCTTTCCCCCTTTTCATCTTGTTAATGGCACCCACAATCTCTGCTATCGAGGGTGGATCACAGCTAATTGGTAGCTCATTCCTTGCAGGCAAAATTCTGGCTGGTTGTCTGGTGGTGGTCTGTTCAGAAGGCAGTTGAAATGTTCCCTCCATCGTTCAGATTGAGCCTCTTTTCCAAAAATAGTTTTCCCATCTTTGTCTTTGACTGGTACCTCTGGTTTCCCATATTTTCCAGCAAGTGTCTTGGTAGTTTGATAAAGGATCCTCATGTGTCCTCCAGTCGCTGCTGCTTCTGCTTTCTCTGCAAGTCTGTTCATGAATGCTTCCTTGTCTTTCTTCACAGATCTTTTGACTTCCTTAGCTATGGCTCGATACTGCCTTGTGCATCCAGTCTTGAAGCCCTTGTTCGGCTTGCATTCACTTGTTCCTTCCTTGTTCTCCTCTTTTCAATAAGGTCCAAGGTGGTTGGACTTATCCATTCTTTATGTTCCGATTTCTTTACCCCCAATACCTCGTGGCAAGTTGTTATGTAAACTTCCTTGATCTTTGCCCAATGTGACTCTACATCTATGTCCTCCTCGAGCTCAGTAAGAGGTTGGAATCTATTACTCAATTGTAGTTTGAATTCCTCATTCTTTTCCCCATCAAGTGCATTCACCTCGAATTTTCTTCTTGTATGTGATCTGGCCCCGTGTTTTCTGAGTCGGAGCTTAAGCTTTGCCAATAGCAGGTGGTGGTCTGATCCAACATCTGCCCCTCTCCGTACTGTCACATCTTCCAATGAACGTCTGAATCTACGAGAGATACAAAAATGATCAATCTGATTCTCTGTCACACCATCTGGTGAGACCCAAGTTGCTTTGTGGATCCTCTTATGGGGAACACTGATCCTCCAATCACCAAACTGTTGAATGCACAGAAATTTGCAAATCTCTCACCATTATCATTCATTTCTCCCATGCCATGACGTCCCATGATACCTTCATAGCCTACGTTATCCTGTCCCACTTTTGCATTAGCATCTCCCATCAATATGTTGATGTCTTTCCTTGGCAACTTGTCAATGACTTGTTGTAGCAGACCATAAAATGTATCTTTGTCCTCATCTGTTGCATCATTTGTTGGGGCATAGATCTGTACAATGTTCATGCTGATCTTCTTACTCCGTGTTGTAAAGGACGCCATGGTGATCCTTTCTCCGCATTGTTCCCATCCTCTCAGTGACTTCTGGGCAAACTTGCTTAGAATTATTCCTACTCCCTGTGTATGAATCCCGTCCCCTCTCCCTGAATATAAAATCTTCTCCCCAGACTTGAGGTGTTTCTGTCCGATTGTATCCAGTGGGTTTCGCTTACTCCAAGTATATGCAGCCTGTATCTTCTCATCTCAGTCACAACTTGAGAGCTTTTTCCTGCTTCATACATGGTGCTAACGTTCCACGACGCAATTCGAAGCTGCTTGTTTGGCGAAGACGTCATCGGGTCAGCAGAGTCCTTTCGGCTTTGTCTGTTGTCCTTCATAAATTCTGTAATTCCAGAAACTCTTCGGTCGCCCAAGCTAAAAAAAGGATTTGGTTTGTCTGTCTGTGTTTCTGTAACGGTTTGAGTTTAACGGAAAGGGGTGTTAACCCTTTGCCAACCCCCAACCTGGAGGACCAGGTGACTCAAAGATGGGGGAATCACACACCATTAGTCGCCTTTTACGACACGCTGGCTTGGCGTTGGGCTATTCTTGACCCTCTCAGTTGAGGGACCCCCGGACACCACACGGGGATTCAAATGCCTAGTGAGAGAGAAAAAACAAAACAATCATACATGTATCTGCAAACAGCAGAACGTTTTCATTTTACAATGAGATGGGAAGGGGAAGGGATAACACTATGACAAAGAGAGAGAGAGAGAGAGAGAGAGAGAGAGAGAGAGAGAGAGAGGAGGGGTGGGCGGGGGATGGGGGATAGTAAGGGGGAATGGGAAAAGATGAAAGAAACAATGGTTGCCTGATGACGTAGATCAAAGGATTGTTACAGCGGTGTTCACGGTGCGTACTTCGTGAAATTTTAACCTTTTACAGTGACACTGATTTTTTTCTCCAGATTGCTTATGCAGAATAAATCGTTTCCACCAAGAGAGCAGTAGTAAGAGTATATTTCGACTCGGGCTTCAATTAAACTATAAATCGCAAAGCTTGTCTTTTAATGATAACATTAAGACTAAGATCTGGGGTTTGGGCTTGGGGGGTGTAAAATGGAATCTCGCCATTAATGGTTAAAATTGTTTTGATTTTTTAAAAATAACACACACACACACACACACACGATCGCGCGCGGTCACGACAGCGAGGACCATCTATTGCTTGTGTTGCAACGGTAAACCAGTTTACGTGTACGTAGATCCTGAGGCTAGATGCCCCGTTACCGTGTACGTAGGCACTCCCCCCCCAAAAAAGAAAGAGACACACACACACTCACACATACACACGCACACACTGACACACACACACACACACACACACAGTCTCGCTTCCGCTACGAACTAATTTTGCGCACCAATTTTTACTGCACTAATGCACCAAATTGCATACCCATCTAGGGACACTTTTTCCGCATCTTTTTCTCAATAAACTTTTTTAAAAACCTTTGTTTTGCTTGCACTGCACCGGCACCAGACGTAGTAACAGACGGAAACCCACACGATATCGTGAGGAATGAACCATGAAAATATTTAGGATATAATTTCAAACACAACTTTTGAAATTCATCAAGGATTGTCTAGTACCGACTGTTTTTTGATAGAAAACAAATGCATCTTCAAATCTAAACTGCTTTTGACGGTTAGCGGTAAGTTTTTTATTTATTTTTCTGTCCAAACGAATGATTTGTCGTGGTATAGAAGCTAAGTATTGGTAACACCGGCGCAGCTCTCTACTACTGATATTTTTGTGTATGCCAACTGGACCAGGGGTGTGAGTGTGAGTGTGGGAGAATCCAGTGAATAGGTCAATAGGTATAGAAAACCCTCTCTAAAGACAAAGCTTTTAGTTCCAGAACGGACAGGCTGAATGAGAATGCGACTTACATGCACAACAACTAGAGAACAGAATAGAGAATCACTTGTTCTTATTATTATCAGTATCAAAATCAAAATCGATTTGTTCATGATTCACAAGTCACAAGTTCATGATTTATGATCCGTTCGCCAAAAAAAAATAATAAAATAAGGTCGTTACACTTGTTCACATAATGAATAGGCTAGTGTCTTCTTCAATACTAATGTAAACCTTAATAATACAATTTCTAACTCACCGTCTGTCTCCGAGCGAACAAGAAGAGATGGCCCTCTCAGCCTTTCCACGTTCATGGAAGAGACATGTCCAGTTCCCCTATCATCCCATTGTCTATCCTCATTCAACATGTAAAGTTTTACTCTTCTCCTTGTGTCTCCCATTTTGACTTAGATAATGAATATCAAAACACAACGCAACAAAGAATACGAGAATAATTAAGACCAAATACGAATTTTACAACTCCTTTGGTCTTCGGCTTAGGGCAGTCCGTTAGGTCAGGTTGACGACTGGTGGGCAAAACCAAAACAAATTCTTTTCCTATGCGGCAACCGAAGAGTCTCCATTTTCCTTCTAAATTTCACATATATATATTTCAACAAATAACCACTGTGTATAAAAAAGGAGATTTGGGCATCAAATTGTATAGGTAAGTGACCACCGCTATCTAAGTTTATTTAGATTTGTTAAATTTTGTTGTTGAACGTCTCAGTGTTATTCGGCTTCGCCGCCATATTGAATGATTGAAATTTTGATTAACGGGGTTCACATATCGCCGTTTCAGGAGAACCCATTTTTTCCTAAAAAATTGGGATCATACTTTCAAAAGCAACGAATAAATTTCTCCGCTGTGAAGTGGGAAGCTTCGTAGGTGAATTAGGTAACAGGAACATGAATCAGGGATTCCACAAATAATATTATTGGCTCCTTGTAGTAATGGACATACTCTCAAACGAACGCAAATTATTACAACAATGTTGAAACAGGCCCATGGATCGAAAAGGTCCTGTGGATTCGGCGCATAGTTGAGTCCTTGGTAAATGCTCTCATTCTCTCACCGTCTACTCAGGTGTAAAACGAACACTGCCATTAACAACGTTTTCTCTGTCGGAAAAAATATATAATATCGCCTTACAGGCATCATGTCTCGTTCTGCATGCTACAAGTTGCTGTTGGTCAGGGACCCTTTGCAAATCGCTTTGAGCACGCTTAATGGATATTGCGCTATATAAAAGCTCAAGTTAAGTTAGTTACATGGGTTCACATTGAGAGGCTCTTATTTGAAAGTCTGATATCCAAACGCAAATCTAAATGGGCACGTTGTTGTGATGGAAACATTCAAATAAACGCAAAATGTCCATTATAGCGATGTT
>NC_088360.1:54703727-54741227 GCF_034508935.2 Berghia stephanieae | reverse complement strand
GATCAGTGTTATGTAGTAGTGTGTTCTCATTGCGTGTATGTTTATGTGTGTGTGTGTGCGTGTGTGTGTGTGTGTGTGTGTGTGTGTGGTGTATACATATGTGTGTATGTGTTTTGGAATGTGGTTGCGTGGAAGAAAAAAAAAAAAAGGGGGGGGGGGGTGTCCATCAAGTAGAGAAATTCCTGAGCAAAGGGGGGGGGGGGGGAGGGGGGGGGGGGGGAGGGGGGTGTGTGTGTTTGCTAGGAACTGTCAGATTGGCATTTTTCAGCAAATCGTGGCATTCATAGTGATATAATTCACTTGATCACATGACGGTATTCGGATTTACAGAAATTTTAAACAAGTTTCACCGATTAACAACATCAACGAATATTACTGCTGATATTACTGTCGTTTTTATGCCATCGATGTGATAATTATTGCCGTGGGAAATATTTAGTTAAACGTTGTCGGCAAACTGTCAATTGGATCTGTCTAGCTTCTAGCCCGAACAAACTAAAAGTAGACAGATTCGGGGACATGATATTTTTCGCGTCCGCTTCAGATTTTCATTTGACCTCACATAAGTTAAGTAAAGGGGAGACATTCCGAAAGCTTCTACATCCCCAGTATTCATTCAATTTGTATTTTTTTAAAAATGATACGGCGCACAACTCTACTGAAAGATTTGAAAATTAGAAATGTATTTTTTACAGATAGATAAACAGATAACTTGATTTCCTTTTATAATTTAAAGTCAGTTTGAAAGTTCGTTGAGTCAAACAGATATCATAAAATATGTACCGACGACACTAAGACTCTCAAAATCAACTAATTTTGACACTGTAAAAAGTTGTCAGTTTCCGTCATCTATTTATGACATCAAGTATTATTATTACTTCCGTTGTGTTGTTGATTTAGCGGTGATCAGTGTTGTTATGCAGTAGTATGCTCTAATTGCGTGTATGTTTGTGTGTGTGTGTGTGTGTGTGTGCGTGTGTGTGTGTTTGTGTGTGTGTTGTGTGTGGTGTATACATGTGTGTGTGGGTGTTGGCATTTTTCAGCAAATCTTGGCATTCATAGTGATATGATTCACTTGATCACATGAAGGTATTCGGATTTACACAAATTTTAAACAAGTTTCACCGATTAACAACGTCTACTAATAGTACTGCTGATATTACGCTCGTTTTTATGCCATCGATGATAATTATTGCCCTGGGAAATATTTTGTTAAACGTTGTCGGCAAACTGTCAATTGTATCTGTCTAGCTTCTAGCCGAAACAAACTTGATATTTTTCGCGTTGCTTCAGATTTTCATTTGACCTCACATAAGTTATGTAAAGGGGAGATATTCCGAAAGCTCCTACATCCACAGTATTCTTTCAATTTGTATTTTCACCCTTGATCTTTTGTCAGGCGTTCATTTATTCAATTTGTCACTATATAGATTTGTGAGGATGTTTTTCTTCCATTAGGGTTAGTCATAAGTCTTAGTAAAGGTGCAAGGGGGGAGACATTCCGAAATCTCCTACATCCCCAGTATTATTTCAATTTGTATTTTCAACGTAGATCTTTTGCCAGGCGTTTATTTATTCAATTTGTCATCAAATAGAAGCATTTTTAAAACTCTAGAACAAACCTTGATAGATTTGTGAAAGTTTAAAATTTCCTAATTTGACCATTGTTTTGATTCTCGGCCGCCATTTTAATTTATGAAGTATTGAAAGGTAGTGCAAAGTAGTCCGAGGATTTTCTTTTCTTTAAGGGTTAGTCATAATGCTAGGTTGTTTATTTTCCTATTAGGGTTAGTAGGTTAGTTAAAGGTACTCTAGGTTTTACTTTTTCTTGAGGTTAGTTGAGGGAATATTATTTAAGTTGTTTCCCTTTGCAGGAGCTTTCAGAAGGCCTCCCAAGTCAAGCGTGGTAAAGACTTGTGACTTAATGATAATGATATCTACTGACTGATAAACTAAAATCATGCCGAATAAAGCATGGCAGCGACAAGCACATCGATTAAAATATACATCTAATCGTAATCAAGATAATCAAGAAAATGATTCAGGCAATATCGAATGAAAATAGTTCTTTCCCCGCGAAATTGCGGGCTTTTTACTAGTATATATATATATATATATATATATATATATATATATATATATATATATATATATAATAAATATAGCAATGACTATGAAATTATTTTTTTTCTATTTCTGTGGGGAAATGCTACGTTTTAAATCAAAGCCTATCTCACTGAGTAAAAAATCTATTTGAATTTTGAAAATCCATTCATAAATAAAAAAAGTTATGCAGTTTCAAAGGTGTCATTTATTTGGATGACTCACAAAGAGAAAAAAATACGGAAAATATGGGACGCTTTTCCAGCGTTTTATATGGTTTGTGGCTGTATCTCGCTTATACACGGAATTGATATTGAAACTTGGCAATTTGAGGGCAAATTTCTCAAAAAATATGATGAAAACATCAGAAGAGCTCTAACTTGTATTGTTTTAGAGCTGTATAGCTAGGGTCAACAGTAATTTTGTTTTGAAATATACATAATATTGATCATTTGGAACAATTCCGAAGAGTTATATTTTGTTAACAGCCCACACAAATGATGTGAAAAATGCCTGCTAAATCATTATTATCAGTCAAAATAGTCTGTGAGACCATGTCTTATTTTATTTCTGAGAAAAAGAGAGAGAGAGAGAGAGAGAGAGAGAGAGAGAGAGAGAGAGAGAGAGAGAGAGAGAGAGAGAGAGAGAGAGAGAGAGAGAGAGAAGAGCGTGTGTGTGTGTTTATTTACTGTGAGGAAAAGAGAAATTGGACGAGTCTATTTCAAAGGGGTCAAAGATTGTTAAAAAGTCGAATTATCAAATGATGAGTAAGACAAAATACAATAGCGACACGTTTAGCACCCCTATGACGTCATAAAATTAAAAAAATGCCAAAAAATAGACTTTGGTGGATGAGCTGCCAGATTGTCACGCATGTGGCCAAAGATAGAATTATATTTCTTTTATTAAATTTTATTTATTTATTTTTGTCTCAGTGACCTTTATTCAATTTTATGTTTTGCCAAATTCCATTAGTTTTAAGGGGTTCAGTCTTAGTAGCGAAAACCATGCGAGTATCTATTTAGCCACTTTTTAAATAGAATTTGGTCAGGTGGAAGTCTGGCCATCTGGCAGCCTTGCCTCGGTCACATGCGTGTCAAGCGATGGGGCGGGAAAATGGCTGTCTCCTCTTCTCACCCATTGAAGCGTAAATTGGGTTGATGTTTTGTGATAATACGTGAAAAGTACTTACCATATTCCGATGAAATTTGAAACATAAATATATGAAATGTGCATCTATAATCTTATTCGCGACAAAATCTCTGCTATTGATAGTTTTAGAAATATTTCACCCAAAAGAGCAAACATCTGTTTTTAACGGCTTTCTGATAATCGCACGAGTTTTGTCGCTGGACATAATCTAAAATGACATCTTAACTAATTGTCTACCAAATTTCAGACATATTTAGAGATAAAAAGCGTGGTAATTAATTTTTTAAAAATAGCATATACGAAACGGATTCGTCCCATATTTTGACGCGAATTTGGGCACTTCGTCCGTAAGCGAAAAAGAGGCCCAAAGATTTGTCCGGGATAGTCATTGCTAATATATATATATATATATATATATATATATATATATATATATATATATATATATATATATATATATATATATATATATATATATATATATATATCTTTGGGCCACGATCCAAGTGCCCCATATGTCAAAGTGCATTGCATTTGACTGTACGATTAATATCAAAATTCAGAGGCGGCCATGTTTTTCTTATCTTACTTTCTTACTTTTGCTCCTTCTTTGAGTGTACTAGGGTCATATATCTTTTGCATTATTATTTACCCAATATGCGATTGTAGCACTGTGGAACATTTGTGGTTATAGGTCTTATGGTGATTATAACATTTACTATTCACTCATATATCCTTGCTTCTTTGTTTATTTACTCTTATTCTTATCTATTCGTATTTATTTTCTTCATCTATAGTTCATTTATTGTATATTATTATTATTATCATTATTATCATGATTATATCATTATTATTATTGTTGTTATTATTATTATTATTATTATTATTATTATTATTATTATTATTATTATTATTATTATTATTATTATTATTATTATTATTATTATTATTATAATTATTATTATTATTATTATTATTATTATTATTATTATTATTATTATTATTATTATTATTATTATTATTATTATTATTATTTATTATTATTATTATTATTACTATTATTATTATTATTATTATTATTATTATGATCATCATCATCATCATAATTATCAATTTGATGGTATATTTGTGTGTGTGTGTATTTATGTATTTATTTTAATCTATAGTCAACCACTGTTAGTCTGAGTCACCCTCTCCTATGCACTCTTAAAATCCTCCACATAACCTAATTATTTTAATTCATATTCTTCTTCTTCTTCTCCGTATTCTTTCTTTTATTATCATTATATATATTATGATCATTATTATTGTTATTATTATTATTATTATTATTGTTATTATTATTATTATCATTATTATTATTATTACTTACTATATTATTATTATTATTATTATTATTATTATTATTATTATTATTATTATTATATTATTATTATTATTATTATTATTATATTATTATTATTATTATTATTATTATTATTATTATTATTATTATTATTATTATATCATGAACATTATTATTATTATTATTATTATATATTATTATTATTATTATTATTATTATTATTATTATTATTATTATTATTATTATTATTATTATTATTACCATGATTATATCATTATTATTATTGTTATTATTATTATTATTATTATTATTATTATTATTATTATTATTATTATTACTATTATTATTATTATTATTATCATCATCATCATCATCATCATCATCATCATTATCAATTTAATGGTTATATTATTTTTTGTGTGTATTTATGTATTTATTTTAATCTATAGTCAACCACTGCTAGTCTGAGTCACCCTCTCCTATGCACTTTTAAAATCCTCCACCTAACTCCTCCTCTCTTCATATCCCTCCTTTCACTCATTCACTCTTCTTTCGTTTATTGACCCATCCCCATCCTTCTATCCATCTCTACATCCACCTACAGAATCTAGGACCCGCTTGGACGCCCATCCAACTTGCTCACTCGTCCATCGCACTCAGTGCCCTCTCCCTCTCACCGTCCCATCCCCACTTGGCCATCTCCAACTCCAGCAGTTTTAATTTCTTCTTTCGGGTTGCATAAGCCCAATCTATTTGTGTTTAATTCTTTCTTTACTCTTGCGGATACACGATTCCATCATCATTCATTCGATAAGTTTTATTTTCTTATCTACTTCTTTTCCCTTTCTTACCTTTTCTTTTCTTTTTTTTTCTCTCTCCCGATATTAATTCTCTCCAAATTACGTTAAAATTACAAATATTCTTTTTCCTCCGCCTTCATCTCTACCTTAATACATACACTCCTTCTACCAGTCTTAGACCGACCACTCACGGAAACTTACATCCTCTCTCTCTCTCTCTCTCTCTCTCTCTCTCTCTCTCTCTCTCTCTCTCTCTCTATCTATCTATCTCTCTTCCTCTCATTTTGTTCATTTATATATTTGGTATAATATACAAACCACCCAATCAATCGTTCTCTCACCCCCATCCCCATTTTAAAGACCTTTTTACAACTACTTTTACTCTACACACACATACACACACAAACACACACACACACACACACACATACGCACACAGACACACATACATATCCTCTCCATCCCTCTCTCTCTCTCTCTCTCTCTCTCTCTCTCTCTCTCTCTCACTCTCCATCCCCCCTCTCTCTCCACCTTTTTTTCTTTTTTTTTTTCCCGCTTTCCTTTTCTCGCGCCTCTTCTTGCATCTACACTCGACGCCCTCTCCTTACATTCACATTGTTTCCACATTTGACGAAATGTGATATTTTGTAAATTTACATATTTGTGTTTGTGTTTTTTGTCTCCTGACGAAGGCCAGGGCCGAAACGTTGTTTGTTTTGCGTTGTTCCCTTATATACGAGTCACATCTACTAACTTTATTTTTCTCTCCATCTAGAGAAAAGGAGAGTGATATTTGGAATACAATGCCTGCAATATAGTAGAACAGTTACAGAGATGATTCACAAGTAAAATAATATATCTCTACGATACGGCTAAGGATCCCATGCTTATATTCAAAACAACAAATATAATAGACACAACTGTGTGACTTACAAGTGTGAAAACCACGTAATCTCATTCTAAGACAAGATAGAAAGCATGTTGGAAAACAGATATAGGGGGATAGAAGACACAGTAAGTGCCTCTCTGTCCACTATGGGAGATCAGGAACCTTACCCAGATTTACTTATTTGAATGGTGCCCGCTAAATAAATTTATAATAGAGGTCACAAACCTTTACATACATCCAATGCAAAGGAGAGAGAAGACATATTTGTTTTTGGCAATTGTACGGCACCAAATTCATATATTTTAAGGCAGAAAATGGAATAAAAGGCAAACTAATAAGACAAAAGGGGATTAGTTCAAACGAGGAACAGGAAAAGATTCCAGGAGCATTCTATGTGTTTGATTTGAGACCACCTAAAGTTCAACCAGGACACAAGCTCAGGATCCCTCGAAGATAGATATTCTCAAATGTTACTGTTTTGTTTGTTTTTAAGGGTTTTACGGCGCTTGCAACACATTTACGTTACATCAGCGCCAGTAAAAAGGAAGAAAAATGGATATTAAAAAGTTTTAGAATTACAATTAAAGCTCCCAAGTAAAAGTAAGACATAGGGGAACTGGGAACAAATAGGGATCAGATGTCGATTCCAAGAGCATACCACCAATGAACTTAGTTTGAGATCACCCATAAGTCTCATCCGGACACAAGAGGAATACACTCAAATGCTTACATTATACATTAAACATAAATATAATAATACGTAACAGAGAGATGATTTACAAGGAAAAAAATATAATCTCCCAAAACAATAACTATGCATTTGACTGTTTCCCTACCAGCTAGGACTCTGGCCAGGGCCAGGATAAAACCAAGTAATCTCATTCCAAGACAAAGACAGAAAGCATGTTGGAAAACAGATATAAGGGGATAGAAGGCACAAATTTTACAAAAGTTAAAAAATATAACCGTGTATAACAACATGCTTAGAAGAAAGAATGTCTCCCAAAAAGGGAACAATATATTTTACTTTTTCTCAAGACAGGATCTCAAACAGGGCTAGGACAAAACAAAAGTCATTCAGGACAAGGACAGAATATAATATGAAATATAGGGGAAAAGGATAAAGGTGGGAAAAACACTGCAAGAGGGTCTACCCGAGCCACTGTGAGAGGTCAAAAGACTCAAGTAGGACACAAAACGCATAAAAAGGACAATTGTTGCAATAGGATAGATGATTACAAGTGTTTTTAAGGGTTTTACGACGCTTGCAACACATTTAGGTCATATCAGGGCCACTAAAAAGGAAGAAAATGGGGTAATAAAATGTTCTAGAATTAAAATTAAAGCACCCAAGTACTTAGTTTGAGATCACCTAAAAGTCTCATCCATACACAGGTCCCCACTAAGAGGAATACACTCAAATGTTTACAAAACATAATCTAGTGCATAACAGAGAGAAAAAAATATCTCTCAAAACAAAGTATACATTTGACTGTTTCCCTCTCAGCTAGGGTATCCGACAGGACCAGGCCAAAACCAAGAAATATCACTCCAAGACAAAGACAGAAAGCCTGTTGGAAAACAGACACATGGGGATAGAAAGTAAGTGTCTCCCTGCCCAGTATGGGAGGTCAGGAACCCCACACAGGAACCGATGTAGAACACAACAGTCAGCAGGGGAAGGTGGTTTTAAGACAACAGACTGGATGGGGAGAACAACCACAGAAGCAGGGCATACACCACAGTTAAAAACCAGAAAATATTTTTGTCAGGCTATTTGGGAGGCTACATCCAACTAGGATTCATTTTAAAAAAATAAGATCAACAAAATAAATTTCATCAGTCAGAAAATTATTTTTAATGTGAAATCAAATAGAGTATATTATATGACAACCAAAATATACATGAACTACAATCGTAATAAAATAATTTCTCATGAAAAAGTGGTAATGAAGGGCAATTTAAAAAAGTGACAAAGTTTGTCAAGTTGTCAGAACGTATGAAATGTGATTACAAGTTACATATCACGACTTATAAATTCTATTTCAGAGAGGCAGCTATTTTATAATTCATGAATAATCAATTTATATATAATATTATAAATAATGTAATTGTCATTATTAGATACAAAATGAGATGAATGGATGATAAAATGACATATTATAATGGTCAACCTTTTACTCAAAACAGTTTTAGTGAGAAGAGTGAATGGAAGAAGAAAAAGTTTTCACAATATTTTTTGAAAATGAGAAAATCATTTCATCTTTAGCAGAAGTGTTTATTGCTTTACCATTGCAGCTGTTTTATACACTTATAATAGATTTATAAACATTAAATTGAAACTTACATTTCAAAGACGCAAAGATGATTGTTTAATAATTTGATAAGGGTGTTTTTTTCTCTACATATTTAGACAATGCCATGTCCAACTACAAGATAATCTTCATATAAAATCTATGATAGAGTTTTGGGGGTTAAAATTTAATCTAATTTTTAATTAAGCATTTTAAAGTTTTACGACATATTTTCTTCACATGTGATTCTAAATATACACATAAACAAACACACAAACACACACATCATTATATGATACAAAATGAGATGAATGGATGAAAAAATAATAATGGTGAACCTTTTCCTCAAATTTTAGATTTAGCCACACTAAACCGTGTGATAATATCAAATTAAACAAACCATGAAATGTGGTTCAAAAATTGAACTTTTTCTCTGATCCGATATAATTGAGAATTGTGAGGGTTTTGAGTGGCAGGTCATGATACAAAATGAGATTAATGGATGAAAAAATAATAATGGTGAACCTTTTCCTCAAAACAGCTTTAGGGTTGATTTTGGCTGGTATGGAGAAGATAGAATGGATAAAGAAAAAGTTTTTGTTTTTGTTTTCTTGAAAATGACAAAACCATTTTATCATAAGCAGAAGTGTTCATTACTTTACAACAGCATTTGTTATTTTTGACACGTGCTTTCACACTTTTTACTTAATATCGAACTTTGGATTCAGTCACATAAAAAAGTGTCATATCCATTAATCAAACCATAAATGAGGTTTCTTCTATAATACATTAAAATGTTAGAATGTTTGACGGGACATATCATTTTACAACACGCATTTTCACTCTCACCACTTCAGCCACGATAACATCAAATTTAAAATTTAGCCACACTAAACCGTGTGATAATATCAAATTAAACAAACCATGAAATGTGGTTCAAAAATTGAATTTTTCTCTGATCCGATATAATTGAGAATTGTGAGGGTTTTGAGTGGCAGGTCACCAGATGGCATTGAATAAAATTGGATTATTTTAAAACAAAAACAATACAAAATACAAGTATTTGTGGTGTTAATATTAGTAACCTAGTCCCTTGCTCCATAAGGAGTCCAAGGGTGGCCACCCACTTTCCCACAGTCTAGTAGAGCGTCCATCGCTGCCAGGGGCGGTTGCTGGGCGGCGTGGATCGAAAACAGTACTGAGTTTGCGCGTCGGGGTTCTAACGGGGCCCATTAGAGATAGACGACGATTGGGATTGTTTGGAAGCTTTAACCCTTTGCCCACTAGTCATTATGATATCGGAAATGCTATCGCCGTCTACATCTACGCCAGAATAGAAATAGAGGGTGGAGCCTACCATGATATAACATTTTATGGAGCCCTAATTTCATCATATCAGTTCTGGTGGGTGGGTCTTTGAAGTTACACAACATATCCCGCCTGTGATGCCTGTACATAAATCAAGGGCTGAGCTGACTCATGTTGACAAGCGAGCTATCAAAAGAGCAATCGTTGATTGGTCAAAAACTCAGGATTTCATATAAGGACATAAGTTCTTGAAAGCGATACCCACCTGTCAGTGGACAGAACTGATATGATGAAATTAGGGCTCCATAAAATGTTATATCATGGTAGGCTCCACCCTCTATTTCTATTCTGGCGTAGATGTAGACGGCGATAGCATTTCCGATATCATAATGACTAGTGGGCAGTGGCGTGGGGCCATTGGATCGAATGGTGCCAGGCACCGTACCAATCTTTTAAAAATCATTAACAGCATAATTTAATTAAAATAAAACTGAGAAATTTATAACTCCACTGTCTTTTGCCAACTCGCCAACAACATACTGCCTTTTTAGTCTCCGCTCTATTCAAGATTCCGATTCACGCACTGCGCCGACTCGTGTGTTGGTGACATCACTGCGCGAATTAGTGACTAAATCAACACCGTGGTGCAAAGCAATCCAAGCTCCAGTCAATGCTCTATCCTTTAGTATCGCGACAGCTGATTGAGCGAGAAACTGGGTCGAATTATACTATCTTCAAATAGCGGAAAACCCCTCGACTTGTGCCAGGATCTGAGAGCTCCATCGTTGGACTGGGCGGATGCGCCAATGTTACACCATTTGCGTCATAATTAGGGTAATTTCGGCCATCCAAAATATTACATTAACTGTCAAAAACACGGATCATTGTCAAGTTTATTTGTAAGCAGCAAAGAGAAACAACATAAAACTTTAAAATATGACATATTAAAATCCGCCCCCCCCCCCCCCCCCACCTCAATTTCACGATTATTGAATAAAGTAATTGTATGCAACGAAGCATTGTGGACGAATTTACCAACATGTTTCTTGCTTGTGCCGATTTGATGGTTACGTGTGTATGAGTGTTTATATGTGTGTATTTGTGTGTGTTTGTGTATGTGTGTGTTTGTGTGTGTATTTGTTTCAGTCAGAGAAAGAAAGCGAAGATTGTCAACAGTTATACTTTGGTGTGTTGTTTGATTTCTTAAGTACTTAAGTGGAGTGATTTTTTCTTTGTGATGCTTTAAGATCTGAATCTACCTTTTATTTGTGCAATCATTAATCGAATTCCACTGATTTCCATTATTTGTGATATACTTTGAAGTTTTGTTTTGTTAAACAATGAATTGCAATGAATCAAGTTGACTCTTTACTTCACCAACCGTTTGGGAGATTGACACTAGATGACAAATTAGACATAAAAAGACTAGGGCCTCATCAACCAAATGATTTTGAATTAACGCAAGTGTGGAAATCTCGAAAACGCTCTTTTTCAGTGACATGGTATGACAGACATGAATGGCTCACAGTTAGTTTAGAAAAAAAAAACGTTTCTTTTGTTTTTATTGTCTACTTTTTACAGATGCATCAAACACTGACAAATCATGGACATCTATAGGCTATAGTGACCTTAATCACTTCCATCGGAGCGCTAAAACCCATGAAAATACTGAGACTCATCTAACAAATGCCGTTCGTTATAGAACTTTTGGAACTGTAAATATAGCAACTCAAATTTACCGTTCCGTTAGTTTGTCTGTTCAAAGACATAATCAGCGAGTTGATAAAAATAGGCATGTATTGAATAAAATAATTGACTGCATTAAATTCTGTGGGATACATGAGCTATCACTTCGTGGTCATGATGAAAGAGAATCCTCGTTCAACAGAGGCGTATTTCTTGACCTCCTGACTCTTTCTCTTCCTTAGATAGCCAGCTGGAAGATCATTTAAAATCAGCAAATGTTACAAAATACACGTCCAATACTATACAAAACGAGATTCTAGACTGTGTATATCAAATTTACATAGAGTTTATTAAGAAAGAGATTGAAAACACAGAATTTGTGGCTGTAGAAGCCGACGAAACCACCGATATTTCTTGTGTTTCTCAATTCGTAATAATATTACGTTATGTGAACGATAAACTTCCAGTTGAACGAGTATTAAAATTTGTAGACGTGCATGACAGATCAGCAAATGGTCTTGCCTGTATTTTGAAAGAAGAACTTGGTTTTTTTAGATTAAAAGAAAAACTTATAGCGCAGGCTTACGATGGCGCCGCGGTGATGAGCGGAACAACAGGTGGTGTTCAAACAATAATAAAAAGCGAGTATCCCTATGCCCATTATGTTCATTGTTACGCACATCAGTTCAATTTAATCCTTAAAAGATTAGTTGGTCATATTTCTAATGCCAGATTGTTCTTTTCAAACCTGGAGGGATTCTCTTCATTTTTTTTCTGTCTCTCCTAAACGTTCAGATGCTTTAAGGGCTACATGCTCAAAACGTTTGCCCACTCCAAGTAATACACGATGGAATTTTCAGAGCAGGTTGATAGCCAGTGTCCATAAAACAAAAAATGAGCTTCTTGATTCTTTGAAAATATGATAGAAAACCCTTCAATGTGGGATGACATAACTGTAAGAGAAGCTTGTGGACTCCAAAGAATTCTGGAAGACAAAGAATTCAATTACCTCCTTGATTTTTTCCACACCATATTTAATCACGTGGAAGTACTTTATAACTTATTTCACGACCGATTAAGTAATGGGGCGGACTCAGCTAGATGTGTAGAGGATTTTGTTAAGACCATTCAGGTAGTTAGGGACACATTAGAAGAAGGACCAGTAACATCCAGCAAAAAAAGGAAACAGACCAGTTCGAATGTTAAGGCTACAGCTGTTGAAGTCTGTGATGTCCTCATGACACATTTAACAATCAGGCTTATTGACAATACATTTTTATCTTCTTTTGCTATTTTAAATCCTATTAAGTTCACCATCTTTCGGGCTCAATTTCCTGAAGCACATTTTAAAACCATTATCCATAAATACCCATTTTTAGAATCTGATTTATCAAAACGAATCATTTTCCCATAAAAATTGTCCATCTGTAATAAAATTGCTGTCTACCATTGTTGATACTGGCCTGCAGACGAGCTTCACGGAAAGCACAAAACTTCTAAAACTCATCATCACAACGCCTATAGCTTCTGCTGAACCTGAACGTTGTTTTAGCACCCTTAAAAGAGTGAAAAATTTCTTGCGAAATTCGATGAAACAGGAGCGGTTAAATTCGTTGATGATTCTATCAATTCACAAAGCTGAAATAGATGCCATTCCAGATTTTAATAAACAAATTATAAAAAGATTTGCAGAGATGAAACATCGCCGTGCAGATTTTCTTTACAAGTACTAAAAGTAAGTAATTTTTGTCATAGCTTTTTTTTTTTCTCTTTTGATTTACATTTATCACATATTGATTGCATTATCGACCAAATCCAATCCTTTATTTGGTGGGCAAATAATAATTACAAAGACCTTTTCATACGGGACTTGTATCTCAGTGTTGTGGCTTGTTGTTTTCATGAATTATTTGTTTTTGTGAGTTTTGTCCACTTGTAGAAATCATCGACCCTCCCCCTACCTTTCCAAAAAAGAGAGTTTTTAACATGTGCTCTCTCCTCTTAATCGTATTCACTGTTTTAGAAGTTTGTTTCTTCTTCTAATCATGGCACCACCATATGCCGTCAATACGCCACGCCGCTGCTAGTGGGCAAAGGGTTAAAGCTTCCAAACAATCCAAATCGTCGTATATCTCTAATGGGCCCCGTTAGAGCCCCGACGCGCAATCTGTCTAGTATCTGAGTAAGTACCTGACCAGAAGCAGTGTTGATTATGTTGGAGGAAAATGTTATCTCGCCCAACAGGCATCATGTCTCGTCTTCATGTTGCTTTTGGCTTAGGAGCCCTTTTTAAGTGTCTTGAGCTCACTTAGCGGAAATTGCTCAATATCAATGTTCTAGTGGGTTTATTTTTTTAGAATGTGTGTATATTGTGTGTAAAAATAAAATAAGGAGGGGAGGGGGGCGTCATGTGTGGTTTGAATTTTGAAGAGATATACTCACATAAGTGGCATTTACGACGGGCATATATTATGTAAAAGAGGTCCATTTGTCGATTTTCCTCTACATAAAAAATTGTATAACATCCGATCATTGAAGTCTATGGATCCTTTCATTGTTGTTTCGGTATGGATTGCGATACACGTCTGTTCATTGAGATTTGTGAATATCATTTTTTTAAAAGAACAACATGACAACAGCAATTAGACTGCCATATAAATTTCTTTCTTCGAATATCAACTGTGATAACAGTCATTAATAGAAGGAATAGAAAATCCAACCTCAATGCACTTCTTATCTACTCCAAACATAACTAATAACTACAAATTGAACTGCTGTGTGTGTCGGGATAATGGACTGGGATTCTTATTTATAGCATCATGGGGCTCTACTCGGTGAATGATTTGTGTAATATTCTTATTGATGATCAACATCCATTTGAGAAAAACGAATAGCATAAGATCTATATGTATTGTAATTTTCTTCATCCGTATGGTTTGATTACAACAAACCTGTTCTTTCAATGATAAAATTGATATGGTTTTGATTTCTCCCAAGTCAGGCCTCAAGGTGTGCAAAATTAAATTTGCCGGCCTGACCTAGTTCTTTTAGCAGTCAACAGTTGTTTCTTGTGGGAAGTGGATAGCCGTGGTTTTAAACAGAAGAAAACAAGTCTTTTCTCGGCCTTTTTAAAAAAATCTGCCAAATTCCTGTCCTGTGACGAAAATTGGATCTTTGAAATATTTTATGCATATATTGTTAGCAAATACTTGCTTACACAGTCTCACTACACATTACTAACTTGTATGAAACATAAAAAACGAAAATCGAGAGAGATTCAGGATAGTTATGACGTTTTGTATTGACTGGGGTAGAGGAAAATACCCTGTCCTTTTTTTTTTGCATGACGGCTTTAAGTCGAATTTTTAACAAAACGGAGTGTCTTGTTGTATACACCTATGAATTCACCTGATGCAAATTGCCATCTTCTAACATCCTCATAAAAGTTTGTAACAATCAGACTTTTTAAAGTTTTATTATATATTAATAAAGTCTGTCCCCAAGGGGGCTACTCATTCCTGTAACTGCAATGAAAATTAACCAATTAAAATCCTCTTAACAATAGAAGTGCAACTAACAATGTTTTCTCGCCGTAGCTACCCCTTTTCCATCACGGCCGAAACTACAAACACATGATTTTTTCATTCAGTGTGATTTCCAGTTCAACACCGCTTCAAGAATGGTGAGTAATGTTCAACATTAGACCATGACCCTCATTCCTGTTACCAGGCCTTGTTATTTAAATAAGAACTTGTATTAAAAATAAAAAGTATCAGTTTATAGCTTTTTTAAGGCTCTAAATAATAGTCATACTTTAATGTTGGAGTAAATCATATTTTAGGGATAGTATGAATCGAAGCGAGATAAACTCATCCCTGTTACACTCATTCCTGTTACACCTTGTTTTGTAACAGGAATGAGGGATGTAACAGGAATGAGGAAAACATAACAGGAATGAGTAACAGGAATGAGGAATGTGAACTTTCTTAAAATGAAACACATGTTTTATTGTCACTAAGTCCTTTGGAGCATAATGGCCCATAGAATCGGAGCTTATCCCTGTTTCTGTAGCATGAAACAGACATTTAACTTATGAATACGAGGTTGGTCTATAGCAAATTACATTCCACAGCAGCACTGGTACCATACTATACACCTGGGTGACGCAAAGTGAAGCAACCGGAATGAATTTCCTTGATTAAGGAAACCACTCTACGGTTGTGGAGGTTTTCGAACCTGTTATCTCCAAGTCGGGAGTCCCTTTCGGTAACCACTGGGCCACGGCGCCTCCACATGGTTTATCGATTCATAGCATATTCTTTTGTTTCATAAGGATGTGTTTGGTAAAGTGTTTTGTAAACCACTGAAGTGTTACAGACCTATGTCCATTGAAGTGGTAACATTCATTGTTACAACGTTACCATTAAAAACAATTTTTATTGTTTACATATTAATTTCTTCCATTGCTGAAAGACTATTTTTAGTCCAAAGTTACCTTGCCAATACCAAATGCCTAATGTCCAAACATAGTTTGTTGCCTGTTACTGTTAGGCTCAGATACATTTTAGATGATTACTATGATTTTAACGGCCCGGTATCGCTTGTACAAATGTGACATTGTATCACATAATAGTCTTCTTTGTTTCTTGACTTTATTCATGTTACACCTTGTTTTGTAATAGGAATGAGGGTGGCGAAATGTAACTTGATATTATTGTTCATTTTCAAGGGTCATAGCTTTGTTGTAACGATTGTTTTATTTTGTTTTCTTATCACAAAGGCCAAAAAAGCCATGATGTCAGCCGAGAGCAACGACTTTACCGTCAAAGACGAGATGGAGTTCCTATTCGACGTGCTGTTAATCTTAAAAGAAGAACATGACAAATACCAGAGCGACAAATCGAATGGAAAAAAAAAGTCCATAAAAGATAAGACACCAAGAGAACAACGCAAACAGAGAAAGAATTGGATAAAAAATTATCACACACACACTACAAACCGGAAACAGAAAAATCTTGATCTGAGTTACACTCCATCCTCACACTCAAAATCTCCAGTCCAGTATGTCTCTCGTCAAAGATATCAAGCTACTAAAACAGCCAATGAAACCTAAATGTTGAAAAACCAAAGTTTTGAAGAAATGAAAAGGCTGTCCTCTCTTTCTCAATCGAAAAAGAAATCCGAAAAGTACAAAAAGCGCTTGGACAAGTCATTAAAAATAAAAAAAACTTTCGTTGACACCCCGATCAAAAACTAGAAAAACTTTTGAAAGATAGCATAAAAAACAAAAAAAGTGAAAAGAACATTACAAAATCATTTTGCACTCCTATAAGACATCAAACATTTGAGGAACAGAAGGCACATGTACACATCCGTGAAACATCTGGCAGCTGGTATGACTCTCAAAAAATATAATTTCTTGGAAAAATTCGGAAACGACGTCAAATGCCTCCAAAATGTCCAGATCTTGTCAAGCAAATTGTAAGAGATTTTGTCCTGAAAGGTGACACTTCTAAATTAGCTCCAGGAAAGAGAAATGCAAAAACAAGAAACAAAGTCAAGAAACAAAGAAGACAAATATGTGATACAATGTCACATTTGTACAAGCAATACATCTCTTGCAACCCATACGTGTCATTTTCTTCATTCTACCGACTTAAGCCATTTTGGGTTGTTACTCCAAGAAAAAGGGACAGAGAAAGATGTGCATGTAAAAAATGTGAAAACATTAACATGCTTACTTCAGCGCTTTGGAGAAAAGGAGTCAAGAATGTTCAATAATGTTGTTGGTCACATCAATGAAATTTCATTCATTTCTACAAAGTGATTTGAAGCAACAGGTTTTCAAAGGTAATGATGGAGACATGCCTGAAGTTGCACCGGTTGACTTAAACAGTGATTCAAGGGATGAACATGACCAAGATGACATAGACATTAAGGTGATGCCGACTGAAATCGATTACAATGGTTTTCTCAAAATATTGAATGAATACAAATCATTTGTTGAAGTGGTTGATGAATGTGAAAATCAAGCATTACGTGTTTGTGGAATAGTTGGGGCCAGCAGAAGTGTAATCAAAACTCGCATTGGTATTGACAATAGGTGTACACATTTAATTTCAAATGATATACCTAGATCTCTGTGTGATGGGAAACAGTTATTTCCAGTCAAGTTGAGGGCCGATGGGGATTGCCTGCCTGCCTGTGGTGCAGTGTATGCATTTGGCAAAGACACACAAACAGACGAAATACGAGTAAGATTGATACAAGAGCTGGCTTTACACAAGGACCATTATTTGTCAGATTCAAACCTTGCTTCACTCAATGACAACATCCAGACAGTTGTTGAATTTTTGTCACAAACTTGGACCTTTATATTCCCGATGTTAACATAAGTGATAAAGATACCTTGGAAGAGTTGTTCAAACTGGACGTTATGTCATTAAGTAAACCAAAATCATACATGGGTATGTGGTAGCTTCTCGCTCTTTCCATTGTTTTAAAAATGCCTCTTTTGTCTGTTTATCCAAATATTCCGAACTGCCACGAAAGAGTATCCTGAATTTAACAAACAATGTTGGTGCTCTTTTGTGGGTCTCTACCAACATATGCCCCAAATCATCGTATAGGCGCCCTAACCATTTTGTTCCCCTTCTGAGTTTCAATCACTAAGCGTATTGAATTTATGATCCTTTCGAATAAATATGTTGTAATTACTCATTCCTGTAACAGAAAACTCATTCCTGTTACGTCCACTCATTCCTGTTACACAAACTCATTCCTGTTAAGAATGACTTTTTCATGTTTTTCATGCTAAATATAAATACTTGAAAGGAAATATTATTTGTGGTAGTTTAACACTTATATACCTAGACTATGGTAAACAATTTTTATTTTTGTCATTTTCCTATAAATTATTTGGAGATGATGATTGCTCAAATAATATCCTTTGTTTTCAAAAACAGATTTCTGAATGCCTTTTGTAAAACAATAAATGTCATTTTGTTGTCAAAATTAGTATCAATGCTCTGTGTTTATTGTTTTTCAATGTTTTATTTCAATAATTGTCCAAAAATGTGTTAACTTATGTAATGTGACATATTTTTTTAAGCGTAACAGGAATGAGTCACATGTAGATTGTAATTCACAAATACTTAAATAAGTGACCAATGAAAACTCATTAAGCCCTGTTATTACAATTTTATGTCGCATACATATCATAGAAAGCATACACAAAATAATGAGTATGTTGGAAATACTTGACTTTTCAAAAATTGGAGGACTCGAATTTGGCGTTATTTTGAAAACGGCCGTTCTATAAAATGCTTGGGCAGCCTGTTGACTTTTTGGCTCATGGTAGTCCCCATACCCCACCCTCAGCTCATTGTCGCACGTCATCTCGCCTCGCGTGGGGCAACAAGAAAAAGAGAGCCGTCCGTAATGACGTACAACCTTCGTACAGTAGTTACAGGTACCAATCATGGCAAGTAAGACAGAAGAGAGTGTTAACGAAAATCAGCATAGGCAAAAATTGAGACAAAAAGCAGTATCTGCTAAATTTGAAAATTATAGGGCGGCACAAAACAACTTTGCTCAATAGACCGACCGCCAGTGGTCGCTGCTTTATCTACTGTGCATGTGGTCTTTCCCTAGGCAGCATTGGTTAGTGAGGTTATACTATGAATATGAGTTAAGTTACATTGTAGTTTGTGTTTGTTTGGGAAGAATCTTGCAACACATCTAGGTCATATCAGCGCCAGTAAAAAGGAAGAAAATGAGATAGTAAAAAGTTCTAAAATTAAAGTACCCAAGAGAAAGTAAGACAAACTGGAATTGTTTCAAATAGATTCACTATCAATGTACTGAGTTTGAGATCACCTAAATGACCTAATCACAGGTCCCCACTCAAAGGAATACACTCAAATGTTTACAAATCATATGTGTAAAATAAAATTTATACAATGCATAATAGAGAGATGATTTACAAGTCAAAGATATCATCTCATGAATTTTTAAATTGGGGGAGGGAGGGGGGGGGGGGGCAGATTGTTATGTATAGTTTGTTATGACTGCCACATGATCTTTTAGCTGAATCAGGGTATGAGTTTCCTAGTCTAATCAAACTATAGATATAGTGGGATATAATGTCAAATATGTTGTAAATCTTTACTTTCGTAATTACAAGTTACATAACACAACATAATTCTATTTCAGAGAGAGAGAGACTACTATTTTATAATTCACGAATAATCAATACATAATTATTATAATTGACGTATTTATCATTACATGATATCATTGGAAATCGAACTGCAAAAAAGCTTGTGAATACTGTTGCACATTTAGGTAATTTTGCGAATAAAATCTAAATTGAAAACTTAAGATAGACATTGTGATGACGAAAGTTTAAAACAAATAAATTTGATGTTAATTGATATAATCTAGACGATTGTGTACAATAACCAAACACAGACACTCATACACATACACACAACTACTATAAGCACGCATTCACACACAAACACACACACACACACACACACACAAACACACATTGTCTCTGTGCACAAGATATAAGAATATTTATAAGAATATTAGAAACATTTAAATTGTCATTAAGGGGGGGGGGGGGGGGGAAGGTTTTTTGCGGCTAGGGGGATGATTAGATTGATCTGATGAAAAGCCAAAATATTATGAAACGGGAACTGTGTGGACATTGAGTATACAGAGGGACCAGCAGAAAGGATGGTTTCTACACTGTAGTGATAAAAAATATTAAACCAAGAACATAAAACTAGAATCGAACGCACACTAAAAACTTGAGGAGAGACACTAAAAATGACAATTGATGATTAAAAATGAAAGAAGACCATCATGCGACTACAAAGGGAAGAAACCGAAATAATTTAATCTGTGGACACCTACAAACTCAAAGCAGTCTTCGCAAAACAAATTCGATATTCTATAACTCTCTTCATAACGGGCGCATTCATAATGATAGTATTCCAAACAACCTTCACATTTTGTCATCATTCTCTCACCATCAACATAATGCTTGCACTTAAAACAAACTATTCCTTGGTCCTTCCTTATATCAACTCTGCGCATCAACTCACTCTATCCTGTAATAGTGAACAAGTCATCCAAACATTTAATATCTTCACTCAATAGGACAACTCCTAACCATAATGCATCCTTCAGATCGCAAGTACTATAAAGCAATCCCCTCAGGTTATTGACTTCATCAACACCTCTCCTTAACATGAACTGCTTTTTCTTTTCCCCCAATAATCTGTCATGGCAGTTTTTTGCATCGCATTGCGGCCGCAAAATTAGTAAATTTTTTTTGGTGCAAATTTTCGAGGTTTTGCAAAAAAAAAAAAAAAAAAAAAAAAAAAGAAATATTTTTTAAAATATAGAGGGGACCAGTGATGATAATCTTTCGCGGATTTCTGGGATTTTAGGATTTTTTCATAATTGTTCCGTTGTTTTTATCATGTCAAACATTTCCTGCTCAGTGGTAGTTCAGGGGGGGGGGGGGGGAAACAATATGCCTTCTATCATTTTTTGACACCTTTGCTCAGTTGCATGACAATTTGGTAACACTCCTTTATTTATGACGTTAGTCTAGACACACTGGCGCCAAATGTCAAAAGTAGCACAAGACACATAGTGGCCATGAATGAGAAGATGATCGAAAGAGAAGGGGATGGGTGTAAATATTTGTGTACTTTTTAGCTGTAGCATGACAGTACATTAATTTGGCGATTTTATAAGTTTTATAAGCGTGTCTTTATTTTTTCTTCCTTTTTAATTTTTTTTTTTTTTTTTTTTTTTTTTTTTTTTTTTTGTTTGATTGTTCTGAATTTGTTAATAAAATTCATTACAGCTTATGTCTAATTATAAAACAATTTAAAAAAAAAAATCAATTCATTAATTCTCTCTCTGTCTCTCTCTCTCTCTCATCCACCCTTCTATCTTCATATTGTGTTTATAAATATCATTTGGTAATAGAGAGATAATAAGTTAGACTGATCGATTTAAAAAATGATTGTTTATAGGCTAATTTAAATTTTCTTTGTTGATGGAATATGTTTTGCAATTGATTAAAGATTATTATTTATAAGCTGCATCATCACAAGTTTGCAATAATACAGACACTAGCCGTGTTTGTTATGTAAAAACAAATACCTCCTGGTCTTTTGGCCAAAAGTTTATCATAATCTCTTGATATAGTGGGCGACATTATAGTTCTCTAAAATATTTAATCGGAAATGACAATTCATTAAATTATACGTATTTGCAAAAGGTCAGGATGTGTCTAATGATTGGAAGTGCTTTAGGACTAATAATATATTAAATAACTATGAATAGCTATGTTATATTTGCATTAGATTTGGGCTTGACTGACGGGCCGGTAGATTTTCCTCCTTTTTGACAAATTGTCATTATCATCACTGGGGGAGCTGTGCTTGTGTCAGGATGAAACAGTTAGATAATCTCAAAATAAGTACACTGATAGCGTGTTCTTCCTTTCTCTTGGGTACTTTAATTGTAATTCTAGAACTTTTTACTAGATCCCATTTTCTTCCTTTTTACTGGCACTGATATGACCTTACATTTGTTGCAAGTGCCGTGAAACCCTTAAAAACAAACAAATACCTTTCTCTTTCATGAACTAATCATGGGTTGTTAGGAAAATTAATCGCAAATTTTTGCAGATTTGTTACAAATTTTGCTGTTGTTAGCTTGCAAAATTTCGGATTTTTTTTTTTTGCAAAAAACTCCCGTGTCAGAATAATGTAGAAAAGGGATTCAATCCAGTTGCCTTTCGCTTTCTCTGTGTGAAATTTGACTTATTTTTAGGCCTACCTCTTACACGCACCGGTTTTAGTCTAGCATCACTAAAAGAAACCAAATTTGAAAAAAAAAGACAGGAGAGGAGCTAGAATGGCCAGCGAGAGGAGATTTAATATTTATGGATGTGGACTCAACAACAGGTTGCTGTTAAGAAGAAATGAAGTCACGTCACTCAAATCTGTGTTATTTTCAGACGGCCAATTGGATCGGTAATTTAAATTTTACTAAATAGCCACAAACGTCTTGCACATAAATTCGAACGGCTATTCCACTTGAAGGAATTGCGACGTGTAGGTACATAGACGTCTATATGCAAATAAATGCATATCGACTTAGATTGGGGCGGAAAGGACGCTAATCAAAACGGGTGTTTCTTTTTTTACGAAACCCGACGAAACCGGACAATATCCGACAAAGTTATGGGCAGTAGGCAGCAATGGGGAGTGAACCTGGGATTCAGGAGGTGTACACCAGTAGGGAGTGAACCTGAGACTATGGGTTTCGGCGGGTTTCGTAAAAAAGCAATACCATTGGGGGGGGGGGAGGGGAGGGAGGGTATTGCTTTTTTTTTGACGTTCACTCCCCACTGTTGAACACTTCCCTGAGTCCCAGGTTCACTCCTCACTGTTGCCTACTTCCCATAGCTTTGTCGGATATTGCCTGGTTACATAAATCAGTAATGCCCCCCTGGTACTACTTTTTTACGAAACCCGCCGAAACCCATAGTCTCAGGTTCACTCCCCATTGGTGTACACTTCCCCGAGTCTCAGGTTCACTCCCCACTGCTGCCTACTTCCCATAACTTTGTCGGGTTTCGGCGGGTCTCGTAAAAAAGAAACACCGAATCAAGATATGCAAACCATTGTTGTAAAGTGTAAAGATTTGATTTCTGTGCCAGCAATTCAATTGGACAATCAACCCGTATTTTTATTGATTAATCTTCAATGTATGTATGGCAATAGACAGATCAGTGGCTGACGTTTGTGAATCTTTATACTTGACCCAAATATCTTGAGTGGTTTGAAAGTTATAGCCATTTAATTATGGTTTATATAATATATATATATATATATATATATATATATATATATATATATATATATATATATATAATATTTCAAGTATAATTATGATCAACCTCTACAATATTGTTTCGAGCATTCGCTCTTATCAGGAAGTGAAAGTGAATAATATATGACTATTGATGCTGTGCGTTTAGCAAAAAATCTCATAATATTCGCCAGCCGGAAGTAATGTTCCAACACACAAAACTATGTGTAACCTTAAACTTTTATAGTCTGATTTATAGAATTTAGTGAGAATTCATAAAAATGGCCGGCTAAAAACAATGCCAAAAGAATCTAGTGACACCAATCCGTTCCTTCTATAAACGTCTGTTACACATAGTTCAGTGTGTTTTGGTAAATTTCACCTGGTAGGTCGATGTGAGCATTTTACTGAAACGCACATCATCTAGGGACATTTGTTGTCAACATTTCAGGTCACATCATTTTGTGAGTCGATTACAGCAACATGAGCCACACCAATTTGTTTACTTGTGAAATTGTAATGACTCTTGTTTACCAGATGAACGTCTTGAAGAAACGAAATTGACGTCACTCTTTGTTATTGTTTTTTCGGCTGACAGCGACTTGCTTTCAAAATTTAAGGTTGCTGAACAAGTAACGCCAATCATTTTCAGTTTGTATTATAATTAACTCGTGTATTTTTACCAATTAAAACGTGGGATTTGTGAAACATCCCCAAGCTCGCTCGAACAGATATAGACTCAACGAAATTGACGTCAGTCAGCTCTTTGCCAAAGTTTTTAACCAGCCATTTTTATGTGTAGTTCTCAATAAATTGCATTAATCAGACTATAAACGGCCAAGGTTACACACAGTTTTGTGTGTTGGTACGTTACATCCAGCTGGCAGAATCTCTCTCTCTCTCTCTCTCTCTCTCTCTCTCTCTCTCTCTCTCTCTCTCTCTCTCTATCTCTATCACACAGACATACACACACACATACACACATACATACACACACACACACACACACACACACAGGGCGAGATAGATTTTCGGTTTAAAATGGGGTCGTCAATCTTAGGAATCGAATGAAATTGATTTAACATTTTTATCGACCCTTGTCAAAAAAAAAAACCGATCTAAATCGCAAAAATCTAGGTGTCCTGCCTCAGAAGGATATAATATTAATGTTAACAAAATACCATAAAAAACGAAATGAAAGACCTCAAAGACCTAATTATCCAACTAAGACAAGAAAACATGGAATTAAAACATGAATTACAACAAAATAAAGATGAAATAATGGAAATGAAAATGGTCAACATAAATCTAAAAAAAAACAAGTTGAAATGACCGAAAAACGAAACAACGAATTGGAAACCTATTCGAGGAGAAATTCCCTCCGCATTTTTGGAATCCAAGAAAAAACAAACGAAACCAACGATGACTGCCTTTTACACGTTCTGGATTTATTCAATAGATTAGAAACTCAAATTGACATCACCGGAATTGACACTTTACACCGTACTGGGAGAACGAAAACAAATCGACCCAGGCCAATAATTATCAAATTTGTCAGGCGATTGGATCGTGATATGGTGCTCAAGGCCAGAAAAAAGTTAAAAGGCTCGGGCATTTCAATATTTGAAGACTTAACGCAGAAGAATTTCAATCTGCTCAAAGCAGCAAAAAATGACGAAAGGATTGACTCGGCATGGTCAATGAACGGACAAGTCATGGCAGTAACCATCTATGGTGTGAGACTGAGGTTGGATCCAGACAGTCCCCTCGATGCCCAACTGGCGCCGACACGCCCAGCCCTCGAATTCGTACAATTAAACAGACTGAAGACCAAATGTGCATCACGTCGACAACCCCTCTACCATCACAACGCCAGATAGACCATCACCAAACCCAACGCAAAACCTATTACAGTCCCGGGGGAAGAGAATTTCATTCAAGACGCCTTAAATCGACACGACAAAACTCAGACCAATGACTTATCACAGACCTGTCTGGAACACCTGATAGTGACACCTCAACAAATGTGCCTTTTCATCTTCCTTTGTCAAATTATGATTTTGTTGTATTATATTTTAATGTCGATAGCTTACTTAACAAACGATCAGAATTAACATGTATGATACAGAAACATAATCCCATGATAATATGTCTTACTGAAATTATGCCAAAAATTGAACTTGAGATTGATTTAGAAATTGAATTTTTTATCGATGGGTATAACTTATTTTTGAATGATTACCCAAGTCGGGGTGTTGCTATCTATGTTTTGGATTGTGTTAATGCCAATATATTCTCTTTTGATCAACCTATAATTAGTGAAAGTGTATGGTGTGATTTTGAATATAATAATTTACACATACTTGTAGGAAATATATATAGGTCTCATAATTCAGACAAATTAACTTTCATTAGGGATATAAAAGAAACCTTACAGTCAGTAGGTAGAATGAAATTTGATTGCGTGATCATTGTCGGAGATTATAATTTTCCTAACATTAAATGGACAGAACCATGTCTAACTTTTCCCGACTATCTATTTGTCGAGGCAATTAGGGATGCTTTCTTTATTCAGCTGGTGACACAGCCTACGAGACACCGACTGAACCAAACTAGTAATATACTCGACTTGGTAATCTGTAACGATGATTATTGGATTAATAACATTGACCATTTGCCTTCGGTGGGTAAAAGTGATCATGACTCACTTCTTATATCGTTAAATCTTTCATCCGCCAAACATCCTTCACATGTTTATTTTGATTATTTCAAAGGTAATTACAACTCTTGTAGAGAAGACCTAAATGCCGTGAATTGGGATACTCTTGAAGGCTACGGTGTGAATGAAGCGTGGTTGTTTTTTAAAAACAAACTAAAATGTATAGAATCTAAACACATTCCATTAAGATGTAACAAAAAATTTAGTTCTAATAAACCATTGTGGTTGACAAAAAACGTTCAACGTACAATTAATAAGAAACATAAATTGTATAAGAAATTCAAAAAGTATCCTACAACAGATAATTTTCATAATTATGTCAAGGTTAGAAATAATACCAAATACACGATTCAAAATGCTGTGAAAACGTATGAATGTACATTGGCACACGAATGTAAGAGTAGTCCGAAAGGCTTTTGGAGATACGTAAACAGAAAGTTGAAAAGAAAACCAGGTGTTAGTGTTTTACTGAAAGATGATGGTACCAAGGTTACTTCGGATATAGATATAGCTATTGTTTTAAATAATTATTTTTCATCTGTGTTTGTTCAAGAAGACACTACAAATATACCAACGTTCAATGTTACAAATCAATTAAACGTCCCCGATTTTTATATTACACAAGAAGACATACTTGCAAAATTGTTGAATTTAGACGTGACTAAAAGCATGGGACCCGATTCCCTTCATCCCCGTTTACTGAAAGAAGTGGCATTTGAAATATCACAGCCGCTATCAACAATATATAATAAGTCTCTTGAATCTGGTACCTTACCCATTGAATGGAAACAAGCCAATGTTACTGCCATTCATAAAAAGGGAAGCAAACTAGATGCTGCAAACTATAGACCCATCAGCTTAACATGCATACTCTGTAAGGTTATGGAGTCTATCTTGAAAGACCGAATAATGGACTTTCTTGAAAGTCATACGATGCTAAACGATAACCAGCATGGTTTTAGATCAAAGAGATCATGCATTACTCAACTTTTACAGGTGATGGAGGATTTTACCAAGTTAATTGATCGTGATCAATGCATTGATGTTGTTTATCTTGATTTCCGCAAGGCTTTTGATTCTGTACCTCATGAGAGATTATTCATTAAACTAAAAACATATGGATTTAAAGGGAATATCTTTAACTGGATTAAAGACTTTCTTAATAATCGAATACAAAGGGTCATTGTCAATGGTGTGGGGTCGGATTTTAAGAATGTAATTAGCGGTGTACCCCAAGGAAGCGTATTGGGGCCACTTTTATTTCTTTTATATATAAATGATTTACCATGTGGCATAAATTCAGCCTGCAAACTGTTTGCAGACGATACAAAGATCTATAGTACAACTGAACATCATAACATTCTACAAAATGATATATTTTCACTTTTCAAATGGTCTACAACATGGCATTTGGATTTTAATGTTTCGAAATGTAAAGTATTACATATAGGAAAAAATAATCCATGTCATAATTATTTTACCGATACTTCTATGTCAAATCTACTTTCCGTTGTGCCTTATGAAAAGGATGTGGGAGTTACTTTTGATTCACATTTGAATTTTGATTTACATATTGATAATTGTGTAAGCCGTGCAAACAGAATGATGGGAATAATATATAGAACCTTTATAAGTCTTGATAAAACCACATTTTTATATTTGTATAAATCGCTCGTTCGACCAATTCTAGAATACGGAAATTGCATCTGGAGCCCATTATATAAAAGACAATCTATTAGTATTGAAAGTGTACAGAGGAGAGCTACCAAAAAAATTTATACAATACAGTATTTATCTTATAAGGAAAGGTTAGAATTTCTTGACTTACCCAGTTTGAAATATAGAAGAATTCGTGGGGATTTAATTCAGGTTTATAGATTGGTACATGGTCTGGATAGGATAGACTTTTCTGATTTTTTTTCATATTCTAATATTACTTTTACTAGAGGGGACAAGTTTAAGATTTTTGTCTCTAGATGCAAAACAAACAAAAGACAAAACTGGTTCGGTATTCGTATTGTTCAGAAATGGAACAGTTTGAAATTTGAAACAAAGAATGCAAAATCTATGGATTATTTCAAGGTGTTAGTAGACAGGGAATTATATGATGGGAGATTTATATATGACGAATAATACTTGTTTGCTCTGCTGTTGACATGGCTTTCAATCTTGTATGTATATATTATGCATTATTATATTATCATGGTTATCTTCTTACGCGTTGTATATGTGTGTGTGTGTGTGTGTGTGTGTGTGTGTGTGTGTGTGTGGTTGTGTGTGCGCTTTGCATGTCACGGTTAAAGATATATGTTTGTACACCACATGAGTACATTTAAGTTGAAATACTATCTTTACCACGTGTATCGTTATTGTAATATTTAATCAATAGATTTATGGCATTACTAATTAATATTAAGGGCATTCAAAGGATCTTATCCTATTTTGCCCTATACCACATGTTATGTTATGTTAACGAACTGGCTAATTTTCACAGCAGACAATAGTCTGATTTTCCATGTAGTCAACACATACACACAGACACACACACACAAACACACACACACACATACACACATACATACATACACAGAGAGTCTTGCTTTTCCTTTTTATTAATATAGAAATATATAATATAAATAATATATCCAATAGAAACAAAAAATGGGATTTATTATGATATCGATATATTAACAAACTGCAGTTTTCATACTTTAAAGCAGAAATATCTAAAAGTAAGATAACGTCACATAACGGGGGGAAAAGGACTAATGCCAATGACAAAAAGCATGGACACTTGGATTGGACTATACCACAGAATGTTTGAAATGATTAAAAAAATAAATAAATTATTTAATCAATTTTCATACGGGACCTATTGATGAGGAAGGGACAGATTATGCCAAGCAAGGGTCTATGAAAATGGTTATGCTGTTGATGATAATAATGATGATGATGATGATGACGATGATGATGATGATGATGATGATGATGATGATGATGATGATGATGATGATGATGATGATGATGGGGGCAGCGTGACTCAACGATATGGTCTTTGCTTCGTACCTGAAAGGTACCGAGTTCGATCACCCACCGCTGCTCTGTGTGGCCTTGAGCAAATCACCTCGCCCTATCTCAATTTGCGGCGATGCACTGTGGCTATAGTCTGGGTTATTCCAGTCTTCCCTTGGAATAGACTCTAGAGACAAATTTCCCCTATGGGATGAATAAAGGGAATTTTATTTTTATTTTTATTCTATTATTTTATGATGATGATGATGATGATTATTATGATGATGATAACGACGACGATGACGACGAAGAAGAAGAAGAAGATGATGATGATGATTCAATGTGATGTGGCTCCTGGTTACAAAAACACTATTGTTTAAATTGGATAATTAAAAAGTGTTCATGCATAAAAGTAATAGACGTCATGCTTTTAAAATACTTCACACCCAGTAAGATAGTTTTAGATCACGGATTAATCACAACTCATACCAGGCTTTCTAAATAATGTGTAATGCCTTAAAATGGTTTATTCGTGTTGTATTTACCTTATCATAAAGCTCTATCCACATTGTCATACAATTGGGCGGATAATCACTTCTAGCATTTGGTCCAGTGAGATGATCACATGTTTTGATACTGTAAAAGTAACGTTATCCGATGTTAGTAGTTAGTTTTGTGTACGCTAATCACGTGTATTACGCAACGCTATTAATTTATTAAAAATTTTTTTTTTCATTTGTTTACAGGTCTATGAAGCAAAAGTGTCCCTGGAAACTCCTCTATGATGGAAATGGAGAGTCTCATATAGTTAGTTTTTTTTCTGGCGCACAATGAGACCCGCAATCTCCTCAGCCAGATGGTTTCAGCGTTTGTGTCGCATTTCGATGTGTCAACTACCACCAAGACTAAAGTGATCATCACTGATAAGGACTTCACTGAGAGATCCATCCTGAGTGCTGCATTTACCCATGCTAAGCTGCAGATCTGTCTGTTTCATACTCTTCGATCTTTTTCTCGGGAGGTGACATCTGTAAAGATGAGTTTTCGTCCCAAGCAAAGGTCGACAGTGCTTTCCCTTCTTCAGCGGTTGGCATACAGCAAGACGACAGAAGAGTATGATCTGCACATGGACTGTCTGGAGGAGTCAAATTTCCCTATGGTCATGGATTACATCAGGCGTAATTGGGATGGTATCCGGAACGAATGGGTTGTGGGCTTGAAGGCTGAATCCCTCATGCTTAGCCAGCACATTACAAACCGTCTGGAAGCTATAAATAAGCATATTAAGTCGGTGGTTTGTAAATTTTTTAATCTGCCGGTCTTCTTTGACCAGTATTTTATGTTTCTTGATTCTTGTCGGGATGAAAGGGACTTGAGGGCTGCCAGGATGCTGGACAAAACAATTTTATCCGGTGACAGTACGGAGAGACAATTTAGGTCTTATTTGAAAAAGTATGCTTGGGACCAGATGAAACTTCAGTTTGCTGGTTCGAAGAAATTGCAAGTGACTTCTCTTCCTGGTGAAGGTTTTTGTGTCGATGGCCGCACTGATGTGCAAGTAGATTCCTGTGGATGCCATTTCACATCATCGAATGGTTTACCATGTCAGCACATCCTTGCGGCTAGACTGCATTCGGGTCTGGAGATTTTCGATGAAGCCCTTATACTGCCCCGGTGGTCTCGGAGATACTTCATGAATAATCATGGCACGTTTCAGTCAATTTCAAATCCGAGCGATGATTCTGAGGTCAACGTTACATCAATTCAAGTTCCGAGGCTTGCTTCAGATGATTTCACCAGGAAGTTAAGTGAAGCCAAAGTGCACTGTAGTAAATTAGCATCTGCATTGGCCATGCTCCCACTGCAGATGTTTAATCAGCAGCTGGAGAAAGTCAAATTCATGGACCAGTTGGTCAATGAGCACAGGATGTGTGTAGTAGTGGAGTGTGATGAACGTCCGCATCTCAGTATAACCAACACAGCTGAAGAGCCCGTGCATATGTCGGAAAATCCACATACTGTTCTAACCGCAGCCGCCCAACCTGTCAACACAGCTGAAGATCCCCGTCCATTCATTGCTTCAGCATCATCATCTCATACATCAATGTCAGAGCATCGACTGACTCCTCCATATACTGTTCTCACCGCAGCCGCCCAACCTGTCAATTCAGCTGAAGATCCCCGTCCATTCATTGCTTCAGCATCATCCTCTCATACATCAATGTCGGACCATCGACTGACTCCTCAATTATACTGTTCTCACCGCAGCCTCCCAACCTGTCAACACAGCTGAAGATCCCTGTCCATTCATTGCTTCAGCATCATCCTCTCATACGTCAATGTCGAAAAATAGACTGACTCCTCCATATACTGTTCTAACCGCAGCCGCCCAACCTGTCAACACAGCTGAAGAGCCCCGTCCATTCATTGCGTCAGCATCATCCTCTCATACATCAATGTCGGATCATCGACTGACTCTTCCATATACTGTTTTCACAGCAACCGCCCAACCTGTCAACACAGCTGAGATCCCCGTCCATTCATTGCTTCAGCATCATCCTCCCTTACCGCAATGTCGAAAAATAGACTAACTCCTCCACATACTGTTCTAACCGCAGCCGCCCAACCTGTCAACACAGCTGAAGATCCCCGTCCATTCATTGCTTCAGCATCATCCTCCCTTACCGCAATGTCGAAAAATAGACTAACTCCTCCACATACTGTTCTAACCGCAGCCGCCCAACCTGTCAACACAGCTGAAGATCCCCGTCCATTCATTGCTTCAGCATCATCCTCTCATACGTCAATGTTGAAAAATAGACTGACTCCTCCATATACTGTTCTCACCGCAGCCGCCCAACCTGTCAACACAGCTGAAGAGCCCCGTCCATTCATTGCTTCAGCATCATCCTCTCATACATCAATGTCGGAGCATGGACTGACTCCTCCACATACTGTTCTAACCGCAGCCGCCCAACCTGTCAACACAGCTGAAGATCCCCGTCCATTCATTGCTTCAGCATCATCCTCTCATACATCAATGTCGGACCATCGACTGACTCCTCGACATACTGTTCTAACCGCAGCCGCCCAACTTGTCAACACAGCTGAAGAGCCCGGTCCATTCATTGCTTCAGCGTCATCCTCTCATACATCAATGTCGAAAAATAGACTGACTTCACATACTGTTCTAACTGCAGCTGCCCAACCTGTCAGCACAGCTGAAGATCCCCGTCCATTCATTGCTTCAGCATCATCCTCTCATACATCAATGTCGGACCATCGACTGACTCCTCCACATACTGTTCTAACCGCAACCGCCCAACCTGTCAACACAGCTGAAGATCCCCGTCCATTCATTGCTTCAGCATCATCCTCTCATACATCAATTTCTACATGCTATCTAAAAAGGTGATGCATTGACCTCTTTTTATGCACGTGCGTAACTGCATTCAAATTTCACATTCAATTTGTTTATTTCATATTCTGCTGAACAGAGTATGTTGAGCTATCTCATTTTGTCTCTTCTTTCTCATCTTATCTCTTCTTCATATTATCAATTGTAATTGTAAATCATCTCTCTGTTATGCACTGTATTATGTTTTGTTTATGTATTATAATATATGATTTGTAAACATTTGAGTGTGTTCCTCTTCATAGGGACCTGTGCTTGTGTCTGGATGAGACTTTTACTTTTAGGTGATCTCAAACTAAGTACACTGATAGTGCTCTTGGAATCAACATCTGTTCCCTATTTGAACACATTCCCCTTTGTCTGCCTTGTTCTTGGATGCTTTAATTGTAGTTCTAGAACTTTTTACTATCCCATTTTCTTCCCTTTTACTGGCGCTGATATGACCTCGATGTGTTACAACTCTATTCTACTTTCATATCCAATTTTAATTTTTATAGCATAGCTTATAATAACTCCTGTATACTTTATTATTATTTTAGTATTATTTGACGTTTATTTTGTTTTTATTTAGCTTCGTGTTTTCATCAATTAGTTCATGACATTGATTAAATCTGTGATATTATAACAGACCTGCCAACCAGTACGATTTCGCGAATTTTAGTACGGTTTTTGGACTCAAATACGAGGGTACGATTTATAAAAAAAACATGCGGTGTGAATGATGTTGAAACATTTGATGCATTGATATCCACAACAAGATATGAAGTGAGTAGAAAAGTGCCAGAAGACAATAGAGAATAAAAATTTTTCGCGGCGGTGTGGGGGTTTGAACCTGCGACCTTATTGGTACGACAACTCCGCCTGGCAGGTGAGAGCGTGGCTCTACCGTGTGAGCTATCCACGAACACAAAAATATTCGTTTCAAACCCAAGTCATTTCTAGATCCCTCTCTCACCCACTTCTTGAGACCGCGGATTCGTTCGCACACCACCATCGCGAAGTAATTTTGACCAGCAGTTAAGCTTAATAGCCAATATTCTCAACACAAACATATAACATAGAAACGATTGAGACATTGAGTATGCTCCGGTGTATGGGGTGAATTTTTAATTCAGAAAAGTGAGTGGAGCAGGCACTTATGTTGGTAACAACAAGATATGAAGTGAGTAGAAAAGTGCCAGAAGACAATAGAGAATAAAAATTTTTCGCGGCGGTGGTGGGGTTTGAACCTGCGACCTTATTGGTACGACAACTCCGCCTGGCAGGTGAGAGCGTGGCTCTACCGTGTGAGCTATCCACGAACACAAAAATATTCGTTTCATATCCACACATGTCGTACACCAACTGTTGACCGTGTTTCTGAATGAATGAGGCATCACATTTAGTACTATAGTTATCATTTCAGTTGGTTATAGGATTTGCATAGCCTTATGTACAGTGGAAACCCTGATATCACAGGGATGGTGGGACTAGAGCAAAAGTCCTGTTAACGCCGATCCCTGTTACATCAGAAATACAAGGGAAATAGGCACATAATTGACTGGCAGCGTACAATTCTATAAGAAAATGGTAAACATTGGCATTTCGGGGACAGAACAGATGCGTTGTTAGCAAAAATTACATAAAATAAATAAACAAATGTTGCGAGGGTGTGATGAATGTGAACTTCATGGTCGATTAACTTGGTCCTCAATCCATCCAACTATCAATCTATTATACTTCTTCTACTACTACTGCTACTGCTACTACTACTACTACCACCACCACTACTACTACTACTACTACTACTACTACTACTACTACTACTACTACTACTACTACTACTACTACTACTACTACACCTATTATCATTACTTCTATTACTACCATTACTATGACGACGACTACAACGATGAGAGAGAAAGAGAGAGTTATCTATGTTCCTCACCGTGCGACAAGGCCTAAAATTTAGCAGTTTTCCTTCTTGATTGTTCCCGTGTGATAAGGCATTGTCCCTGTTATAGCCGATTTGGTTCAAGTGAGGCCATGCTCTAACCGATAATTTTTAATAGAGACAAAGAGAGGTAAAAAACGGGGATTTGAAAAATCCCTGTTATACCCGATCCCTGTTATAACCGGACCTGTTATAAATGGTTTCCACTGTATATTAAGCTTATTCTATGCTTTAAATAGTCTCAGACCACATTAAAGTTTTAGTTTCTCGATATATCGATATCGATAATTTAGGGTTGAGCGCCTTAAAGTAAGTCCTGCTGAGAAGTATTTCGGCAATAAAACTCTAAAACATATATAAATAACTAAATATAATCATAAACAAGTATATAATATAGCAGCTACTGAATAGTTATCAATTATCCTTTCTTAAAAAAATATAGCGTTGTGGAGAACATTGTGCTTATTTGAGTCAATAAAAAAATTGATACGGCGCACAACTCTACTGAAAGATTTGAAAATTAGAAATGTATTTTTTACAGATAGATAAACAGATAACTTGATTTCCTTTTATAATTTAAAGTCAGTTTGAAAGTTCGTTGAGTCAAACAGATAATATCATAAAATATGTACCGACGACACTTGGCTCCCAAAATCAACTAATTTTGACACTGTAAAAAGTTGTCAATTTGCGTCATCTATTTATGACATCAAGTATTATTATTACTTCCGTTGTGTTGTTGATTTAGCGGTGATCAGTTTTGTTATGATATGTTTGTGTGTGTGTGTGTGTGTGTATGTTTGTGTGTGTGTTGTGTGTTGTATACATGTGTGTGTGTGTGTGTGTGTTGCAAATCGTGGCATTCATAGTGATATTATTACTTGATCACATGAAGGTGTTTCAGTCGCCATTTTGATTCTTTTTTTACTATTAGGGTTAGCTCGAGAGGTTAGTCATAAGTGTTATTAAAGGTGCTAGGGTGTTTATTCCATAAGTTAAGTAAAGGGGAGACATTCCGAAAGCTCCTACATCCCCAGTATTCTTTAAATTTGTATTTTCACCGTTGATATTTTGTCAGGCATTTATTTATTCAGTTTGTCATAAAGAAGTATTTTTAAAACTCTAGAACAAACCTTGATAGATTTGTGAAAGTTTAAAATTTCCTAATTTGACCATTGTTTTGATTTTCGACCGCCATTGTGATTTGTTAAGTATTGAAAGGTAGTGCAAAGCAGTCCGAGAGCTGTTTTTTTTCTATTAGGGTTAGCTCGAGAGGTTAGTCATAAGTGTTATTAAAGGTGCTAGGGTGTTTGTTTTTCCATAAGTTAAGTAAAGGGGAGACATTCCGAAAGCTCCTACACCCCCAGTATTCTTTAAATTTGTATTTTTACCTTTGATCTTTTGTCAGCACGGTGGTAGAACAGCACATTCAACGTTCAAAATTCCAATTCCAATAACGGATAACAGCACCTGTAGCATCAGTCGCCAATCAGACACAGCTAAGTTACTGAAGAGTAGTTCTCTCATAATTTGGGATGAAGCACCTATGATGGACAGGCGTGTGTTTGAATGTGTGAGCAGGACATTTTGTGACATAACAGGCAGTTCAAAACCTTTTGGGGGCAAAGTGGTTGTACTTGGATGGGATTTTCGGCAAATTCTACCTGTTGTTAACAAAGGAAGTGAAGCCGATATATTAAGTGTCACCTTAACAAGTCAATTATTTGGAATTTTGTCACCATTTTTCACATGAACAAGAACATGAGGGTTACTGATGACAATAACTGTTTTGCAAATTGGCTTCTCCGCATCGGAAATGGTACAGAGCCGGTTTTCAGCGAAATAGGAAAGTATTCTGTTAAATTACCTACAGCGCTATGCCTTCCTGAAAATGACCCAGAATGCTTGATAAATGCTGTATACAATGATTTGAATCTGAACTTTGCGGATGAACGTTATCTATCAGAGAGAGCAATTTTGACTACAGCCCATGAAAATGTTGACAAAATAAATGCAGCCGTTCTGTCCAGGTTGACCTCATCAACTGAACAAATTTACCGCAGTGCTGATTCCATTCAAAGTGACTCTGACATCAACTTATACCCGATTGAATTCTTGAACGAACTTACACCTCCCGGACTTCCTCCACATGCATTACATTTGAAAGCCAACACGTCAGTCATGCTGCTTAGAAATATAAATCCTAAATCAGGCCTCCTAAATGGCACCCGTTTGTTAATAATTAAATTAGGTTCAAAAGTATTAGAGGCCAAGATAATTACCGGTAGTAGAGCTGGCGACATAGTGTTTATCCCTAGAATCAATCTGACGACAACAACTGATTCAGGCTTACCATTTATTATAATTAGAAGACAGTTTCCGGTAAAATTGTCATATGCAATGACAATTAACAAGTCTCAGGGGCAGACATTAAGCAAGGTGGGGATTTTCTTACCACAACCGGTATTCACACACGGACAACTGTATGTTGCTGTGTCACGGGTCAGAGGCTATAGTGGCTTACACTTCATGTTGGGCCACACAGAAAAATCAACCGAAGAAATACCAAATTACACAGACAACGTTGTTTACCAATCTGCCCTCATTAAATGATGGTGAGTACAGTATCGAATGAAAATAGTTCTTTCCCCACGAAATTGCGGGCTTTTTACTAGTATATAAAAAGGTAATAAAGATAAGAAACGGTGATGCTCGTATAATCATGGAAAAGGCAGGGTTTTAAATGAGGCAACTTACTCTCCATCTCCAAACACAGTAATGATACAAAATTAAATCAATGTAATGTAACTAATTATTTAAAACACGATACACAATAATCCACTGAAATACACTCCAGAAATAAACACATTATGAACTAAAAATACAAAAAGAAGTAAAGATTCCAACAATAGCTGGGTAGTATTATAATTCTCG
>NC_088360.1:54696227-54698727 GCF_034508935.2 Berghia stephanieae | reverse complement strand
CTAAATACTTTATCAGTGATAGAACTTTTGTCGGCAAATCTAAGGATGATTTATAAACTGTAATATAAATGCAAAACTAAACCCCTATGAAATCCTATGTATACCCTGATAAATAATTTTAAAAATTATTTTTATTTCTAAACCCAGGCCATCATATCTTAATTAGTATTAGTATCATTCAATTTGGAAGGAACGGAAGTTGATGGGAAAGAACGGGATTTGATATGAAAGACATAAAAGGCTTATTATAAACCTTTACTGGCACCAAAAGGCATCTATAAGAATACAAGGAGTATTGTCAACATAATATGCTGAAATCAAAAGAGGAGTCAGACAAGGTTGTGTACTTTCACATATCTTTTTAACTTATACACAACGGTTATCTTCAGAGAAACTGACCATCTACCAGGGATCAAAATTTGAGGCAGAAACATCAACAACTTTAGATATACGGATGACAATATGTTGTTGGCAGAAAATAAAAATGATTTAAAGACGCTGTAAAGAACAATGGTGAAAAGTTGGGATTGGGCATGAATGTGAATAAGACCAAGGCAATGGTGGTAACAAGAAAGGGAGAAGCATTAGTCAACATAAATATTAATCGAAAAAATCTAGAAACAGTATCAAGTATTTAGGACAGCAGGTAGAAAACACTGGAGAATGTCATCAAGAACTTAAAACCAGAATAGCAATAGCAAAATCAACGGCAGATTGAATTCAACTCAGTACCAAACTCCGTGTTCTGAAATGCTATGTTCACTCAGCACTGCTTTTTGGTTCAGAAACAGGGACCCTCAATAAAGTTCTCGAAAAAAACATAGAAGCATTTGAAATGTGGACATTTATACAACTTGAAAAGATAAGCGGGAAAGTCAAAGTATTTAAAAAACAACCAAGAAGTTTGTGATATCATAGAAATTGAAACAACCTTGCTCTTATATTTTGGTAATGTAAAAAGAAAACTCCATTATGAAAAATATTTTAGAGGGCAAAGTTGAAGGCAGAAGACCAAATGGCAAACTACCAAGAACATTTATGGATGATGTGAAAAGGCAGCTGAATGTAGCCAAAAACATGCAGAGAAGAGTGGTGCACCATTTCAAGACGACCTCTACCTAAGAGTAAGTTTAAGAATCTTTTAGGTTGTTAGAGTATAGATTATAAGAGGACTGAGTGCAACTTCGGAGGTTTCTTGGGGGGCTGGGGGAGGTGTTAATATTAGTAACCTAGTCCCTTGCTCCCTAAGGAGTCCAAGGGTGGCCACCCACTTTCCCACTCTCTAGCAGAGCGTCCGTCGCTGCTTTATCTACTGTGCATGTGGTCTTTCCCTAGGCAGCATTGGTTAGTGAGGTTATACTATGAATATGACTGCCACATGATCTTTTAGCTGAATCAGGGTATGCGTTTCCTAGTCTAATCAAACTATAGATATAGTGGAACTGAAAGTAACCATGTCTGTAGTGAAAGATTGGGCATTTAAATCTTGGTGAATGAAATTCTTTAAGCGCTTGTATTTTATAATCTAGGATTGAAAATAATAGATAGGACGGTGTCGGAAAGAGGAAATAAAGAAACATGAAAGGAGGAAATGAAAGAGGCAATGGTGATAAGAGTCACCATTGATGGTGAAAGAGGCAATGGTGATAAGAGTCACCATTGATGGTGAAAGTGGCAATGGTGATAAGAGTCACAATTGATGGTGAAAGAGGCAATGGTGATAAGAGTCACCATTGATGGTGAAAGAGGCAATGGTGATAGGTCACCATTGAAGGTGAAAGAGGCAATGGTGATAAGAGTCACCATTGAAAGGGGAAAAAGGCAATTTGGTGAAAAAGATCACCAATGAAGGTGAAAGGGCAATGGGGATAAAAAGTCACCATTGGGTGGGAAAAGGGGCAATGGTGGGATAAGGAAACAAACCCTTTAGGTGGGAAAAAAGGCAAGGATAAAGTCACCATTGACGGTGAAAGAAAAATGGTGAAAGTCACCCATTTTTTGGGAAAGGGGCAATGGTGATAAAAAGTCCCCATTGGGGGTGAAAGACCAAAGGTGAAAAGAGCACCATTTAAAAAGGGAAAAGCGGCCCCCTTGGGGGATAAGGTCACCATTTAAAGGTGAAAGAGGCAATGGTATAAATCACCCTTGAGGGTGAAAGAGGAATGGTGAAAAATCACCATTGAGAGAAAAATTGGGGAATGGTGAAAAAAGCCCCCATTGGGGTGCTTTTGAGTGCGTTACTTTTCTTTCCTTTGCTTGAAAATTTCTTTACGGTGGCAAAGGGGAATTAAGCCACAGAAAAAGGGGGAAAAAAAAGAAATTTTTTAAAACGATTGCATACTTTTTTACTTTTTTTTAAAAATGGTATACCCAAAAAATTTTAAAAAACTGCCATCCGCAAGGGATTTTTCCCCCCCCAAAGCGGGTGATAAAAAAACTGGGAAAAATTTTGGGGGAAAAATCCCCCAACCGGCAATACTTTATCACCATAGTTTTCAGT
>NC_088360.1:54559222-54696127 GCF_034508935.2 Berghia stephanieae | reverse complement strand
TAGAATACTATGGTTTGTTTCAGGATTTAGAATGTTACTAAAATTATATATTACCCCTACTGTCCATCTTGTGTCTGCTTGACTCGGTGATATCTATGATAATTCGTTTTGACAATTTCAACCGGGGACTGGCTTTCTTACTGCGAAGTGGCCATAGGATTGAATAGTCTGATGTCACACCCGCCCAGCAACGAGCAGCTTGGTTCTAAACAAAGAAAATCGGTCCTTTTTATTCTTCATGCTGGCTAGAAATTTTTCTCATACAATGTGATCCAAGGAATTTACCCAATGGAAACCGTACGGTGCTCTTATTGGCTAACCAACCAGCGGCCTCGATGAGAAAAATATCCGCCATTGAGACATTGGCTGGGAATCGCGTTACTATAGTAAACAAGCGCTGATCGGCCGTTCATGAAATCTAAGAAAATAACTTCCTGATCGCTCGTTTAACTCAAAATTATTCAAAACGATGTCTCTAAAATGATATAAATGTGACTTCTTAAGGTTTTCTTCACGGTCAAAACCACACAACATTCTATTAATGATTACGTCCTAGGCAAAAAGGAATATTGACAGGTCGACCGAGAGTTGAACTCGTCAGACGACAAACATCAATTCGAAGTGTAGAGAGAGTCAAGCTCTTGTTTGTCTTGTCAGCGGCGTGGCGTATTGACGGCATATGGTGGTGCCATGATTAGAAGAAGAAACAAACTTCTAAAACAGTGAATACGATTAAGAGGAGAGAGCACATGTTAAAAACTCTCTTTTTTGGAAAGGTGGGGGGAGGGTCGATGATTTCTACAAGTGGACAAAACTCACAAAAACAAATAATTCATGAAAACAACAAGCCACAACACTGAGATACAAGTCCCGTATGAAAAGGTCTTTGTAATTATTATTTGCCCACCAAATAAAGGATTTGATTTGGTCGATAATGCAATCAATATGTGATAAATGTAAATCAAAAGAGAAAAAAAAAGCTATGACAAAAATTACTTACTTTTAGTACTTGTAAAGAAAATCTGCACGGCGATGTTTCATCTCTGCAAATCTTTTTATAATTTGTTTATTAAAATCTGGAATGGCATCTATTTCAGCTTTGTGAATTGATAAAATCATCAACGAATTTAACCGCTCCTGTTTCATCGAATTTCGCAAGAAATTTTTCACTCTTTTAAGGGTGCTAAAACAACGTTCAGGTTCAGCAGAAGCTATAGGCGTTGTGATGATGAGTTTTAGAAGTTTTGTGCTTTCCGTGAAGCTCGTCTGCAGGCCAGTATCAACAATGGTAGACAGCAATTTTATTACAGATGGACAATTTTTATGGGAAAATGATTCGTTTTGATAAATCACCCGGAGCTCACTTTTCAGTTTATCAGATTCTAAAAATGGGTATTTATGGATAATGGTTTTAAAATGTGCTTCAGGAAATTGAGCCCGAAAGATGGTGAACTTAATAGGATTTAAAATAGCAAAAGAAGATAAAAATGTATTGTCAATAAGCCTGCTTGTTAAATGTGTCATGAGGACATCACAGACTTCAACAGCTGTAGCCTTAACATTCGAACTGGTCTGTTTCCTTTTTTTGCTGGATGTTACTGGTCCTTCTTCTAATGTGTCCCTAACTACCTGAATGGTCTTAACAAAATCCTCTACACATCTAGCTGAGTCCGCCCCATTACTTAATCGGTCTTGAAATAAGTTATAAAGTACTTCCACGTGATTAAATATGGTGTGGAAAAAATCAAGGAGGTAATTGAATTCTTTGTCTTCCAGAATTCTTTGGAGTCCACAAGCTTCTCTTACAGTTATGTCATCCCACATTGAAGGGTTTTCTATCATATTTTCAAAGCAATCAAGAAGCTCATTTTTTGTTTTATGGACACTGGCTATCAACCTGCTCTGAAAATTCCATCGTGTATTACTTGGAGTGGGCAAACGTTTTGAGCATGTAGCCCTTAAAGCATCTGAACGTTTAGGAGAGACAGAAAAAAATGAAGAGAATCCCTCCAGGTTTGAAAAGAACAACCTGGCATTAGAAATATGACCAACTAATCTTTTAAGGATTAAATTGAACTGATGTGCGTAACAATGAACATAATGGGCATAGGGATACTCGCTTTTTATTATTGTTTGAACACCACCTGTTGTTCCGCTCATCACCGCGGCGCCATCGTAAGCCTGCGCTATAAGTTTTTCTTTTAATCTAAAAAAAACAAGTTCTTCTTTCAAAATACAGGCAAGACCATTTGCTGATCTGTCATGCACGTCTACAAATTTTAATACTCGTTCAACTGGAAGTTTATCGTTCACATAACGTAATATTATTACGAATTGAGAAACACAAGAAATATCGGTGGTTTCGTCGGCTTCTACAGCCACAAATTCTGTGTTTTCAATCTCTTTCTTAATAAACTCTATGTAAATTTGATATACACAGTCTAGAATCTCGTTTTGTATAGTATTGGACGTGTATTTTGTAACATTTGCTGATTTTAAATGATCTTCCAGCTGGCTATCTAAGGAAGAGAGAAGAGTCAGGAGGTCAAGAAATACGCCTCTGTTGAACGAGGAATCTCTTTCATCATGACCACGAAGTGATAGCTCATGTATCCCACAGAATTTAATGCAGTCAATTATTTTATTCAATACATGCCTATTTTTATCAACTCGCTGATTATGTCTTTGAACAGACAAACTAACGGAACGGTCAATTTAGTTGCTATATTTACAGTTCCAAAAGTTCTATAACGAACGGCATTTGTTAGATGAGTCTCAGTATTTTCATGGGTTTTAGCTCTCCGATGGAAGTGATTAAGGTCACTATAGCCTATAGATGTCCATGATTTGTCTGTGTTTGATGCATCTGTAAAAAGTAGACAATAAAAACAAAAGAAACGTTTTTTTTCTAAACTAACTGTGAGCCATTCATGTCTGTCATACCATGTCACTGAAAAAGCGTTTTCGAGATTTCCACACTTGCGTTAATTCAAAATCATTTGGTTGATGAGGCCCTAGTCTTTTTATGTCTAATTTGTCATCTAGTGTCAATCTCCCAAACGGTTGGTGAAGTAAAGAGTCAACTTGATTCATTGCAATTCATTGTTTAACAAAACAAAACTTCAAAGTATATCACAAATAATGGAAATCAGTGGAATTCGATTAATGATTGCACAAATAAAAGGTAGATTCAGATCTTAAAGCATCACAAAGAAAAAATCACTCCACTTAAGTACTTAAGAAATCAAACAACACACCAAAGTATAACTGTTGACAATCTTCGCTTTCTTTCTCTGGCTGAAAAAATACACACACAAACACACACATACACAAACACACACAAATACACACATATAAACACTCATACACACGTAACCATCAACCGGCACTACAAGCAAGAAATATGTTGGTAAATTCGTCCACAATGCTTCGTTGCATACAATTACTTTATTCAATAATCGTGAAATTGAGGTGGGGGGGGGGGGGGATTTTAATATGTCATATTTTTAAGTTTTATGTTGTTTCTCTTTGCTGCTTACAAATAAACTTGACAATGATCCGTGTTTTTGACAGTTAATGTAATATTTTGGATGGCCGAAGTTACCCTAATTATGACGCAAATGGTGTAACATTGGCGCATCCCCCCAGTCCAACGACGGAGCTCTCAGATCCTGGCACAAGTCGAGGGGTTTTCCGCTATATGAAGATAGTATAATTCGACCCAGTTTCTCGCTCAATCAGCTGTCGCGATACTAGGGGATAGAGTATTAACTGGGAGCTCGGATTGCGTTGCACCACGGTGTTGATTTAGTCACTAATTCGCCGTGCAGCGATGTCACCAACACACGAGTCGGCGCAGTGCGTGAATCGGAATCTTGAATAGAGCGGAGACTAAAAAGGCAGTATGTTGTTGGCGAGTTGGCAAAAGACAGTGGAGTTATAAATTTCTCAGTTTTATTTTAATTAAATTATGCTGTTAATGATTTTTAAAAGATTGGTACGGTGCCTGGCACCATTCGATCCAATGGCCCCACGCCACTGTGTCTTGTCCTGTTCTATATTATTATAGAGAAAATGATAAATAGTATAGCCTCGTTGTGAGTGGTTGCGTGTCATAGTCATGTTTTTAAATTGTTTCTGTTGTTTATGTGTGTAGTGATGATGTGGTGGTGGTTGTAGTTGTAGTAGTAATGGTAATGATATGGTGGTGGTGGTGGTGGTTGTAGTAGTAGTGGTCGTGATGATGATGTGGTGGTGGTGGTTGTAGTAGTAGTGGTAATGATGCGGCTATGTGGTCTAGGAGTATGACACTCGCTTTCGGATCGGAAGGACCTGGGTTCGAGCCTCGCGCTCGGCGCATAGTTGAGTCCTTGGGAAAGGCTCTTTACTCACATTCTCTCACCGTACTCAGGTGTAAAATGAGTACCTGGCCGTTAACAGAGTTGTCTTTGTCCGAAAAATTGTAATATCGCCAAACAGGCGTCATGTCCCGTCCTACATGTTAAATGTTGACCAGGGACCCCATGTAAAGCGCTTTGAGCACATTTAGTAGATATTGCACTATATAAAGCTCAATTAAAAAAAAAATATTTCAATGATGATGATATGGTGGTGGTGGTTGCAGTAGTAGTGGTAGTGATGATAATATGGTGGTGGTTGTAGTTGTAGTAGTAGTGATAGTGGTGATGATGTGGTGGTGGTTGTAGTAGTAGTGGTAGTGATGATGATGTGGTGGTGGTGGTTGTAGTAGTAGTTGTAATGGTGATGATATGGTGGTGGTGGTGGCTGCAGTAGTAGTGGTAGTGATGACGATGTCGTTGTGGTGGTTGTAGTAGTGGTAATGGTAATGATATGGTGGTGGTGGTGGTGGTTGTAGTAGTAGTGGTCGTGATGACGATGTGGTTGTGGTGGTTGTAGTAGTAGTGGTAGTGATGATGATGTGCTGGTGGTGGTGCAGTAGTGGTAGTGATAATGATGTGGTGCTGGTGGTTGTGGTAGTAGTGGTAGTGATATTGTGGTGGTGGTTGTAGTAGTTGAGGTAGTGATGATGATGTGGTGGTGGTTGTAGTAGTAGTGGTGGTGGTGGTTGTAGTAGTAGTGGTAATGATGATGATATGGTGGTGGTGGTTGCGGTAGTAGTGGTAGTGATGACGATGTGGTTGTGGTGATTGTAGTAGTAGTGGTAGTAATGATGACGTGCTGGTGGTGGTGTAGTAGTAGTGGTAGTGATAATGATGTGGTGCTGGTGGTTGTAGTAGTGTTAGTGATGATATTGTGGTGGTGGTTGTAGTAGTAGTGACAGTGATGATGTGGTGGTTGATTACACATTATAGGTTATTATAATACATGATTACACACATTCTCTAACTTCATTTTTTGACAGCTTCATTTTGCCATAAATATACGCAACAGTTCTGAACAATTCTATTGTGGATTTTGATATTGTTTGTTGTTTTTCTTGTGTTGTTATGTTGACATAGAGACCGAATGAATGGTAATGCTTACATTCCCAGCCCAAGATATAATGGCGCTGAATGCTTTCATTGGTGGACACGTTTTAGGCTTCGTACGTATTCTCATTCGTTTAATTCTATGATGTGATCATAATGTATAAAAGTCAAAACATGATCAGGTTTATAATGTTTTTCTCCTCTGGATACACTTTAATACTCGTCAGAGAAGAATTCCATATGGGTGTTCTGATTGTTAAAAACAAGTTACTAAGTTACTGTGCGTCATTACGAGGGAAGTGACGTCACGATTGTGAAACCTATTCGGACTCGAGTCTGAATAGTCTCCCGTGGCTATTCGGACTCCAATGTGCGTGCGCATACAGAGGGGAAGATGATAAAATGTGGACAGTAGGCAGAGGGTGGAACTGATAAAGAAATAGAAAAAGAGTTCAGAAGAAATTCTGTTTTGCCCATATCACACTGACTCAGCTCATACCTCTACTTTGGGCTGTAGAATAATTGTTGCATGTCTCACACCATCACAATGTTTTTTTCTTTGTCCTGATTTTATTTGGACATCGTGTTATGTTGTTAGAAAAGCTTTTAATTTATACCACAGTTACTTTGACTGACTTTTGTTACTTTTGAAGAGTTTAAACTCTTTTCTTTTTAATTCCTATCTGGACCCAATTAAAGTATGATTTTGTCTTTCTCTTCAAATATAGCGGATTAAACTACCTTCTGTTGATAGTTACAAAAATCGTAATTTTGAATTGCATTGCATTAATTTTATGTAAGTATCAATAATTAAAATATTTTTTACAAAACCGAAAAAAAACTATACTGCCACGGGTGACTATTCAGACTGAGTCTGAATAATGGTTTGATTGTACATACTCATTGGAATTTAAGTCCGAATAGACATGGGAGACTATTCAGACTCAAGTCCGAATAGCCGCAACCTTCTTACTGACCACGTCTTGCGTGTATGACCTCATAAATTGTCGATGTGTTGTAACCTAGGACTTCATATTGATGTCACTGGTCGTAACTGATATATCATAAATTGTTGTTGTATCGGTTCTTTCGGGTGTTTTCTTTCCCCCCTAGCGCCAGAAAACGATATTCTATCATGTCTATAGGCTATAGTATATTTTAATTCGATAGCATGATATTCGCTTAGAACTAGAACAACTACATCCTGCCTTAGACGTCCACTCGAGTGTGTTTACATTTTGGGTCAATTGATCTAGATATGGCTATCGGCACGCCAAAGCTTTAGCTATGGGCTTTGCTCCTCTGACCTCATTCTACATATCTTTATGCATAGTCGAGTAGCTCTTTACTCACTTGAGACCATGATAGGATCAAATGAGAAACGAAACGATATTATATTGATTAGCGTATAACGGTCTAAGGGACATAACCACTAGAAAAAAGAATTCGTATAGTAAAGTATGAGTTACCTTATTAATAATATTATATTGTTATGAGATCACGTTCAACACCCCCACTTGATCGAATAATAAAATAATTTGGAAAACAGAATTGCCTCGAGTTGCTTACTCAAACAGGCATATAATTATTTCACATTCAACTGCATCATAATTTCAAATATTCAAAACTATTGTTAATAATGTTAAGTTTTAAACGATATGCAAATATCATTAATCCTATAGCATTGGTCATAAAACAAACTATATATATTTCATTTCCATAGATGTGCAATAGAGCTTACATCTTTAGATGAAATGTAAAAAAAAATTCTCAATAAAATTTAACATCACTATAATTCTGAAAATTGCATGGGTAACAATGTCAATACTTTGCAAGAAATAGTTGAGATAAAACATGTCTTGCACTGCAGCAGCGAGTGCAATATATTCCGCTTCACACGTTGAGAGGGCCACAGTTGGCTGTTTCCTGGACTTCGTAGCTTGATGTGCTACGCATATCTTCTTTACTAGACCCCCAGTCCGAATCACTGTACCCAATGAGTCTCAACACTTTTTCGCTCTTACTGTAGCATAAAGCATATTCTAAAGTTCCCTTTAGCTATCTCAATACATGTTTCAGTGTAATCCAGTGACATTGAAGAGGTTTTGACAAAAATTGTGATAGTCTAGTAACAACCCATGAAATGTCAGGTCTCGTGCATACCATCAAATAAATCAGACTTCCAATAATCTCACGTTATTTAGTTGAGTCAAAAGGCTCACCTTCATCCCATTCAAGCTTCGGTTCACTAGGAGTACCCCTAGGTTTACAATCTGACATGCCATACTTTTCAAGTAATTTATTGGTGTATCGCTGTTGATGCATCCTGACAAAGTCTTCGCCTTTCTCAAATTCAATGGCCAGAAAATATAATAACTGTCCAAGGTCGTTCATCTTAAATTTGTCATTGAACATTTGTTTTGTTTTAGTCTATAGACTTTCATTGACGAGATTTGAAAGTTGTCAACAAATCCGAGCACCTCACGTGTGATGGGAGAGAATTCCAAAAATGGGGGAAGGAAAATTGAAACGTTTGTTTACCTAATTTTACGTAATGTTTTAGGTTTGACAGTGATTGATTGGTCATTGCTTGACCTCAATTTTCTATTGGGGACATATGTGTTTAGAAGATCTTTAATAAAGGAGGGACTGTTGGTGCTCAAGGATTTGTAGACAACAGTACACATCTTATAGGCAACTCTTTTTTCCACAGGAAACCAATGTAACTTACGAAGAAGGAGAGTTGCTGACGGGTATTTTTGGCTATTGCGCAAAATGAATCTGGCTGCGTTATTTTGAGCAACCTGAAGTTTACTCATTTGTCTTTAGCTAAATTCGCCCAAAGGGAGTTACAATAGTCCAATTTAGATAAAACAAGGCAATTAATTAAAAGTTCTGCTATATACTTCGGTATTAAATGTCGAATTTTGCTTTTTTTATTTCTATGTAGATAGATTGTATGGTGTTATTCACGTGGCTTGTAATGGAAAGATCTTTATCAATGATGACGCCAAGGTTTTTTGCTTTATTTGAAAATTCTATTGTGCTATTTCCGAGAGTAACAGGTGATTTATTTGCCTGTTTAAGGATACTCGGCCTTACAGTTTTACTATCATTTAATTTTCACTTGTTATGGTACATTCAATATTTAATCTCATTAAAATGGCTCGAAATTCATATAACATTTGCTTCCAATTCCTGCCTGATTGTAACCACTTATATTATGGTGACAACACCTAACATGGTGGCAGCGGTAAAAGTTATAAATTGATAGCGATTTCAATACAATTCATGGATATTTTTTTTTCTATGTGAAAGACTTTTGACCGATTGTGATGATGTCTCGCGAGCCTGAAAACCTTGATTCCTCAACAATGGATAACAATGTTTTTCCTAGATCCTGCATTTTTGGACTTAAACCTCCTTCTCCTTTTGCCCTGAGTGCAAACGTGCCTGAGTCCTGAAAACTGTTTAAGCAAAGATGGAGTAAGTGTCATTGACTCTGGAGCAGCAGTGAATGTTTTACCTGAATACTATGCCTCAAGTGTAACTCCCTCTAACACTCGTTTACAAGTTTATGGAGGTAAAGAGATTCAGTGTGTAGGCAAATCAACTGAAAATGTCACGAAATGCTCAAAAGTAAGTGTCCTGCGTATGGCAAGCGCTGTTCTAAATGCAAAGGCCAAGATAACTTTTCGTCAGTCTGCAAGTCGAGAAGAAGAGTCAATAACCTGTTGGACAGTCAATATTATGACATTACAGAGTTATAGTTGCTCACCGAACGGACACCGAACGAACGACTTACCGATCACGTGATCAGTTTTTTCTCGCGTCCTCTCGTCTAATCTCGTCACTCCGGAATAGAAAGAGGAGGCGGAGCTAATATGATATAACGCAATGAAAGTTCTGTCCGATGACGGGTGGGGGGATATCACCTCTCCAAAACTTACCTTATTATATGAGATCTTGAGATTCTTATCCAATCATCGATTGCTCGTTTGACAGTTCGCTTGTGAACAGTTAGGAGATCATCTCTTGATTTATGGGCAGGCGGCTTTGCGTAAAGGCGGTGAGTGTTGTATACATCAAAGAGTACCGCTGACCGATGGGTAAATAGTGATTGTGTAACCCAAAAGCCCTGCCGACTCGACTGCAAGGTCTTGTATGTAATAACTGCGTCACCATATCAACGCTCAGGAATTAATTACTGAGGACTCAGTATATATATATTAAAAAAACAAACAACGCTTTTGAATCACACGAGATACATCAGTGTGCTCGTCGCATTGAGAATTGAAAAATGAGATATAAATCAAGAAAACCGACCGGAAAATAAAGAAACTATCATTAAATTTAAAAAATTGAGCAATATTTTTTTCAAAATCAATCTACTAGAAAAAATTTTTATTTCTTAACCTATTTTTGTGAAACAAAGATAAATGTTCTCCTTTTTGCAAGCTGATTGAACAATGTGGTTTTCAAATTTATCGTATACGTAATCATTTGGAAGCTCCCGAGAAAGGTATTTTTGTGTAATCTCTTTCACACACAGGCGCGCGCGCACACACACACACACACACACACACACAAAACATATACAAACAATACACAAACAATACACATCCCTGGTCATCTATTGCCTATATTATTAATGTTAATATATACATCCCATGCTGATTGTCACTACCCCCCCCCCCTCCCACCCCCCCAACCATTTCCACCATCCAAGTACCAGCGGCCTTTTCTCTTTGATTTCGTATCATGGTCTACCCGAAGCCCAACACCTCGATCGTTTGTGGGTCAACCCCCCCCCCCCTCCCCCACCTTCGCCCGTAATCAATTTATAATTTTCTCTCTGTATAGAGCGCCACGTGCCCAATTATATACTATTGAATGACACTGACCTTGCCCCTCCCCTAACACAAGCCAACAGCAACCCAAGCTATCCTCTATCACGTGACCTTAGATCCGATGCTGCATACCGCTTGAGAGTCTTCACTATCCAGATCTCGTTCATGGTCACGTGAGAAGGCTATATCCGTTCGGGTTCGGCGTTCGGCGTCTCGTTCGACCCGATTTCGTTAAAAGCCCATTGACTCGGAACAAGAACGGGTCAACGTATTAAAGAATGCCAGAAATAAAATGGTAAGGTGCAAAATGTTTGTAGCGCGACAACCTGTTACATTTCTCATTGACTCTGGAGCAGCAGTGAATGTTTTACCTGAATACTATGCGTCAAGTGTAACTCCCTCTAACACTCGTTTACAAGTTTATGGCGGTGAAGAGATTCAGTGTGTAGGCAAATCAACTAAAAATGTCTACAACCCTAGGATCAAAACCCATCATAATGTGGAATTTGTCGTGTGCGGCGGAAATGTTCAGCCTATCATAGGATTAAAAGCTGCTCAAAAAATGAAATTTCTGACTCTACAAACAAAGAACTTTGTTGAAATGGCTACTATTTCTTCTGTACAGAGACACCCTGTTTTCCAAGATGGATTAGGTCAATTTCCTGGAATCCTGACCCTACGTACTGACCCTAGTGTCAAACCTGTTATTATGCCTGATAGATGAGTGCCTGTTGCCATTCGAAGTAAACTTAAAGATGAGTTAAAAGAGCTCACAACCAAAGGTGTGATTGTGCCTGTGACCGAACCTACTCCGTGGATAAGTCAAACAGTGGTTACCCACAAGAAAAAACGGAAAGCTGAGAATTTGTATTGACCCAAAATTTTTGAACCAAGCCTTGCTTCGTGAGAGATACACTATGACCCTTCTGGATGATGTGCTACATGAACTGAGTCAACCCAATGTGTTCTCGAAGGTTGACCTCCGAAACTGATTCTTGCATTGTGTCCTTGATGAAAATTCATCAAAACTGACCACCTTTCAGACCTGCTTTGGTCGATATCGATGGACTAGATTACCTTTTGGACTTTCTGTCTCACCCGAAATATTTCAAAGATAAGTGATGGAAATTTTTGGCAATCTACCTGGAGTCATCGCTATTCATGACGATATCATTGTTCATGGTGTTAACCGAGAAGAGCATGATCGTAGACTGAAGCTACTCCTCGAATCCTGTGAACACTATAACATTAAGTTGAACAAAGAAAAACTCGAGTTGGCTAAGAATAGCATTACGTTCATGGGACATGTGATTTCAGTTAACGGTATTAGCACTGATCTTGAAAAAGTAAAATCTATCCGTGATTTTCCAACACCGAGAACAGTAACTGAAGTTAGACGATTTCTGGGGATAAGTCAGTATCTAGTAAGATGCATCCCAAACTTGACTGACCTCCTACACCCTCTGCAAAACTTGACTAAGAAAGATGTAAAATTTACCTGGTCCAACACCCAAGAAAACGCATTCAAGCTTGTGAAGAAAGCTATATATATCAGGGCGGAAAACCTCTTTGTTTTGCATCCAGAACTCTGACCTCGAGTGAGAAGAATTGTGCTCAAATTGAGAAGGAACTCCTCGCAATTACCTTTGGACTCAAGAAATTTCACCAATATACATATGGACGTCGATTAACAGTCGTAACTGACCACAAACCTCTGGCCTCAATTGTAGATAAGCCATTGGTGAAAGCTCCTAAACGCCTGCAATCAATGCTCCTCAAAAGTCAAGACTACAACTATGAGCTCATCTATAAACCTGGTACCCAACTTTTGTTGAGTGACTCCCTCTCTCGAGCTCCCTTACCTCAAACCTATAAGTCCTACACCTGCAATAATCTGTTTGCAACTGCTTTCAAACCTTCTCGACTGGATGAAATCAAAGCGGCAACGTCCATGGACACAACCTTAAATCAACTGAAATTAGTTATCCTGCAAGGTTGGCCTGAAAACAAAGCAAATGTTACAACTGCCGTACTGCCACATTTTAATTACCATGACGAGCTCACGATTCAAGATGGGATAATTCTTCGTGGAGATCGCATCGTCATTCCTCAATCTCTTCGACATGACATGAAAACCAAAGTTCACGCTGGCCATCACGGCATCAACTCATGTTTACCCAGAGCTCGTGATCTGATCTTTTGGCCTGGGATGTCGAGTGAAATTCGTTCATTTGTGGAAGCTTGTGATATTTGTGCCACATATACTGCTCGTCAGCCCGAGCAACCGTTGATTTCTCATGAAGTGCCGGAAAGACCTTGGCAAAAGGTTGGCACGGATCTGTTTTCTATCAAAGGTAGAAATTACCTAATTCTAGTGGATTATTATAGCAATTTCATTGAACTGGATTACCTCATGGATACATTATCCTGACAGTGTGGTTAGTGATAATGGTCCTCAGTTTTCCTATAGTGATTTCAGAAAATTTTCGAAAGAATGGAATTTTAATCATCTTCCGATTTTACCTGGAAATTCAAAAGCCAATGGAACCGCCGAGGCAGCAGTGAAATCCATAAAAATCATAATGCGAAAGTGCCTTAAAGCCGGAGAAGACCCCTACATTGGACTTCTCAACCTGCACAACGACTCATGGGTCGATGCACCTAAACTATCCTACCATCAACTGATATCGCTCTTAGATAATCGTGTATTCTAATAAGCGAACAAATAGAAATGGATCGAAAAAAATGCAAAATGTCACAAAAACATGTCAATCGCAAACCCCTTCCTCCTCTTACCATTGGGGATTAAGTAAGAATTGAGCCCATAGACAAAAGACAGAAAGAGTGGAAACCTGCAAAGGTAACAAAACACATGGGCAGAAATACCTTTGAAGTATTTGACGGTAACAATTTCTCTAGACCCAATAGACAATTTCTAAGAAAACAACGAAATCCAGCTCGAAATGAGAACGATAAATTTAACTACAGTGATATAGACAATCATGAGAATATTATTACTCACGAATGTAGTAAGAACAATGACAGGATGTCAAATACGGACAATGTAGATAAAATTAAGACCAGCAGATTCGGGAGAGTTATTAAACCACCTGAAAAATTAGTCATACTTCCTGGCTCTGTTCAGAAATACTGATTTTAAATACTCTTTATACTATAGTCAATATAGCATTTGTATCTCCTTTGTTTCGCTATAAGATTGAAATTATATCCTACGTTGGTACCATTATATGACTAGCTATTTGTAACCTTTCATTTCTGTACTTGTTGACATGATAATTTCATGTCAAGCTTAACCTTAGTAAGAATAACTCTGTGTGTGTTCTTGACCCAGAATATTGTACTCAGAATGCACGTTTGTGTGAGAAGATACCTTACCTCTTCACGTTTCACTGACTCTTGGTCAACAGCCTTCCTCTTCCTGTTTAGGTCTGTGATTTTGTAATGTAAATCTTCCATTAATCTTAAAGGGGGCGGGGGATGTTACGTGCGTATACACTTGTAGCACTACCCTTGTAGTACCTGTCCAACTTCTCTATATAAGTCATTAATCATGACCGTTCTCCCTAGTACCCATCTCTGTCACTGTCACACCTGACAATGGAATGTATTGTACCCCGCTCTCTAATTAGCGTCCTGTCCAACCTATATTATATCTAATAGTATTTGCCTATAGTCAGTTGTGTTCCTACTCTCTTCTTGCTATCATGTATGCACTGTTTTTTTAAAGTACTTTTCTTAACCTGAATACATCCTTGTTTGTTTATTATATTTACAATACTATCTAAGATCGGACATTTACATAAACCTTATTGTTGTAACCACTTATATTATGGTGACAACACGTAACAGCGTCCTGCTTCGTTGGTGGCAGCTTGCACGGAGAAAATGTTCCGGGGAAACGAGGGTACATATTAGGTATTCTTTAAAGTGCAATTTACAAGATTTCCATTCGAATCTTTTATCCTCAATTTGGCTTCATCCCTTTTTCTCGCAGCACATACTCTGTCACCGTTGGCAAGTTCTATGTCCGGCTCAATTGTTTTATCGAAACTTGAAAACGCAGAAATATCTCTAACTATATGAGCCGTATCTCCACAATCTACAAGTAGGTTTGGTTGGCATTTTTCACTATATTTCATATCCTCATTTCTAGTACAAGTTGAAACTGCCATAAAAGCAAAATGTTCTCCTTCATCAGAATTTTTATTAACACAGGCCGATTTAACTGATTCATTACTATTTCTCTGTCTATAGTTTATGTCACGTTTACTCTTGAATCTACAATTTTGTTCAGAATGATTGTCCTTTTTGCAAATATTACACCACCGTCTTTTATTCTTCACACAGTCCCTTTTAAAATGTCTATATAATCCGCAATTATAACACGTTGGTTTAGCATTTCTTGTGAATCGGCCATTTGCACTTGCACCACTGGCCCCTCTTACGTTAAAAACTGTACCACGCCACTTCAAAATCAAATCACTGTCAGTACATGACTTGAATTTTCGGTTTCTTCGAATGTTCTCAGTGCTGCCTTGAATTCCTGTATATTTTGCTTCTTATCGCTTTGTGTAATCACTGCAACAAATGGTTTGTATGAATCCGGTAGTCCTTTTTATGATCATGGCGATCAAGAGGCTATCCGACACGGTCTCCCCGGCAGTCTTTAGGGCTAATGCTGATGTTTCTGCCCTAATCAGATATTCGGTCACGCTTTCTCCACTTTTCTTCACTAGTGATGTGAGCTCCGTGTACAACCCGTTGATTCTTGGTGTACTTGGGCTGGCTTAGTGCTCCCTCAGAATCTTAAGTGCCTTTCTTCCATCATCTGCGGCATCTCGCATAATAAGGGATAAACTTTTAGCGTCTAGGAACTGAATAAGTTCGGCATATGCTTCTGCATTCTTATCTTCGTCTACATCTTCATCATCTTCTTGGGTGATGGTACTCTTCAATTCTTGTAGTCGCATGTAACCCAAAAATTTTACCTCCCACTGTTCATATTTGGGTTCATCTCCATCAAATAGTAGTCTGGAGAATGTGGACGTCCTGGGCCCATAACCTGTTGATTTGTCCATATTGATATTAAAATAAAAAATATATATGAACAGTGATTGATCGTTCGATTATGAATTTATTAATGAAAAGTGAAAAGGGACGCACATCTTGCTTATCTCGCAAGGGAACAACAACAGGAAAAGTCTAATCATAAGCATAATAAAAAATGAAATAATGGATCAATTTTAAATGGGAAACGAAACGATATATCAATTAACGTATAACAGTCTAAGGGACATAACCACTAGAATAAAAAAATGAGTATAGTAACGTATGAGTTACCTTATTAACATTATATTGGTATGAGATCACGTTCAACATGGCTACACTTGAGATATGTTACACACACTCGTAATAAGGCAATATTGTTATCATTCGCATTAGAACGGGAGGAAGGAAATGAACAAAATTAGTTACAAAACAATTTTCACTCTGTGGCCAGCTCCTGTTACTATATGGAACAACCCTCATGATATTGTATTATTTCGTCATGCAATGCTCATTTTGAACTTCAATGCTTATTACACTCACCATAAATAAATATTGCTGGAAATCGCGTTGGCGCAGTAAGAAGGTTATTCAAATCATCTGACTCGTGAATAGATTTGATTGCCTCAACAGGAATAGACTCAAAAGCGAGGTTCAGGGCCTTTTCTGCCGTTTTGACGTCTCGGTGCGTTTCTTGCTTGGAACTTTTACCCCAACCATACACCCTGGGTCTATTATTGTTCGGCGTTATGCTCTCAAGGACTTTAATTTTCTGATTTGATAGAAGAACAGTTTTTACAGACAATCCTGTCCAAACTTTTTCCTCGAAATTGAATTTTAACACCAAAATCGTCCGATTATTGAAATTATATTTTTTTTTTTTTTTTGCAGTTCACAAAGTGACACTTATCTCTTTTCTAATAGGCAGTGTCTACGTACACGGCAACCGGGCACCTAGTCTCAGGATCTACGTACACGGTAACTCCGGTAACTGGTTTGCCGCTACAATACAAGCTATGGATGGACCTCGCTCTGTGTGTATATATATATATATATATGTGTGTGTGTGTGTGTATGTGTGCATGTGTGTGTGTTATTTTAAAAAAATCAAACAATACAATATAATCCATTAAAGCGAGATTTAAGGTTACCATGTTTGTTACTGTTACCGTGAACGTAGATCCTGAGGCTAGGTGCCCGAAAATAATGATACCAAGATATCTGCGATATTCCTCTTTATAACGAAGATATGCATCTTTAATTGAACCCCCCCCCTCCCCCAAACCTATTTAAAGCGAACGACAATTTCCAGTCATAACTTTTTTATGGGCGAGTTGGGTCACAATTTGACTCCCACTGCTGCTGCTCACTAAACTGCCTCAAGTTACCTTATGTAGACACTCCGTTTCTTAATAAAGTATATCAGTTTCAATCAAAATTCATAATTTTTATACGTAAATGTTTGTTTTCTACCTCTTGTTCAAGTCGATATAATACCACTGTTAGACTGAAGGTCACATTTTATAGAAACCTTATTAAGTTGAAAGATTGTTGGTGCGTGAGAGTTCTTGAGGAAAGGCGATGACAAAGAGAATCGGAGAAACACGATCGCCGATTCTGGGACAGGAATGATGAGCAAATGCTAATCATAACAAACCATATTTTGTACTCTTTTAGAAGGCAAAGCTAAAACTTTTTTTTTTTCAAAAGTGTATTTATATATACGCGTAGCTCTCTGTTAATGGATCTGGGTGCAGAGATAAATAAACAGTTTGAAAAGTTATACTACTACTACTACTACTACTACTACTACTACTACTACTACTACTACTACTACTACTACTACTACTACTACTACTAAAACTATTATTATTATTATTATTATTATTATTATTATTAGTAGTAGTAGTAGTAGTAGTAGTAGTAGTAGTAGTATAGTAGTAGTAGTAGTATAGTAGTAGTAGTAGTAGTAGTATTGAAATAGAATAATGATAATAATAATAATAATAATAATAATAATAAAATAATAAAATAATATAATTAATAATATAATTTATAATTATATTAATTATTATTATTATATATTATTATTATTATTATATATTATTATTATATTTTTTTATTATTATTATATATTATTAATTATTATTATTATTATTATTATTATATATTATAATTAATTAATATATTAAATAATTATTATTATTATATTATTATTATATGTATTATTAATATATTAATATTTATATTAAATTATATATAAAAATAATTGTTATGATCAATATTGATTTATTCATAATTAATAACTTTATATCTCATTAAACATTATATGTCTAAGACATTCATTACTCATAATTAAAATAAACATGAAAACTAAATAAACATAATGATAGGTAGAACATAAGTAAATGATTTAATTCAATTTGAGTGTATATTACAACTTACTTCATTTAAAGAATACTCATCCAAGAAAATTAACTGTGAAAGTTGATTGTATCTAAGATATGTCAACCATAGAGAATAGAATGAGTAATTAATCATATCATAAAAGCGAATGCTAATTACTTTGTAATTCAACATACAAACTCCAGTCGAAATTATTTAGTTAAGTATATTAACATATGATAAACCAAATTCATCTAATTATATTAGTTTTAACACAGAACCAGTAAGCATTAACAACTGAGATACGCAGTATGTAAATGGTCGAAGACTTTGAGACGCTTGATTCACAATTCTACACGAATGGACGTGGCGGTAGATCAAAGAGGTGTAACAAATTTATTTACCAACTGTTTTTCTTAGTGCTAAAATTACAAAGTAATAATTTCACATCAGAAAAAAAATGACTCTGTTCTTATGTCTTTATTGCAATACAATTGATACTACGAATGACAAAATCGCCCCACAAATAAGGGTTATAAATTTTTCATAACATTTTTTAAAGTTTACAAAAAATGTTATTAAAGTCATTTTTCATCACCAAAGTCGTAATTTTTTCCCGATTTTTACCAAACAAAGTGCAATGTCAATGATTTTCACCCCCAAATAAAATAGGATCAAAATCGAAATTTCTACAACAAATTTTATTTTTTGTCGGCACATTTATAAAAATCAAAGCTGAAAACATCCTGCGACAGTGACAGGCCTGTCATTTCCTCCACAACGATTGGATTTTACTTACTGAGGCCAGTCTTGACTACCCCGCCCATGAATATTAAGCCGTTGTCGGTTTTTGTCGGTTTGAATCACGTGTAGATCGCTCTGACAGTACAAAGGGGTGTAGCTATATTCCCCTCCACTACAAGTTCATTGCCTGTTAATCATTAGAAAGAGTGCACGTTTATCGCAAAGTACTTTCTACCATTTAGCAGACCCAGTTACTCAATCACTGTTGGGTACTGGGTGGACCAAAGAGTAAAATATATAAACGCGATATCGTTTTTTTTTTTTTTTTTTTGTTTCGTTTGAGAGGCGAATGCTTTGCAAGCTGATCTATCGGATCCCCCTACTACTATTTCATAATGTTGAGACATTAAAATGCAGTATAAATTTTCAGAAAAAAATTGTCAAAATAACCCATAATATTTGACTTCTTATTTTCAATGAACAAGAAGAGTAATATTCATTTTGCCTAGGTTAGTCTGTTTATTATATTAAAAAAGCAGAGGGATGTTTAGTGTCGCAGTCAGCTATCCATCATTGATCTAAACAAGTGATACTACCCACTCTCTTTCTTCCATCAATTCTCTCTTTCATTTCCGCCCTTTTTAGTTCCATCTCTCTCTCTCTCTCTCTCTCTCTCTCTCTCTCTCTCTCTCTCACACACTCTCTCTCTCTCTCACTCCATTGCATTAAATTTCTTTTCCCTTTTATCTTTCTTTATATCTTACTAATATCCATCATTTTCGTTCATCCCTAATATGTCATTCCTGTCCATCAAGGCATCCACAGTTACATATTATAGAATCTCTCTCTCTCTCTCTCTCTCTCTCTCTCTCTCTCTCTCTCTCTCTCTCTCTCTCTCTCTCTCTCCATTGCATTAAATTTCTTTTCCCTTTTATCTTTCTTTATATCTTACTATATATCCATCATTTTCGTTCATCCCTAATATGTCATTCCTGTCCATCAAGGCATCCACAGTTACATATTATAGAATCTCTCTCGCTCCCTCTCTCTCTCTCTCTCTCTCTCACTCTCTCTCTCTCTCTCCATTGCATTAAATTTCTTTTCCCTTTTATCTTTCTTTATATCTTACTATATATCCATCATTTTCGTTCATCCCTAATATGTCATTCCAGTCAATCAAGGCATCCACAGTTACATATTATAGAATCTCTCTCTCTCTCTCTCTCTCTCTCTATCTCTCTCTCACTTCTCTCTCTCCTCTCTCTCTCTCTCTCTCTCTCTCTCTCTCCATTGCATTAAATTTCTTTTCCCTTTTATCTTTCTTTATATCTTACTATATATCCATCATTTTCGTTCATCCCTAATATGTCATTCCAGTCCATCAAGGCATCCACAGTTACATATTATAGAATCTCTCTCTCTCTCTCTCTCTCTCTCTCTCTCTCTCTCTCTCTCTATCTATCTATCTATTTATTATTTATATATCTCTCTATCCATCTATCTCTTTCTCCATCTCATTAGATTTCTTTTTCCTTATATATTTCTTTATATCTTACTTTCTTTCCATCATTTCTGCTCATCCCTAATATGCCATTCAAGCATCCACAGTTACAAATAGAAACTCTATGTATGTATCTATCTCTCTCTCTCTCTCTCTCTCTCTCTCTCTCTCTCTCTCTCTCTCTCTCTTTCTCAGACACACACACACACACAAACACATACATACAATTACACAAAGACACACTTACTGTTCCTCTTTCTCTCGCACATACACACACACACACACACAAACACACACACATAGATACACACTATCTCTCTCTCTCTCTCTCTCTCTATATATATATATATATATATATATATATATATCCCTTTGTCTAACATACACACAAGCACACACAGACACACACACACACACACACACACACACACACACATGCGCGCGCATACAAACGCACACACATACAACTCCGTAAAATTCTAAGTTCACTAAGTAAGCGGGACAGCCAGATGGTCACGTGCGCGACCAAAATTGTCCACACAGATAAATGCGTTCCTGTTATTTATTTTTAAAAAAGATTTCCAAGGAGTAAAAATACAATTCATTGTTTCTAGATTAGTCGATTTTTTTTTTTTTTTGTTTATTAAAAAACATGCATTTTTTAGGTATTCGTAGTGCTTGGCCGCCTGCTGTTCTGTTTGGCCACTTTTGAAGTAGAAATTGGCCACGAGGAACTCTGGCCATCTGGTAGTCTTATAAGTGAGTAAGGACAATGATGCGTATTTTGACCCATGTGAAACAAGCTGATAGACGGATAAGCTGAAATCTTCAGATTCCGGTCAACAGACGTAGAAGAAAATAATAATGTTGTGTTTTTTATGACAACTATCGTTGATGACATGATGGGAGTTGCAATTCACATTGTCTCATCTGAGACCAAACTGATACTAAGAAATATTATGTCCCTTAGAACTAAAATTCCCCAATCCATATATTGCACGGACAGATCAACAGTTGAAAAACCATACCTTTTCCTGCTGAGACGGGCGGGGGCCGAATTGTTTATATTTTAGGATAATGTAATATTATATTTTATTCTGAAATGAATAAACACAGGCCTTTAAAAATCAGTTGCACCAAAATGGCCTCAGATGACCAAGATAGAACCTGGAAAACAAAACGAAAAAAAAAACTTTAATAGGAATTAATCAACTAACATTTATCGCTATTAGCTTCGAATATTGAAAGCCACTGCATTAGAACGTTTGGGGCCCGACTTTAAGGTAAATAATAATAAAATTCCCTTTATTCATCCAATAGGGAAATTTGTCTCGAGGGTCTATTCCACAGGAAGACTGGAATAACCCAGGCTTCAGCCGCAGTACAGCGCCGCAAATTGAGCTAGGGCGAGGTGACTTGCTAAATGCCATACAGCGCAGCGGTGGGTGATCGAATTCCTCCACCTTCCTGAATTTTACACATGTATTATTGCTTCTTTCATATTTTGTTTCGACTAAGGCAGGATTTAGATCCCGAAATGATCATCATTGCTTGGAATTTTGTTATTTTTCAGAGCTGTTCTATATATTCAGTTTTAATCTTTAGACACACGGACTACCTTTTGCATGTATTTTATCTATCTTAGTAAAGACGGATGAAATGTCTCAAAAGTGTTGTATCATTCCAAAATTATTGCAGAACAATTGTTATAAAAGAATCCACGGGTCTTATGTATTTCACATTTACATTGGCATTCGGAGGATAAAGAAAGATTGTAATGAGTTTAGAGCACAGAAATAAAAGATTCGCATATTTATCTTGTTAAAAGGCTAATATTTACTTTGCCGCCTTCAACTCGTTTTCATATTGTGATCCGTTTCTAACCAGCGCTAACAATGCTTTGCCATTCAATGTATTGATCATAATGTTCTTATTTCTCTCCCTCAGGCAAGCTTAAGAGCTTTATAATATATTTCAATTGCTCAGTATTGACGGGATTCAGTAAATAGTTTCAAAACTAAAACACCACATTTAACAATAGGTATTGTAATATCTTGATTTATTTTTTCTTTGAACATCTCATAGATTGATTTCATTTAGTCAAATCAATCAATCAATGGACATGACAGGTTATGGCAATCGGACCAATGTTATTGTTTCGAGATCGACCCTTGGGTGATTAGTTTTCACAGAAGAGCGGGGAAGGCCAGGCTACCACCCTTAAGTCTACCCGGACAATTATAATAGTGAGGGTGATTAGTATTCACTGAAGACTGGGGACGGCAAGCAGAATAAATATGTAATTTTAAAAAACAAAGAATTTGTTACCTACCATAAGATCCACTAGGACAATTTTAAAACTGAGAGTGATTCGTTTTCACTGAAGAGAGAGCTTGGAAGGTCTAGACCAGATGCGTGATTTTTTAAAACAAAAAAAATGTTACCCATCCTTAAGTCTATTCGGACAATTATAATAATGAGGGTGATTAGTTTTCACTGAAGATAGGGGAGAGCGTACTGACCACGTGCGTAATTTTTCAAAACAAAGAATTTGTGACCTACCCTTAAGTCCACTCGGATAATTATACTAATGAGGGTGATTAGTTTTCACTTATAGATAGAATGCGCTTGGCCAAGGAGTTCACAACATTGCCATCCGGATGTATAACGGACCAACACACAAACTCTGTGTAACCATGAACTTTTATAGTCTTGTTAATACAGTTTAGTGAAAACAACTCACAAACGCGGATGGCAAAAACAATAACAAAGGCCTGAGTGACGTCATCTGCATACTATCTATATGGGATAGCCAGCAGACTAAATACGTAAATTTTCAAAATAAAAATATGGTACCCACCCTTAAGTCCACTCGGATAAATATAATAATGAGGGTGACTAGTTTTCACTGAAGATAGGGGATGCGTAAATTTACAAGACAAAGAATTTGTAATCACCCTTAAGTCCATTCGGACAATTATAATAATGATAATGATTATTTTTCACTGAAGATAGGGATGACCAGCAGACTAAATGCGTAATTTGTTCAAAATAAACAATATGTTACCCACTCGGACAATTATAATGATGAGTGAGTACAGTTTACGGCAATCAAAACAAAAGTTCATGTTAATTGTTTCCAGATCGACGGTTGGGTGATTAGATTTCACTGAAGAGAGGGGAAGGCCAGGCTACCACCCTTTATTCTACCCGAACAATTATAATAGGAACTGTGTTTTCAGTCCACCAGTGGACTGAAAACACAGCCGTGTATTCAGTCCACCGGAAATAAAAATCTTAAAAAGGACCAAATATCGTATATAATTGATACCTTAATCGATAATGAAGACATTGATATTGACCCTATTATAGGCATCATCAGAAATGGACAGGCATATAATTTATGGCAATTCAACGGCTTAATAATATCATTTACAGCGTTTTATTTACTCTCGGGAAGTCTTGATTGAGAGATGTTCGAAACCCGGCTCTTGAAATAGATCTCAATTCTCGATACCGATATATCAATTATTGACGAGATTCTTAGCTTGCTGCCAGATGACCATGTGCCTGGCCAATTTGAACAAAATTGGCCACATAGAGAATATTGTTCTTACAATTAATTTAAATTAAGATTTTATATCTATTTTTAATTTTACCTAGGCGGTTAGAATTTTTGTGATTATGAAAACCGATGAGTTTTCCAAAGAGATCAGTTTTAGCATTGTTTGCCCATCTAAGGTTCTATTTGGTCACTTTTCACATTGATCACTGGCCTTGAGCACGCCCGTACCTTGAGGCCTAAGGCCTAAGGCCTTCATCCCCTCCCCCCCCCCCCCCCTCCCACCCGCCCCAGTTTTGACTTTGTCATCTTTCAACATCCTTTCTTTCAAAACCATTCCGTGTCCTTTGTCTTGTAGAGCTAGTCCATTGTTCATTGTCTATCATTTGAACAGTGGCTACTCAGACGCATGAACCCTCGAGTTCTTCGCTTGATTTGTATGTTGGAAGAAAGTTTAAAACATTAGATGAATCCCTGAAAGTTCTCGAACTAAGGAAAGGAAGAGGTGAAACGTGGGTAAAAGCAACGGGTGGCAGCACTGTATCCTACGCAAATAAATTCATAAAGAATGGTGAGCGGCATTATCCGGAGGGTCTTAGGATCAAAATAGGCAACTACAAATGTTTGCACAGTGGAGCCAGTTCGTCAATCGCCAAGGAAAGATAGTTCCTGCAGCTTTACTATTATTTATATTGCTTTGTTCATGTACTACATGCTTTGTTTTTTTTAATTTTTTTTTTGTTAGAACAGTTTATTTGACGGAATAGCAAAGTTGATTTGCCAATAAGGAGCTTTCAGTCTAGCTGCTAGGACATTGCTTTGCTCTTGGATCTATGTTATACAGTACTACTTCTTTTCTCTGTCAAATTAGTTTCCCTTTGCTTTAAATTTTCATTTGGTGCGTTAGCAGGTAATTGCAGGCTTGACATCTGAGTGCAATTGGAATGGACTGTTTGAACATTATTATTACTTTTATTATTATTATTATTATTATTATTATTATTATTATTATTATTATTATTATTATTATTATTATTATTATTATTATTTATTATTATTATATTATTATTATAGTTGTATTTTTTTATTACCATGCACTTTTCACTACATTTTGTCTTGCCTTTTGAAATAAGGTCGTTTAATAAATATTGGACTGAAATCAAACTACATACAACCTATTTATTTAATCTTTTCCCTCATTGTTACTTTGATTTTATGTCACTCGTTTCATCTTTGTATTCTGCTCTCGAATTCATGAACAGCCACTTGAATATAATATAGGGGGATAAGTAATTCCAATAGACATTGCTGTGAGATTTTGTCCTCGTCTGGAGTACTATGGGTGGAATTCCCCTTAGGGTAGGGGAAAGCTGACTGTCTTGGGTGGTTGTTGATTGGCCCTTTACTTTGCTGTCTTCCCCATCGCCCTTTTATCATTTATTCTTTCCATGTTCTTGTTCTGGAACAGAATTGAGACCATGTGGCTCCCCCTGCCTGGAATCATATAGTAGGAGAGAGATAGTTAAATGACTTTGCCCAGCATTTGACATGTCTGTGAGAAGTGATACTTTTATTTATTTTTATTTTTTTTATTTTTGTAAATCATCTCTCTGACTCTGACTTTGAGTCTTGATAAAATATGAGTATGAATAACCATCTAGTATTTATCTCCTTTTGGCGAGAAACCCCGTCTCAATGTCTGTGTGTGTTGATACTTGGTGGTCATACATTGGGTAGACTGCTGCTGTGACATATTTAGGCTTTATTCTTAGGTGCCTGTGACCCAAGATTGCAGGCATTTTTTATGTTTTGTGTACATTTTTCTCTTTCATTAAAACGACCGCAAAACGTCATAATCACACCCCCTCTCGGTGGACTTTTCATCGGTCAACATCCTGACTAAACTATCACTTTTTCCCTCTATGCTAGACCAGTTGGATTCCATGTCATTTACTGTCACCTCTATGTGTACAGTTCTTCGGGACCATTTTGATTAGCCTGGGCCTGGGATCTTGAACGAAACGGTACATATGTTAGCTTTTATAATAATTTGCATTTGCACCCATTTGAGTGTATGATATGCTATCTACGTAGGCCTTTTAAATGGCGAATTTGTCCCCAAGTGGTAATTGACCCCCCCCCCCCCAAATCATAAACAGGGAAATCACTTGCCATTTTCCCCCCCCCCCCCCCCCCCGGCCTATACGTTTTTGTTCCTGTCTTGGAATAAAATTACTTGGTTTTGTTCTGGCCCTGATCGGAGACCTTGGTTTAGAGGAAAGCAGTTATTTGTGTAGTTAGTTTTTGGAGATTATGGGGTTTCTCTCCTTGTAAGTCACCCCTTTGTTTTGTAATTTATGTAGGGTTGTATTTTTTTGTTGTGTGTGTATAATGATTTGTAATCGAGTCTATCTGTTTCAGTCGTATCATGTGCTTGTGTCTGGTGAGACTTTTGGGTGATCTCAAACTAAGTACACGGATGGTCCGCTATTGGAATCTACATCTGTTCCCTTTTTGAACCATTTCCGTTTGCCTTATTAATTTTTTCTCGTGTGCTAATATAATTTCCTTTCTACTATCCCTAAAATGACCTCGATGTTTTATAACTATTAAAAGTGCCATCAAACCTTCAAAAACAAAGTCCTTGAAAGAATGTTTTCCCTGCGGCTCACGCCGATATTGCATAAACCAAAAGTGTCCCAAGCCCGTAACCTTAACTTATAAATAAAAATAGGAGCCAAAACAATTTTTTTTTTTTAATCGTGTGGGTGCAAGTAGCTACAAAGCAGTCCTTAATCTCTCTCTCTCTCTCTCTCTCTCTCTCTCTCTCTCACTCTCTCTCTCTCCCTCTCTCTCTTTCTGATGCTCCGCTCCCTTAAACATATTCAAGACCCTATGACAATAAAATTTTGTTCTCTTTCCTTTTTTGTTGTTGTTGTTGTTTTTGTTTCGTTTATCTCCGGACTCATATTGCCACGTACAAGAAATGCACAAGGCAATAAATTTTGACGTCTTACTGTGTCCTAAATTAGAATAATAAACTTAAAAGTGAGAAAAGTAAATAAATAAAAAATGTTAAAAGTCAATCAAACTTCTCGAGTCACCAGGAATGGTGTCAACGTGTTGAAGTTGAAAATTAAGAAATTTTTTGTTAAGGAGGTACAAAAAAAAAAAAAAAAAAAAAACAAATTAAGGAAGGAAGAAAGAAAATATGCCTAGAAAAGAGCTCGAATCCCTAACTCACCCCACCTGGGTTACAGTTACGCTGTGCTTAGCAGCCGGCCACCTCGATTTCTCGCGCTAGGTCAAACAGCCCGTGCCGTAAAATCTCTTCCGGTGGACTGAAAACACAGCTGTGTATTCAGTCCACTGGTGGACTGAAAACACACTTCCATTATAATAATGAGAGTGATTAGTATTCACTGAAGAGTTGGGAAGACAAGCAGAACAATAAAAATGTAATTTTTCAAATCAAAGAATTTGTGACCCACCCTTAAATCCACTCGGACAATTATACTAATGACTGTGATTAGTTTTTAATTATTATATGTGATCGCCAGCAGACTAAATGCGTAATTTTTTCAAAATAAACAATATGTTACCCACCCTTAAGTCAACTCGGACAATTAAAATGATGAGTGAGTACAGTTTACGGTAATCAAAACAATGTTATTTTTTCTAGATCGACAGTTGGCTGATTAGTTTTCACTGAAGAAAGGGGAATAGCAGTAGACCACCCTTAAGTGCCCCCCCCCCCCCCCCGACAATTATTATAATGAAAGTGATTATATTTCAATGAACAGAGGGAAAGGCCGATACCAGATGCGTAATATTTAAAAAAAACAAAACAAAACAATATGTTACCCACCTTAAAGTCCATTCAATAGTTATAATAATGAGAGTAATTAGTTTTCACTAAGGATAGGGGATCGCCAGCACACCTAATGCGTAATATTTCAAAACAGAGAATTTGTGACCCACCCTTAAGTCCACTCGGACAATTATACTAATGAGTGTGATTAGTTTTCAATAAAGATAGGGGAGGGCGATCTGACCATGTACGTAATTTTTCAAAACAAAGAATTTGTTACCAACCCTTAAGTCCACTCGGACAATTATAATAATGAGGGTGATTAGTTTTCATTGAAGATAGGGATCGCCAGCAGAACAATGCGTAATTTTTCAAAATAAATAATATGTTACCCACCTTTAAGTCCATCGGACAATTATAATAATAATTGAGCACAATTTACGGCAATCAAAATAATGTTACTGTTTCCAGATCGACGGTTTTATGATTAGATTTCACTGAAGAGAAGGGATGGCCAACAGACCAAATGCGTAATTTTTCAAAAAACAAACAATTTGTGACCCACCTTAAGATCCTTCGGACACATATTATGATAACGAGTGAGTACATTTTACGGCATTCGAACCAGTGTTATTGTCTCTATAGATAGTTTGATGTTGACGTCACTCAGATCTTTGTTATGTTTTTTTGCCATCCGTGTTTATGAGTGACTGACTGACTTACTGACTTAAGGCCTTTCGCTTCCTAAGCATCCGATCGGGACGTCTCGGCTGCCTCTCTAATCATTAGTGTCATTTCCTTCCACAGTTCACGGTCTTTTGCTGTGGATGCTAAGTTCATAAGGTCTTCCTTTGATTTTAATTCTTTGTTATTTTGAAGGCGATTTAGGTCTCTATTGAGGACAGTATAAATTGACGTGGGTGGTCTACCTTGATATTTCTTGTGTCCAGATGGGGTGAAAAACGTATTCATGGCTTTATTAGCTGTTATATTTTCATCTCTTCTGAGTATATGCCCAAGAAGCCGCCATCTTGCCTCCAGGATTTGAGATCAATTACTCTTCTTAATAAAATTAGAAAATCGCTCTCCCTGATCACAATGAATAGAATTAGATCGATTGTGAAAATTATTTGTCACATAGTCAAAGCGGATTAAGGACGGAGAGAAGTACTGCAGATGTAGTTTGGATCCATAAATGGCTTGCTGCCAAAACCCTGTCAGTAAAAGTAGAAATGGTTATAACTGGAATAGATATGTATGCCGCCTTCGATACTATCAATCGCCAATCCTTGTTAAATGTTTTGAAAGGAATAGTTATGGAAGATGAAAGTAGATTAATCAGATTCCTTATAAGTGAAACCTGGATAACCTACAAAATAATCGGTCCCTCAGATAATAAATAATTCCTTGGCAACATTGGTAAACCACAAGGAGACAACCTGAGCCCTGATTAATTTATCATTTACCTAGAAAATGCTTTAAAAGATGTGCGTAAATCTGTACCTTCGGCCCAATCACGTTTTGAAAACGAACTCCCCATGGAAATTGCATATGCAGACGACATCGACTTTATTGGTCTGAAACAAGTCAATGTAAATGACATCCAAAGAGCCATACAAAATCACCAACTGTACGTAAATAGTGACAAAACAGATGTAACATTATTGTCAAGGAAGAAAGATGGATGGAGAGCCATGGAAAAAGTTGGATCATTAATAGGAGATAGGAAGATGTAGAGAGAAGAAAAAGTTTATTGACGCATGCATTGAATAAATTATTAGAATATGGATTTGAAAAGATAAAATAAGATTAAATACTAAAATCAAATTAACACAACCCTTGTAAAATCCGTACTTATATACAACTGCGGAACATGGGCACTCATTGGAGCCGAAGAGCATAGATTAGACAGATTCCATAGAAAACAACTGAGAAGAGTCCTGAATATACGATATCCCACAAAATTAGCAATAAAATACTGTATGAAAAATGTAATGAAAGTGTTTATGAGTAGTTCTCACTAAACTGTATTAACCTGACTATAAACGATCATGGTTACACACAGTTTTGTGTGTTGATACGTTATACTTCAGGATGGCAATGTTGTGAACTCCTAAGTCAAGCGCATACTATCTTTATGGACTGTTGGGTGATTAGATTTCACTGAAGAGAGGTGAAGGCCAGCAGACCAAACGTAATTTGTCAAAATAAACAATTTGTGACACGCCCTTAAGTTCACTCGGATAATTATATTAATGAGGGTGATTAGTTTTTCCTGAAGATAGGGAATATCCAGCAGACCAAATGCAGATCAAGGAATTTTTGACCCACCCTTAAGTCTACTCGGACAATTATAAGGGAGAGTGCAGTTTACGGAAATCGGACCAATGTTATTGTTTCCAGATCATGTAAATGTTGCTGCTCGAAGCTCGAAGACATAAATGATATGAAATATAATGTAAGCTTCAATTTAATTACAAGAACATATCAAATGAACGTTTCGGGTTTCCCATCTATCAACAAAACAGGATGAATGAAACACTACAGATGAATGAGATGTGGTAGTGTGATGTGGTAAACACAAGTTTATTCATCGCAACAACGCCACTACCACATCACATTCATCTGTAGTGTTTCATTCATCTTGTTTTGTCGATAAAGGGGGAAACCCGAAACGTTCATTTGATCTGTTCTTGTAATTAAATTGAAGCAGTCATTCAATTTCATATTAGTTGTTTCTAGATCGACGGTTGGATGATTAGTTTTCACTGAAGAGAGGGGAAGGCCAGGCTCCCACCCTTAAGTCTACCCGGACAATTATAATAATGAGGGTGATTAGTATTCACTGAAGAGTGGGGAAGGCAAGCAGAACAATAAATATGTAATTTTTAAAAACAAATAATTTGTTACCTACCATTTAATCCACTCGGACAATTTTAATACTGAGAGTGGTTAGTTTGCACTGAAGAGAGAGAGAGAGAGAGAGAGAGAGAGAGAGAGAGAGAGAGAGAGAGAGAGAGAGAGAGAGAGAGAGAGGAAGGTCAGCACACCTAATGCGCATTTTTTCAAGGCATAAAATTTGTGACCAACATTTAAGTCCACTTCAAAAATCATAATAATGAGGGTGATTAGTTATCACTGAAGAGAGGGGAAGGCGAACTGACCATGTGCGTAGTTGTTCCAAACAAAGAATATGTGACCTACTCTTAAGTCCACTCGGACAATTATACTAATGAGTGTGATTAGTTTTCATTGATTATATGGGATAGCCAGCAGACTAAATCGTAAATTTTCAAAATAAAAAATATGGTACCCACCCTTAAGTCCACTCGAATAAATATGATAATGAGGGTGACTAGTTTTCACTGAAGATAGGGGATGGCCACCAGAACGAATGCGTAAATTTACAAGACAAAGAATTTGTAATCACCCTTAAGTCCATTCGGACAATTATAAGAATGATGGTGATTATTTTTCACTGAAGATAGGGATGACCAGCAGATTAAATGCGTAATTTGTTCAAAATAAACAATATGTTACCCACTCGGCCAATTATAATGATGAGTGAGTACAGTTTACGGCAATCAAAACAAAATTTCATATTAATTGTTTCTAGTTGGGTGATTAGATTTCACTGAAGAGAGGGGAAGGCCAGTCTACCAACCTTGAGTCTACCCGAACAATTATAATAATGAGAGTGATTAGTATTCACTGAAGAGTTGGGAACACAACCAGAACAATAAATATGTAATTTTTCAAATCAAAGAATTTGTGACCCACCCTTAAATCCACTCGGACAATTATACTAATGACTGTGATTAGTTTTTAATTATTATATGTGATAGCCAGCAGACTAAATGCGTAATTTTTTCAAAATAAACAATATGTTACCCACCCTTAAGTCAACTCGGACAATTATAATGATTAGTGAGTACAGTTTGCGGTAATCAAAACAATATTATTTTTTCTAGATCGACAGTTGGCTGATTAGTTTTCACTGAAGAAAGGGGAATAGCAGTAGACCACCCTTAAGTCCCCCCGGACAATTATTATAATGAAAGTGATTGTATTTCACTGAACAGAGGGAAAGGCCGATACCAGACGCGTAATATTTTTTAAAAAACCCAATATGTTACCCACTTTTAAGTCCATTCGATAATTATAATAATGAGAGGTTTTCACTAAGGATAGGGGATCGCCAGCACACCTAATGCGTAATATTTCAAAACAGAGAATTTGTGACCCACCCTTAAGTCCACTCGGACAATTATACTAATGAGTGTGATTAGTTTTCAATAAAGATAGGGGAGGGCGATCTGACCATGTACGTAATTTTTCAAAACAAAGATTTTGTTACCAACCCTTAAGTCCACTCGGACAATTATAATAATGAGGTTGATTTGTTTTCATTGAAGATTGGGATCGCCAGCAGAACAAATGCGTAATTTTTCAAAATAAATAATATGTTACCCACCTTTCAGTCCATCGGACAATTATAATAATAATTGAGCACAATTTACGGCAATCAAATTAATGTTACTGTTTCCAGATCGGCGGTTTTATGATTAGATTTCACTGAAGAGAAGCCAGCAGACCAAATGCGTAATTTTTCGACAACAAAAAAAAAAAAACAATTTGTGACCCACCTTAAGATCCTTTGGACATTATAATAATAAGTGAGTACAGTTTACGGCATTTGAACCAGTGTTATTGTCTCTATAGATAGTTCGATGTTGACATCACTCAGGTCTTTGTTATGGTTTTTTTTTTTTTTTGCCATCCGTGTTTATGAGTGACTGACTGACTTACTGACTTAAGGCCTTTCGCTTCCTAAGCATCCAATCGGGACGCCTCGGCTGCCTCTCTAATCATTAGTGTCATTTCCTTCCACAGTTCACGGTCTTTTGCTGTGGATGCTAAGTTCATAAGGTCTTCCTTTGATTTTAATTCTTTGTTATTTTGAAGGCGTTTTCGGTCTCGATTGAGGACAGTATAAATTGACGTGGGTGGTCTACCTTGATATTTCTTGTGTCCAGATGGGGTGAAAAACGTATTCATGGCTTTATTAGCTGGTATATTTTCATCTCTTCTGAGTATATGCCCAAGAAGCCGCCATCTTGCCTCCAGGATTTGAGACCAATTACTCCTCTTAATAAAATTAGAAAATCGCTCTCCCTGATCACACTGAATGGAATTAGATCGATTGTTGAAAATTATTTGTCACATAGTCAAAGCGGATTAAGGACGGAGAGAAGTACTGCAGGTGTAGTTTGGATCCACAAATTGCTTGCTGCCAAAACCCTGTCAGTAAAAGTAGAAATGGTTATAACTGGAATAGATATGTATGCCGCCTTCGATACTATCAATCGCCAATCCTTGTTAAATGTTTTGAAAGGAATAGTTCTGCCCTAACCAACAAAAGGGCAGTATCTCTCAAAAAATCATAAAATCACTTTTTTTACTAAATCGAATCTCTGGCACATAGGAAAGCTTACAAAGTTGTCAGAATGACCATAACTCAAATATTTTCTAAATTAGAGGTTATTAAAAATTTGCTTGAAACAGTATCCTACAAAGACAACGCTTTTAACGGCCAGGTACTCATTTTACACCTGAGTACGGTGAGAGAATGTGAGTAAAGAGCCTTTCCCAAGGACTCAACTATGCGCAGAGCGCGAGGCTCGAACCCAGGACCTTCCGATCCGAAGGCGAAGGTCATACCACTAGACCACTTAGCCGCACGATTAATATCTATCCATCCATCCGTCTATTCATCTAAACATCTATCTACGAGGCTGGCTATCTATCTATATATCCATCCATCCATCCATCCATCCATCCATCCATCCATTTGTTTATCTATCTATCCACAACCTCATTTATTCATCCATCGAGCCATGCCTTCTTTTCCATCTCATCATTGCATTCAACAATTTCTAATTACAAATACAAAAATAACCTTTTCTTTCTTTTTTATTTTTCGGTTGGATGACCATGGCAGTCAGTGGCTTTGAATTTTATGGAAGAAAGCAAAGACAATACAGCCTATTAAAAATGGATGAGCTTGTCCCAATGTCTGTTTGGGATGAACTCTTTATGCCATGGGATGACAACAATGAAAACGATTCTTCTCCAGGAAATACCATTAATGATGTTTCTACTGAAATTATTATAACTGAAGAGCATGCCCCCATGTCTGTTTGGGATGAACGTTTTATGCCATGCACGGCGTCTTAACTGCACTATAAATCTGACCGTTTAGTTTCCCGCTGTTCCGAGCGCCGACGTAACCTCACCCGACAGGTAACCGGGGTCAACAGCAGTCAGCCGATATCAATTCCTAGAACGTAGATTTGACGTGCATTGGGTGATACCAATGGATGATTTCCGTACCAATTAACCTCACGATCTTCGTGACAATGCAATTCCACCCAAATGCAAAGAATTCTCGCAGACCTCCTCTTTCCATGGGTCCAATTTTTATTTCAATATCTCCAGTACTTATTCCACAAGCCGTGATTCAAATTCACATATTTTTCTATAACATTTAAATAAAATTACTTGTAATTACCTCAGGATTCTAAAAAAACGTTGCTATAAACTTCAAATTTTTTTGGTGTGATTCACAAGGCACAAGTTTTACTACGAAATGAGGTAAGTTTCATTTACTCTTCAGTTTTCATTATTTTGTAATGATTATTTTTCCGCGGTAGGTCAGGTAATAATGATATTACCTCTTTAGCCTTGTTCTTGAAACGTAATATTTCGCTGCGGTTTTATTGTTAATTATTTTTTATTTTTTATTATTTTCAATGATGAGTTAATTTGATTATTAAATTGCATAATTTGAATTATCTTGCTAATGTTTAATTTTAAATGACATTGTGTGTTGGGCCTCAACTTAGCTCAACTGCTTGTTAGAATTTTCCTGCCCCCCCCCCCCCCCTTCTTTCACCAAATTGGGTGAAGTATTTGGTTTTTCTTTTTCCAAATTTTATGTACGCTGTTATGTATGCATGGATATGAGAAGTAATACAGAGTGTTTTAGAACTCATTTTATTCATTAATTCACTATATCATTTCTTACATCGCTCAGTCAATTTTGAATTTTCTCTTACAGCATGGACCACACAATTGCAAGTCATAACCAAGCAGTGAATTCATTATGTAGGACATGTGGTATGATTTGTTTAACACAGAAAGAGAAACGTGCCCGCAAGAAACCATTTAAATGTTCAAATTATTCTAATGACATTCTTTTAGTCTATGGGACTGACACGGCATTGGACAAGCAAGGAGCACACTCATAATTTATGTGTAAAAAGTACACATTATAAAGCACATTGAACACACGACTCATTAGCTTCTTTGTATTTTCTCATTGCCAAGACGCTAATAATAAATAAATCAACCTTGAAACGGGTTGCACTTGCATGTTTGATATCGACAGAGTAGAATATAACAACAAACTCCAAAACGCAGGAGAGACTTTCAAATCTCATGCACGAGCCACTCACCCTCAGGGATGGTCTTATTGCCTCTGAATTGGACAGAATACCGCATTACACAACAGGCTTACCACAGCAGATCATTCATTGGCAACCACTGCCACAAATACTTACAAGAAAAAGTCTACACTTACAATTATCCAACAAACAAAGAACTGCACCCACGACCCACTCATCATTGACGACGCATGCAGTATTGGATTAATTTTCGACAATATAAACAAGGCCTATAGTCATGTGCACAACTTTATATCACACACAAAATCGATCAAAGAAGACACGATCCAATATATTCAAAGTGCAATAAAACATTACACGGATACATACAGAAAATATTTTCCAAACAAAATAATCCCAAAACAACACCTCCTTGAGTACCAGTGCCTACCACACATCACTCAATATAAGTTTGGACTTCTTGGAGAACAAGGCACAGAGACCTGTCACCAAACAACAGCAAAATTGGAAAAAAAGAGCATCCGGCATTATCAATGATATGAATAAAATGCGATTTGTCATCAATGCAATGCAGTTAAAGACCAGCCCCAAACTACACTGACGAGTTTGAATGCTCGTAGCGGATATATTTTTGTTGAGGAAAAATACGTTTTTTGTGAGGAGAAGTATTTACATCTTGTCTTTACAATACATAAAATTCAGACAAATCCATAGCAACGTTTTTTTTTCTCTAATTTTTGAAATGTTGCACCCGCTATATTTTTTGTGTAATGTGTTACCGTTCATTGATAACTTATATTGAGAAATCTAGTAATACTATGAAAAAATAAAAAACACACAGTAAAAGTAGAAAATATAAACTTTTATACCAAGTAGTGATATTTCAACTCATACAATATGGGTGTCTAACAGACAATAAAACAAAACATTGTTAAATTGAGTGAAACGGCAATCCCCGTTAGGTAAATTCCTCTCGGTGATTGACCGCTCACCGTGACCGGGTGGGCAGGTGTCAGGAACGGGATACCGTCTCAACTAAACTGTTGTCGTTGTGTACGCTGTGCATGGGATGACATTGATACCAACAAAGAAAATGCTCCTCCTCCCGGAATGATCATTAGGCTTTTAACGAAATCGGGCCGAACGAGACGCCGAACCCGAACGGATATAGCCATCTCACATTACCATGAACGAGATCTGGATAATGAAGACTCTCAAGCGGTATGCAGCATCGGATCTAAGGTCACGTGTTAGAGGATAGCTTAAATTGAGACTACCTCAGGCCTCCCCCTAGTATAATAGTATATAATTGTGCATGTGGCGCTCTACCCTAGATACGGAGAGAAAATTATAAATTGATTACGGGGGAAGGTGGGGGAGGTGGGGGGGGGGGGAGGGGGTTGACCCACAAACGACCGAGGTGTTGGGCTTTGGGTAGACCATGATACGAAATCAAAGAGAAAAGGCCGCTGGTACTTGGATGGTGGAAATGGTTGGGGGGTGGGGTGGGGGGGGGGGTAGTGACAATCAGCATGTATACATTAACATTAATAATATAGGCAATAGATGGCCAGGGATGTGTATTGTTTTTATATGTTTGTGTTTGTGTGTGTGTGTGTGTGTGCGTGTGTGTGTGTGTGTGTGTGTGTGCAAGCGCGTGTGTGTGAAAGGGATTGCACAAAAACACCTTTCTTTGTAGTTTTCAAATGATTACGTATACGATAAATTTGAAAACCACATTGTTTGAATCAGCTTGCAAAAAGGAGAACATTTATCTTTGTTTCACAAAAATAGGTTTAGAAATAAAAATGATTTCTAGTAGATTGATTTTGAAAAAAATATTGCTCAATTTTTTAAATTTAATGATAGTTTCTTTATTTTCCGGTCGATTTTCTTGATTTATATCTCATTTTTCAAATCTCAATGCGACGAGCACACTGATGTATCTCGTGTGATTCAAAAGCATTGTTTTTTAAATATATATATATATATATATATATATATATATATATATATATATATATATATATATATATATATATATATATATACTGAGAGTCCTGCCTCATTAATTAATTCCTGAGCGTTGAGATGGTGACGCAACTATTACATACAAGACCTTGCAGTCGAGTCGGCAGGGCTTTTGCGTTACACAACCACTATTTACCCATCGGTCAGCGGTACTCTTTGATGTATACAACACTCACCGCCTTTACGCAAAGCGCCTGCCCATAAATCAAGAGATGATCTCCTAACTGTTCACAAGCGGACTGTCAAACGATCAATCGATGATTGGATAAGAATCTCAAGATCTCATATAATAAGGTAAGTTTTGGTGAGGTGATACCCCCCCCCCCCCCCACCCGTCATCGGACAGAACTTTCATTGCGTTATATCATATAAGCTCCGCCTCCTCTTTCTATTCAGGAGTGACGAGATTAGACGAGAGGACGCGAGAAAAAATTGAACACGTGATCGGTAAGTCGATCTGTCGATCTGCTTTGGCGTGTAACTAATCCCATAACGAAACGTCACAGTCATTCAAACACATTCCCTCTTCACAAAATTGCCAAATAACGCCATCAGGCGTATCATTTCCTCCGCCGCCATCTCCAATAGAGCAGGTTCCATTAATTTGAGGATTTTGACGACACGGATGACATACCACCACCACCATTCCCTTCATCTCCACCACCACCACTGTTCGCCTCATCTCCACCTCCTCCACTGTTCGCCTCATCTCCACCTCCTCCACTGTTCGCCTCATCTCCAGCATCACCACCGTTTACCTTATCTTCATCACCACCAAATAATAATATGATTCATGAACCACTTACTACGCCATATACAACTGACTTAATATCACCAGTATCGAGCTCACAAAACGAACTGTTTCTTTGCCCCCATTCGTGTATTCATTCTTGCAAATATAAACTTAATGTTGCCGAAAGCAAGAAATCAAAACTTCTTTTCAAGTATTGTCTTGGACTCAGAGAAGAATTTACCTAAGAAATCTTGTGGTAAAAAAAGCGGCCAAGGTTGGGAGCAGCGTGAAAAGCTGCAATTTTTCATACTTTTTAAACACACCAGACGGAAGAAAAAAAGGGTGTTCAAAGGTTGTTTTTTTTTTTTTTTTGTCAACTCATGGATTTCACCCCAAAAATGACAACATTATTACACGGCTTTTCAAAGACGTCACGGTGAAAAATCAGCATACCGTGAAAGCAATCTTTGATGGGAGGGGAAAACAAACCAAACCAAAACTTGACCAGGAAAGCATAAAGGCTCATATCGAACGGTATGAGCCGGTTGTGCACCCCTACAGAAGGGAGCATGCTCCGAATCGACGTTACCTCCCGAAAGAACTTACAATTTCTAGCATGCTTTCGGACTATAATAGGCTTCATCCTCATAAGGCTGTGTCCTATAGTACATTCTTTAGGATTTTTAAAGACATGAACATTGGGATGACAGTTTTGGGTCACGAGGAGTGTGATCTGTGTGCAGAATTTATCCTGCACAAGAAGTGTTGTGACTGTGTCACAGAATGTAACGTTTTTAAAAAACAGTTTGCCCATAAACGTCGCTATGTCCGTGCAAGACAGGAATACAAAAAAGATGCCGCTGATCCATTGTTGGCACATGAAATTCGAATGTCTGTGGACTGGAAAAAGTAATTATGTTGCCAAGGATGGATCAGTACAAGGTTGGTATCTTTACCAGAAGAATCTGTGTGTATAACGAGACATTTGCCCCATTGGCTCATTTGCAAAACACAAAGCAACAGCTATTCTCTGGCATGAGGGAATTTCTGGCCGCAAGGACGAAGATATTACATCAACTTTTTTTTAATTTTTGATTTCTCTTCGGGACATCAAACGTGTTTTGTTTTGGGTGGACAATTGTGCAGGCCAGAACAAAAATTGGACCCTGTTTTCTATGATGGTTTTTTTCGTCAATGAAATGTTGACACAAATTGAAGAAATTACGTTGAAATATTTTGAGAAAAAAACATTCTTTCATGAGCGCTGATCAAGTGCATTCAAAAATAGAAACTCAAATGAAGAGAAAGGGGAAATTGTTTGACTTTTCGGATTTTGAGGATTGTGTCTTGAAAGCAGATTGCCGATTCAAAAGTTTAAAGTACTCCAATTTTTGTAACTGGGAGAAAGGGCAAAGCGTCTACCACCTGAGTAAATTAGAAAATCGCCCTAGGTTTGCAGACCTTTCAGTGGTACAGTTTCGACGAGGGAAAGAAACGATGTTTTATAAAACTGGATTTGATCAGTCTTACGTTGAACTGTATTTTCTGAAAGCCAGCTTTGAATTGAGTAAACCAGAAGCAAGGAAATCTGACAAGGGTATTGACCCGGATAAAAAATCGGGTATAATCAAAACCCTAGTCCCTCTGACGCCCGTAGACAGAAAACGCTTTTGGTTGGATATGAAAGAGAATGTTACTTCCTTAGAAAGGCTGACCCAACATTCGACTTCTTCCGGTCTTCGAGGCAAAAAGAAAAAAACAACCGTAATCTTCTATTATATCAAAATTCCGGGCAGGAAAATCGAAAACCAAGCCCCTAGCCACTCCCTAAATCTGCAGGACAAAAGCTATGGAAGATTTGCTACAATTATATATCCAGCTAGTCAGTATACATCCTTTCTCAAACTTTCTTAACAGTGGCCACAAATCCTGCTTGATTTGCATTCATTTGTAGTCGTGTACAAGATACAATGTACTGAGATCATCATCATCATCATCATCATCATCATCATCATCATCATCATCATCATCATCATTATCATCATCATCATCCTCTCCTCATCATCATCATCGTCATTGTCGTCGTCGTCGTTATCATCTGAAGCAACATCATCTACTTTTACAAAATTAAAGTGCCGGTAATATCTCGTAAACCGTTGGGGTGAATATCAAATGACTTCAATGCCGTGACCTGCCGACAAGTTGCTGCAATCACTCAATATCTTAGTGTCTCTATGCTCAATACTGACTGGACTGTGTCTCTAACCAATTGACCAATCGTTGAACAGTAACGATGATGAGGGCGTCCCTATATAGATAGCAAGTCGCTGATTGCATGAGATTGCGTCTTGTAAGTAAACGAATTCTGAATGCAAAATCAAGCAGCATTTGTGACCAGCTGAGTTTGAGAAAGGGCGTGTCTTCTTTGTTCTGAAGTATACTGAATTAGCAAGCTGGATATCAGGTGACGCAAAGGCTCCATAGCTTTTGTCTCTAGATTTAAGGAGTGGCAGGGGATGGGCAGCTTGAATCTTGGATTTTCCTGGCTGGGATTTTGATTATCTACATTATGATTTTCACCATTTAAATATGTTCATGTATTTTTATATTGTGATCATACATAATAACATTAGATATTATATTTATTTGATATGTTGTTTGTTTGCTTTTTGTTTTTTTCTTTGTTTTTTTTTTTTCGTTTTGCCATAATATATATATATATATATATATATATATATATATATATATATATATATATATATATATATATCTGTTGTTTTCATTTTGTTTTATTTTTGTTTCGTTTTTTTGTTTGTTTGTTTGTTTGTTTTTTGTGTTTTTTGTTGTTGTTATTTTTAACTGTTGAACTTGTGGTTGTTTTTGCTTTTTTGTTTGATTTAGAATAGATGTATTTGTTAACTTTTCGTATTAACTGTCCGGAGAATGCCAATATTTTTTTGATCAACTTTTTAATCAACATTGTTGTCTTTCCTGAGACTCATACAGAGAGACTAATGCTACTTATCCATCTCATATTATATTCCTTTTTGTATTTGATTGTTTCTTATTGTTTTTTTAGAGAAATATGTTGTACTTTGTTCTTGTTCTTTTTGTGGTTTTATTTGTTTGCTTCGGTTTTTCTTGTTTTTATTTTTTTTATTGTTGTTTGTTTTTGTTGTATTTTTTTTTAAAGTGTTAATAATCATGCCATTTTTAATTTAAAGGCGACGAAAATAATTAATTTTCATTACACTGTAAATATCATTTCATCAATTGAATAATTACTATGATTATGATCTATCCGTCATATTTTATTTTCCATTCCTCATATATATCAATTCCCATCACATATATTTTTTAAAAAGTAGTCCCTCAGAATCATTTGGCCACAAGGCCAGAATTTATCCCTTTTTCTTTTTCGTAGAATGAAATGAGATCGCAATTATTTCCTCGTCCTTCTGTTGTAGTGGAAAGTAGTATTAATAGTTATAGTAGTAATAGTAGTAGTAATAGCAGTAGTTATAGTAGTAATAGTAGTAGTAGTAGTAGTAGTAGTAGTAGTAGTAGTAGTAGTAGTAGTAGTAGTAGTAGTAGTAGTAGTAGTAGTAGTAGTAGTAGTAGTAGTAGTAGTAGTAGTAGTAGTAGTAGTAGTAGTGGTGGTGGTGGTGGTAGTAGAAGTAGAAGTAATCATAAAGTGTATGATTTTTTTCACATCAAATCTCCTTACTTTGTCAGATCTCCGAAATATTTCGATCTTTCATGATTTTATAAAAGTTGGACCAATTATGCCTCTGATTTCTCTCTCTATATTATGAAGTCTTTTAAAAAAAAACTATGACGTATAGTGACCACATTTTTCACTCATAATTTTTTATCATATATGTGTGATTTACACACACACATAACGCATCAATAACACATGTGTGTGCGTCTGTGTGTGTGTGTGTGTGTGTGTGTGTGTGAGTGAGTGCATCCTTCTTATTTGCCTTAGCGTATTAGAAATATCCAGATTCAGAGTTTATCATGTGTATCAAATCTTTAAGTGAATAACCACTCTTATCGAAACTTTTATCAATATTTACTGGGTGGGGGGGGGGGCAACTTTGGTTACAGGAAGCAATTTGGACATTAAAAAAAATGTTTTTACAAAACTGCCTTATTTAGATCAGTTTTTATAAAATTGCCAGGAAAACTGAAATGAGCATTGATTTGAAATTTAGTGGAATAGAATTGAAATATCATGTGTATTGCATTCATGATGCCTTGTGTATTTTCTTATTTTCAATTTAAAAAATAAAAGTAATATTTAAAGCAATGTATATTGGCACAAAATCTTTCGATTGTACCGTGTACATTCAATTGTTTAAAAACCACAGATACTATCCAATACATTATTAAAATTTCAGATTGTCATCCCTGTTAAGATCATTCAAGTTCTTTTTCTTTCTTTCTTTTTTTTTCTCTTGCTATTCATTGGCCTACATGAATAAATATAATTTCCATTTTCCTGCATAAGTAAATGTATACTATTTGGAATGATCTCCAACGCAACAATGTTATAATCATATTCTAAACACTTTTGCAGTAAATTGAAAATTTCACAAGACTCCCATGAGGCCGGTGTTTAATATCACTATCTATCTAATAATATTTCAACTTTCTCTCTCAATTCAATAATAATAATGCGTGATGGTCTGATGAAAGGCGTCACGTGGTGCCATGTCAAATAAGAGATTGTTTGTCTAGTTTTTCAGGGGTTTTTTTTTAAATCTCAAACTGAACGAAGAAAAGAAAAAGACTGACGCACGTCTCACATTTTTGTCTTAAATTAAATGTTCATCATATACACCCTGACATAATTTTCTATGGATTGTTTACCCATTTGAGGTATTAATATGCCACATACAGGGGCGTGGCTCTATTGGTTCAAATGGTGCCTGGCACCACATCCATGTTTTAAAAATGGACAACAGCATTTTTTAAAATATATAAAACTGAGAAATGGTATATATCGCCTTTTATCAACAGTGCGAAACAGACTCCCTTTCTGTCACAACGCCTTCTATCCACGCTTTTCTCCCGATTCACACAGTCCGTTGATGACTGTCAGCGACTGTGTACCATAGCTGAGCGAGTGACTGGATTTCCCCACTCAAACGATTGCAAGGAGCGGATTCTTGCTGGCACCATTTAAGGCTATTACTATAATGTACTATAATGTTGCCACATTGAATACCTGGCTCGAATTTTTACCATCTTCACATACGAGAAAAAACCCGCCTCAGGTGCCGAGAAATTTTTGGTCCAACTCTGTTGGACTGGGGAAAAATAGCTAATGTTGGTAATTTACGTCCTAGTCATAGTATGGTAACTTCGACCATCTATATTATTATCGAAATCACGATTATTAACAAGTTCATTTGTTTCTCTCCGTGTGTCGTGATTATTGTATATATTAATTTATTATTATTATTTATTATTATTATTATTATTATTATTATTATTATTATTATTATTATATTATTATTATTATTATTATTATTATTATTATTATTATTATTATTATATTATTATTATCATCATCATCATCATCATCATCATCATCATCATCATCATCCTCATCATCATCATTATTATTATTATTATTATTATTATTATTATTATTATTATTATTATTATTATTATTATTATTATTATTATTATTATTATTATTGCTGCAAAAATTGATATGAAGGAATGTGAACAAACATTTCTTGATAGTGATGCTATATGCTAAATGCATGATCTTCGCGTGAATATGCGTGTTTGACTTTGTGTGTGTGTGTGTGTGTGTGTGTGGGGTGCGCGTTCATCTCACATACACACACACACAGATAGGTAGATAGATAGATAGATGATAGATAGATAAGATAGATAGAGAGAGAGAGAGAGAGAGAGAGAGAGAGAGGAGAGAGAGAGAGAGAGAGATCTTGTATGGTGTCATGTTTAATTTCCGAAGTGGAATGGGGCTGTTTCATGACGTAACTACAGTACTCTTTTAATAGGCCATGGGCTGTTTACATTCTTACGCTTTGTAAGTTTTGAAATTACCCTTTGTTCGATTGACATTCAATGTCTGCATGTGTCCCTTTAGCCATTTCCCTCAGTGTCCAAACTCCAATCAATATATTCGTTCGTGATTTATATAAACAAACTATTGAAAAGATTTGCAGGAATAGAAACATCACCATACAAATTTACTTTACAAGTATGTAAGTTTTTTTTTCCTTTCTTTTATATTTACACATGTAGCATGTGTAAGTCATTTTCGTCTGGCACCACTTTATACTGTAAGCATGCCACGCCGCTGCACATACTCACTTTTGAATATATCATTGAATACCTTTTTAAAACTTAATGCAAACTGAATTGTTTTTTATATTATAATATTGTTGTTTTATGTACTTATGACTACTGGAGGATGGGGGAAGGAGGGGTGAACTGGATATTTCCTCCTCCAACGGGCATAATTTTACGTATCATAGTTTTAATTTCAGCATGTTTCTCAATATTTTTGTCCAGTCTGATGTATTTTTGTTTTGTTTTTTATGTTCATCTATGTTTAGTCTTAAGCCCTTGTTAAGACTACACCGAAGAGAACTGGAGTAAACACAGGAGATAAATGTTGTTTTTTTTCAATTTCACATTTTGTGTTCTCTGTATGTTATATTAGTAAATGTCTTCATTTTGATTCGACACTCAATTTTTGTTGCATGCACCTTTTTATAAATGCCGTCGATTAGTTGTTGTTTTTGTAATAATAATAGTAATGATGATGATAATAATAATAATAATAATAATAATAATAATAATAATAATAATAATAATAATAATAATAATAATAATAATAATAATAATAATATATTATAATAATGATGATGATGATAACAATGATAATAATAATAAGACATCCAAATTTCATTAAATTTTTTAATTAAAAAAAAAATTTTGGTATAAAACCTAGACTAAGTTATATAATTTTGATATTTTATTTTGATTTTTAATAATATCTCAATAAGAGCTCAAAATGTTGTGAATGTCGTTTTGATTTGTTGTTGTTTATTCTAGAATTTTAAAAATTATCATTAAAGAAAACTGAACCGTTAATATGAGTTTTTGTTCTTCATTATTTGCTTCTTTATACATTTTAGTTAATGTCGCATTTAGGCCTAATGCATTTCAATATTATGTCCGATTTGGCTGGAATAATAGGAATTTTTATTAACCTTAATCCAATAGCGGGTAGAGGGTACACAAGGCAAGGATTTTCTCTTGACAACCATTGTGTTAAAGGCGAGACCACGATCTTCAAGAGACAATAATTGAGATTTTTTAAAAAAAACATTACTTCATCAATAGTGTTTAGATTGACTTAATTGTTTGTTTTTACTAACGAGTTTGTAATCTTTTCTTTAAAAGAAATAGAGTTGGGTCTCAACATTGTTCCGTACAGCCAATGTTACATGTTTATCATCGAGCACAGAATTACTGACAAATCTAAAAATATTAAAACTATTTTCAACATATTTATATCCGAGGAACTTGCTAACCTTTCTGAAATTAAGAGTAATTCCAATGTCCGTTAACACGTATTAAAACAGAATCATACGTTTTCTTTTCTCGCACCCAATAATATTATGAGACGATCATCAACCAGCAATGCTTATGTGTGTCTATGCCATAGTTGATAATTTGCAAATCCATTTTATAACTTTATAATTAAAGTAATATGAATGAGTCTCCGACTGAATTTAATTTTCTGTTTGAAATGCATGTGTTGCGCACACTGACTGCCTTACGAACTACATATTGGATCGAAATCTTGGCTACCTGATACAAGAAGTCACTGATCAAATTGGATAGTTTTTCACACGTACATGTCAACGGACCGGCATACTCACAGGGCGGTCATAAAACTTTACACAACTAACTGCACTGTATAAATGTCTGCGGGGGTCTCCGCTTGCCGTACATAGGGATATTTTTCACGATCTAATGTCGGCATTTATTTTTTTAAAGGCCTTTGACCTTTTTTTTTCTTTGTTGTCTACTTCTAAGGGGTTTTGTTAATATATATATATATATATATATATATATATATATATATATATATATATATATATATATATATATATTATATATATATATATATATATATATATATATATATATATATATATATTAAGTCGCAAACAAGCACTGATAGTGATATAACAACACTTTTTGTTTCATCCCCCCGCCCTTTCATGTTTCGCCCACGTTTCTGGAATACGCCGCTTGCAAGTATTTTTCTCTATCTTACGTCAAATCTATGTCCCTCCTACAAAAACTCACAACAATACTCAAGGCATCGAAAATGTTCAAGTCTAACACTCTCCCTTTAAATATTCACGTACATGTATTACTTTCCACCAGATCAACATATCAAGCTAGTTATTTAGTGACTGATTGGTGGGCAGAGGGGCTTTATAAACAAGTAATAAAAAAAGAAAAAAAAAAACAGAAAGCAAAACCATTACAAAACTTTATACAGCTGGCAATAAAAAACTGATCCCCTTGCTTGTTGGTCGGATGCTCAGCCAAACGTCTAACTTAAGTATACTTATTTTTCATTCATTTCAACTAATTAGTGTGTGTGTGTGTGTGTGTGTGTGTGTGTATGTGTGTGTGTGTGCGTTTGTGTGTGTGTATGGGTGTCGGTGTGACTGTCTGTCCAGGCGTTTTTTGTTTAGTTGTTTTTTGTTTTTTTTTTTTTTGTGTTTTTCTTTTTCATCGTCTTCATATCTCTCACTTTCCACACATCCTTCTATTTTTTGTCCAAACTTTTGGAGAAGGTAGTACTGACACAATTATTATCTCATCTTAAGAACAACAGTTCAGTCAGCCTACGAACAGCAACACAGTACTGAAACGGCGCTTCTTAAAATCTTTTGTTATATAATGCGGATGCTAACAATATCAATTTATTATGCCTTTAAGATCTTTCAGCTGCCTTTGACACCATTTACCATTACATTTTGTTAAGAAGACTAGAAAATACGTTCGGCGTAAAAGGAATTGCCCTTAAAATGGTTTACATCATATTTACAGGATCGATGGCAGATTGTCGTGTAGAATGGTATTCAGTCAGAACAAGTTTTACTAAACTTTGGAGTGCGTTCTTGGCCCTGTCCTTTTTTCTGTATATAAGCACCCCCTTTTTAGTGTGATATCCAGATTCAATCTGAGTTATCATTTTAATGCTGGTGATACGCAAATTTATGATTCAGTACCCCTAAGTAATTTACAATTCTTAATACAACGAATTTCGAGCTGTTTTAATGAGATTAAATCTTGAATGTACCATAACAAGTTAAAATTAAATAATAGTAAATGATAGTAAAACTGAGATTTTAATGTGGCAAATAATTCACCTATTACTCTCGGAAATAGCACAATAGAATTTTCAAATAAAGCAAAAAACCTTAGCGTCATCATTGATAAACATCTTTCCATAACAAGCTGCTACGTGAATAACACCATACAATCTATGTGCATAGAAATGAATAAAATAAGCAAAATTCGTAATTTAATATAGCAGAACTTTTAATTGTTTTATCTAAATTGTATTATTGTAGCTCCCTGTGGGCGAAATTAGCTAAAGACAAAATAATTTTTTTGTTCATCTTATTAGCTCATAATTTAGGCACCTTTTAAATTTTGTAAGAATGATGTCGCCTATTTCATTCAGTATAAATGTACCAACAGATTTCGTTCCATTTCATGCTTTTCGTTTCCTATGATAATGAAGATATTGATTTTAAAACAAAAAGGGATGTGTGTTGTACGTGTTGGGGGCGGGGGGGGGGGGGACATACCCTATTTTCCAGCTATTCTTAGGTTTAATTCACTATCACTCACTCACCCCATATCGTTGTACAATGACAAAACCCTGATACACAATTAAAGTCTAATTTACAAGATAGCCAAAATCATCAATAAGCGTAAATTAAAGCTATGATGCCTAATAAAAATAGACTCATCTTGAAAAAGGAGTCAGGGTCTAAAAGATTGAGGAATAGTCTAATGTAGTAATATTATATCAGAGTCACGCCTACAAACTTGACGGAGATAATTTATTCATCGACTTGTTTGATCTCGGCAAGCGAGCGCCTCAGCCGATAGATCCCCTCACGCCAGGTCAAGCACACTTAGCCTTGCCTCTCACTCGTCCGTGATGGCAGCAGCTTCTTATGGTTCACACTATTATGTTATGACGATCGAGCCAATCAGCAAAGTCCGGTCCGCATTCGTGCACCGTCGCGAACCCGCCTGGTAGCATCGTCACAACACACCTTTTGACTAGATGCTCTGCCGTTTCGGGTTCTTGCCCACAGCGTGGACATATTGGACAGGAAGTTAGACCCCACTGATGTAACGCACGTGCCGTTAGACAGCTCCTCGACCGAAGCCGATTCGCAGCTACCCAGTGTCTCCTCTTACTGGTATCAAAGCCTGGCAACTTCTCACCAAGCTTAGAGGAGTGTAGGTCCCCGCCCCCACGAGGGATTGAATTCGTCCAAACCGACTTCCATCTCGTATGTGCAGCTCTGTCCGTAGTCAGGGATTCTGCGTACAAGGGTTGCCGGGACTTTTTTTCGGCTCGAAACGGGGGCACCGTTCATTATGCGCATGAGAGGGGTATCCCCATTCCCTCTCTCTTTGATCTTACTCAGCCAGTTTCCCGTAATGGTCTCCCTCCGGACATCGGGGGGCTGGATCGCCGCCATTATCGGGCCCCATTCTCTAGGGGTTGTTGCTAGCGTTCCCGACACTATGTGCATCGACTTGCGAAGTTTTACATCCACCTTCTCAACGTTTCTGCTTCTACCCCACACTGGAGCGCAATACTCCGCGGTGGAATAGCATAGTGCCAGGGCGGATGTTCTCAGGAGCGCTTGGCTAGCGCCCCAAGTCGATCCCGCCAGCTTCCTCAGAAGACTGTTGCGTTTCTCTATCTTCCGGGCAACCCCTTTGAGATGGACCCGATAGGTAAGGCTGCGATCCAACGTCACCCCTAAATATTTTGGACGCGGCTCATATGGGAGTGGCTGGTCCCCGACTAGGACATTCAGTTTACGGGTGTGCCAACCACTGCATAAGTGAAATGCAGTGGCCACGGTTTTTGAAGTGTTCATCTTCAGGTACCACTTGTCAAAGTAGGATTTGAGTCTGGTGACGTCCTCGCTAAGTACGCTCTCGAGACGGGTCCACACTTTACTCTGAGTAACGAGTCTGCGTATCCCAGCCTCAGGGAGGAAGTGTTCGGCATATCGCTAATGTAAACGTTAAACAACATTGGCGCAAGTACCGACCCCTGAGGGACCCCATTCTTCAATTTCCTTACTTTGCTCGTGACGTCTCCCAGCGCGACGTGGAATTGCCTTTCCCCTAAGATCGAAGAGAACAACTTCAAGGTCTTTTTGCACCTTATGATTTTTGCAAGTTTGACCATTAACCCATCGCACCAGACCGTATCGTACGCCGCTGATAGGTCTATAAACACAGCACCTGTTTGCTGTTTTCTCTCGAACCCGTGCTCAATATGCTCTGTAAGGGCAATGACCTGTTCCGTGGTGCACCTCCCTTCCATGAAGCATGCCTGCTCAGGTGGCAGGGCAGCGTCTAGGACCGGCCCCCATCGGTTTAATAGAACACGCTCCAACAATTTGTAAAGACAGCTCAGCAGCGATATGGGTCTGTAACTGTCTGCCTCCTTCGCCGGCTTCCCTGGCTTCAGGATGGCAACTATCTTTGCGTGCTTCCACACTTGTGGAAGCTTTCCTTTTGCAAGGATGTCAGACATTGCCTCTGCTAGCCAGGCCCGTGCCCTGGGGCCCAGATGCGTCACCATATCGGGATATACACCATCTATCCCTGCTGCTTTGCCGTTCTTCACTTCGCTAATGGCTGCACCCACTTCTCGGGGACTGAACGGGGCCGTCCAGTCCGACTCCTCCGCAGGTAGCGAGTCCAAAATCGTACGGTACGCCTTGCGGACACCGCGCTCAAAAGCCTGATTAGGGACCCGCTTACTACGGTTCTTAATGTTCTTGGCAATTGTGTCTGCCTCGCATTCCGGTGCAGCCTTCGCGAAATTCCGATCTGGGTCCAATTTCTTTATCAAACGCCAAGCGTGGCCGCTGGAGTGTGTAAAGTCGAGACTTTCCACGGTCTCCTGCCACCGTTGCTTCCTTCCCTCTGCCAGAGACTGAAGTAGTCTATCGGCTGCGTCCTGGGACTGGGTCTGCTGGTACTCTCGGTGCAGCTCTTCCGACTCTGCTGTCCAGCAAGGGGTGTAGAATTTCCTCCGTGATGGCGAGTGCTCGCCCTCGCTGACGTGAAACGTTTGTCGATCGAGTTATTCGTATTTTGCTATATTCTTAACTTAGATACTGTTCTTTTGGTGAATACGGACGAGGCATTTTGCATTGCGGTTAACCAGGGTGAACAGTATGTGAGACGGTCGTATAAGATACTGTCCTTTTGTTGGTTACAGGTAGTTATTTGCTTGGCTTTGACCAAGAAAGAACAGTATCCTAGGACTTTATAATAATAAATATAGATGTCACTGACAGTATCTCAAAATATTACGCAACATATTACGTCAATGAAATCGCCGACTAACAGAAAAACGCAATTTATCATTAGCTATTATTTAATGTTAGAAGACTTCCACTATGTAATAGAATTAAAGAGGTATAAATGAAAAAACTAATATATATATATACAGAGCGAGGTCCATCCATTGCTTGTATTGTAGCGACAAACCAGTTACCGTAGTTACCGTGTACATAGACACTGCCTATTAGAAAAAGGATGTGTCACTTTGTGAACTGCAAAAAAAAAAAAAAAAGATCATTTCAATATTCGGACGATTTGGTGATAAAATTCAATTTCGAGCAAATGGTTTTGAGAGGATTGTCTATAAAAAACTATTTTTATTCTATCAAATCAAAAAATTAAAGTCCTTGAGCATAACGCCGAACAATGATAGAGCCAGGGTGTATGGTTGGGGTAAAAGTTCCAAGCAAGATACGCACCGAGACGTCAAAACGGCAGAAAAGGCCCTGGACCTCGCTTTTGAGTCTATTCCTGTTGAGGCAATCAAATCTATTCACGAGTCAGATGATTTGAATGACCTTGTCATGGACTGTCTTCTTACTGCGCCAACGCGATTTCCAGCAATATTTATTTATGGTGAGTGTAATAAGAATTGAAGTTCAAAATGATCATTGCATGATGAAATAATATATCATGAGGGTTGTTCCATATAGTAACAGGAGCTGGCCACAGAGTGAAAATTGTTTTGTAACTAATTTTGTTCCTTTCCGTTCTACCGTTCTAATGCGAATGATAACAATATTGCCTTATTACGAGTGTGTGTAACATATCTCAAGTGTAGTCATGTTGAACGTGATCTCATACCAATATAATGTTAATAAGGTAACTCATACCTTACTATACTCATGTTTTTATTCTAGTGGTTATGTCCCTTAGACCGTTATACGTTAATTGATATATCGTTTCGTTCCCCATTTGATCCATTTTTAAAATTATGCTTATGATTATACTTTTCCTGTTGTTGTTTCCTTGCGAGATAAGCAAGATGTGCGTCCCTTTTCACTTTTCAGTAATAAATTCATAATCGAACAATCAATCACTGTTCATATATATATATTTATTTTAATATCAATATGGACAAACCAACATGTTATGGGCCCAGGACGTCCACATTCTCCAGACTACTATTTGATGGAGATGAACCCAAATATGAACAATGGGAGGTAAAATTTTTGGGTTACATGCGACTACAAGAATTGAAGAGTACCATCACCCAAGAAGATGATGAAGATGTAGACGAAGATAAGAATGCAGAAGCATATGCCGAACTTATTCAGTTCCTAGACGCTAAAAGTTTATCCCTTATTATGCGAGATGCCGCAGATGATGGAAGAAAGGCAATTAAGATTCTGAGGGAGCACTAAGCCAGCCCAAGTACACCAAGAATCATCGGGTTGTACACGGAGCTCACATCACTAGTGAAGAAAAGTGGAAAAAGCGTGACCGAATATCTGATTAGGGCAAAAACATCAGCAGTAGCCCTAAAGACTGCCGGGGAGACAGTGTCGGATAGCCTCTTGATCGCCATGATCATAAAAAGGACTACCGGATTCATACAAACCATTTGTTGCAGTGATTACACAAAGCGATAAGAAGCAAAATATACAGGAATTCAAGATAGCACTGAGAACATTCGAAGAAACCGAAAATTCAAGTCATGTACCTGACACTGACAGTGATTCGATTTTAAAGACTCAGTGGCGTGGTACAGTTTTTAACGTAAGAGGGGCCATTGGTGCAAGTGCAAATGGCCGTTTCACAAGAAATGCTAAACCAACGTGTTATAATTGCGGATTATTTTAAAAGGGACTGTGTGAAGAATAAAAGACTGTGGTGTAATATTTGCAAAAAGGACAATCATTCTGAACAAAATTGTAGATTCAAGAATAAACGTGACAGAAACTCTGGGTAGAGAAATAGTAATGAATCAGTTAAATCGGCCTGTGTTAATAAAAATTCTGATGAAGGAGAAAATTTTGCTTTTATGGCAGGTTCAACTAGTACTAGAAATGAGGATATGAAATATAGTGAAAAATGCCAACCAACCCTACATGTAAATTGTGGAGATACGGCTCATATAGTTAGAGATATTTCTGCGCTTTCAAGTTTCGATAAAACAATTGAGCCGGATACAGAACTTGCCAACGGTGACTGAGTATGTGCTGCGAGAAAAAGGGATGAAGCCAAATTGAGGATAAAAGATTCGAATGGAAATCTTGTAAATTGCACTTTAAAGAATACCTAATATGTACCCTCTTTTCCCCGGAACATTTTCTCCTTACAAGCTGCCACCAACGAAGGAGGACGCTGTTACGTATTGTCACCATAATATAAGTGGTTACAACAATAGGGTTTATGTAAATGTCCGATCTTAGATAGTATTGTAAATATAATAAACAAACAAGGATGTATTCAGGTTAAGATGAGTACTTTAAAAAAACAGTGCATACATGATATCAATAAGAGAGTAGGAACACAACTGACTATAGCAGGGCTAAGAATCTTCCGCTTAAAGGCGAATTTCCGCCTAAATGGTAGTTTACCTCCGTTCATCTCCATCACAATTCCTCCTTTTTCAAATCTTTTTTTGGATAAATAAACAGTGATTTTGAGAATTTCTCAGAAATTTCCGCTGAATTTGCCGTGTCAAACATTTTCCTCAAAGCCACAAAATCACCATTATGTCTTATGTCAAATTTTGACACCTGCGCTCAATCTCGTTAAATTCGGTGACAGTTCCCCTTTTTTTGGCGTCGGGCCAGACAGAATGGCACCAGATGTCACAATTGACACAGAAGGCGAGTGGTGTAATTTGATTAGCTAGTTGATGGTTGAAGGGCAAGGCGAGGGACAAATGGGTCGTAGGCCTTTTTAATCTCTCTCTCTCTCTCTCTCTCTCTCTCTCTCTCTCTCTCTCTCTCTCTCTCTCTCTCGCAACCATCCATTAAATCATATGGTTATACAGAGATAAATATTAGAATAAAGCAATGGTGATTGGCTTAGTTAACTACTCTTTCTTTTTACCTTTGGACTATATCTTTAAATTTGAGATATTCTGGGGTTGTATTTATAAGCTGAATAACCACTAGGTTTCGGTACCCTAACAAAGATATTGTAACCTGCTTTATATAGTAAAAAACAAAACAAAACACTGGTCTTTTATTTGAATAACATTGTAGTCATTTAGGGACAATTCATTAAATGTTTACAAAAAGTAAATTTATGTCTTATTATAAGAATGAATTTATACAAGTAATAGTAATATACAATTACGTAATACTAATATAAAACTATGTTCCTGTTATTTTTACACTTTGCTGAATAAAAAACACTCACCAAAACCACTACATCAACATCTCTACCACCACTACTATTACAACCACCACCACATCATCCCTACCACTACTACTACTACAAATAAACCACAATATCCCTACTACCACTACTACTACAACTACCACCACATCATCATTCCTACCACAACTACTACAACCACCACAACACAATCATCTCTAAGACTAAGACAACTACTACTAAAATCATTATCCCTACCACCACTACCACATCATCCCTACCACCACTCCTACTACAACCAACACCACATATCATCCCTAGCACCACTATTACTACAAATAACACCACATCATCCCTACCACTACTACTACTACAACTACCACCACATCATCATTCGTTATTCCTACGTCCATTATAACCACTGCCACTACTTCAACCACCACCACATCATCATCCTACCACAACTACTACTATAACCACCACATCATCAACCCTACCACCACTACTACTACAACTACCACGACATCATCATTCCTACCACAGCTACTACAACCACCACCACACAATCATCCATATGACCACTACTACTACAATCACTACCACATCATCCATACGACCACTACTACTACAATCACTACCACGACATCATCGCTACTACAACCACCAAATGTTGTAATTACACTTTCAACTTTTGAAATTCAGCCGGGTCGTGTCAGATATTGCTGCGAGACACATTTATTGGATCGCATCTCAGTAAATTTGAGTGAAATTCAAATTTATAGGTTATGGTCACATGGATGGGTCATGATCTTCACGATGAAAATTTCCTTTTTGTGACCAGTCATTCTCACCCCTGCTATAGGCAAATACTACTAGATATAATATAATCGGTTGGACAGGACGCTAAGAAGAGAGCGGGGTAGAATACATTCCATTTGTCAGGTGTGTTGGTACTAGGGAGAACGGTCATGATTAATGACTTATATAGAGAAGTTGGACAGGTACTACAAGGGTAGTGCTACAAGTGTATACGCACGTAACATCTCCCCTTTTAAGATTAATGGAAGATTTACATTACAAAATCACACACCTAAACAGGAAGAGGAAGAATGTTGACCAAGAGTCAGTGAAACGTGAAGAGGTAAGATATCTTCTCACACAAACGTGCATTCTGAGTATAATATTCTGGGTCAAGAACACACACACACACACACACACACACACACACACACAGAGTTATTCTTACTAAGGTTAAGCTTGACAGGAAATTATCATGTCAACAAGTACAGAAATGAAAGGTTACAAATAACTAGTCACATAATGGTACCAACGTAGGATATAAAAATAAATAAAATAAATAAAATTCCCTTTATTCATCCCCAAGGGGAAATTTGTCTTTAGGGTCTATTCCAAGGGAAGACAGCGCAGAGCAGCGCCGCAAAGTGAGCTAAGGCGAGGTGACTTGCTCAAGGCCACACAACGCAGTGGTGGGTGATTGAACTCGGTACCTTTCGGGTAGGAAGCAAAGACCGTACCACTGAGCCACGCTGCCCCCATAATTTCAATCTTATAGCGAAACAAAGGAAATACAAATGGTATATTGACTATAATATAAAGAGTATTTAAAATCAATATTTCTGAACAGAGCCAGGAAGTATGAATAATTTTTCAGGTGGTTTAATAACTCTGCCGAATCTGCTGGTCTTAATTTTATCAACATTGTCCGTATTTGACATCCTGTCATTGTTCTTACTACATTCGTGAGTAATAATATTCTCATGATTGTTTTTATCACTGTAGTTAAATTTATCGTTCTCATTTCGAGCTGGAGTTCGTTGTTTTCTTAGAAATTGTCTATTGCGTCGAAAGAAATTGTTACCGTAAAATACTTCAAAGGTATTTCTGCCCATGTGTTTTGTTACTTTTGCAGGTTTCCATTCTTTCTGTCTTTTGTCTATGGGCCAATGACAACTATACTGAAAGGACAATCATATGGAATCTTCAGGCAACGCTAGTGGGGGCCAACAAAAAATATAGAAAATTTACACCAAAATAACAGCAGGGGCATCATATGGCAAGATCTACCTTTTTAGAAAGTGATTGTTAATTCTGGGTCCAAAAAAAAATTTAATGATTGGTATTATCAGCAGTGAATAGGAGTAGCCAAGAAACGGAAAGGATGAGTAGTTAGATATTCTAAAAACTGACCTTAAAGTGATTGATTCAGGATGATTTCTTTAGAAGCTTGATTAATGAATGTACATGTAATGTGTTTATGAGGAAGAGGATGAACAATTAGATGAAGGGGAAAGGAGATGTACAATATCAACAAAGCGAGGTAATCTGCGGAGGATGATCCCAAGAAAAATATGAATACCGAAATATCTACTAAAGGATGCACTACATAGTAGTTGTAATTAGGATCTCTCGAATTTATTAATTTTTTGAACACTATTTCATCCCTATAAGGGACGGTCGGTCTGCCAGGTAGAATTTTCATTGGAACACCTGCAGACCAATGTCTTTCACAAATAACAAATTTTGTCGAATGTGGCTCAATATGATCACGAGGATGGATTTGTTTAACCATGTTTACCGGTCTGGTTCCTCTTTATAGGCAATCTGAACACACAACATTTGTTGGCTTTATTGTAGTTACCATTGTAATTCGCAACACCACAATTTTCCCCATCTTGAATTTGCTAACAAATCACGTCCATGAACATCAGACCCACAAAAGGCAAAAGTTCATGTGAGAAAAAGCATTCAGAGTACTGGTTCATTCAATATAGTCAATGGAGTAGCATCAAATTCATAGTTCCATTCCATTCCATATTCATAGAGTTAATTAATAAAGTAACATATCAGATCAATATATATTCAGAGTACAATAGTCGGATTTTTAATAATGGGCGCGTCTTTTTCTTCTTTTTCTCAGATAGCTGTTCACGATGTACAGCTGCAAAAATTTGTATGAAACTCTGGATCATTTTGTCTTAATAAAAATGTTTTATCACGACTTTTAAAAAAATACAATAGGAAAGTATTTCGCTTATTACAGCTATATCAAAATCGATAACGGGTGAGGATCTGAACTCAAAAATGATTTATAGTGTCGAAATTATGATTTTCCGCTTATCCATTTTGAAAGAATTTGTTAAAATGGAATGTTCAGTTAATTGAAACTTATATGATGTTCGTACAGAATCTGAATATGAAGGAACGACAGACAAGTTTACATTTTATAACAATCAATATACGTGTTTGATGAATACAAATAAAAGTGAACATTACGTACTTCCAACATTATTTTGAGTTCAAAGTTTTGAGAAATAGCTTGGTATTTATGCCAAAGAGGATTACATAAATTTAATGTAGACCAGTCAAAAGTAGAAATTCATCAATTTATGATACAGTGTTTCCACAAAATGTGCTTGTGTTCAACAACAACGTAACAACAATAACATGCAAAACTCAGAGTTGATTGTGAAATTCCAATTCCATAGATGTCCTCTTTAATGGCTTATCGATAGATACAAGTAGACTTCTTTTCGCAGCTTGACGAGACTGGAACCGATAGAGATTCCGTATCATATCGTATTGTTTAAGAGCTTATAGGTTTAAAAGAAAACTTTAAATGCTGTGTGAATCGGTCATGCATAGATACAATTTTTCAAAGTTAAATATAAACATTCAATGTTAATTTGACAATTTTGAGTCTTTAATCACTAGTTCAAATAAGTTAAAACTAGAGATTCATATCAGTCTTCGGTAATTGCGACATGATGTAAATAAAAAGCAATAAATGATAAAGTCAAAATTGGATGCAAACTACATAAGTTGTTACTATGTAAATGTGTTTTGCTTTTATTCGGAAAATAGTAATTTTTGTAATAGTATGATGTGAACTCATAACTACTAGCCGGAACTACTGTGTCACACGATTTTTTTGAAAAACGATGAAGTCATCTCTTACTTTGTGGTGCGAAACTGTTTAAAAATTTAGCAGTGTAAAATCTCTAATTGTATGACAGCGGTTTTAAAGTGGCTTTTTATAGGTCGTGAAGAAGAAATGTTTTTTTTGTGATATGGCATCACAATTCAATACGGGCCAAAATCTTAATTCAGTTAAGAGAAATTGATTTGGAGGTTGACACAAAGTTTTGCAACTTTTGATAGAGGGACATCTTAGAAAAACTAGAAAAACATGCGCCATTCATAAAACATCTGACTACTATAGTTCATTCCTTACAGTACAGTCACAATGAGTAGCATCAGAATCAGATCCATAGTTCCCTTCCATAGTCATAGAGTTGTTTAATAGAGTCTCATCTTAGATCAATGAGACAAAACTATATATTCAGACTACTAGTAGTTCATTCCTTTCAGTCAATGGAGTAGATCAGATCCATAATTCCTTTCCATAGTCACAGAGATAATAGTAATAGAGTGAGTGAGTGTAACTGTAACAACAGTTCAGTAACATCTCAGATCAATGAGGCAAAATTATATATTAAGAGTCTTAGTTACTAGTCCCATACGATTGACAGTCATATCAGCAACACAGATCCATGTAATGGGCATAACTATATATTCAGAGTCAGAGTCCAAGTTCCATCATATATGATTATGATATGGTAATATCAGACCCACTAACTAGCAACTTCTAGATAGATAGTAGAAATAGAAAGGACTGTTCAAGATAAAGTTGTGAAGTTGACGTGACGAGCAAAGGGGCCCTCTAGACTTATACACTAGACTAAAACAATAAAGTCAATATTTGTCAGTTAACCATATAGAAAAAATATATAAATATAAAGCCGCAGGCCATAATTCATAATAAAATAAGGAACAGTAATCCGATTCAGATTCCGAATCAGGCGGAGTCTGATTCTGATTATCTGTGCGACTCGACAGAACAAGCACGACAATGGGCCCAACTATCGTCTGCAGGAACTACAGTTGATAATTCTAAACATGTCTTAAATAATTATTACGCAATTATTATTGGTACTTACCACTTTTCAAAGATTCTGGTTCGATAAATTAGCCATAGTTATTAAAAGGTATTGAAATCAGATTCGTACTTTCGATTTCAAAAAAGATAACAAACCCAATCACTCAGTTTGTAAGAGGGCGTCATAGAAAAATAGTTCATACTTTCCTGTCAAATTTTTGATAGTTCACTACTTTTTGTATATTTTCATATCATTCAAGACATAAGAAATATTATTTAAAACTTATGGTCGCCAATTAACCAATTTATTATAAGGTACCGAAATTATAAGAACAGAAACAATTATTGCGCATTCAAGGAAATTGTACCAAGGCAGAAAAGCGGTAGTTTTGCTCGAAATCGTTATCCAACCAATGGCCCCCACTAGCGGGGGCTGAAAATCCAAGGCGAGCCTCCTTTCTAAAGCCCTCCTTGCTATGGGCTCAATTCTTACTTTATCCCCAATGGTAAGAGGAGGAAGGGGTTTGCGGTTGACATGTTTTTGTGACATTTTGCATTTTTTTCGTTCGATTTCCATTCGTTCGCTCATTGGAATACACGATGTTCTAAGAGCGATATCAGTTGATGGTAGGATAGTTTGGGTGCGTCGACCCATAATTTGTGCAGGCGATGACGTGAGGCCTTCAGTGGGCGTGTTGCGCAGGTTGAGAAGTCCAATGTAGGGGTCTTCTCCGGCTTTAAGGCACTTTCGCATCATGCTTTTTATGCTGCCTCGGCGGTTCCATTGGCTTTTGAATTTCCAGGTGCAGTCGGAAGATGATTAAAATTCCATTCTTTCGAAAATTTTCTGAAATCACTAAAGGAAAACTGAGGACCATTATTACTAACCACACACTCTGGCAAAATGATGTTTCATTTTATGGATTACTGTTGTTGATAATGTATCTATGAGGTAATCCAGTTCAATGAAATTGCTATAATAATCCACTAGAATTAGGTAATTTCCACCTTTGATAGAAAACAGATCCGTGCCAACCTTTTGCCAAGGTCTTTCCGGCACTTCATGAGAAATCAACGGTTGCTCGGGCTGACTAGCAGAGTATGTGACACACATATCACAAGCTTCCACAAATGAACGAATTTCACTCGACATCCCAGGCCAAAAGATCAGATCACGAGCTCTGCGTAGACATGAGTTGATGCCGTGATGGCCAGCGTGAACTTTGGTTTTCATGTCATGTCGAAGAGATTGAGGAATGACGATGCGATCTCCACGAAGAATTATTCCATCTTGAATCGTGAGCTCGTCAAGGTAATTGAAATATGGCAGTACGGCAGTTGGAACATTTGCTTTGTGTTCAGGCCAACCTTGCAGGATAACTAATTTCAGTTGATTTAATGTTGTGTCCAGGATCGTTGCCGCTTTGATTTCATCCAGTCGAGAAGGTTTGAAAGCAGTTGCAAACAGATTATTACAGGTGTAGGACTCATAGGTTTGAGGTATGGGAGCTCGAGAGGGAGTCACTCAATAGATGTTGGGTATCAGGTTTATAGATGAGCTCATAGTCGTAGTCTTGAATTTTGAGGAGCATTGATTGCAGGCGTTTAGGTGCTTTCACCAATGGCTTATCTACAATTGAGACCAGAGGTTTGTGGTCAGTTACGACTGTTAATCGACGTCCATATTTATATTGGTGACATTTCTTGAGTCCAAAGGTAATTGGATGCAATAGTCTGATGTCACGCCGCCCGGCAACGGCGGCCATCTTGGTTCTAAAGAAAGAAAATCATTACTTTTTATTCTTCATGCTGGCTAGAACTTTTCATATGCCTTGTGATCAGAATGTGTAAAAGTCAAAACATGATCAAATTTGTGATTTTTTCCTCTGGATACGCTTTTATGGTCGCCGGAGAAATATTTCATAAGGGCATCCGCCATTTTTCCGATAGTTTAGAGCCAGTGTTACTAAGTTACCATGCGTCATTAGGAAGGAAGTGACGTTACGACTGTTGAAGAGTATTGCGAAAAGTTCTTCTCAATTTGAGCGTATTTCTTCTCAATCGAGGTCAGAGTTCTGGATGCAAAACAAAGAGGTTTTCTTTCTTACAGGAGTACAGATCCCAATCCATAATCAGAGGCGTCGTTTTCAAGGGTTAATTCTTTGTTTGGATTGTAGATCAAGAGTTCAGGGCTTTCCGCTATAGCTTTCTTCACAAGCTTGAATGCGTTTTCTTGGGTGTTGGACCAGGTAAATTTTACATCTTTCTTAGTCAAGTTTTGCAGAGGGTGTAGGAGGTCAGTCAAGTTTGGGATGCATCTTGCTTGATACTGACTTATCCCCAGGAATCTTCTAACTTCAGTTACTGTTCTCGGCGTTGGAAAATCACGGATAGCTTTTACTTTTTCAGGATCAGTGCTAATACCGTTAACTGAAATCACATGTCCCATGAACGTAATGCTATTCTTAGCCAACTCGAGTTTTTCTTTGTTCAACTTAATGTTATAGTGTTCACAGGATTCGAGGAGTAGCTCCAGTCTACGATCATGCTCTTCTCGGTTAACACCATAAACTATGATATCATCATGAATAGCGATGACACCGGGTAGATTGCCAAAAATTTCCATCACTTTTCTTTGAAATATTTCGGGTGATACAAAAAGTCCAAAAGGTAATCTAGTCCATCGATATCGACCAAAGCAGGTCTGAAAGGTGGTCAGTTTCGATGAATTTTTATCAAGGACACAATGCCAGAATCCGTTTCGGAGGTCAACCTTCGAGAATACATTGGATTGACTCAGTTCATGTAGCACATCATCCAGAAGGGGCATAGTGTATCTCTCACGAAGCAAGGCTTGGTTCAAAAATTTGGGGTCGATGCAAATTCTCAGCTTTCCGTTTTTCTTGTGGGTAACCACTGTTTGACTTATCCACGGAGTAGGTTCTGTCACAGGCACAATCACAACTTTGGTTGTGAGTTCTTTTAACTCATCTTTAAGTTTACTTCGAATGGCAACAGGCACTCACCTATCAGGCATAATAACAGGTTTGACACTAGGGTCAGTACGTAGGGTCAGGATTCCAGGAAATTGACCTAATCCATCTTGGAAAACAGGGTGGCTCTGTACAGAAGAAATAAAAGCCACTTCAACAAAGTTCTTTGTTTGTAGATCAGAAATGTCAATTTTTGAGCAGTTTTTAATCCGATGATAGGCTGAACATTTCCGCCGCACACGACAAATTCCACATTATGATAGGTTTTGGACCTAGGGTTGTAACATTTTCAGTTGATTTGCCTACACACTGAATCTCTTCACCGCCATAAACTTGTAAACGAGTGTTAGAGGGAGTTACACTTGAGGCAAAGTATTCAGGTAAAACATTCACTGCTGCTCCAGAGTCAATGAGAAATGTAACAGATTGTCGTGCTACAAACATTTCCACCTTACCAGTTTATTTCTGGCATTGACCCGTTCTTGTTCCGAGTCAGTGTCATAATATCGACTGTCCAACAGGTTAATGACTCTGCTTCTCGACTTGCAGACTGACGAAAAGTTATTTTGGCCTTTGCATTTAGAACAGCGCTTGCCATACGCAGGTCACTTACTTTTGAGCATTTTGTGCTCCCGGCCGCAATATTTGCATACTCTGCGTTGTTTCGGTGTTTGTGTAGGTTTTGCTGATGATTTTCCTCGCTGGAATCTAGATTTGTTTAGATGATACACTTCGTCGGAGGTTGAATGCGCAGTTAACCCTTTATTCAGACACCTGCCTTGTTTAGAGGCATTTTCCGCGGCTTTGCAGATGTCAATAGATTTTTGAAAGGTCAGGTCTTTGCTTTTAGCATGTCTTTCTGTGTTTCCTTATCTCTGGCACATAGTACAATTCTATCCCGGAGAATCGAGTCTACACACATTTTACAATAGTTGCACGTTTTAACTAGTCGTCTCAGTTCAGTGTAATTTTTTTTCAAATGACTAACCATCCTGCTGATGGCGATTGTTGAACAGGAAACGTTCGTATGTTTCACTAATTTCACCAATTGCATATATGAATCGATCCCCTGGAACATCACTAAAATCACTGTCTGACCCTCCCTCATCACTCCTCGAACTAGATTCAATGCCCGCAATCTCCAATTCTGATAAAAATTCATCTCCCGAGTCACTATCATGTCTATACACATCAATCTCTTCATCTGATTCCATTGTGGAATACAAACAAAGCCTTGGCAACGGAAAATTACGAAAAAAAAAACAATGTAAAAATCGAATTTTAATCATGAAGGCACGAGAAAATTCTGCCAATAGCCGTCACTGAGATGTATGGCAGTTCAGCACTCTAATTACTGCTCGTAGAATTAATTATTCGCCTCGATAATAGCGGTCATTGACTCGTCGCCGTGGAGCGACCGTGGCAACTCAGCGACCATTTTATTTGGTCGCCGTACAGCGACCGTGGCAACTAAAGAGTTTAAAATTGTTTTAAAATGCATCAATTAGCTTTGAGGACAAGCCTTGATTCTGCAATGCTCGCTTCACAGCAGTTGATGCATGGAACGCACAGATTTTGTTGACAAAAGATTCAGGAAAGGCTTCACGAACTGCTGTAATCTCTGCAAAGTCCTGGTCAAAAAAAAACACAGATGGTTTACAATTATAGTCAGACATCACAGACTTTAAAAAACTCAAACAAGACAAAAGACTCATACCACTCTCATTCCTGACAAAACCATGTAACACAGGACGACCATGACCCTCATCATCTATGCACATAACATTCACAAGTGGATACAAATATCGATTTACTTTGTATGTTGCATCCATAACAAGAACATCACAAAAAACACTCAAATCACGTCTCATTCTTTCCGTTACATGAAACAAATACTCAAAACCGCCATCCTCATTCACACCGAACTTTGTTACACCTCCTTCCTCCTCTATCTCTCTCAGTAATTCCTGTCCTAATCTCCTAATCTCCTAATCTCCGCTGCAAATTTTCGACATCTTTAGGCAATACATTTTTCCTTGCTTGATTGAGTGTATTGCCTATGTTGGGTTGTGGACACCCTTGTTTCAGCCTAAATGTAAAAAGAAAAAAGATTAAAAGTACGAAATTGTATGCAATAGCATTCAATTCAGACATGCCAGCTAACAAAAAAAAGCATTTTTTTTAAATTGACAATTTGAAGACAAAAATCTGCATAAACCCATAATGCACGAATTGTGTTTGTCACTCTAAAATACTTGAATGAACTAAAGTGCAACAGGCGTTCATCAAATACAATACTGCAGAATTCCCAAAAAATGTCGCTTTATTGTCTTTGTAATTCTTTCATGGCGTACAAAAACGCAATAGAGTGGTCACCATTTATAATTAGTCCTCAGAAATCAAGCACTTATAACTGCATCGTACTCATAGTCAAATTCATATTTTTTTTTTTTGAAAAGTCTATGAACAATCATAAAATCTTAAATTTCCTTATCTGGAACAGAAAAAAAAGAAAAACAAAAAAAAAAAAGACCCCAAAAAATACTCCCACCTAGATCTGCTTATATTGTCTTACAGGACTTAATCGCGCTTGCAACACTATAAATAGGATGATGATACGGTGCCTGATTCAACAAATAGGGAATAGTAGATTTCACGAGCACCTCACAGATGTGCCACTTTTGACATTACCTCAAAGTCTCACCAAGACACAAGCAAAGGATCCTGCGAAAACATTTACATAATGCAATAATATTCAAAACCTATAACTATAACAGTACACAACAGAGAGATGATTTATAGTGAAAAATATCATCTCAAGAAGAAAGGTACTGTATTTGACTGCCTGCCTCCCAACTAAAGACCCCCGCAAGGACCAGGAAAAAATTTAGCAATCTTAATTTTAATCCATTACAAAGACAGGGAGCAACATGGAAAGGGAAAACAAATATAGGGGATATAAAAATGTGAACTCTCTGCCCAGAACCCTTCCAAGAATTATTTTTTTCAATTTAAAAATTTCGGAACAGTCAATTTTGCCACAAGCTGATCATCATCTCTCCATCTCAGTACGCCACCTCAAATGTGAGTTGGAATGGTTATTGTCCTTTAAACATTTGGTCTTGGTGTCAATAGTGCCTAACTGACTAATTTATTACTATATATTACATTCAATAGTGGGGGGGGGGAGGGACAATTAAATACTGAAAATATAAAGTACCAAGAAAAGAAAAAATACATATTTATAAAAAAAATTGAGTAATTGTGACTAAAATAGAATTTGCGATTAATTGCTGTCAAGTGTAAAATTTGCAGCAGCTAAAGACTGCAGGGACAAAATGTCGATGAAAAATAACTATAAAAATGAATGAGTCTTACCAATTTATCACATGGGTGATTTTCATGGTGGTGATTAGCCCCTGTAACCCTCAGAACCCAGTGCCCATTGATCTCAACTGCAGCTATTCGGAAATATGCTGGACAATTTAATTTCAGAGTCCTGCATGGTAAGAAAAACTTTTCATTACAAAATAATAAAATTATCCACAACATAGTATGATAAAATATTAATAGCGTTGTCACTTTCACAACTCAATTGTGATGGATTTCAACATGCAGATTATAGAGCAATTGAAAATAAATCTTAATCACAAGATGTTGAATAATAATACTAATCCAGCGCAATCAGATACAATAAATAAATCAAGTCTTTCACTTTTTAAAACTGTTCTGATAATAGTTGAACTTTTGTCTTGCTGCATTACATCATGCAGCCGGCCCACTGAAGACTGTAAATGAGCTGTAGATAGGCACACATTGCCTCTTCCTCTGGATGTTTTAAAATTCAGAATCAGTTTGATTGCTTTATTAAAATTGTCTTGGCAATCAAGATAGAAAAGCTGATGGTGATAATTTACTTCCCGAGTTATTTTGAAATATTGTAACCTTGTGTATATGATATTTTCATTACGAAAAAAAAATAATGTAAAAGTAGAAAAAAAGCTCCTGCCCCCGTCCAAAAACAACCTCCTACCTCTTGTTAGGGCGAACTCCTTTGCTTAAAGTCAATCGCTTTTTGCCCTGCTTACATTCATATACACAAAAGTCATAAACCAGCCGACTTTCCTCAGGATGATATGATGGAAGCTGAAAAACACGGAATACAAAATAATATAAAAGATCATAACATAAATACTTAAACATTAAGTAAATAATTGCAGTATTTTTTCCAACTGAGACAAAGGTGTTACAGTTCAGTACGTTAGAATATTAAGAAAGTAAGTCGAGAGTTTTCTCGAAGAACTTAAATTTGTAACGTGGTACTCAAATCAGGGACCAGGTCAAAAGCTGAATGGCACAAATGGAAAGCCAAAGGCATGTTGATATCAGCGGCGTGGCATGCTTACAGTATAAAGTGGTGCCAGACGAAAATGACTTACACATGCTCTATTTGTAAACATAAAAGAAAGAAAAAAAATACTTACATACTTGTAAAGTAAATTTGCATGGTGATGTTTCTATCCCTGCAAATCTTTTCAATAGTTTGTTTATATAAATCACGAACGAATATATTGATTGGAGTTTGGACACTGAGGGAAATGACTAAAGGGACACATGCAGACATTGAATGTCAATCGAACAAAGGGTAATTTCAAAACTTACAAAGCGTAAGAATGTATACAGCCCATGGCCTACTAAGAGAGTACTATAATTACGTCATGAAACAGCCCCATTCCACTTCGGAAATCAAACATGACTCCATACAAGATCTCCTCTCTCTCTCTCTCTCTCTCTCTCTCTCTCTCTCTCTCTCTCTCTCTCTGTGTGTGTGTGTGTGTGTGTGTGTGTGTGATGAACGCGCGCACACACACACACAGTCAAACACGCATATTCACGCGAAGATCATGTATATCGCATCACTATCAAGAAATGTTTGGCTTAACTCGTTCACATTCCTTCATATCAATTTTTGCAGCAATAACAATAATGATGATGATGATGATGATGATGATGATGATGATAATGATAATGATAATAATAATAATAAAAATAATAATAATAATAATAATAATAATAATAATAATAATAATAATAATAATAATAATAATAATAATAATAATAATAATAATAATAATAATAATAATAATAAAATAATAATAATAATAAAATTACTATAAACAATAATCACGACAGAGAGAGAGAGAGAAACAAATTAACTTGTTAATAATCGTGATTTCGATAATAATAAAGATGGTCGAAGTTACCATACTATGACTATGACGTAAATGACCAAAATTAGCTATTATTCCCCAGTCCAACAGAGTTGGAGCAAAAATCTCTTGGCACCTGAGGCGGGTTTTGTCTCGTATGTGAAGATGGTAAAAATTCGAGCCATTTTCTCAGGTATTCAATGTCGCAACACAAATAGTAAAAGCTTTAAATGGAGCCAGCAAAAATCCGCTCATTGCAATCGTTTGAGTGGGGAAATCCAGTCACTCGCTCAGCCACAGTACACAGTCGCTGACGACAGTCATCAACAGTTTGTGTGAATCGGGAGAGAAGCGTGGATAAAAGGCGTTGTGACAGAAAGGGAGTCTGTTTCGCACAGTTGATAAAAGGCGGTATATGCCATTTCTCAGTTATATATATTTTTAAAAATGCTGTTATCCATTTTTAAAACATGGATGTGGTGCCAGGCACCATTTGAACCAATAGAGCCACGCCCCTGGTTGATATCCAGGGGCGTGGCTATATTGGTTGCTTAGGTGCCTGGCACCGCTCCATCTTTTAAAAATGGATTACAGCATTTTTTTAAAAATAATACTGAGAAATGGTTTATTATACCGCCACATACTTATTTGAGTAAGTCTTTTCTTAATTTTTTTTTTCTTTCTTTTGTTTTACAAATATAGCATGTTTTAAGTCATTTTCTTCTGCTGCTGGCACCACCTTATACTGTAAGCATGCCACGCCACTGTTGATATCAATATTTAAAGTCAATAAAAATTCAGATTCTGTGCATTCTAATATTAGGCAAACAACTACAGGCCACACTAAATTGAATTGTACAAAGTAAAAGGGTCTTGTCACATTCAATCAAAAGTTGTCATTTGAGAAAAATTTCTACATTATAAATTGACGTTCAGATTGCATGTTTAAAATTCATTAACTGTGTATAAGCCAAGTTTCATCAAAATCACAGTGGCAATGAGTGTCTAATATTTGCCACCAGATACACTCGTAAAATTTGAGTGTATGCCTATTTAGCAAAATCATATATTAGGAATGGTTTATCCTACATCATAAAGCAGCGCATGCCTGTCCTCATCCTGCATCTTTTATACATATATATATATATATATATATATATATATATATATATATATATATATATAATATATATATATATATATATATATATATATATATATATATATATATATATATATATATATATATATATATGAAAAAAAATGATTGAGCTTTCGTCAGACGCAATATCCACCAAACATGCTCAAAGCACTGTACAAAGGATCCCTGACTAGCAGCAACACGTAACAAGTGCAATGAGTCATGACTCCTGTTAGGCGATTTTTTTCTTCTGACAGACAACGCTCTTAGCGGATAGGAAATCGTACACCTGAGTACAGTGAGAGAATGTGAGTCCTTGGCGAGGCTCGACCCCAGGACCTTCCAATCCGGAAGCGAGTGCCACATAGCCGCATATCTTGTGTTCTTGAGAATTTGCCAAACACCTACAAACTACGTAGTAAAAAGAGGGGAGATGGGCAAAACGAGAGAGAGAGGGAGAGAGAGAGAGAGAGAGAGAGAGAGAGAGAGAGAGAGAGAGAGAATAATATCAGTTACCTGTGGTGTCAGTCCTTTTAGGAGTGAAGTGGCGGAAGTAGTCTAGCACTAGTACTTGGGTAGTAGTAAGTAGTAAATTGGGGATGTCTTCTGCACGTTCCTTGAGTTAAGAAAAGTATTCCTTCAACTAACCTTAAAATAAAAAAGTAAAACCTTGTACATTTCCAACACTTGGACCTTCACTAAGACCTATAACTAACACTAGTAGTAGGCATCCTTCCGTCTCAAGAGACGATGGTTTGCGCCCTGTATGGCTTTTAGTCTCATCAGTCTTGTTGAGAGCAACGACGGGTGTGACTCAGCAGACCAATCCTTGCATGGCAGTCTCTACCGCAGTTGTTGCACACGTAGTTTGACTGTGTGTTTGGTATTTGGATCTGCTGCCTCTCTTTCCTCCTTGCTCTCTGTGACGAACGATTTTCTTTCACTGCGTGTTTCTTTATCATTCGTCAGTGTCTCATTTAAAACCACTTCAAACCTAGTGGACGAGACATATATTTAATTAACACCTCCATTTAAAATACTCAAACATGGATAGAGAGAAGAGCTATACCTCCAATTTCAAACTTAAAAAAAGTTTGTCATCCCTCGGCTGGAGGTAAAATGAATTATTGGTTAACATTCAAAGTGGAACGAGATATTACTGTAAATTCAATTTAATCTGTTATTAATATTATAGTTTGTGTATATCTTTTAATTGTGCTATTCCATGGATGTTCGTAAGTTGGAATACCTGTACAAAACTATATCTATATGTATCTTATACTATAGTTAACATTTGCTTATGATCTATGCTATTTTTTCATTTATATTCAATATGTATATTGCTTGAATGTCTGTACCCTACCGCCAATCGCCAGCCACACATCATAACCTCAATTATAATTAATAAAAATAAATAAAGAAATACCAGGGACACAACCCTGTTAAATTCTCATCATGTAAGATAGCTCGACTGTCAGTTGATGTTTAATATATATATATATATATATATATATATATATATATATATATATATATATATATATACACTAACTACCATTATCATGGAGTTACTGCTTCTCCTTGCCTTTGTCGGCAAATAAAGGCTATTATGATGTGTCGCTCAAGGACGATTCGGTGGCGAAAGACAAACTCGATTGGCTCTAAGACCTTGTTGTTTTAACTTTTAATTGAAGGTCCTGGTCCTTTTCCTTGTCCTTGGAGCACCCAGTCGTGCCGAATCCCTGCATCCCAGTCCTTGGACAGTGGTAAACCCCTGATGTCAGCCTTAACTACAACACACTGTTGTGATGTCCAGAAAACTCTGCAAAGCAGGCGCCAACCCTGGAACTAGCTGATACATTTGCCTCAGTCAAGCAAGCCGGCGGGATAAAGATAAGCCAAACGGGCTTATACCATTTTCAAATGTATTTTCCACAGCCACAAATGATTATATCAAAGTAAACAGACAAATATATAAAAGATTAGACCCACTCAATTAGAGCTATTCTTCCTGATATTAAATAAATACTTATTCTTTCTATCTTTTCCTGTAACAATCTAATTAAACTTTATGTATAGAATTGTTATTATCGCATTTGGGCGTTACTATTGTCTTGACTCACTTGTTATTAATACAATTAAGTTATAAGGGACCCTAAGGCAATTCTTAATCACCCCCTAGATTAAACCTGAGCCGTTTGTGATATAGGTTGAGTGGTGCAGCTGGTAACGAGAGCCATAGCGCGCATACTAGTTCGAATCCAGACCATTGAGCTATCGGTTGGACTCGATCCCACAAATTAACACACAACCCGCCACACTCTCCTCTCCTCAAACTTCTTCTTTCTCCTCACCACTCTTTACTCCCTCCATCACCGCATATCTCCAGCCGCTGCGGTCGTCAGCAAGCAACTCCCATGTGTTTGCGTCGATGCCTGTCATTTTCATGTCTCGTTTGCAGACATCATAGAAGCGCAGAGCTGGTCGCCGTCCAGAATCTAGTTCACCGTACATGATGTCTTTGGGTATGCGTCCATCGTCCATCCTGTGTAAGTGACCAAGCCATCGCAAACGTCGCTGGCAGAGCATGAGATGCATACTGAGGGAGTTCGCTCTTTCTCGCACTGCATTGTTAGTGAGTCTGTCCTGCCACCTGATGCCGAGAATTCGTCGTAGACAGCGAATGTGGAAGTTTTCCAGGCGGTTCTCCTGTCTGGCATATGTTGGCTACTGAGTACACATGCCTGGTATACTCTGAGTTTGGTGTTCAAAGTGAGTTGGTTGTTGGTCCACACTCTCTTGCTCAGTTGTGCCATGACAGCGGCAGCTTTGGCGATGCGCTTGTCTAATTCTGCATCAAGTGAGAGGTTGCTGGTGATCGTTGTGCCCAGGTATGTGAAGTGATCAGTGACTTCTAGCTCCTCGTTGTCAATGTGAATTACTGGTATAGAGGGGACATCCTGACACATTACGTTTGTTTTCTTGACGCTGATCGTCAGCCCGAATTCCCTGCATGCGTGGGAAAACCTGTCCATCAGCCGCTGCAGGTCTTCCTCGGTATGCGCGCATAGAGCTGCATCATTTGCAAATAGCATTTCCCTTATGAGGACTGTGCGGACCTTGGTCTTTGCTCTCAGCCGTACCAGATTGAACAGCTTCCCATCACTTCTGGTGTGTACGTGGACTCCTTCTGGGGACTCTTTAAATGCAAACTTCAGCAGTAAGGAGAAAAATATACCAAACAAAGTCGGTGCCAGGACACAGCCTTGTTTCACGTCGCTGCGCATGGGTAAGGGTTCAGATGCTCCACCGTCGTAGCTGATTGTGCCCTTCATGTCGTCGTGAAAGGAGGCAATGATGCTAAGCTGATGAGGAGGACAGCCAATCTTCTTCAGCAGCTGGAAAAGGCCCTTCCTGCTAACAAGGTCAAATGCCTTTGTCAGGTCAATAAATGCAACGCAGAGGGGCATCTGCTGTTCTCTGCATTTCTCCTGAAACTGACGTACTGAGAAGATCATGTCCACCGTCGACCTCTTGGCTCTGAAGCCACACTGCGACTCTGGGTAGATACGTTTGGCGAGGACTTGCAGTCGAGCGAGGACAACGCGCGCAAAGACTTTACCCACAATGCTCAGTAGAGAGATTCCCCTATAGTTATTGCAGTCACTACGGTCTCCCTTGTTTCATACGGCAAAAAGGAGCGCAAGAACAATGATTGGTTTGAAGCCAGTATCACTGAGATGGAGCCAGTCATTGATGCCAAGCGCAGCGCACTTGTCAGCTATAAATATGAACCAAGTCAGAGGAACCTGCAGGCGTTGCGAGCTGCACGCGGCAAAGCACAGCAAACAGCACGACGTTGCACCAACGACTACTGGCTTCAGTTGTCGGACAACATCCAGCAAGCGTCTGACAGTGGCAACATAAGGGCCATGTATGAGGGCATCAAACAGGCGACAGACAAATCTACAAAGAAAACTGCGCCTATTAAATCCAAGACAGGGGAAGCCATCACTGACAAGGACAAGCAGATGGGAAGATGGGTAGAGCACTACTTGGAACTCTACGCCAGAGAAAACTCTGTCACCCAAAAAGCGTTAGATGCAATAGAAGAACTGCCAGTACTGGAAGAACTAGACGCAGAACCAATTATGAAGGAGCTCAGCAAAGCAATCGATGCTCTGGGCTGTGGCAGACCACCCGGTGACGACAGCATTCCACCCGAAATCATCAAATGTGGAAAGCCAGCCCTCTTGGAACCACTACATAAACTCCTGTGTCTTTGCTGGAGAGAAGGCAAGGTACCCCAGGATATGCGCGACGCCAAGATTATCACCCTCTACAAAAACAAGGGAGACCGTTGTGACTGCAATAACTATATGGGAATCTCTCTATTGAGCATTGTGGGTAAAGTCTAACACTAACACTAACAGACAAAAACCCGCTAAGACTCCTCTCCAGTACCTTTCAATACTTCAATTTCAATGACAATGGCTGCGGAAAACTAAAACAATGGTCATATAAGGAAATTTACATATCAACCAAGTTGTTCTACAGATTTTAAAATTAAAATATGAAGTAACAAGATATCGCTCTAATATTATAGTGACACCTAACACTAGACATCACTCAAGCATGTTGGTCATCGCAAAAATAAAGTCACTAAAAAAAGACTAAAGTGGTCAATGCTGAGCGGAGTAATTTTATTGATGTTTTCACTAGCAACCAAGTTGCCTCATTGGATTTTCTTTCTTTACTTTTTAAAAAAATGTTTTGCTAATGTGCAATCGTCTACATTTAAAATAAAAAGTGGCATCTTATATTCTTCTAATTCTAAACAGACACGATTATTAAACATGTCCACTTCACATCTCAACAATAGGGACAATTTTTTTCACTTCTTGAGGCAGCCTTTTCTTACTTCTTTTAAATTTCATTTTTTTAAAAGCTTCTTTATTGATTTGTTTATAAGTTCTATTGTTCTTCTTGTTATTATTTCATTGATTGTCAATATCATTTTCATCAGAATACTTTTACCGTGTTCTTACGCTCTTACAGCAGAGCAATACCTAACGCCTGCCTTTAAAATGCCACTAAAATTGAACACTTCAAATAAAACTTTTGACAAAAGATCCACAGTTCAAATGCTAAAACAATTATAAAGTGAAGCTACCTCGAGGCTCGAGGAACATCGGGGGTAAGGTCTCCCGCCCAGACTGGGCACTGGGACTGGAAGTCTAGTCAACTTGAATTTCGAGGAGAGTAGTAGTAGTAGTAGTAGTAGTAGTAGTAGTAGTAGTAGTAGTAGTAGTAGTAGTAGTAGTAGTAGTAGTAGTAGTAGTAGTAGTAGTAGAAGAAGTAGTAGAAGTAGTAGTAGTAGTAGAAGAAGAGGAAGAAGAAGAAGAAGAAGAAGAGCATGTTCAGGTTCAACAAGTCATCAATCATCATTCTATCTACTAGATAGCTATCTAGTCTAGCCTAGATTTAGATTTTGAGAGTGAGAATGACGAGAAATGAGTTGTCACTTAAGTAAGGAAAAATGTTTTCGTATCTATCTATCTAGTTTACTTACCTTTTTTGTTGACTTTTTAATAAAAAGGTCATTATTCTCATTTTCGAATTTTTAAAAATTTTCTTCAAATTCGATAAAAGATGAGAATGTCTCGTTTACCGGTTACCGAGAGAGCCATTTTTTTGCTTCACACTTCACAAAGTTAGACCGCGAAAAGTGGAGGCTGGTCCTTGAAAGCTCACAAATACAACTTTAAACACATAAGACTGCTGGGATTACAGACAGGGAAAGGAGCGGTGGTTTACAACTTTAAGTGGGGGTGTTGAACGTGATCTCATAACAATAATGTTAATAAGGTAACTCATACTTTACTATAATCATTTTTTATTCTAATGGTTATGTCCCTTAGACCATTATACGTTAATAGATATAATATCGTTTCGTTTCCCATTTGATCCATTATTTCTTTTTTAAAAAATTATGCTTATGATTATACTTTTCCTGTTGTTGTTCCCCGTTTTTAAAGATAAACCATTTCATTGCAAACGCAACTGGAGGACGATTGGAAAATGGCTTTATTTTTTATGCATTCAAATAATTTGAACATTACTCAAGAATTTCTTCGTTATGGAATAAGATGTAATTGCGATTATTTTGGCATGTAAAATTTCTATTTTTATTAGCGAAATCCCTTACAAAGTTGAATTTTTCCTCTTTGTTTGTGATTAGTATGGCCAATCAAAAATAAATACTGACCTCTAAACATTAAAAAAATTGTCAACACATAAAACGACATTTGGCCTTTTGCGATTAATAATGATTTCGAAACTTAGGTTTTCTTTTACTTATCACATAATTTCAGTATCAATTCTGAATGAATTTGATGAGTGAATATTTATCACTCAGTAAAGACTTCTGCCACCTATCTTCAAGATCTCTATTAACCAGGACATGTTTAAGGAATGTTATTTTGAAAATCCCCATTAAATATTTTAAAGTCAGCTACATCGATGAGTCTGTCGTCCTCTGGAAAACCCCAAATTTGAAAATTTGGCAAGAAAACTCGTCCTTCAAATATCGATCGAGCTAAATGACCCTCATCGTGGCAAAAATTCTCAAACCTGGGACTTGCATATTAAAGGACGAGCTTTATTTTAAACATGGATTTTCCAGAGTAAGGCAGTTTGCTTTTTTGAATGGAATAGCAAACAACGTACCGTTCATGTAGATATTAGTAATGCTTTAATCAGGAAAAATATGTTGACCAGAAAACGTTTACTTCAAACATCGATCGATGATTGAAATAACAATTTTTTGAGGTTAAAATATGTGCTCTGTCTGAGTGCGACAGGTCAGGTTATGGTCGTGGTCATGGTCTCAAATGAGTAAAGAGCTACTCGACTATGCATAAAATAAAGATGTGAAGAATAAGGCCCCGGAATTTACCAGTTACTTTAAAATGAAGAACAATTAAGATGAAATAAAAAGAAAGATGAAATTTAATTAAATGAGATGATTAATGATTATGGCAGTTACAAATAGAAAGATTGAGATATTATGTAACTTCATCATCATTGCCTTTTTCACCCTGGGTCAGGGTATAGGCCACAGACAAACAGTTTCCATCCTTCTCTATCCTGAGCCAACTTTTTTATCTCATTCCAGGTCTTACCACTTCTCTGTATATCAGCTTCTTTAATTCTTCTCCATGTTCCTCGTGGCCTTCCCCTTGATCTTCTGCCCTGAGGGTTCCAGTCCAATACTTTCTTTGTTATAGTTGAGTCATTCTTTCTAAGCGTGTGTCCAATCCACCTCCATCGTCTTCTTCCTATATCCTCTCCCACTGGTTTCTGCTGTCTTCTTTTCCATACTTCTTCATTTTTTATTCTATCCATCCATTTTATTCTGAGTAGCTTACGCATGCACCTGTTTACGAAAATCTGTACCCTCCTTATACATGCCTGTGATGCGTTCCAAGTTTCACATCCATACAGTAGGACAGACTTCACGTTTGAGTTGAAAAGTCTTAGCTTTAGTTGAAGGGAGATATCTTTAGTTCTCCAAACTCTGTTCAAAGATGTGAATGCAGCCTGTGCCTTTCCTATTCGTGCTTTCACCTCTGCTTCCGTGCCTCCATCCTTGTCAATTATACTTCCGAGATAGCAGAAAGTGTCTATATCTTCGAGTTCCTGATCTTTTACTTTGATCTGCTCCCTTTGACGCGTACCTATCCTCAAGACCTTTGACTTTGCAGGGTGAATTCTTAGACCAATTGATTCCGAGAGGCTGTTTATAATTGTGGTTTTTGCTTGCATCTGGTCCTGGGTGTGGGACAAAAGAGCCAGATCATCTGCAAAATCCAGATCATCCAACTGTGTCCAGGGGGTCCACTGTATCCCATTTCTTCTCCCTTTGGAGGTTTCCTTCATTAGCCAATCAATGGCAAGGATGAACAGGAATGGAGAGAGCAAGCATCCCTGCTTGACACCAGTCTTAATTTCAAAGCTGTCAGTAAGCTGATCTTCATGTACAACCCTGCAACTTGATCCTTCATACATTTCCTTAATGAGGTTTACTATCTTTTCAGGGAGTCCATAATGTGCCAGAATTTTCCACAATGTTGCTCTGTCAATACTGTCGAAAGCCTTCTCGTAATCCAGAAAGTTGACAATAAGAGGAGAGTTCCATTCTATAGACTGTTCCACTATGACTCGCAGAGAGGCAATCTGGTCGGTGGTTGAACGGTTTTTCCGAAAACCTGCCTGTTCGTCCCACAGTTTAGCATCTGTTGCATTCTTAATTCTCTCTAAAATAATACGGTTGAAAACCTTTCCTGGGATAGAAAGAAGAGTGATGCCTCGATAATTATTACAATTACTGAGGTCCCCTTTCTTTGGAAGCTTGATAAGATGTCCTTCCTTCCAATCCTTTGGGAATATCCCGTCATTCCAGATTCTCTCAAATAGTGGGTGCAGGGCCTCAGCATTTCTTTCCGCATCAACTTTTAGAGCCTCCGGTGGAATCTGGTCTGGTCCAGCAGCTTTCCCCTTTTCATCTTGTTAATGGCACCCACAATCTCTGCTATCGATGGTGGATCACAGCTAATTGGTATCTCATTCCTTGCAGGCAAAATTTCTGGCTGGTTGTCTGGTGGTGGTCTGTTCAGAAGGCAGTTGAAATGTTCCCTCCATCGTTCAGATTGAGCCTCTTTTCCAAAAATAGTTTTCCCATCTTTGTCTTTGACTGGTACCTCTGGTTTCCCATATTTTCCAGCAAGTGTCTTGGTAGTTTGATAAAGGATCCTCATGTGTCCTCCAGTCGCTGCTGCTTCTGCTTTCTCTGCAAGTCTGTTCATGAAAGCTTCCTTGTCTTTCTTCACAGATCTTTTGACTTCCTTAGCTATGGCTCGATACTGCTCTTGTGCATCCAGTCTTGAAGCCCTTGTTCGGCTTGCATTCACTTGTTCCTTCCTTGTTCTCCTCTTTTCAATAAGGTCCAAGGTGGTTGGACTTATCCATTCTTTATGTTCCGATTTCTTTACCCCCAATACCTCGTGGCAAGTTGTTATGTAGACTTCCTTGATCTTTGCCCAATGTGACTCTACATCTATGTCCTCCTCGAGCTCAGTAAGAGGTTGGAATCTATTACTCAATCGTAGTTTGAATTCCTCATTCGTTTCCCCATCAAGTGCATTCACCTCGAATTTTCTTCTTGTCTGTGATCTGGCCCCGTGTTTTCTGAGTCGGAGCTTAAGCTTTGCCAATAGCAGGTGGTGGTCTGATCCAACATCTGCCCCTCTCCGTACTGTCACATCTTCCAATGAACGTCTGAATCTACGAGAGATACAAAAATGATCAATCTGATTCTCTGTCACACCATCTTGTGAGACCCAAGTTGCTTTGTGGATCCTCTTATGGGGGAACACTGATCCTCCAATCACCAAACTGTTGAATGCACAGAAATTTGCAAATCTCTCACCATTATCATTCATTTCTCCCATGCCATGACGTCCCATGATACCTTCATAGCCTACGTTATCCTGTCCCACTTTTGCATTAGCATCTCCCATCAATATGTTGATGTCTTTCCTTGGCAACTTGTCAATGACTTGTTGTAGCAGACCATAAAATGTATCTTTGTCCTCATCTGTTGCATCATTTGTTGGGGCATAGATCTGTACAATGTTCATGCTGATCTTCTGACTCCGTGTTGTAAAGGACGCCATGATGATCCTTTCTCCGCACTGTTCCCATCCTCTCAGTGACTTCTGGGCAAACTTGCTTAGAATTATTCCTACTCCCTGTGTATGAATCCCGTCCCCTCTCCCTGAATATAAAATTTTCTCCCCAGACTTGAGGTGTTTCTGTCCGGATTGTATCCAGTGGGTTTCGCTTACTCCAAGTATATGCAGCCTGTATCTTCTCATCTCAGTCACAACTTGAGAGCTTTTTCCTGCTTCATACATGGTGCGAACGTTCCACGACGCAATTCGAAGCTGCTTGTTTGGCGAAGACGTCATCGGGTCAGCAGAGTCCTTTCGGCTTTGTCTGTTGTCCTTCATAAATTCTGTAATGCCAGAAACTCTTCGGTCGCCCAAGCTAAAAAAAAGGATTTGTTTTGTCTGTCTGTGTTTCTGTAACGGTTTGAGTTTAACGGAAAGGGTGTTAACCCTTTGCCAACCCCCAACCTGGAGGACCAGGTGACTCAAAGATGGGGGAATCACACACCATTAGTCGCCTTTTACGACACGCTGGCTTGACGTTGGGCTATTCTTGACCCTCTCAGTTGAGGGACCCCGGACACCACACGGGGTATTATGTAACTTATGACAATATAATTTGGTTTGTAAGGCTCCGCTTCCAGGCAGTTGAGAAGTGTTGAATTATCTATTCCTCGGACGGCGGGCTCAGGTTTGATCTTTGATCCGTCAATGGCAGCACTGTCAAAGGCAAAAGATCCGGCGTCTTGATGGTGGAGATAAAAATATCCACAAAGTACCAAAAGATAAAAATCTTCAAATATATCGATGTATAATGTGAGGAATGGAGCGGCTGGCCGTCCGGCATAGATTGTAGAGAGAAGTGAGTGTAGAATGTTAGACCTATAGGAAATGAGATTAGCGGAAGAGTAGCGTCACTTGATTGGACGTCACCGTTGGCTCCTTCATGAAACCATGAAATTCATGGGAATCCAACACTCATTCACAACTCCCTACCACCCCCAATCAAATGGTCTTTGTGATAGATTTAATGGCACTCTGAAGAACATGTTAAGAAAAGTGTCAGCAGAAAAACCAGATTATTGGGACAGATACTTACCAGCAATATAGAGAAATACCCCAAGAATCGACAGGCTACTCCCCATTTGAGTTGATCACCTCACGCAATACACATTTATATTTTATCCTGACATTACTTGTGTCTGATAATTTACACTGGTTTGGACTGATGCATTTGCAGTTGTTTCTTTTGGATATCCCACGATTTTGTAACATTTGTCTGCTGTGTGGCCTTTCATTCCACAATATTGACATTTAATTATAGGTTTGTTGGTTTTCTTATACTCGATATTATTGTCATTGCTATTTCTTGTTTTGTTTTGATAGGATCGGCTATGGTCTCTACTGAACTGTTTGTTCCATGGTTGTTACAATGGTTATCTTGCTTCACTTGCGTGTTCCGAGTGATTGATCTGCTCATTCTACTTGAGTACTTAACTTTAGGTGTACATGGACTCTGAGCAGCGGCAGCGTAGTATGGTTCCTTCAATGTTCTGTTAAGGGGTGTCAAGGGGTGTGCGCGGTTAAAGTTTTCTGCTTAGATTTTTAATTTGTCCAAGTTTTATGGCTTTCTTTCTTTAAAGAATGCGTCTAAATCTGGGTTGCAAGCTTGATAGATTCGATTCTTCAGCGTTAGATAGTAAAGGCCTGCAAAGTTGTCTTGTTTTACGTTTGCCAACTCAAGCCATCGATTTTAAAATTGAGTATTTCGGTTCACGAATGTATTAAAGTCTTCTCAACTTTCAGGTTTTGCAGTGTGGAACCTTTCCTGGCAACCATCTTCCGTTAATCTAAATCTTTTTAGTAGAGCGTCTTTTATTTTACCATAGTCATCTGCATCTTCAGTTATTAAGGTATAGAAAACCTTCAGCGGTTCTCCAGACAAGCAGTTAATCAAGGCTGTGGCCCATTTGCTTTCCGGCCAACCATAACTTTTTGCCTGAACTTCGAATCGGTGTAGGAAGGATTCTATACAGTCTGAGCGTTCATCGTAGGTAGGCATGCGCGGGAGTTTCATGAAAAATTCATGACCATTATTATGTTTTTTCTCATGACCGGTTTTTGTTTTTTCAATTTCCAGCATCATTTGGGTCTTTTTGGTTTCTTCTTCTGCTAAAGCTATCTGTCTTTTTAGTTCCCTTTCTTGGGCTCTTTCGTCTCGTTCTTCTCTACGTATTCTTTCTTCATGTTCTTTTTTTTTCTCTACGAATTCTGTCTTCATTGTCTTTTCTACGAATTCTTTCTTCATGTTCTTCTCTACGAATTCTTTCTTCTTTTTCTTCTTTTATTTTCTCTCCGCACCATGAAAATATTCTTTCCTGGGGTATTTCCAAGTCCTTTGCGAGACTTAAGTATCTTTTATATGCTTCCACGTTGCAATAGATTAGTTACGATATTTTATATATATATATATATATTGACAGGATACTGTTACTGACTGTTTTATTTATTTACACTCACTGGAATGAACTGTTCTATTTTTAGAAATCTCTCTCTCTCTCTCTCTCTCTCTCTCTCTCTCTCTCTCTCTCTCTCTCTCTCTCTCTCTCTTATTTCAACTTATTATGTATGTTGAATTTGATGACTTTTATCGTTATATCTTATAAAGCAATGTATCAATACAATGCAGAGTTATTATGACTTGTGTCGATAACAATGTGTCAATCGTGTGTACTCTAAACCATGTTGCTACGAAAAATTTATCACCAAATATGTGACTCGTCCTTAGTTTGTGTACGCAATGACGCTAATATACTAGAGTGTGATAACAATGAAAGGATTGCAAAATAATCCCAAGTTATCTATCACTAAATATAACACAACGGCTAGTAGACTCCTTTTTTTAAAGACTAACCTTTCAGAACATAATATATAAGTAGTTGTCGGTAACAGTAATGTGTCTAAAATGTATTTAAAACAAATCACTATGCAAAAGAAATCACGATGTATATAGTTACTATGTAAAAGAGAATAATGAAGGATATACATATTTACCAACTCAATTCGTGGTTGGGACCTCTCTCTTGTTCAATGGTTGTCCAACAATAATTGTAAATAGGCATTGAAGAGTGTTTAACAGTGATGTCTGAAATACAAAACAATAGCATATCGGTAAGTTTTACAATAGTTACAAAATGTGTTCACAACACTGAATGATTGGATGATAGGACAATGAATCGTTATGGAATGTAAACATATTGAAAACAATTCATGAATGAGGCAAACAACAAAATGAAATGAGTGATATAATAACAAAGTGGACAAAGAATGAATGAATGAATAACTGAGTGAAAAGATGAATGAATGAATGTATAAAGTATGAATGATTGAATGGAGGAATAAATGTATGAATGATTGGATAAATGAGTGAATAAACGAATGAACGGATGAATGAATGAACAATGAATGAATGAATAATTTATAAATAGGTAAATGAACAGGTGAATGAATGATTATATAAATGAATAAATGAAGGAATGAATGAGTAAAATGCTATATAATTTAAATGAATGAATGAATGGATAAATTGCTATACCATTTAAATGAAGAAATGAGAAAGAAAAAAAAAGTTAATCCTGTAAATAGGGAGTTCAATTAAAATATGATCAAGTGGGGGAATTAAGAGTTTTACAATTTAAACTTTAAAGTTTGATTGAAATAGATATATGTAACTAAGAAATTCAATTCCTTATATGTGTCCTCTCCAAAATATTTATTTTTAGCACAGGGAAATAATTCTTTAAATATTCATTATATTTCTAAATTAACTATAGTTCGTTTCATAATTCATATCCAAGCTTAGAGTTATCTTTAATACATGGCTTTATATCGTATTAATCATTTTTCCTCTTATATAAGTAAAAAAAAAGATAAATATATAGATAAAATAAATACATGAATATATAAATAAAAAGGAATATAACCCTCTTTAAAATGAAGATAATGAGCTATATTAAATGTAAGAACTCATAATACGAATGTAAGGATCATGCTGAAGATGATGATGGGAGAAATGTTGATAATTATGGTGGTGATGATTAGAATGATAATAAAAATGATAATAATAGCACGTTTACCTGAGTTGACTGCTTTAAGCTCAGAGTAAAATAAATTTATTTCATCAATTTCCACCTTCGTCAAGTCCATTTCAATTCACCTCAAGCGTCATTCCGACTGTAAGATAATCAATCAAGACTATCTAGCTAGTTTCTTTTTTACTATCCCATTTTCTTCTTTTTGGCGCTGATATGACCTTACATTTGTTGTAAGCGCCGTGAAAGTCTTAAAAACAAACACATACCTTACCCTTTCATGAAATACGTATTGGTTTTTACGAAAATTAACCGCAAGTTTTTGCAAAATTTTTCGCAAATTTCGCTGTTTTTAGCTTGCAAAATTTGGGATTTAAAATAAAAAAAAAAAAACGCCATGTCAGACATTTAGCCTGAACAGTTTCCTTCTAGTTTCCCTTGCTTTAGGTTTTTCTCGTTGACAGAAGTACATGCCAACATGATTTCTTTCCCTCTGCACCATTCTGCGTGTTGTTTGTTTTTTTTTATTTGTTTTTTTTTAGTTAAGTTGGGTTGGGTTTTTTAATTATTTTTTTTTTGGGGGGGGGGGGGGTGCTTGCTTGTTTGTTTGTATTATTTTGGTTTGTTTTGGGGTTTGTTTGTTTGTTTGTTTTTTGTTTGTTTGTTTTTTGTTTTGTTTTTTTGGCTCCCTTTTATCTTTTTTTTTCCCGCTCTGGTGCCCATCCCGTCGTTATAGCACAATCAGATCCCATTTTCCCTCTCAATACATGTCCATTCCAGTTCTATCTCTTCCTCTTTACCCTTGAACTGACCGTCTCGATGTCTGCCCATTCCATCACTTTCTCTGATGTTATATGTTGCCATTCTATTCTTAATTTTCCTCTGAGAAATTATTTTTGGAAAGTGTCTACTTTTCTATCATCTTCTTTGTTAAATTTCCATGTTTCGCAGTCATACAGTAACACTGCTATGATTAGGGAATTTAAGAGTGCTATCTTTGTTTTCTACCGATATCCTTTGCATTCCAAACTTTTTTGAAGTCTTTGGAAAGCTCCCCATGGCACCTCTATCCTTCTTTTCAAATCACCAGTCCCTCTCCCATCTTTACTCATTTTAGCTCCAAGATAAATGAAGTTTTCAACACCCTCAACCTTTCCTTTTATTGCTTTCAATATCTCTTTCCTAGTTGAGTTGATTCTCATGCACTGGTTGCATTATTGTTTATCTTCAGGGTCAATAAGATGAAAAGGCGAAGAGAACGTTAAATAATATATTATCACGTTTGTAGGTTAATTTGATGTTCGTGGACATATGACGAAAGTGAGATTGGTGATGATGATGATGATGATGATGATGATGATGATGATGATGATGATGATGATGGTGGTGATGATGATGATGATAGTGATTATGATGATGATGATGGTGGTGGTGGTGATGATGATGATGATGATGATGATGATGATGATGATGATGATGATGATGATGACGACGACAACGATGATGATGATGATGATAGTGATTATGATGAAGATGGTGTTGATGAATGTTATTATCATTATTATTATTATCTTTATTATCTTTACCCTACCTGCACACACACACACACAGATATATATATATATATATATATATATATATATATATATATATATATATATATATATATATATATATATATATATCCTTTCTTTAAAAAATATAGCATTGTGGAGAACATTGTGCTTATTTGAGTCAATTAAAAAATTGATACGGCGCACAACTCTACTGAAAGATTTGAAAATTAGAAATGTATTTTTTACAGATAGATAAACAGATAACTTGATTTCCTTTTATAATTTAAAGTCAGTTTGAAAGTTCGTTGAGTCAAATAGATAATATCATAAAATATGTACCGACGACACTTGGCTCCCAAAATCAACTAATTTTGACACTGTAAAAAGTTGTCAATTTGTGTCATCTATTTATGACATCAAGTATTATTATTACTTCCGTTGTGTTGTTGATTTAGCGGTGATCAGTTTTGCTATGATATGTTTGTGTGTGTGTGTGTGTGTATGTTTGTGTGTGTTGTGTGTGGTGTATACATGTGTGTGTGTGTGTTGGCATTTTTCAGCAAATCGTGGCATTCATAGTGATATTATTCACTTGATCACACGAAGAAGGTATTTCAGTCGCCATTTTAATTCTATTTTTACTATTAGGGTTAGCTCGAGAGGTTAGTCATAAGTGTTATTAAAGGTGCTAGGGTGTTTGTTTTTTCATAAGTTAAGTAAAGGGGAGACATTCCGAAAGCTCCTACATCCCCAGTATTCTTTAAATTAGTATTTTCACCTTTGATCTTTTGTCAGCACGGTGGTAGAACAGCACATTCAACGTTCAAAATTCCAATTCCAATAACGGATAACAGCACCTGTAGCATCAGTCGCCAATCAGACACAACTAAGTTACTGAAGAGTAGTTCTCTCATAATTTGGGATGAAGCACCTATGATGGACAGGCGTGTGTTTGAATGTGTGAGCAGGACATTTTGTGACATAACAGGCAGTTCAAAACCTTTTGGGGCAAAGTGGTTGTACTTGGATGGGATTTTCGGCAAATTCTACCTGTTGTTAACAAAGGAAGTGAAGCCGATATATTAAGTGTCACACTTAACAAGTCAATTATTTGGATTTTGTCACCATTTTTCACATGAACAAGAACATGAGGGTTACTGATGACAATAACTGTTTTGCAAATTGGCTTCTCCGCATCGGAAATGGTACAGAGCCGGTTTTCAGCGAAATAGGAAAGTATTCTGTTAAATTACCTACAGCGCTATGCCTTCCTGAAAATGACCCAGAATGCTTGATAAATGCTGTATACAATGATTTGAATCTGATCTTTGCGGATGAACGTTATCTATCAGAGAGAGCAATTTTGACTACAGCCCATGAAAATGTTGACAAAATAAATGCAGCCGTTCTGTCCAGGTTGACCTCATCAACTGAACAAATTTACCGCAGTGCTGATTCCATTCAAAGTGACTCTGACATCAACTTATACCCGATTGAATTCTTGAACGAACTTACACCTCCCGGACTTCCTCCACATGCATTACATTTGAAAGCCAACACGTCAGTCATGCTGCTTAGAAATATAAATCCTAAATCAGGCCTCCTAAATGGCACCCGTTTGTTAATAATTAAATTAGGTTCAAAAGTATTAGAAGCCAAGATAATTACCGGTAGTAGAGCTGGCGACATAGTGTTTATCCCTAGAATCAATCTGACGTCAACAACTGATTCAGGCTTACCATTTATTATAAATAGAAGACAGTTTCCGGTAAAATTGTCATATGCAATGACAATTAACAAGTCTCAGAGGCAGACATTAAGCAAGGTGGGGATTTTCTTACCACAACCGGTATTCACACACGGACAACTGTATGTTGCTGTGTCACGGGTCAGAGGCTATAGTGGCTTATACTTCATGTTGGGCTACACAGAAAAATCAACCGAAGATATACCAAATTACACAGACAACGTTGTTTACCAATCTGCCCTCATTAAATGATGGTGAGTACAGTATCGAATGAAAATAGTTCTTTCCCCGCGAAATTGCGGGCTTTTTACTAGTATATATATATATATATATATATATATATATATATATATATATATATATATATATACGCACACACACACACACACACACACACACACACAGCTATAATAGATTTGGAATTTAAAATACTTAAAACCAAAACCAATTAAAAGGAAAATAGTATCCGGTTGGCGGCAGAAAGACAAAAAGATCGTAAAACAAAAATAATCAACAGATAAGTCAACCCACGGACAGCTCTAGGTATCTCAGTACGGTGGCCTCCAGAAAACTAAAGACGGCTCCATTTGGCTTCCAGTCAACTTTGGACAGTCTTTAGATGGCTTCAGATTGTTTCAATGGTCTCTGATCGACTCCAAAGGCTTCTATTTGGTTCCAGACGGTTCCATATGGCCTCTGGATGGCTCCAATGGCTCAGAGGGTTTATGGATTGATATACGAGTAAATTGCAAACGTTTATTAAATTAAGGTTAATGTATTGCCCCGTTGAATCAAATGATTATTTAGAATATCTGCTAGGACGTAACCATGAGTCCTTTGGTCTTCGAATTTGCCGTAATTTGGTCGCCCGTTATGCTCGACCCTTGGCCCCGGAAATGGAAATTTGGCATGCTACTCGGCACTTTATTGAATAAAAAGGGGGAAAAAATCACGGAGACTTAGTTTAAAAGTAAAATGAATAAAAGCGTCCGTTCCCTCATCGGTCATTTGACGTTGCGAATGGCCATCTGGCCGTCTTCCCTATCGCCAAATTCATTCGCGCGTACCTAAACACTTTATACTTAACCAATTTTGTCCACAATGTGGTAGTATAGATATAACAAAATAGATGCCAATCAGGTCTTTGTTATTGTTTTTCGCCATCCATTTTTATTAGAAATTCCCACTAAACTGTATTAACCAGATTATAAACGTTTAAGGTAACATAAATTTTTGTGTTGGTCCGTTATATTTCCGGATGGCAATGTTATGAGTTTCTTTTTCAAGCATAAAACATCTATAATAAGTAAAATAGATGATTGTTTGTTTGTGACAGCCTTTATTTCCCCGCAAATATTGCGGGGTTCTCAACTAGAATACAATAACGTTGTAGTCTGAGAGAATTTAGTGAGAAAGAATCACCCAACTGAATAAAGATAGTATGAAGTTGATGTCGTTCAGGTCTTTGTTATTGCTTTTTGCCATCAGTGTTTATGAGTAATTCTCACTAAACTGCATTTACCAGACTATAAACGTTCAAGGTTACACATAGTTTTGTGTGTTGGTCCGTTATACTTTTGGATGGCAATGTTGTGAGCTTACCAAGCGCATTCTATCTCGAAAGATGCGAAAACCCGTGCCAAATTTCTTTTGTATTACATTCTGAGCGATAGGATGTTTACCGACTTGACACAGCTTGGGATATTGATGCTGTGCGTTCAGATATTTTACTCACAACAATCCGCCATCGGAATATAACGAACCAACAAATAAAACTATGTGTAACCTTCATAGTCCGATTGATTCAATTTAGTGAAGACTACTCATAAAAATGCCTGCTAAAAACAATAATGAAGAGCGGAGTGGCGTCAATTTCGTTCTATCTATATAAATACGAATAGTCTGATGTCATGTCGCCCAGCAACGGCGGCTATCGTGGTTCTAAACAAAGAAAATCTGTACTTTTTATTCTTCATGCTGGCTCGAACTTTTCATGTGTCAGAATGTGTAAAAGTCAAAACATGATCAGATTTATAATTTTTCCCCCCTTTGGATACGCTTTTATGCTCGTTGGAGAAATATTTCATAAGGGCGTTCGCCATTGTTCAGATAGTTTAGAGCCAGTTACTAAGTTATTACGACGGAAGTGACGTTAGGACTGTTGAAGCGTATTGCCAATAGGCAAACAAACACAGAAAACCATATGTAAACTTAAACATTTATAAGATGAACGCGAAAATCGTGTGATAACTAATCACCTATTTGGCGGTATAAAAACAATAACAATGATCAGAGAAAGATCGAATTCATTCACTTTATTATTTATAAGCAACCAAACCAACTATGTTTGTTCGAGCACGTGTGAAGGTGTGTCACACATTCAATGTTTTTATTGGGCAAAACTCTATCGGTCAATTTGTAACCTTTAACGTTCATAGTCTGATTAATGCAATTTAGTGAGTTCTACTCATAAAAAATGGCTGGCTAAAAACAATCACAAAGAGCTGAGTGACGTCAGTTTCGTTCTATCTATAGATATCTATTGTTTTTTGCCATCCGCGTTTATGAGTAATGCTCACTGAACTGTTTTAACCCGACTATAAACGTTCATGGATACACACAGTTTTGTGTGTTGGTTCGTTATACTTCCGGATGGCAATGTTACGAGCTTCTTAGCCAAGCGCATACCATCTATATTTTTGTCTCGACTTGAACACTCTTGATGAAACCGTGCATTTCGAGAGAAAACTGAATTCTTGAGCTTTACCACGTGGTTGTTTTTGTGTTTTTTTTTTTGTTTTTTGGGTTTTTTTTTTTCTCTTGTTGCACCTCACTTGGTTATGTAAAGTCGTAACTTTCATTTCGAAAGGAGTATTTCACTTTGATAGACACACTCTGTCTTTGCTCATTTTGCAACAAGAAGGAGTCACTGGGGGTTAATAGTCAATTGCAGGTAAGATTAGTTTTTATTGTCATAATATTTCAAATACCGTCAAATACAGACTGCGGCTTTGCGATCTTAATCAACAGAATGATGCAAGTCATTGAATATCGAACTGGTTTATAGAACTGCTGCTGACAGGTTACGACTATTTTTGCAAAATCGAGCACAAAATTGAAATCAGCACACACTGTATTAAGTCAACTATGTGGTCATGTGCTATGTAACTCGCTTTCGGGTCGGAGGGTCCTGGGTTCGAGTCTGCTCGAAGCATAGTTGTCCTTGGAAAAGGCTCTTTACTCACATTCTCTCACCTTGATCAGGTGTAAAATGGGTACCTGGCCCAAAACAGCGTTCTATCTGTTGGAAAAAAAAATAATATTGCATAAGGGGCGTCTTGTCATGTCTCGTTCTACATGCCACACGTTGCTGTTAGTCAGGGATCATTTGTGAATCGCTTTGTCTGGTCTCTCGGAGTTATAGCGCTATATGTTTTCAGCATTATTATTATTATTATTATTATTATTATTATTATTATTATTATTATTATTATTATTATTATTATTATATTATTATATATTATTACTATTACTATTATTATAATTATTATTATTATTTTTATTATTATTATTATTATTATTATTATTATTATTATTATTATTATTATTATTATTATTATTATTATTATTATTATTATTATTATTATTATTATCGTCACGTTTAGTGGATATTGCGCTATATAAAAGCTCAAGTCCTTATTTTGTCTTTTAATAATATCCATTTCTTTTGTAAATGACTATATAAAGGCCTGCATTTGAGTGTATTCCTCTGAGTAGGATCATGTGCTTGTGTCAAGATGAGTCTCTCAGGTGATCTCAAAATAATTATACTGATAGTGTGCTTGTGCTTTTAATCTGGACTTTTCTTGACTTTTTTTTCTTCTCCCTTTACTGGTGCTGAAATGTCCTGATTGTGTTGCAAACGTCGTAACCCCCCCCCCCCCCCTCCTACCCTCAAGGCAAGGAGGCAAGGAATATCTCTAAACCATTTAAATTGATCAATTTTCATTATGGATAACAATAGATTTGATGGCTTTAATTCGCCTAACATCATATTTGGTGCTGAATGTTATTTTTCTTTCGAACAGGTTACACTTACACCCCCCCCCCCCCTCCTCTTCCACCCTGGTAAATCAACTTCATCAGTTTCTGTCATAACTGCCGGCATCACGTGATCTTGAGAGGCACATTATGTATGAAAAAAAAATATTGAAGACAAAAATATCCTGCCGGTAAGTTCATGTCAAAATTCAAATGTGTTGTAAAATAGTGGATGGCGTGGTTTATCTTGAGTCGTTAAATATCCATCGGGCTGGGGAATATCTGAATTCTTCCGACATCTGACACGTCATTTATAAGTGGGTTTTTTTCATGTCTCCCAACAATTTTGATTAATTAGATACTTATGATCAAACAATGATAATGAATTGATAAAGAGAGAGTGGACCTACGTTTTTTCATAAATGAGTCCTTTTAAAAATTTATTTGGAGTATTTTCGGTGTATTTTGGTGAATAGCAGGTGGTTGTCTCCTGTGTGAGAATTATTCGAAGAAAAAATAATTTTGATACTGTGGAGTGGAACATCATTATTTATCGAAAGTACAAATCAATGTCCTCTAAAACTAAAACTATATATCTCCATGCCAACATGGTGACACTTAGTCAAAAAGTGAAACGACTGGTTCATTGCAACTTGTTACATGTGATCAATGGAGTGTTGGTTTTTGTTTTAGTTTTCGTCGTCTTTTCTTTTATGTGTTTTTTTTTTTGCAGGGGGACGGGTCTATGTGTGTGTGTGTGTGCGTGTGTGTGTGTGTGTTTGTAAGTATCTATCTGGGTTTTATACCAAAATAAAATGCAAAGCTTAAGGCAATAAATGTTGATGTATACAAATTGTCAGGATAATAATTATGATAAAGATATATATATATATATATATATATATATATATATATATATATATATATATATATATATATATATATAGACAACATACCATATCTTTATCATAATTATCCTGACAATTTGGAACATTGGAATATGTGATTATGGTGATGGTGATTGTGATGACGACAATGGCGATGACGTTGATTGCGACGATGATTATAGCGATGACTATTGGCAACGACGATGATCGCGACGACGATGATGATGATGGCGACGATGGAGAGGTGACTATGACGATGACAATGATGACGATAACGACGACAATGAACCCCAATGGTGGACAGGTGGTCACATTGTCTTTATTCCCTATATCTGTTGTCTGAGTTACTTTCTGTCTTTGTCTTGGAATGGGATTACTTGGTCTTGCCCTAATTTTGACTGAAGTCATTGACATGGAAGGAAACCGTCAGATGTATAGGTATAATTTCGGGAAATATTATTTTCCTTGTAAATCATCTCTGTGTCATGAGCTGTTACATAAAAAAAAAACATAATTAAATAAAATATATAATGGTTTGTAAACATTTTGGTGTATCCTTTTAGTGGGGACCTGAGCTTGTGTCTGGATGAAACTTTTAGGTGATCTCAAACCAAGTACTTTGTGTGGTCTTGGAATCCACATTTGTTCCCTATTTGAACCCTTCCCCTGTGGTTTACTTTTTCTTGAGTGCTTTCCATTGTAAATCAATAGAATTTTTGACTGTCACATTTTCTTCCTTTTTACTGAAATGATCTGACCTAAATGTATCGCAAATGACGTAAAACCCTGATGACCGTATATTAAATAAGCTGATGACCGTGTTGATCATGACGATGATGATGATGATGATGATGATGATGATGATGATGATGATGATGATGATATAGACCTGCGACTTGTAAGACGATAGTTTTATACATTGGAAATCTCATACGGTTAGAACATAAGAAATAGGACTAGAATTTGGATGTCATTATTTTCTTCTATTTATTTGTTCTTGGTTACAGCAACTTCTTGCAAAAACCTCTACCGACAGCGCCGCTGCCACCACCAGATGAGGGAATTCAAAGAGTTGTATCCAACAGAAGAGGGAGACTATGTTAGTGGTATACACTGTCATTTTCATTTTTGATCATGACGAAACAGTCCTACGATTTAGCGGAAGGGCCATTAGTTAAGTAAGTCTGGTCTTTTACATTGATATTCTTTTAATATGAGCGTATATATTACGTAATATCCACTTAATGTACTCAAAGCACTAGATATGGCGCGAGACAAGACGTTTGTATTTCGCTTTTACATTTTTTTTCAAGAGACACAGCTATAAATGCGCAGGTACTCATTTTGCATCCAAGTGTGAAAGTGAAAAAAGTACATTTTCCAAGGATTCAACTTTACCTCTCTCACAATGAGATTCGATCTAATGACCTGAAGGTCCGAAGGTGAGTGTCATACCACAAGACCACAAAGCCGCACATTAATCTGTCTCCTTTCTAGTTGGTATTAAAATAACCGTCGCAATATCCGTCATAGCGTGAGGCGTTGATCTGATCTGCAGCAACTCTTTGATTTTGGCCAGTTTTTGTTGTCTGGTCCAATTTCCACTGTTGACTTTCATGAGGCGTTTGAAAGTTTGCACTAGTAGCTCTGCTGATCCATTGTTTCCAACTGATACAGTTGTGATGTTACGTGCCGAATTCCATTCATTTTCAAAACTTCGTTGAACTCCCTCGAAGTGAAACGAGGTCCATTGTCGGTCACGATGGTTTTTGGTAATCCGTGCATTGCAAATATATGTCGCAACACATCATTAGTATGTTGAGCATTCGTTTAGTTCATTGGGAACATTTCTGACAACGTTGAATATGCATCAATTAGAGTAAAGTAATGCTCATTTTCACATTCTGCAAAATCCAGATGAAGTCTTTCCCATGGCTTTGAAGGGAATGTCAATGTTATGATAGGTGCTTTCGTTGGAATATTTTTCACCTCAGAGCAACTTTTGCAGTTTTAAATAATTTCCTCTATGTCTTTACCAATATTTGATTTAACTTCTAGCCAATGCTTTTGATTTGACTATTCCATGGTGACACTCGTGTATTTCCACCAGTATCTGTTGTCTGAATTTCTCTGGAATTATAACTCTCAGTCCCCACTGTAAAACATTGGAATCCAAGGTTATTTCTTCTTTTCGTTGAAAGAAAGGCTTTCGTCTTTCATCGTTGATTTTGTTAGGCCAACCATCCAGTGTGAAATGCAGAATTTTCGACAATATTGAGTCCTTTCGGGTTGCTTCCGCTATTTTTTTCGCGGTGAGTGGTAGTTCATTTATGCAGTTAAATGAAACCAATTATTCGTCTTGTTTTGTTTCTCGATGAGGTAATCGAGAAAGCATTTCTCCGTTACAGTGCTCTTCTGTTTTCAGAAATTGAAGCACTGAGTTCCATTCTGGCCATCTTTGCATTCTTACTGCCGCCATTGCTGACATGCTATTTTTAGGTCCAAATATTTTCACCAGAGACATGTGGTTAGTGACAAGTGCAACATGTCTGCCATATTGATATTGGTGAAATTTGCGTACTCCAAACATGATGCCTAATGCTTGCTATTCGATCTGACTGTAATTATAATATTCAGTCTTTGTGAGGGATCTTGATACAAATGAAATCACCCTTTCTTCTCCATTTGGCATAATGAGAGATATTACAGCTCTGATTCCCTTTATACTCGCATCGCTTGACAATCGAAAAGGCAATTCTGGATTATGAGTTAGGACCTTTTGTGAAACTAGCAGTTCCTTTACAAAAGTTCGTGTAGTGGTTTCATTGTTCCTGACAAATTTGGTAGAAATCTAGAATAATACTGTACTCCACCTAGAAATCTTATTTCTTTTACATTTTTAAACTTAGACCCATTGATCAGGGCTTCGACTTTGCTTTCCTGAGGATGTAATCCATTTTTATCGATTGTGTGTCCAAGATAGTCAATTCTGTCAACCATGAATTTACATTTGTTGTTAATGAGCCTTACTCTATTTTTCTCTAACCTTGTCAGTATTTGTCTAAAGTTGCAAGATGCTGCTTTTCATTACACCTAGTCAACTGTCTATCATCAATGAAAACTTGAACATTATTTAGTAATGCAATAATTTCTTCCATGTACTTTTGGAAAAGTGCTGGTCCTGATGCCACTCCAGATGGAAGTCGACTGTAATGAAACAGTCCAATATGAGTATTTACTGTGACAAGCTGTTTACTTTCTGAGTCCATAGCCATTTGATGATAAGCCTGACTAAAAATCCAACTTTGAAAATTTTTCTCCATGCGACAGCTTTGCAAATAGATCTTGTGCCATTGGCATAGGATATTGATCCACTTTCATTGCAAAATTTATTGTCACTTTAAATTCACCCCACAGTCTTACTTTACTATCCGGTTTTGGTACAACTACGATAGGTGCTGCCCATTCACTATGGGTAACTTCTTTTGTGTTTTTCAACCTCCCCCTTTAAAGCGTATGGAATCGGTCTTGGTTTGAAGAATTTGGACTGTGCGTTTTCTTCCATAGTAATTTTTACCTTCGCCCCTTTCAGTTCTCCCAACTCAGTTGTAAGAGGTCGTTTGTGTTTTTCTAATGTCCAATGAGTTATGAACATGAAAAGTATTAGAAATCCAATCCCATCCTCGCCACCATTTTGTTGATCTTAGATCATTAATTGATAAGACGTAGGATTCAAAGAATCAATAAACCAAATTGTTACAGTAAAGACCAGTTATTAAGCAACATAATATACATGTGCACAGGATGACGGTTGGATACAGAATGACTCCCAAAAAGGTAGCCTGTAGAATAGACGCTAATTGTGAACGATACTACATTAAATGGACGATACAAGTTACGATACTTGAATACAATAGGTTTCATTCACAACACGTGTCACACAGCGCTGGTTTCAATATCCACTCGTGTCTACCTCCCACGGTCCCGGGTTCACTCAATGGTGTCCATCTCTCATAGCCTTGGGCTTATTCCCCACTAGTTTCCAATTCCTATTGAATTTTTAGTCCCTGCTCTTTTCCATATCCCATAGCCCCAGGGTCACTCCTCACTGGTATCTATATCACACGGTCCTGGATTCACTTCCCACTTGTCCAGCTCTCATAGCCTTGGGCTCGTTCACCACTGGTATCCACCCCCACACTCCTGGGTTCACTCCCCACTGGAGTACACGTCCAGTGGTTCCTATTTTTTTCATTAATGATGTTGACTACACATGGCCCTGGATTCACTTCCCACTTGTCCATCTCTCATAGCCTTGGTCTCGTTCACCACTGGTATCCACCCCTATATTCCTGGGATCATTCCCCACTGGAGTCCACCTCCCAAAGTCCCGGGTTCACTCCTCTTTTTCTCATAAGTGATGTCGACTCCTCATGGCCATGGATTCACTCCCTATCGGTGTTCAGTTCCCAAAGTCTCGGGTTCAATCCCCATTGGAGTCCACATCCAGTGGTTTCGTGTCTTTGATTAGTGTTAATAACCTCTCATGGCCACGGTTTCACTTCCTACTAGTGTTCATATCCGGTGGTCCTGGGATAACTTCCCACTGGTGTTCATATCCGGTGGTCCCGGGTTCACTCCTCAGTGGTGTCCACCTCCCATAGTCGTAAGTTCATTCCCTTCTAGTTCCACCTCCCAAAGTCCTGGGTCCACTCCCCATCAATGTCCACCTTCCATAGACTCGGGTACACTTCCCCAGTGGTGTCCACCTCCCATATTCTCTGGTTCAATCCCCACTGACGTCTACCTCCTACACTCCCGAGTTCACACCTGCTGGTGTCCATATCCCATAACCCTGGGTTCACTCCCTGCAGGTGTCCACTTTCCAAAGTTCGTTAACTCTATTAAGAGTGGCCCCAGGTTCACCCCCTACTGGTATCCATATCACACAGTTCTAGTTTCACTCTCCGCTTGTGTCTACCTCCCATTGTCCCAGGTTCACTCCCCACTGGTGTACATCTGTCTTGGGTTCATTGCACACTGGTGTCCACCTCTTATAGAGTTCAGTCCCTGCTGCTGTCCATATACCATAGCCCCAGGTTCAGGTCTCACTCCCCTTTGGTGTCCACATCTCATAGTCTCGGACTCGGGTTAAATTCCCAACTGTGTCCACCTCCATTAGTACATGTTCACTCCGCAATGGTTTCTCATACACCCGGGTTTCATTCCACTGGTATCCACCTCTTATAGCCCCGGGTTCAATTCCCATTAGTGACCCTCCGCCTCGACACGTTATTAAGACGGGATTTTCAATTTTGTTTTTTTTTTTTTTGTTTTGTTATTTCATGCCTGGAAATTTGATACCATATTTATAAAATTCTGATTTCATTGCCGAGATATGACCGTTTGAAGTAAGGGAGAGTGTAAAAAACAAGTTTTGAGAAAATCGACGTTGAAGTTAAGGCCCTTGTTTCACGCACAGTCGAATCAATGGGTAAAGATTACTCCTTAGATACGGGCATTGGAAATTTAATAAGAGTAATAAAATTTAGCATGAGCTTAGAATATAGAATTTAATAATGTGCATACCAACTTTTGAAACAATCCAAATGTTACTTTTGTAGTTATTTATTATGTAAGATGCCCTTAAATTTATAAAACCACCCAAAAAATGCCGGCGATTTAATGAAATTTCAGAAATTATTGAAATGTTTTTGACGTTTAATTAAAGAATCAACGAAGTAAGAATAAAACATGACAATTTTTTGTCTTATTTAATAGAGGAAATACGAATGCAAAATGCCAAATGTTAAAGAGCAGTTTTAAAACTTCGTGAAGCGGTATGGACAGAGAGAAATATCAAGAAAGAGGATGAGGGATGAAAAGAATGTGAGAGTAAAACACACACACACACACACACACACAACCACACACAGAGGATAAAGAGAACGAAAAAGAGAGATGAAGAGAGAGAGAGAGAGAGAGAGAGAGAGAGAGAGAGAGATTGGGAGAGGGGGGGGGGTTTACTGCTTGTATTTGTATTGTAAAGGGCGGGAGGGAAATAAAGTAAAGATTGGAGCCTTTATAAATGTGTGTGTGTGTGTGTGTGTGTGTGTGTGAAAGAAACACGAGGGGAGGGAGACGAAGAGAGCTAAAATGGTAGATACACAGAAAGGCGAAAAAGGATTGGGGGGAGGGGCCAAGAATTGGTAGGGATAGTAATAGAGTTTCGTTTCAAAAGAAGTCAAAGTCAATCAATCGGAAACATAGTGCGATTTTTAAAATGGGTCTGGTCAAATCATTTTTGTTGCATTGTTTCCATTTTTAGTCGGTTGACGGCTTGGGGAGGAGGGGGTGGGGCTTAATTTGTAAAGACTTACATGAAATCATATCATTGAGGAGGGGGAAGGAAATTATTTTTGCTCAATATAAATGTTTTATTATATCAATGCTTTATGATGATTTAGATTTAAAAGGTGGCATGCGGTGCTTTTTGTGTATGTGGAACTAGGGAATTGTCAGGACTGTTCCAGATCTATAATTATGTTTTTGTCTTCCCCATTTTTACCGGTATTGAAATTACCTGTGTCACAAGTACCTTAAACCTCCATAAATAATTTTCCTACTGGAGTCTTTTTTCTGTTTGTTTCTTATAATCCCTTCCCTAAAGAGATGGTTAACATTATTAAGAGAATCATCTTAAGTAAGATTTACAATTACTAAAATGAAAGGATACATCCGGTGACTTAGAGCCAATCACGATTTTAAAAGTTATAACAAATTTAATCATTTCACTACAATACATTTCCTTTAAGGGGCCATGGACAAAACCCATCTGTACATGAGCTGTACATTAACGTGGCCACGAGTATTTGTGTGCTCTCAATTTGCCACTAATCTCGTTCTTTGCCAATATTTACTTTGATAATTTAATGACCTTGTTTTTATTCTTGGATTGGCTTTTTCACTCACAATTTACTTTTCGATTACCGTCAACTGGGACAACTTTGCCTCTTTAATTTTGGACCATTTCGAGTATATTTAGTTTTATGGTAATCATTTCCTATGATAAAAAGAAATCATCTAACCAGAATAATAACTACAACCAAGCTGAGACGACTCAAAAAATTCCAAATTTACAGAGGCAAAGTTACCTCTTAAGGCAAAGTTACCCCCAATTGACGGTCCTTTTCTATCACAAAGTACCCAAAAAGACACGCCTCCAAATTCATTTTATTTCCTTTACTCATTGTAGATCATATCCAATCCATGAGGGCGTTGAAAGATATGAAGATGACCTCTTGAAGATATGGAAATGGACATTTGCCAAGAAATCACCAAGTTTTTTGACGTCATTTTATCAAGATATTTAAATTGTTGCTGCCTGTTTCAAGTTTGGTGAGATAATATATAAATAGACGAATTGCATCTGTCAACAAATATCTTAAACTTCTACATGGTGCTTGAAACGAGAATAATTTTTAGAAATCATTATAATCCATATTGTAAGAACCATGCACGAGTCTTTATATTCTATGATATTTTAGTGAAGACAAAAATAGATACTTTAATCTTTCTTAATAAGATGTCGAATGTCAAACGTCTAGTAGCGGTAAGGCTCTTTATCTTATTTAAATCACCTTACTCGGCAGTATTGTCATATTTTCTACCATCCACTTCGCATTTAATCAATTCAGACCCATACATGCCATAAAACTAAATGAATCAAACGTTGGGCACTGAGCTTTGGAATGTACAAAATAAAAACCCAATGTATATGAAATATGTTATAGATTTCACGACAGATAACCAGGTGAAGATATTAAAAGATAAATGTTGTACATATTGGTCATTTACCACTGAGTTTTGGAATGCACGAATAAAACACCCAAGGTATACTGAATACTTTTGTTTAATTGTAAGACAGATAACCAGATGAAAATATTAAATCATTACATTAGAAATTGCCAAATAGGGCTGAATAACCGTATAAAGGATTGATCATTTTATAGAGACATTTACAGATTACCAAATGGATTTAAGCCGTTGTAGAGTTTATTGAAAATGGTTGATTTCCTAGGGCACTGGAGATCTCCTATTTATATAAATCTTGTGTAGATAAATAGGAACTTTTTATGAACATTAATTGCACTGAATTTTTGGACAATCAGTTAATTAGATTAAGCAATGGTCTTATATTTATTTCAATTAGATGATTGATGTATTTGACTTACTCTGAAACACAGAGCTTCTTGAATTTGCACCTTGTCATCAATATTCATCATTCATTATTCACTATCAGCATCTGCATGCGGGCGGTTGGAGGGCGTTGCTGGCAGGGCCTGTTATCTATCCCCCTTGTCCTCTTTTGGCTTTCTATTTGTGCTAGATTGAGATTGACGTGGTTTGACTGACCCCTTTTGTGACATCGGATTAGTGATTTTGGATTGGGCACAAATAGATTGCTTCTCTATCTTTTTATTCATATTCCCCTATTATCTTCCTTTTTCTAAGGCACCTGTGACTCGAGGGTGTTGCAGGTAGTCATCTCTAAATCTATCTAGCTGTCCTTTTGTGTTGTATTTTCTCTCTCTAAGTGTTGTCCTATACATTTAGTTTATATTTAATAAATTTAGGTATCTAGAATAATAGCGGGTGGTTGGATGGGAGCATCACCCTTGAATCATATACCTATGATGTTCGCATGGGTGTACGATCCGATAGTGATGTCGTTTCTTCTTCTCTTTACTAGCCTATCCTGCTTCTTTAGTTTGTGATTGTATTTTTGACAGGGGATATTTTTTTTTCTGTAAATCTTCTGCCTGTTTGTTCTTGGTTATTTATAATTTAGCTTATGATATCTTTAGGTTATGATTTTGATTTACATTTGTACTATTTTTGTTAGATTGCTTTTTTTTTTGTTTCAGCGGTCTCTCATATAACCTCAATTGTGTTGGAAGAGACCTAAAGCAACAAACAAACAAACAAACAAAAAAGTATCTAGAATAAAATTTTGATATTTTCCTGAACGTCTATCTAGGCACTAATCAAATTGTGCAACATATAAAATCACCAATATTGTCAAATTTCCTATCAACCTTTATCTACTTTCCACCACATTCCATTTTATCACTTCGGACTCTTAAATGTCACAACACCATATGATACAAATGTCGACGTTTTGCCATTTAGGTTTTAGTCTGCATCATATAAAAACCCAATAGGCTGTATTTGAAACCGACTATTTTTTATTGTAAGACAGATAACAAGATGAAAATACTAAATCATTACATTAGAAATGTTTTTATTTAATGTGTATGCATTGAGTTTTCCATATGAAGGTGTCTAATATACACAGTTTATAATTTCTTGAACGTTAAGGCACTTATCTTTTTTTAATCACGCCATTTAGCAGTATTGTCAAATCTACTATCATCCACTTCCCTAATCACTTCAGATCCATAAATGTCATAAACTGAAAGCAAAATTGATAACTTACTGATTTTTGGAATGTACAATATATTATGACAACTAAGATTATTAAATACTATTTTTCAAAAGTTAAAGACAGATAACCAAGTGAAGATTTTAAATGATTGATGTGTTTGACTTTTTCTGGAACACACTCGAATTTGCACCTCGTCATCAATATTCATCATTCATTATTCAATATCAGCATCTGCATGCGGGCGGTTGGAGGGCGTTGCTGGTAGGGCCTGTTATCTATCCCCCTTGTCCTCTTTTGGCTTTCTATTTGTGCTAGATTGAGATTGACGTGGTTTGACTGACCCCTTTTGTGACATCGGGTTAGTGATTTTGGATTGGGCACAAATAGATTGCTTCTCTATCTTTTTATTCATATTCCCCTATTATCTTCCTTTTTCTAAGGCACCTGTGACTCGAGGGTGTTGCAGGTTGTCATCTCTAAATCTATCTAGCTGTCCTTTTGTGTTGTATTTTCTTTCTCTAAGTTTTGTCCTATACATTTAGTTTATATTTAATAAATTTAGGTATCTAGAATAAAATTTTGATATTTTCCTGAACGTCAGTCTAGGCACTAATCAATTTGTGCAACATATAAAATCACCAATATTGTCAAATTTCCTATCAACCTTTATCTACTTTCCACCACATTCCATTTTATCACTTCGGACTCTTAAATGTCACAACACCATATGATACAAATGTCAACGTTTTGCCATTAAGGTTCTAGTCTGCATCATAAGAAAACTCAACAGGCTATATTTGAAACCGACTATTTTTTATTGTAAGACGGATAACGAGATGAAAATATTAAGTCATTGCAATAGAAATTGTTAAATAGGATTGAATAACGGTATAAAGGATTAGTTAGCTTTATAGAGATATTTCATTCATTCATTCATACATACATTCATCCCTTGATCTGATGATCGTCGGGGAGATGCATGGGATGCAGATCTCACCACTTTCTGCCATTCTTTCTATAATGTGTTTCTGTTCTGTCAAGACTTGAAGGGTCTGGGCTCAAATCGATGTTATACAGCCCTTTGCAGTATTCGGTCCATCTGTTTGTGACATCCTCTTTCTGGTTAAGCAGAGCACCCTTGCTGTCTTCAATAACATTAGCTTTTGGTCTACTTGTTTTTGTAAGCCTTTTCAAGATATCATAGGCTTTCTTTACATTCCGGTGCTGCATCCCACGATCAATGTATCTGCACTGCGCCATTACCCAGTTCTCCTTTACTTTGCGCAGAGTTCTCCTGACTTCTACATTTGCCTGTTGATACTTCATTCTGGATTCTTCATCACGGTTTTTGTTTTTCTTCAGTTCTCTCCTTTTGTCGCATACATCTAATATATTTTGTCACCCATGGTCTGATTTTTCTTCTTTGTCCCAAAACCTTTTCTGCAGTCGTACGCAGAACATCATCAATGCTTCTAGTAATAGTGTCTATGTCGTTGTCAATAAGATACTTAATTTTCTATGTACTAGACATTGAAATGACCTAAACGTGTAGCAAGCGTCATATGTAAAAATCTCAAATAATATCGTGAGTGTTCATGGGAACAGAAAAAGTTGGAATTTTATCGGGATTTTTTATTGGAAGAAGGATGGGTCTGATTTTGTCGGAAGAAATAGTGCTAGAATCTTTTAAAAAATATGAGCTGAGTATTGTACGAGGCTGGCATTGAGCTGAATATTTCTTGCAATTCACACAATGGCCAAAATCATCCATCTGCGTCAGAATCATCTACCTTATCCCACCATCTAGTCTCTGGGCCTCCCATTTTCCTCTTTCCCGCAATTTGCAAGTCCAATACTTTCCTTCCCACGTACTCCCTCTCTCGTCTCTTTACAAGTCCGAACCATTTCAATCTATCTTATCTTATCTTGATTGATACTTTCTTCACTTCAGTCAACCTTCGAATTTGTTCATTTCTCACTTTATATTTTCTTGACCAGCCAAGTGACCATCTCAACATCCTCGTTTCTAGCACCTCAACTTCTTTATCTTATTTCTTTTTTGTAGCTGCTATCTCTAGTCCATATAACATTGCTGGTCTTACAACTGTTGTATATATTTTCCCCTTCACCTTTGCGGATATTCGTTTGTCACAATTATTCCAGCCTGCCTGTTTCTTCTTAACCCCCATCACATTTCCCCCATCTCCTTGAACAGTTCTTCCTTAGTATTTGAATTGGTTTGTCTCTAGAGCATCCTCTTCTCCTACCTTTATTGGTGGCTCCGCTCTCTATTGTCCGACGCAAAAATATTATGTATTTGATCTGCTTATTCTTAATCCCCTCCTTTCCATCACAAGTCTCCAACCCTCCTGTTCCTTTTCCGCCCCAGCTTTTGTATCATTCATGTACGTCTTCTTTACCACTATTATATCATCACGCTGCATAATGCTCAGTACCAGTTGCCTGATTACTATTGCTACTTTATTTAGCATATTATACCGACAGAAAAATGCATTCCAACAACAAATCAGAAAATTATAACATTTGAACCAAGTAATAATTTAAGAATGTGAAAGTGCATTATGAATTCAACCTTAACTCATTCAATCAATTCAAAATATTTCAAGGAACATTTCAGCTACGTAGTTTAAAATCCAATTCGAATTGACTCAGGCAAAAGTTAAACAAAAATATAGAGGGCCAAATAATCAAAGGCCAACATAACTTAATTGGACATCTAAACCAATTTTATATATTTACCAGAATTCTGGATCAATTAATTTCACATCGAATTTTCAACCCAACTTTCCATTCCCCACCCCCAGTACGCATGTCCGTTCCATCGTACTGTTTTTACGACTCATATTAAAAAAGCACAGCTAATATTATGTCATTGTTTGCTAAGAGTGAAAAATCTTAATAGATAGCATTTTGAAGTATGTAAAGATGGCATATGAAATTAACTACGCAACATATAACTTTGAAACTTATTTCAAAATATGAAGAAATAGGACTTCATTCCACTTTTGACTGATTTATTCAATTTTTTGTTGGAAGACTCCAAGCAGCTTCTGTTGGTATGATATGTGTTATCTAAAAGATTCCTGGTTACTAAAAAAGCATTGAATCCAACCCGGTTTTCTAGACTAATTTAAAAGACTGTTTCACAATAGGAATCAAAGATAAGATTCATGCTTGTCGAAGACTGGTTGGCTGGGTGGGGATCCTGACCTCTCATAGCGGGCAGGGAGGTACATACTGCGTCTTCTATCCCCTTATATCTGTTTTCCAACATGCTTTCTGTCTTTGTCTTGGAATGGGATTACTTGGTTTTGTCCTGGCTCTGGCCGGAGTCCTAGCTGGGAGGGAAACAGTCAAATGCATAGTTATTGTTTTGGGAGATGATATTTTTTTCCTTGTAAATCATCTCTCTGTTATGTATTATTATTTTTATTTTGAATGTATAATGTAAGCATTTGAGTGTATTCCTCTTTGTTGGATTTTGTGCTTGTGCCTGGATGAGACTTGTAGGTGATTTCAAACTAAGTACATTGGTGGTATGCTCTTGGAATCTACATCTGATCCCTATTTGTTCTCAGTTCCCCTTTGTCTTACTTTTTCTTGGGTGCTTTAATTGTAATTCTAGAACTTTTTACTATCCCATTTTCTTCCTTTTTACTGGCGCTGATATAACCTGAATGTGTTGCAAGCGCCGTAAAACCCTTAAAAACATAAAAACAAAAGACTGGTTGGATATTTTTGGGATCGTATTAGGATTTAAATTGGTCGGTTCCCATGACCACTCAGACAAATGTGATGAAGTCATTGTAACAGATATAGATTTTCCAACACAAAATCAAACTTTTTTTGCCTTTTGCTGGTAATAAAAATGCTTGATTCGATTAATCTCCTTTTCCAATAACTTTATGGTTATTTTTGCGGTTTCCGAAAAAAAAAAGAATATTAGGTACTTGAAACCAATATTTCAAATCAGTGTCGTACCGAAAAGATCTTGCATTCCTGATTAAAATAAAATGACAAAAAAGAAATATGGGCCAATGTGAGGGGCGCAAAAAACGAAAACCGAAGCCAGAGTTAAAAATCAACTTTACACGAATTATTGCAGATGGATATGAAACTTTTTTTTACGTTGACTCGATGACGGCCCGAAATCAATTATTTTACGAATTAAGGGGCAGTTTAGGTCTTTTCTAAACATGTGTATCTATATTGGGTTTTTAAAACTAGATATGTCTCGTCATTATAGGTTTAAAAAACTTTTTTGGTGAAAAATAAAAATTATCTGTGTTAATACCAGTTTTGCGACTTGATTTTGGGGGTCTGGCATAAAAAATATAACAAACTTGTGCGTGGCAAACGTTCCACAAAAACTGTACCATAGTGTGTCGCTATAGAGATTTTACCATTTGTAACTGGAAATTATAGATCAATTGAGCACCAGTGCTGAAAGTTTGAGCACAATTGATGAACGGACCTTTTTTCTACATCAAAAAGATATCAACCATGATTACTGAGTGGTCAAAGGATGAAATTTTTGCGGTAATACGATTTCTGAATGCAAAAGGAAAACGTTCTTCGGAATTCAGAGTTAGTAATCGTTTATGGTGAAAATGTTATGAGCTTGAAGCAGGTAACTTTCTGGTGTAAAGAATTTCAACAAGGTCGATTTGACAAGCAGGATAAGATATGCACTGGAAGTTCAGGAAGGTCATTGTCTGATCACTCACAAGAGAACATTGGGAATGTTAATCTGATTCGGGAGGTCAGGCGACTTAAATTTCGAGAACAATCCTTTCCGAGTAGGATATTCCAAACCAGCTATTCATAGAATAATCGAACATTTTGATTTCAGAGAAGTGTCCGCCCGATGGCTCACAAAACAGCTGACAGAGACAGAGACCGGCGCGGCTAAGCAAAGGCGTTTTCCAACACAACGCAACACCGCATAACGCCAAACAGTAAAAAAAACTGGCTGAATTACGGATTTGAAATTTTACATCCTCCTCATGGCCCTGATCTACCACTATCATCTGTTTGGAGCTCTGAAGCGCCACTTGGCTGAAATAGGTTCGAGGACGACGATGAACTGAAATCAGGTGTTGAGAATGGGAGGCCTACCGAAAGCTCATCGTGCTAAAGGAAATAACCCAAATATTCCCTGAACTGATCCTATGAAAAAATACAACCTAGTAACTTTACTTAACCTTAGTAGGAAAAAAAACACCCTATCACCTTTACTAAGACTTATAAATAATCCTAATAGAAAAAATAAATGTCCTTCGATCTCGAGCTAAATCTAATAGAAAAAAACCATAGGACTGCGTTGCACTTGCACTACCTTTCAATACTTCACAAATCAAAATGGAGGCCGAGAATTAAAACGATGGTCGAATTAGGAAATTCTAAACTTTCACAAATCTATCAAGGTTTGTTCAAGAGTTTTAAAAATGCTTATATGATGACAAATATGAATAAACAAACACCTGACAAAAGGTCCACAGTGAAAATACAAATTGAAAGAAATGCTATCACGAGGAGCTTTAGGAAGGTCTCCCTTGAGAATTGGCTCAAAAGTCTTGACGTCAACTTTTGAGGGAAGTTATGTTTGCCCTTCTGTTGCGGTGTAGAAAATGCATCGAACAGAATGGCGATTACGTAGACACCTGATATGTACATCGCGGAATAAATATGCTCAACACACTTTGGAGCCACGGCCTTACTTGACCTAAATCTAGGACAGCCCTCGTATATGTAATATTTTGTAAAATGTGTGTGTTCCTTTTGGTGGAATAATGTGCAGTCTGGATGGGAGATCTCAAAGCCCACTGATACTGATAGTTCGCTTTTGGAGTCTACTTCTGGACAATCTAACCCCCTTTTTATTGGTGCTACAATCTACAATGATCTAAAGTGTCTCAAGCGCCGTAATAATATAAGTTTGGAACATTTACTTTTCCCGTATAGATAGCAGTTACTTAAATGAAAATTGGTGCACCATTTTATTCACCCCCCCCCCCCCCCCCCATTAGAGTCGCTTACTAAATTCTGGGCATTCAGTATCAAACAACTCCAGACATGTACGTGTCATTATCATCGCCACAAATTGACAATGTTAGATTATCCACACTGACAGGTGTGGTCTTCCACTGAACGTCTTTCTTTGAAATGTTGTCTTGTAAACTCTCCGTCTGTGTCTGTACAGCCTTGACCCTTATATGAGGCCGCAAAAGTGTGAACTGAAGCAATAAAGGCGTATTGATTGAATTTTATTGCTGTCTCATCACTGTGCCGGCATCAATATATTTCTAGTTTGATAAAATAAATTTTTTCTGTAGACTATCATAATAAACCAATCAGTATACTAAATGCCGATACAAAGTACAGAGCGTTACTATACATATTGTTCACGGGCCATGCTCACGAGGTTCCGAGCCTGTTGTTGGTCTCTCATTGACCTTCCATCTCCGACACTCCGTCAGTCTATCTGGCTTTCTTTTTGTCGGCTCTTTACTTGCCACCCAGCTTTCCATTGTTGTATCCTCTATATTGCTTCTTCTTTTCCCCTTTATTTCAATATTTTTAAAAACCAACAAAACAAAGGGCAATCCGTCTTACAATAGTAAATAGTCGTTTATAAGATTTACTCATTGAGTTAAAGAATGCGACCTAATCTGAAATTGAGGTGATACGGTAGTTGTAATAATATTAAAGTGTTGGAACAATGCCATTTACATAGAGGCCATTTCGCCCAGCCAAGAGACTTTTTGATAACAAAACAATCCGATTTCCACAGACGATGCTTTCTTTTCCTCATGATAAGGCGAAATTACTCATGAATAAGTCACAAGCGACGTGTACTTATTTGCAGGTCTGTTAACCCAGGTTGTTATGGTCTCATTGTTGGAATGAAAATACTCGCAACCAACCCAAAATAACGAAACAAGCCCATACTTGCGTTCTGTTATCAGACCTGCTTCTATCCACACCTAGGTCATGAACCACATTCTTATAAAAGACCTTATTCAAAATACGTTTATCAATTTTTAATTGCCACGGGTCTTGTTTTTATAATTCCAAATAACCTTGCGTACACATTGAAGATTATAAAGAGATAAAAAGAATTAAATTTTTAATGATACAAGAGAATGGAGAGTAAATATAAATGGAAATTAAACGAGAATACTTTGTTTTGGCAATGTTCAATATTTTAGCATATGTCTGTAAATAGTTTTAAGTGTATCTATAGTACTTTTTAGAACAAAATGAGAATCAACAAAACATAAGTTTGAGATTGAAGTGCATTTATTACATGTTTATTTCATTAGAATTGTTTGGCGTTGAGCTGACGTAGGTCTGACATCCGAATATAATTATGGGCTTAGTGAACATTGTTGTAATGGACAATATTTTGCGTCATGGTTTGAGATTTCGTTAAAAAAAAGCCCACAATAAACTTATCAGACCTGCAAATATAATCACGTCTCATTGAACAAATAATTCAAAACGCAAACCATGGACTAAACAACCTATGCACTTTAATGGGGTTTTAATTAATGCGTTTTAGTGAATATCATCATTGTTTTTACCTATGATATACGCTTTGATTTTCCTTCTAAGGGGGGGGGGGGTTAAGAAAATAATATACTTCTGTGTGGATCTTTTTTTGTTATCTCATAGTGGGTTTTATGCGAGTTTTATATATATATATTATGATGATGATTTAAAAACAATTACTCTTTACGATTTTAAGTTTATATGGCTTTTATTTTGTCGCCTCTTTACTTGCCATTCATCATTCCATGTTGTATCCTCTGTATCTCCCTTCTCTACTGCTTTTTGTTTCCCCTTTTATTTCAATATTTAAAAAAACAAAAAACTCCAGTTGGTCTTGAAATAGTAAAAATATAAAAGACCTTATTCAAAACACGTTTATCAATGTTTGCCACGAGTCTTGTTTTTTATAATTCCAAATAACCTTGCGTACACATTTAAGATTATATAGAGATACAAAGAATTACATTTTTAATTGTACAGATAGGCAATTATTGTTAGATTACAGCAATAATGATGATAATGATACTGATAGTAATGATAACAATAATAATAATAATAATAATAATAATAATAATAATAATAATAATAATGATAATAATGATAATAATGATAATAATGATGATGATGATAATGATGATGATAATAATAATGATAATAATAATAATAATAATAATAATAATAATAATAATCATAATCATAATAATCATAATAATCATAATCATATCATAATAATCATAATAATTATAATAATCATAATAATCATAATAATCATAATAATTATAATAATTATAATAATCATAATAACAGTAATAATAATCATCATAATTATAATAACAGTAATAATAATCATCATAATAATAATAACAGTAATAATAGTAGTAGTAATAATAATAATAATAATAATAATAATAATAATCATAATCATAATAATAATAATAATAATAATCACAATAATAATAATAATAATAATCACAATAATAATAATAATAATAATCACAATAATAATAATAATAATAATAATAATCATAATAATAATAATAATAATAATCACAATAATAATAATAATAATCATAATTATAATCATAATCATAATCATAATAATCATAATCATATTCATAATAATCATAATCATAATAATCCTAATCATAATAATCATAATCATAATAATCATAATAATAATAATCATAATAATAATGAGGAGGAGAAGGAGAAGAAGAAGAATGATAATAATAAATAATCTCTCTCTCTCTCTCTCTCTCTCTCTCTCTCTCTCTCTCTCTCTCTCTCTCTCTCTCTCTCTCTCTTCCTTTTCTTCATCTGTCTATCCATCTATCTATTTCTTCAATTCCAGTCACCAGATATGTCTGTAAATAGTTTTAAGTGTATCTATAGTACTTTTTAGAAAAAAATGAGAATCACCAAAACATAAGTTTGAGATTGATGTGCATTTATTACATGTTTATTTCATTTGAATTGTTATTGAGCCGACGTGTATGCATATATATATATATATATATATATATATATATATATATATATATATATATATATATATATATATATATATAATATGTGCAGGTCTGACATCCGAATATAATTATGGGCTTTGTTGAACATTGTTTTAATGGACAATATTTTGCGTCATGGTTTGAGATTTCGTTAAAAAAAAGCCCATAATAAACTTATCAGACCTGCAAATATAAGCACGTCTCATTGAACAAATAATTCAAAATGCAAAGCATGGACTAAACAACTTATGCACTTTAATAGGGTTTTTATTAATGCGTTTTAGTGAAAATCATCATTGTTTTTACCTATAATATACGCCTTGATTCTATTTTAAGGAGGGAGGGGGGGGGGGGTAAAAAAAATAACCTTCTGTGTGTATGTCTTTTCATCCCATAGTGGGTTTGCCTGACCCAGAAGTTTATATAAATATGATGATTTTATAACAATTACTCGTTTTTATCTTGCTTCTTTTATTTTGTCGGTTCTTTACTTGCCATCAATCATTCCATTGTTGTATCTTCTGTATCTCTTCTGTATTGCATTTTGTTTCGCCTTTTTTTTCAATATTAAATAAAACAAAAACATAAAAAAAAACAAAAACAAACTCTGTCTTACAATAGTGAATATAGTCTTTTATAAAATTTACCCATTGATTTTAAAAATAGGATTTCAAATGCCTCGTCAAATAAGACACGATGTAATGCTTAAATTCATAGTTCTATTAAACCGCAACGCTCATTCATACAATCATACACAAATAAGGGATAGACAAAAAGCTAAGTGTGTATAGATGAGTTTTCTATGCCAAGATTACTAACATTTCCAGTCAACATTTCTCATTATATTAATACTTTGTTAAATTTAAGACCCCACATGTACACAGAATATACACACAGAAATACAGGGACAAACTCACACAGAATAATTCTAGCAGTTATGATGAATTATCTTGATGACATCCTGTCTTTTTTTAGAGATTAAAATCAGAATCAGAGGTTACATGTGAGTTGAATATACAAGATTAAAATGTTGAACAATGCCATTTACATAGAGGCCATTCCACCCAGTCAACAGACTTTTTGATAACAGAACCATCCACCGTCTTTCCACAAACGATGCTTTCTTTTCTTCACGATAAGGCGAAATAACCCTTGAATAGGTCATAAGCGACGTATACTTATTTGTAGGTCTGATAACCCAAATTGTTATGGTCTCAATTTTTGTAATGAAAATACTCGCAACCAACGCAAAATAATAACGAAACAAGCCCATAATTGCGTTCTGTTATCAGACCTGCTTCTATGCACACCTATGCCATGAACCACATTCATATAAAAGACCTTATTCAAAACACATTTATCAATTTTTAATTACGAGTCTTGTTTTTATAATTGCAAATAACCTTGCGTATAAAAAACAATTGGGATTTTATATGACACAAGAGAAAGGAGAGACAAGATCTAGAAATAAAACAAGAATATTATTTTGCAAAGGTCATTACATAAGCAAACGTTTGTAAATAGTTTTTAAATTGTATCTATAGTAGCCTTTGATTTTATATTTTACGGGTAGGGGGTGGGGGCGGGGGTTGTTAAAGTTTTTAAATCGTATCGTTTGTAGTTTTTATGAAAAATGAGAATCACCAAAACATAAGGCTGAAATTGATGTGCATTTATTACACGTTTAATTCATCTGAATTGTTTGGCATTGAGCGACGTGTACATATATACAGGTCTGACATCGTTGTAATGGACCATATTTTGCGTCATTTTTTGAGATTCCGATTAAAATAAAGCCCATAAAATATTTGGTTATCAGACCTGCAAATGGTACACGTCGCATTCAAAATGCATATCATTGAGTAACAACAGATACACTTTATTTTTTAATGCATTTTAGTGAATGTATATCATGTTTTTTGTTACATATTTTGACTTGTTTTACCCATGCTATGCGCCTTTGGTTTTATATTTTAGGGGGAGGGGGGGGGGCTGTTAAAGTTTTTAAATTGTATCTTTTGTAGTTTTTAGAAAAAATAATAATCACCAGAACATGAGGTTGCGATTGATGTGCATTTATTACATGTTTAATTCATATGAATTGTTTGGCATTGAACCGGCGTGTACATATATGCGGGTCTGACATCTGAACTTAATTTCGGCTTAGTTGAACATTGCTGTAATGGACAATATTTTGCGTTATTTTTTGAGACTCCGGTAAAAACATAGCCTGTAATAAATTGGGTTATCAGACCTGCAAATATGTGCAAGTCGCATTGAGAAAATAATTTAAAATGCATGTCATTGACAAACATCTGATGCACTGTAAATGTTTTTTTTTTTTTTTTAATGCATTCTAGTGAATATATATCATGTTTTTATTGTTACATGTTTTGAATTGTTCTTACCCATGCGATGCGCCTTTGATTTTATATCTTTTTAAAAGAGGTTGGGGGGGGGGGGAGGGTCGGGGGTCGGGGGGTTAAAAATAGTCTTTTAATTGTATCTACTCAAACTAAGTTCATTGATGGTATGCTCTTAGAATCTACATCTGTTCCCTATTTGAACCAATTCCCCTTTGTCTTACGTTTTCTTGGGTGCTGTTATTGTAAATCTAGAATATTTCGACTATTCCATTTGCTTCTTTTTCACTGGCGCTAATATGACCTAAATGCGCAAGCGCCGTAAAGCCCTCGAAAATATAAAAATATAAATATATAAAATAAAATGTATCTTTTGTAGATTTTAGAGAAAATAATAATCACCAAAACAAAAGATTGAGATCGATGTGCATTTATTACACGTTTAATTCATATGAATTGTTTGGCGTTGAGCCGGCGTGTACATATATATACAGGTCTGACATCCGAACTTAATTTTAGGCTTAGGTGAACATTACTGTAATGGACAATATTTTGCGTCATTGAGATTTCGATGAAAACAAGAGCCCATAATAAATTTGGTTATCAGACCTGCGAATATGTGCACGTCGCATTGAACAAATAAATCAAAATTCAAGCCATTGACGAAACAACTTATGTACATGAATGTGTTTTTATTAATGCGTTTTAGTGAATATCATCATGGTTTTACCTATGATATACGCCTTGATTTTATCTTAAGGAGGGGGGGGGGGGGGGAATAACCTTCTGTGTGTATCATTTTTTCATCCCATAGTGGGTTTTGCCCGACCCAGAAGTTTATATAAATATGATGATGATTTTATAACATTTACTCTTTTTTATCTGGCTTCTTTTATTTTGTCGGTACTTGACTGACCATCCATCATGCCATTGTTGTATCTTGTGTATCTATCTTCTGTATTGATTTTTGTTCCCCCTTTTATTTCAATATTTAAAAACAAATTCTGTCTTACAATAATAGTAAAAATAGTCTTTTATAAAATTTACCCATTGATTTTAAAAATATGATTTCAAATGCTTCGCATTCTAAGTCCCTCGTCAAATAAGACACACGGGTGGTTGGATGGGAGCATCACCCTTGAATCATATACCTATGATGATCCGATAGTGATGTCGTTTCTTCTTCTCTTTACTAGCCTATCCTGCTTCTTTGGTTTGTGATTGTATTTTTGACAGGGGATATTTTTTTCTGTAAATCTTCTGCCTGTTTGTTCTTGGTTATTTATAATTTAGGTTATGATTTTGATTTACATTTGTACTATTTTTGTTAGATTGCTTGTTTTTTTTTTGTTTCAGCGGTCTCTCATATAACCTCAATTGTGTTGGAAGAGACCTAAAGCAACAAACGAACAAAAAAAATAAGACACGATGTGATGCTTAAATTCATAGTTCTATCAAACCGCAACACTCATTCATACAATCAAACACAAATAAGGGATACACAAAAAGTTAAGTATGTATAGATGAATTTTCTATGCCAAAATCATTTCTTAAAGTACGTTATATATAAAATCTCTAAGGAGATACATACTAACATTTCCAGTCAACATTTCTCATTATAATTTATCTTATCTTCAGTTTATTCATTTCATTCCAGACCATATTTTAACCATTATTACTTTGTTACATTTATGATCCTCACATGTCCACATAATATACACAGAATCACCAAAACATAAGGCTGAAATTGATGTGCATTTATTACATGTTTAATTCATCTGAATTGTTTGGCATTGAGCGACGTGTACATATATACAGGTCTGACATCGTTGTAATGGACAATATTTTGCGTCATTTTTTGAGATTCCGATTAAAATAAAGCCCATAAAATATTTGGTCATCAGACCTGCAAATGATACACGTCGCATTCAAAGTGCATATCTTTGACTTACATCCGATACTCTTTAATTTAAAAAAAATGCATTTTAGTGAATGTATATCATGTAGACTATATGATCTATATCATGTTTTGTTTTGTTACATATTTTTAATTTTTGTACCCATCCTATGAGCCTTTGATTTTATATTTTAGAAGAGGGGGGGAGGGGTGCGGGTTGGGGGGGGGGGAGTTAAACATTTAAATTGTATCTATAGTAGTTTTTAGAAAAAATAATAATCACCAAGACATAAGGTTGAGATTGATGTGCATTTATTAAATGTTTATATCATATGGGGCACTTGGAACGTGGCCCGAAGGTGCACATATATACATACATATACACATACATATACATACATATGCATACATACCGATAGTGATGTCGTTTCTTCTTCTCTTTACTAGCCTATCCTGCTTCTTTGGTTTGTGATTGTATTTTTGACAGGGGATATTTTTTTTCTGTAAATCTTCTGCCTGTTTGTCCTTGGTTATTTATAATTTAGCTTATGATATCTTTAGGTTATGATTTTGATTTACATTTGTACTATTTTTGTTAGATTGCTTGTTTTTTTGTTTCAGCGGTCTCTCATATAACCTCAATTGTGTTGGAAGAGACCTAAAGCAACAAACAAACAAATGCATACATGCATATCACATACATGCACCTAAAAATGTTTATATCATTTGAATTGTTTGGCATTGAGCCGACGTTTACACGTATGCAGGTCTGACAACCGAACTTAATTATGGGCCTAGTTGAACATTGCTGTAATGGACAACATTTTGCGTCATTTTTTGAGATCGCGATTATAACGGAGCCTATAATAAATTGGGTTATCAGACCTGCAAATATGTGCACGTCGCATTGAGAAAATAATTCAAAATACGTGTCTGCCTAAACACTTTAATGTATTTTTTTTATTAATGCATTTTAGTGATGTTATTAATCATGTTATTAGTGTTACATAATATATTGAAATTGTTTTTACCCATGCTATGTGCAGTTGATTTTAATTAATGGGGGGGGGGGGGGGGGGGGGTTAAAAAGAGACTTGTCTGTTGTCATCTCATAGTGGCTATTGTCCTTCCCAGTCGTTTGTAATATGATATGATATATATAGTTAAACTTACTTTCGTCTAGTCGCCATGATTGAAACCTTTGAATTCATTTTTTTCTCAGTTTGTTGTACAAGTGTTTTCGTAGATCAGTGTATGTTTGTGTGTGTATATATGTGTGAGTGTGTGTGTGCGCGCGCGCACGCGTGTGTGTGTTTGTGTGGGTGGGTGGATTTTCACTCTCACTGTTCATTGTTATTATTATTTTTATTATGATAATTATAATGATGGTGGTAGTGATGGTGATGATGGTAGTGACGGTGATAGCGATAATAATAATAAAAAAATAATTTAAAAAAATATATTGTTTTTGTTATTATTGTTTTGGTTATTATTATTGTTATTGTTGTTATTATTAGTATTATTATTAGTGGTAATATTGGTGGTGCTAGTAGTCGTGGTGATGGTAGTAGTAGTAGTAGTAGTAGTAGTAGTAGTAGTAGTAGTAGTAGTAGTAGTAGTAGGAGCGGTAGCAGTAGTTGTAGCAGTGGTGGTATGATTTATAAACAGTAAGGGTGGTGATGGTAATAGTTGTAGTAAAAACTTGAAGAAGAAAAGAAAAAAAAACTTAAAGAAGTAATAGTGGTAGTGGTAGTAGTGGTGGTAGTGGTGGGATAGTAGTAGTTGTTGTTGTTGTTGTTGTTGTTGTAGTAGTAGTAGTAGTAGTAGTAGTAGTAGTAGTTGTTGTTGTTGTTGTTGTAGTAGTAGTAGTTGTTGTTGTTGTTGTTGTTGTTGTTGTTGTTGTGTTGTTGTTGTTGTTGTTGTTGTAGTAGTTGTAGTAGTTGTAGTAGTTGTAGTAGTTGTTGTTGTTGTTGTTGTTGTTGTTGTTGTAGTAGTAGTAGTAGTTGTTGTTGTTGTTGTTGTTGTTGTTGTTGTTGTTGTTGTTGATGTAGTAGAAGTAATTGTAAATGCAATAGTCTGTGTGGGGATCCTGACCTCCCATAGCGGGCAGGGAGGTCCATACTGTGTCTTCTATCCCCTTATATCTGTTTTCCAACATTCTATCTGTCTTTGTCTTGAAATGAGGTTACTTGATTTTGTCCTGGCCCTGGTTGGAGTCTTGGCTGGGAGGGAAACAGTCAAATGCATAGTTATTGTTTTGGGAGATGATATTTTTTTCCTTGTAAATCATCTCTCTGTTATGTATTATTAAATTTGTTATTTTTAGTGTATAATGTAAGCATTTGAGTGTATTCCTCTCTGTTGGATTTTGTGCTTGTGTCCGGATGAGACTTGTAGGTGATCTCAAACTAAGTACATTGGTGGTATGCTCTTCGAATCTACATCTGATCCCTATTTGTTCCCAGTTCCCCTTTGTCTTACCTTTTCTTGGGTGCTTTAATTGTAATTCTAGAACTTTTTACTATCCATTTTCTTCCTTTTTACTGGCGCTGATATGACCTAAATGTGGTGCAAGCGCCGTAAAACCCTTAAAAATAAAACAAAACCACTACCACTACTACTCCTGAAAGGGAAACAGTCAAATTGGGAGATGATATTTTTTTCCCTTGTAAATCATCTCTCCGTTATGCACTATATTGTTTTCTTTATATTATATATGATTTGTAAAACATTTGAGTGTGTTCCTCTTAGTGAGGACCTGTGCTTGTATCAGGGTGAGACTTTTAGTGATCTCAACCTAAGTACTTTGATAGTGTGCTCTTGTAATCTACACCTGTTTCTTATTTGAACTAATTCCCCTTTGTCTTACCTTTTTTTGGGTGCTTTAATTGTAATTCTAGAACTTTTTACTATCCCATTTACTGGCGCTGATATGATTTTAATATGTTGCAAGTGCTGTAAAACCATTATAAACAAGCAAACAATGGAATGTATAGTTATAGTTTTGGGAGATATTTTTTTTCCTTGTAAATCATCTCACTTATGTACATTTTTGTATTGTTTTGGGGGGTTTTTGTCTTGTTTGTTTTTTTGGCATGATTTGTAAACATTTGAGTGCGTTTCTCTTAGTGGGATCCTTGCTTCTGTCTGGATGAGACTCATGTGATCTCAAACTAAGTAATGTAGATATTTTCTGGAAATCTACATCTGTTCCCTGTTTGAACCAATTCCTCTTTGTCTTACTTTTTCTTGGGTGCTTTGATCGTAAATCTAGATTATTTTGACTATTCCGTTTTCTTCCTTTTACTGGCGCTTGTATAGCCTAAATGTATCGCAAGCGCCGTAAACAGTTAAAAAGAAACAAAACAAAAAACAACTTATAGTGTGCTCTTGGAATATACTTCTGTTCACTATTTGAACCAATTCCCCGTTGTCTTATTGTTGTTTGCTTTCAAAACTTTTGGCTATCCCATTTTCTTCCTTTTTACTGGCGCTGAAATGACCTAAAGCGCCGTGAAACCATTAAAACAAAAACAAAGCAAACAAATGGCGACCTCCATCGTGGTCCTTTGAGATTACTCTTGATCATTCTTCTATGTCTTAACTTCCTTTTTCTGGTTTTGACGTGGAAAAAGCCGACCTGTGAATGTTCGGTGCCACACCTCTGGCATTTAGGCGTATATAACAGATCGTATGTTGTGGCAATATTATACCATCTGCAACTTATTATCCTGGGAGATTTGCCTGGATGTTATTTTGAGATGAGATGGACAATGTCCTGTGTATTATGAGGGATCACTCATCGCTATTTAAGATGGAGAGTACTTTTAAGCCTTAAAGGGCCAAAGAAAATCCTGGTTTGGGATCACATGTGATTTTGAAACGGATGCTGTTATTCATCTTATATTTTTTGTGTATTACATATTGTAATTAATACAAATAAATGTTAATATTCCGAGAGGATCAGGAAAAAGCATTAGTCTAATTTACTAGATCGGCTATGTGGTCTAGTAGTAATAGAAGTATGACACTCACTTTCGGGTCGGAAGGTTCGAGCCTCGCTCGGCACATAGGTGAGTCCTTGGAAAAGGCTCTTTACTCACATTCTATCACCGTACTCGGGTATAAAATGAGTACCTGGCCGTTAACAGCGTTGTCTTTGTCCGAAAAACAGGCGTCATGTCTCGTCCTTCATGTTAAGTGCTGTTGGCCAGGGGGCCCTTGTATAGCGCGTTGAGCTCGTTTAGTGGATATTGCGCTATATAAAAAAGTTCAATTTGTCTACAATTTGGTCCCGATCTAATACATTTATTATATCTAGCTCTGATATCCCTTTTGTTTAAGACAGTGGTTTTCACTTTACTATCAGCAGTCGCCAACTTACAATTTTAATTACAGGATAGACTGGGTGGGGTTCATGGCCTCCCATAGTGGGCAGGGTGGCACTTACTGTCTTCTGTCCCCTTATATCTGTTTGTCAATTTGCTTTGTCTTGGGGTTGGAGTGAGATTACTTGGTTTTGCACGGACCCTGGTCATAGTGCTTGGCTGGGAGGGAAACAGTGAAATGCACAGTTATTGTTTTGGGAATAGCGACGCACAGTTACACCTATGTGATGAATTCTTTTGATATTTATTTGTTTCATGACAACATTTCACTCATTTACGTATTAAACGTTGTATGATTGTTCGTATTAATGAATGGTATGTACTTCAAACTTTAACTTTAACGTTTAGAGTTCTGCTTCAAATCCTCGGAAAAATCGTTCGTATCAATGTTTTTGTCTCGAGGAAATCGAAATGGCGGCGACTATGTTTACTTCCGACACAAAATTGCACCGCTAATTTCATCTTATTTCGCGATTTGTTGATTGAAGACCTATCCTTCGCTTAATATAATATAAAGCGTTGTATGATTTAGAATTACAAAGAGGCATCAAAAATAATAAACCATCCTCTTGATGGAGTAGAAAGAATTCATGGAAAAGCAATAGAAAGGAAAGCATTCTCAATTACCAACAATAAAAAACATTTTATACCATGAATTTAGTATTTTACCATCTGGGAGAAGGTTTTGTCAGATTAAATGTAGAACTAGCAAGTATAAATCAACGTTGGTTCCATCAGCAATAAAAATGTTGAATATTTCATATGGTACAGCAAAACCAAGGATGGATACGTTGACTGATTGACTGATTGATTTATTTGGTGTTGGATTGAGTGACCAATTGATAATGATGATAATATTTGGTGTTGAATTGCCGAAAGTGTAACGAGTTGAGAATGAGATGAGTATGTTTGTGTTGTGTATATCGCACGCGTGAAGGAAAGAGAGGGGGGGGGAGAGAGAGAGAGAGAGAGAGAGAGTAGGAGTGAGATATCTGTTCAATGTTATAGTTATCATATAACGTTATAACAAGTGTAACTAAATGACAAATTGCCATATTTATGGACAATAAAGATCTATTATTATTATTATTATTATTATTATTATTATTATTATTATTATTATTATTATTATTATTATTATATTTTTCCCTTGTAAATCATCTCTCTGTTATGTATTATTATATTTATTTTGAATGTACTCGTATAGTGTAAGCATATGAGTGTAGTCCTCTAAGTGGGATCTTTTGATGGTGTCTGGGTGAGACAGCTATGTGATCTCAAACTTAAGTACATTGATTGTGTCCTCTTGGAATCTACATCTGTTCCTTATTTAATTTGAACCATTCCCTTATTTTTTTACTAAGTTCAAGTCCTATTAACTGTACATCTAGAATCTTTTCACTATCCAATTTTCTTCCTTTTTACTGGCGCTGATAACTGGGTGGGGATCCTGACCTCCCATAGCGGGCAGGGAGGTACATACTAAGTCTTCTATCCCCCTATGTCTGTTTTCCAACATGCTTTCTGTCATTGTCTTGGAATGAGATTACTTGGTTTTGTCCTGGCCCCGGCCGGATACCTTGGCTAGGAGGGAAACAGTCAAATGTATGGTTAGTTTTGGAAGATGATATTTTTTTCCTTGTAAATCATCTCTCTGTTATGCACTCTGTTATGTTTTATTTATGTATTATATATGATTTGTAAACATTTGAGTGTATTCCTCTTAGTTGGGACCTGTGCTTGTGTCTGGATGAGACTTTTAGGTGATCTCAATTTAAGTACACTGATAGTGTGCTCTTGGAATATACATCTGTTCTCTTTTGAACCAATTCCCCTTTGTCTGCCTTATTCTTGGGTGCTTTAATTGTAATTCTAGAACTTTTTACTATCCCATTTTTTCCCTCTTTACTGGCGTTGATATGGCCTTAATGTGTTGCAAGTGCCGTAAAACCCTCAAAAACAAAAACAAAACTGGCGCTGATATGATCTAAATGTGTTGCAATCGTTCTAAAACTCTTAAAAACAAACAGGATAGACTGCTCTGTCTGGCGCTGTTTCATAAACAAAATAAATCTTCATCGCCTTTCATGCTCCAGAGGGAAAGGGACAAATTCCCGAAGTGGGTGAAGTCAAATTGTCTTCTGTCACCCTATACCAGTTTTCCTTTCTATATTGCTCTGTCATTGTTCTGCATTGAGATTGCTCATTTTTTCCAGGTCCTGGCAGGGATCCTTAGCCGAGAGAAAAGCAGTCAAATGTATACTTCATTTTATTGAGAGGTGTTTTTCCCATTGTATATTATTACTTTTATAATTTTACTGGGTGGGATCTTTTGAAACTCCCATGTTGGGCAGGATATTAGCGCTGTATCTTCTATCCCCTTATAATATATGTTTCCTGAATTGCTCTGTCTTTGTCTCGGAATGGGATTACTTGGTTTTGTCCTGGCCCTTGCCGGGAGTCTTGGCTAAGAGGGAAACGGTCAAATATAGGATTTTTGGGAGATATTTTTCCTTGTAAATCATCTCCGTTATGAGCTGTTATATTTTTTGGTTTTAATATTATGATTGTAAAAATTTGAGTGTATTTCTCTCGGTGGGATCCTGTGCTTGTGTCTGGATGAGACTTTCAGGTGATCTCATATGAACACTGATAGTTTTGTTAGAATCTACATCTGTCCCCTATATAAAACAGCCTTCTATCTGGGCGGGGTTCCTGGCCTCTATCGTGAGCAGGGAGGCACTTACTGTCTTCTATCCCCCTATATCAGTTTTCCAATTTGCTTTCTGTTTTTGTCTTGGAAAGAGATTAGGTTTTGTCCTGGCACTGGCCTGATTCCTTGGCTGGGTGGGAAAGGGTCAAATGTATAGTTATTGTTTTGAGAGATTATATATTTTTCCTTGCAAATCATCTCTGTTATTCATTGTTAATTTTTTTTAATGGTTTGTAAACATTCAAGTGTATTCCTCCTGGTGAGATCTGGATGAAAGTTTTAGGTGATCTCAAACTAAGTGCACTGAAAAGTATGCTCTTGGAATTTACATTTGTTCCCTATATAGAACTATTTCCCTTTGTCTTACTTTTTCTCTTGTGGTTTAAATTTCAACTCTATAATTTTTTGGCTGGCGCTGAAATGACCTAAATGTGTCACAAGCGCTGTAAAGCCCTTAACAACAACACTCTTCTTTATCTTACTTTTTCTCCTGTTCCCTGGGTGGGGATCCTGACCTCCCATAGTGGGCAGGGGGTTACATACTGTGTCTTCTATCCCCTTATGTCTGTTTTCCAACATTCTTTCTGTCTTTGTCTTGGCATGAGATTACTTGGTTTTGTCCTGGCCCTGCCGGAGTCCTAGATGAGAGGGAAACAGTCAAATGCATAGTTATTGTTTTGGGAGATGATATTTTTTTTCCTTGTAAATCATCTCTCTGTTATGTATTATTAAATTTGTTATTTTTAATGTATAATGAAATGTAAGCATTTGAGTGTATTCCTCTATGTTGGATCTTGTGCTTGTGTCTGGGTGAGACTTATAGGTGATATCAGACTAAGTACATTGATGGTATGCTCTTGGAATCTACATCTGATCCCTATTTGTTCCCAGTTCCCCTATGTCTTACTTTTTCTTGTGTGCTGTATTTGTAATTCTAGAACTTTTTACTATCCCATTTTCTTCCTATTTACTGGCGCTGATATAACCTAAATGTGTTGCAAGCGCCGTAAAACCCTTAAAAACAACAAACATCTCCTGTTCCATTAATTGTAAAACGATTTTTACTATCCCAGTTTTCTTCTTTTTGATTGGCGCTGAAATGATCTTAATCTGTCGCAAGAGCCTTAAAAGCCTTAAAAACAACAACACCAAAAAAAACAAAAACAAAAAAGAAAACCAAACTTTTGATTATGTCGTGTATAATCTGTACGCATATCAGTGTATACTTCATAGCCGGATCCTTTGCATGTGCCTGAATAAGACTTTTAGGTAATGTCAGAATAGGCAAATCAAGAAAGAAAAATGCATGAAAAAAAACCCCAAAAATCAGTCTACCTCGATTGGGGATCGAACCTCAGACCTTCTGATTACCAATCAGACGTGCTATCATTACACCACAAAGGCTCTCGATAGTTGGGACAATTTTAATATGTACCTAGATATTCTTCACAAGGGTACGCGAAGAATATAGAAGAATATAATATGTATTAAAATTTGTCCCAACTACCGGGAGCCTAAGTGGTGTAATGATAGCACGTCTGTCTGGTAATCAGAAGGTCTGAGGTTCGATCCCCCGTCGAGGAAGACTGATTTTTTGGGATGGCTTTTTTGGGTTTTTTTTCTTTTTTGCTTTGTCTGGCATATTTCATACGCATTTATTCAGATCTTTATCTTACACCGGTGCCTACTCCCTAGTGAGTTAATTTGATAGATTTATCCTTACCTACGTGTCCATCCAGCAATGGTTTGGAAGATGGATCTGTCAGATTCTGATAGAATGCACTTTGCAGTTGACAAGCGTTCTATCCAAGGGGTAGCTAGCAATTATTGCTGCCGTTCTTTAATCACTACAGAAACGTTATACAACGCCGACTCCCTGCCTCTGAAGGATTACTCCAACTACCCTTAATGGTTATCATGTGCAGCCTGCATCTTGGTGAATGTGGAAAAAGTACCAAATGATGAAATGGACTTTGTGTACGTCGAAATGTGTGTTCTCGTGAGTGTGAGTGCGTGCGTGTTTTTTCTGTGTGTCTGATAGTATATTATAAAATAATGCACTGTAGATTGGATGCACTAATTAAGAGGCAACTACGAGACGGGCAAGAATAACCTTGTATTAGACCTGTTTTACTGGGTGGGGTTCCTACCTCTCATAGTTGACAGGGAGGCACTCACTGTATCTTCTATCCCTCTGTATCTGTTTTCCAATATGCTTTCTGTCTTTGTCTTGGAATGAGAATTCTTGGTTTTGACCTGGTCCTGGCCGGATACCCTCACTGAGAGGGAAACAGTAAAATGTATAGTTAGTTTTGGGAGATGATATTTTTATCCTTGTAAATCGTCTCTCTATTATGCACTGTATTATGTTTTGTTTACGTATTATATATGATTTGTAAACATTTGAGTGTATTCCTCTTAGTGGGGACCTGTGCTTGTGTATGGGTGAGACTTTAAGGTGATCTCAAACTAAGTACTTTGATAGTGCGCTCTTGAAATCTACATCTGTGACCTATTTGAACCAATCCTCCTTTGTCTTACTTTTTCTTGGGTGCTTTTATTGTAATTCTAGATCTTTTTACTATCCCATTTTCCTCCTTTTTACTGGCGCTGATATGACCTTAATGGTGTTGCAAGCGCCGTAAAACCCTTAAAACCAAACAAAACAAGACATGTCATATGGACAGATTGCTCTTGAATGTGCTCCTGCTTTCCGATTTTCCTTACAGTTCGACAATTACGCAAAAATTATATTAATTATCTTATCTTGTTTAACGATGCTGACACTGAAATACCTTAGGAGATATAAACACCTTGAATAATTTGATCTTTTAACACAAGCAGTGTTCAGATCCCTTGGGATAGGAGAAATTCAGTTCCCTGGAATGCATGGAGAAAATAGATTCCTCGTCTCTTCTATCGCCTTACATAATATCTCTTCCGTGTGTTTATGTGACATGATTTTAGCATGAGGCCAATTTTCAGGGACAAAACTGGGTGGGCTTCCTAACCTCCAATAGTGGGCCGGGAGGTACTTACCGTATCTTCTATCCCCCTATATCTGTTTTCCAACTTGCTTTCCGTCTTTGTCTTGGAATGAAATTACTTGGTTTTGTCCTGGCTCTGGCTGGATACCCTGGCTAAGTGGGAAACAGTCAAATGTATTTTATTTTTTTCCTTGTAAATCATCTCTCTATTATGCACTATATTATGATTTGTTTACGTATTATATATGATTTGTAAACATTTTAACTGGGTTGGGTTCCTGACCTCCCAGAGTGGGCAGGGAAGTACATACTGTGTCTTCTATCCCCTCATATATGTTTTCCAACTTGCTTTCTGTCTTTGTCTTGGAATGAGATTACTTGGTTTTGCCCTGGCCCTGGCCGGAGTCCTAGATGGGAGGGAAACAGTCAAATACATAGTTATTGTTTTGGGAGATGATATTTTTTCCTTGTAAATCATCTCTCTGTTATGTATTATAATATTTGTTATTTTGAATGTGCAACGTAAGCATTTGAATGTATTCCTGTTTGTTGGATTTTGTGCTCCTTGGAATCTACATCTGATTCCTATTTGTTCCCAGTTCCCCTATGTCTTACTTTTTCTTGGGTGCTTTAATGTAATTCTAGAACTTTTTACTATCCCATTTTTTTCCTTTTTATTGGCGCTAATATAACCTAAATGTTATGCACGCACCGTAAAACCCTTAAAAACTACAAAACAAACTAAACATTTTAATGTATTCCTCTTAGTGGAGATCCTGTGCTTCTATCTGGATGAGACTTTTAAGTGATCTCAAACGAAGAACTTTGACATTATGCTCTTGGAATCTACATCTGTTTCCTATTTGAACCAATTCCCCTTCGTCTTTGATTGTAATTCTAGAACTTTTCACTATCCCATTTTCTTCCTTTTTCTGGCGCTGCTATGACCTTGATGTGTTGCAAGCGCCATGCAACTTTTAAAAACAAAGACAAAAACAAGGACAATAAACGGATAATAAAAGCCGTGTAAATTCAAAACACTCACAGTACAAGATTACAGATTATTCTGATCATGTCATGCAGACATATTTGCATCAGCAATAGAGAACACTCAAAATAAGATTGATTATTGGACTGGAATACGCTTCAAAAGTCGTTACGTCACTTCTCCCGTAATTACGCAAGGTAACTTAGTAACTGGCTCTAAACTATCTGGACAATGGCGGACGCCTTTATGAAATACTTCTCCGACGAGCATAAAAGTGTAACCAGAGGAGAATAACATTATAAATCTGATCATGTTTTGAATTTTATACATTCTGATCACATGACATGTGAAAAAGTTCTAGCCAGCATGAAGAATAAAAAGTACCGATTTTCTTTGTTTAGAAAAAAAGCTGTTCCTTGCTGGGCGACGTAACATCAGACTATTGAATCCTATTGGACGATTATTTCTTCAACTAAAATGAAACCAAATCCCAAAGTGGAATGATGACGATACAGAATTTATAAATTAAAAATAAAAAGAAGAATCATCTAAACACATTATTTATTTTAGATGGTTGTAACTAAAACACTCGTATTTTTTATAGCTCCGTGACAGAGCGCTCACTTCAGAAGCAATCAAAGCAATATTTATTTCGGAAGCAATCAATTTTTTTTTCTTTTCTATCCATTTAGCAGCGATTGAGCAGCTGGGAGCGGGGGAAAATTGTCCTCTTCAAAAGGGTAGCAAGCAATTATTATTAGCCAATTAATGCTAGAAGAACTGGTACGTGTATGAAACGGCTTTAATACCATAAATGACGACTTAAAACAGTTCACTCATATCAAAATATTGACAACCAGAACGACATCTACAGGTTTTGGAGAAAACACTTAGGGAACTGTTACATATTGTTTTCGATTTTCGGACTTGTAGTCTTGTGACTTTCGGTTTCAGACCTGTGGGTACAAGGAGAAGATTCTTTACTCGTATTTTCTTACCGTACTCGGGTGTAAAATGAGTGCACGGCTTGTAATAACATTGTCTTTGTCGAAAAATAAAGTTATCGTCTTATTGTTCCAATTTTTAGCGTTACTTTTGTTTTTGGACATTTTGTAAATCGCTTTGAGCATATTTCATGGATATAAAATCTCATTTATTTTCTATCACGGTATAATAATTTTTGAAGTTATTATGTTTATTTTGGGTTCTATGGTGTTACGGTTCACAGCTTCGGGCAACCCATGTAGTTGTTTAATCTAGATTCGAATTGTCATGAGTTGAATACAACTACAAAGATTGGTTTTGACGATTTTGACGTCATAAAAATGTGATCCATACCGTGTTCATTGATACAACCCGCTTTATTTGAAAACAGCAACATCGTGGTATATTTGATTTGCACTTTAACTCGACATAATAGATTTTAGGCCTGGTTTTTTACACAACTTAAGCAAGCAGAAAGCGATAGGAAATACTGAGTTAATCCGAGTACAGAAGACATTGCACTTTTGCCTTAAATACCAGGAGTTGAACCGTGCTGTTGGCATCTCGGTTTTTTTTTCTTTGGGCGCTGTTCTATTTCTGACTTCTGAGTTATCTTGAACTTTTCTCGACATAGACCCTACTATTTTTTTTTCCATGACGGTGACGAGGGGGAATTTTATTTCAAAAGTATCACACTTCCCTTGTATGCTCATCATCACCATAGCTTGTCACTCCAACACCAAACCCACTCCACAGCATCTGCCAACTCTTCCCAATGCTCTTCAAACCATGAGCGAAACTCGAAAATCATCAATACTCTATATCAATTGACGAACGGATATTTTGTAATTTTCGTTTTGCTCGTGACAGAGACCTCATGGCTGAAAGCGAACTACAAGATATAACTGACTCACTTCGCACATAAAGTAATGCAATACGGCACGGAAATAAGTACAGAAAAGTATCAGATACTGGTAAACAGCAAGAACGATGGACATGCAGACATTGTAATTAGCGCCCTGAGCACCTTTGAGTGAAAGTGTGCGCTTTATAAATGCTTAATTGTTATCATTATTATTATTATTATTAAATATTATTATTATTATTATTATTATCATCATCATCATCATCATCATCATCATCATCATCATCATCATCATCATCATCATCATTATTATTATTATTATTATTATTATTATTATTATTATTATTATTATTATTATTATTCAATGTTCACGAAACCTCTTGGATCAATTATTTCTGATTTTAATCTAAATTGCCAAGGTGATGACTGAGACAGAATGTCGCGATGATGTTGCCAACGGCTTTGTGTACATCGTTAAAATATAAGAGCCAAGCAGTAAACCCGTGGAAAGCTAAATTGCAGATGTGATGGTCGTGTAAGGGTGTCGTTTATGAGAACGCGCTGTGACATGTCTTGTATGTCGCATGTAAGCCATTCTAGAGCTTTGTCTCTGATTCCAAAGAGCCTCTGCAATAGGCCTAGTAGTATTGCGTGATTTACAGTGTCGAACGTGGTACTTAGGTCCGGTACTGCATTATCGTTTTTGTCAAGTAGGTTGCTGCATACGTCTATGAGGTTTAAATAGTTTTAGATTGTAGTATAGCCCGCTGCTTGGTGATTACCGATGTACGTTTATACAATGATAATAAATTAAAGAATAATAACAATAATTTAAAAATCAAAAGTAAAAAGAAACATGGCACACAAATACTGATCTCAAATAAATAAATAATTTTAGAAAATTAAAATCATTTTTAAAAACATGATAAAAAGTTGGGTTTTTTTTAATGAAAAGAGAAAGAAAAAAAGCAAACAAAAATAAAGTAATTTTTTTTTAATGTCTACAATGGGGATCAAACCCTGTACTTTCAAGTTTAGAGTCTGACAGCTTGTCCACTGCGCTACGGAGCCACCTGACTATTCATCACATTTGATAAGGTATTTCTTAAACATTATTTTACCTTCATTTCAACTTCCATTTTCTGGTTTCATATTTCGTTTTTTTAATTATTATTATTTTTTAAATAAATTTATTAACAAAAACATCCTACAGATGCCACAATATAACTTTCGCCATGTCCAAATACAGAAAGACAATATCGCTGATGAAATTGGGTGGGATGCGCATGCGTGACGGAGGTGTATAAAAACGATCCGTTAAGATACACCGTCAACGGATGTGCATAAAAACACTACGTTTTTTTTTTATTTTCAAGAGAGGGCTAATTAGAGCATCTTTGAATCAGGATGGGATATCTACATTCTCGATAGACGTATATTTGCAACTTCCTTACACATTCTTCCAAAAGCCACGTTGGCACAAGATCAAGTTTACACTGTTTATTTGGGGCTTTCTTAAACAATTCATTAACCTCTTCTATTGAAGCAGAGCAATCAGTGGACTATGAGCATCATATTGATGGTATTCTATTTTCATATTCAGATGTGTTTGCTGTATAATCCATAGTGGGTCGAAGTAGTCATTGAAACGCTCTGTAATGCTCTGTAAGTTTTGTTTTATTATGGTGTGATGACAGTGATTTGTTCAAACAATCAACTTTCATCAATCCGATCAGGGCATTAAAAAGCTTCTTACTGCTGTCCTTACTATCGCCAACCTTGTCTCTAATAGATTTTCTTTTGGTTTCGATTCTTAGTGTGATGGTTGCAGTTTGTGCTTGTTTATATAACTCTCTATTTACTATGTGTCTTGTTTTCTGCCATTATTCTTCCGCTTCTCGTCTCATTTGCTTTGACAACCGAATTTTCTCAGTGAGCAATGATGTGCCTGTCTAATCCAGAAGACGTTGTTGGCAGGAGAGGTGTATTGTCAGCATATCTCGGGACTAAGTTTGGCATGACATTTCATTGACCCCTCTCATGATAGAAAAGAGAGGGAGACACAATGCAGCCTTGCCTCACTTCCCTTTTGACTGGAAACCATGTGGATAGTCCATGTTCAAAACGAACAGAAACAGACTGATTGAGGTATACGTTTGAGATCAGGTTTACAATTTTGTAATGGCAGATCATTTCTTTTAAAGTGTCAATTTTGATTGATATAAGAAACATACAATGAAAAATGTGTCACATGTAACAGGGGCATAAGTAGCATAAGTAGAACCATTGCAATTTTATAAGTTGAATTCTTAGTTGTGATTGTTTAAAAGAAATAAACATATAGGGGATATAAAAAGTAAAATTATGTCACAACATTTTTTGATTTCTAATTATAAAATCTTATAATACTTGTTAAAAAGGGACATTTCAAAGTATTTTTAAAAGAATATTTTTTTAAATCTAATGTCCTCGGGGAGACTCTTCCAAATTTGAGGCCCAGCAAGTTTAAAAGATCTTTCGCCATATGATTTTAGTCTCATTTTCGGTTTGTTTGTTTGTTTGTTTTTTAATGACACTGACTTAGACGGTCGTAAATTACGCCCAGGTGAAAAAAATTAAGATGATCTTTCAGGTAGAATGGCGCTTTCTTATTTTCTTTTTGAGTAATTTGATGGCAAATGCATGTTATTTTATAAGTAATAAGTGCCTCAACAGGCAACCAATGAAGATTCATGAGTGATTGTCTGGTTTGAATAGTGGTTCTAGTGACAATACGGGCTGCAATGTTTTCAATGCACTGTAATTTAGAAATTTGTTTCGCTGGAAGGCCTATCAAAAGAGAATTACAATCGTTTATACGACAAAGTATAATGATTTTCTTTGCTGCAGACAATGGTAGATACGGTCATATTAGCCCGAGTTTTCTAATTCATATAATAAGAGACTTAAATACTTTACTTCTTTGAAAATCCATACTGAGAGTTTGATCAAAATAAATTCCAATAATTGTTATGCTTTTGTTGTATAGAACTACAGATGAATCTATTGTCGTTGGGGGAGATTGATATTTTTAATTTTATGAGGTGCAGTGCATGCTATTAACTCTGTCTTTTCGTTACTCATTCTTAATTTGTTAGCGTGCATCCATTTGTTGACATTTTTATACAGGGTTTGAATATTACTGGCGCATTCTTGAATGTTCTCGATTGACACAGATTTGTACAATTGTGTGTCATTGGTAATTTAAATGATATTGAGAAATCAGTTTGCCAAGTGGCTAATTGTACATTACATATACTATAGGCCGAAGAACCAAACCTTGTTGCACACCAAATTCAACCGATTGGGTTTTAAACAAGATATTATTTACAGTTACTTATTGGCAACGACCACTAAGATAACCAAGAAAGGGCCGTGCCAGAGATGTCAAAAGATACGTTGAAATAGGTTATGAGAAATTTGTGATCAATTGTGTCGAATGCGGCCGACATAACGAGAGAAAAAAAAACAACATTAGAAACTAAACCGTCCTAGGCAGCACTCAACAAGTCATTGTTTATTTTTAGCAGAGCGGTTTTGGTGTTGCGGCCTGGCCTATATTATGCCGATTGAAAAGGTTCAATAAGATCATTAAAAGATAGATGTTGTTTCCATAAAATTACCCTCTCAAGGATGTTGACAGAAAAGGAAGGTTACAGACGGGTCCATAGTTTTTGATCTCGTTTTTGTCCAAGCTGGGCTTTTCCAAAAGAGGGTCACAATTGCATGTTTAAATGCATCTGGGACAGTGCCCTTCGAAAGTGACAGTTTGATCATAGCATATGTTAAAGAGTCAATGAGGACATCAATGTTTTCTGTCATAAGTCTTGTAGGAATAAGGCCAAGGTTTTGGGAGGGGAAGATAAAATCAGATTTTTTTTATGAATTTTTAAAAGAAGTTAAGTTCTGCCCATAAATGGCGAATAATCGACGGTTAAATTTGTTTGGTCAAGATCTTGTCTAGCCTTTGACACTTTATCATGAACAAAGTTACAGAAATTATCAGGAAGATCATTTGCATTGACATTGCCCGGGATAGGGGTAGACTTACTGTCTTGTAGTTCATTATACACACACAAAAAAAAAAACAACATTTGATGAATAACAACTTTCGATTTTGTCATTATAACATTTGACGCGATCGTTCTTCCCGAGTCTCTTTACTCTATTACCATGTTCAATATAGTTCAGGTGGTGAACTGTTAGCCCTGAAGCTTTCCATGTCCTGTCCGCTGCGTGACGTTGTTGCTTAACTTCGATGGTTACAAATGTTTTCCAAGGTGCTGATGGTCTTGTTGGTAGGTGACGGTTTTGTCAATGGGGCATGATGGTCAAGAGCGTCTCGTAACGCTATGTTGAATTTATCAGTGTTGTCGGTATTGCCATGCTCGATCGACTCTACTGCTGTCCTTATGTCCGAACAAAATCTGGATGGATTGATTGCTTTCGATTCTGGCACTTCACCTGCATTTTTTCAATTGGATTTGGTGGATTCGCGTTACTAATATTCCAGAGTGGTAAACAATGGTCCGAAAGTGTGTGGTCGACTACTTCAGCGGGGTTTTGGGATTTCTCGTCAATTGATGTGATGATCCAATCGATGGTATATATCCGAAATACTAATTGAGTAAGTTTGTATTCATCCAGAAGAGTTTTCGTTTGTTTGGTGTCATCTATGCTGGCATTATAACTGAAATGTTAAAATCACTAGCGATTGTGGTCATTCCTTTTCTCATTAAAGCGAGCCAGAAGCTCCTTGAATTATGTGATGAAAGTTGTTAAAGAGAATCGCTCTTTACGAAGGAAAATACGTCGGTTGCGAATGATAGAGGCAAAAAGTGTCCTGTTGCTATTGACACTGGCTTTTAAAATAACTATAAGATAAGTTCAGATCGTCCAAAGTACACATATTTGTAAGTAAAAACTAAAAAGAAATGAATCTAATTGAGTCGCGAGTTGCGAGTGAATGGAGAATCGAAATCGAAGGGACTGCATAAATTAACAACCAAAAACAAAACAAACGATTAGAAAGTATTGTGGAGACGAAAGTTATTCTGCTGGTATTGTAGATGACTGAAATAATGTCATTCATCAGAACACACTTTCTGTTTTTTTTTTGGGCGACCGAAGAGTTTCCGTAATGACAGAATTTATAAGACATGGAACGAGATAAAAAAAAAAGTTAGGTCGGGATAGAGAAGGATCGAAACTGTTTGTCTGTGATAGTGAAGCGATTATAATGATTATAATTACAACACACGTAGTGGTAGTGGTAGTAGTAGCCGTAGAACCCAGGGCCATATTAATAGTAGAGCCCGAAGCCGAGGCCTACAACACGAATGTTTAGTACAAATAATAATAATAATAAATATAAAGATAATTAATAATAATTATCATAATAATACACTTGATACATAAAGCTACATTGGTCAGAGGAGCAAAGCCCATAGCTAAAGCTTGGCGTGCCAATAGCCATATCTAGGTCAACTGACCCAAAATGTAAACACACTCGAGTGGACGTCTAAGGCAGGATGTAGTTGTTCTAGTTCTAGGCGAATATCATGCTATCGAATTAAAATATACTATAGCCTATAGACGCTAGGGGCGAAAGAAAACACCCGAAAGAACCGATACAACAACCATTTATGATATATCAGTTACGACCAGTGACATCTATATGAAGTCCTAGGTTACGACACATCGACAAATGAGGTCATACACGCAAGACGTGGTCAGTAAGAAGGTTGCGGCTATTCGGACTTGAGTCTGAATAGTCTCTCATGGCTATTCGGACTCAAATTCCAATGCGCATGTACAATCAAACGATTATTCAGACTCAGTCTGAATAGTCTCCCGTGGCAGTATAGTTTTTTTTCGGTTTTGTAAAAAATATTTTAATTATTGATACTTACATAAAATTAATGCAATGCAATTCAAAATAACGATTTTAGTAAATATCAACAGCAGGTAGTCTAATCCGCTATATTTGAAGAGAAAGACAAAATCATAGATTAATCGGGTCCAGATAGAAATTAAAAAGAAAAGAGTTTAAACTCTTCAAAAGTAACAAAAGTCAGTCAAAGTAACTGTGGTATAAATTAAAAGCTTTTCTAACAACATTACACGATGTCCAAATAAAATTAGGAGAAAGAAAAAAACAGTGTGATGGTGTGAGACGGGCAACAATTCTTCTACAGCCCAAAGTAGAGGTATGAGCTGAGTCAGTGTGATATGGGCAAAACAGAATTTCTTCTGAACTCTTTTTCTATTTCTTTATCAGTTCCACCACCCTCTGCCTACTGCCCACATTGTAGTGCCGCACGGGTTTTGGTTATCGAGAACAGTAACACCAGGAACATAGCTCAACCAGGAACTAGTACCAGGAACCTCCACCAGGAACAAGTTCCTGGTCATGTTACTGTTACTGTATGTGTGTGTGTGTGTGTGTGTGTGTGTGTGGTGTGTGTGTGTGTGTGGAGAGAGAGAGAGAGAGAGAGAGAGAGAGAGAGAGAGAGCGCAAACCAGCCTACGCCCCTCCCTCCAGTCTGAACCTCTCGTCTGTCTGTGGTTGGTACCACAAACACGAGTACGCAACCTCTCGTCTGTCTGTGGTTGGTACCACAAACACGAGTACGAACGTCGTACCCGTGTCATCTATGCGCCGTACTACTTAGGACATGACTGATACGAAACTCTCTTCGACCGGAACAATCGCACCAGGAACAGGTTCCGTACCAGGAACAACGCCACCAGGAACACAATCGTACCAGGAACATGAAAATGTTCCGAATGCCCGCCGCTACCACATTGTATCGTCCTCCCCTCTGTATGCGCACGCACATTGGAGTCCGAATAGCCACAGGAGGCTATTCAGACTCGAGTCCGAATAGGTTTCAACAGTCGTGACGTCACTTCCCTCGTAATGACGCAAAGTAACTTAGTAACTGATTCTTAACAATCAGAACACCCATATGAAATTCTTCTCGGACGAGTATTAAAGTGTATCCAGAGGAGAAAAACATTAAAAACCTGATCATGTTTTGACAATTATACATTATGATCACATGATATGACATCTGAAAAATATCTAGTCAGCATGAAGAATAAAAAGTACCGATTTTCTTTGTTTAGAACCAAGCTGCTCGTTGCTGGGTGGACGTGACATCAGACTTCAATCCTATGGCCACTTCGCAGTAAGAAAGCCAGTCCCCGGTTGAAATTGTCAAAACGAATTATCATAGATATCACCGAGTCAAGCAGACACAAGATGGACAGTAGGGGTAATATATAATGTTAGTAACATTCTAAATCCTGAAACAAATCATAGTATTCTACGATGTAATAAAATAAGAATTTATATATATGAATAATATTCGTTTGTCGACGCGAGTCACAGACAGTTCCAAGAAATAGTGACGTCACTTGTACGTGTTTCCGGGCTAATTCTAGAATAATGGAATCCAAGACGATAATTAAATTTTAAAATAATAATTAGATATCGATGTTTTCTTCTTTTGACTAATAACTGAAAGCGTGTCTGTGTGAGTGTATGTGTGTGTGTGTGTGTTTGTGTATGTATGTGTGTCTGTGTGTCTGTGATTATGTTTGTGTATTTATTTGTGTGTGTGTATGTGTGTGTGTGTGCGTGTGTGTGTTAGGGCTCTGAGTAGATTGTCATACTTGTAACTATAATAAAGATTCTACAGGGAATCGGAACAATAGCGCGATATCGTGAATTAACATGACGAGGTGAGTTTTAAAACGTTTCAAACAGTATGGACCAAATCAGTTCTCAATGGGTCAATTTAGTGGACAGCTGATTGGTCATTGAGCTGTTGTTTTCAAATATGCAGTTGTTTCTCGATGTTTATTCGCCAAAATCTGGATTTGGTTCAACTTGAAAGTTTCTAGATTCAAAATTATCATAGTGGTGGAAAGCAATTTAACATAGAGACTGGTTATGAAAATAGGCTATACAAGTCTCAAATTACAAGTCACATTTATATATTTCTTTATTAATATAGTAATAGTAATATATTTGATTCACAGTTCTCATACAAAATGATTTTTAAATATCGAAAACCTTCCTTTCCTATAGAACCCAGAAGACGACGATTTTGATAAATTATTCTAAAAATTAAACGGACTTTGATCTATGTTGCCTGTAGGAAGTCACTGGCACTGTAGCATGACCACTTGGAACTGATTATACCACAGAATGTGTAAAATAATGAAGACAAAAACAACAGAAAATGAATACGTTATACAATCAGTCTTCATAGGGGACCTACTGATCCATGCCTTGGTAAGGATGTGACCATTATATAAGATAAAACTATGCCGCTTTCATGTTACCCAAGCATGTATAATGCAAGAAACACAGTTTGGAATATTCAACCTTGAATCTTCTTAAATTGAACGAGTACTTGGTTTCTTTTAAAGGTCAGATTGTTGGTAATTGTCAAGCCAGTGTTGATGAAACTGTTGTTGATAAGGATGATGATGATGGTGATGAATGATGATGATGATGATGATGATGATGATGATGATGATGATGATGATGATGATGATGATGATGATGATGATGATGATGATGATGATGATGACGAACAAATAAATAAATAGATAAATGAATAAATAAACAATAGAGACATTTTTGGGGAAGAATGGAGTAACCTAAGCGTCGACCGCAGATCAACGCCATGGGCCAGCTAGGGCGAGTTTATTAGACCCCAACCGCAGTGGAAATGTGCCGAACCTTGTGCCCTTAAGTTACGAAGCGAATACTACAAGTACCAACCAGCCCCATTTCTAACGACAACCACGACGACATCGATGATCATGATGATGAGGAGGAGGAGGGGGAGGAGGAAGAGGAGGAGGAGGAGGAGGAGGAGGAGAAGGATGATGATGATGATGATGATGATGATGATGATGATGATGATGATGATGATGATGATGATGATGATGATGATGATGATGATGAGGACATGACCTGGATTTGGTTCAACTTGAAAGTTTCTAGATTCAAAATCATCATAGAGTGGTGGAAAGAAATTTAACATAGAGACTGGTGATGAAAGGCGATCAGTTTTTATACGATAAAGTAAAATCGGATTACGTTATTTTTCTAGCATCAAAACACATGGGTCCTGGTAACAAATGAAAAGTGTTCATGCATAAAATCGTGTATTTAATCACTCGGCGTTCTGCTTTTTAATTACTTCATAACCAGTAAGATATTTATAGATCAAGGGTTAAGCACAGCTCACAACAGGCTTTCTAAATAATGTACTATATCTAAACATTTTCTTGTTATTTAAGCTATCTTAAAGCTATATCCACATTGGGCGGATAGTTACCGCGTTTTGATGCTGGACAAGTAACGTAATCCGATTTTACTTTGTAGTATAGAAGAGTATAAAAACTGATCGCCTTTGTAAAACACAACGCTATTTTGTGTCCTCTTCACAAAGGACTCAAACTTATTGCTATTATCTGATCGCTTGACGTTCTAGGGTAGGAACAAGACAATCGGCTTTTGACTTTTACGCTTATGAGTTATTCTAGAAGTTGAAATTTTTACACTCATGTCTTTTATTTTTATTTTCAAGCATATCTAGTTGACGATAAGTCGATTAACACAAAATTAATGATTCAAAAGTTGAATGAAATTTTAACTCAATTTCTATTGTTTTACTAAACAATAGGATTTTCGACTTTGTACGAGAACTCCACGGAGCTTTTTATTTGCGCACGGAGAGATATTTTCTTCATTTAATAACTTGTATATTTCGCTCACTATAATTCTTTCCCAATGTTACGAACTGAAAATGGTTAGCATCAATTTTAAGAAATTGATTGTATTCAAAGAGGAGGTATCGATTCAATGCCATTACTCTCACTTCAGTGTCATTCTCACTAACCATGAGATTGATACGCAACCCACGTGCTAACAATAATAGCGTCTGTTTTCGATTGGATTCAACGAAACAAATTTGATTTTCCAATAACATCATCACGATGTCTTATCAATCTCATAATGCTCATAAACCATCTTCATGAAATTTGGTGACGTTGGTCCTGTGTTTTCGGAGCTTTAGTGTTGATAAAAATCCGATTTACTAAATATATAATCAGATAATATTTGTGTAACCTCAAAATCATTTATTATCACGTCAGCACGAGAGCATTAAGATTGTCAATGGGGTAGATAAGCCATTTTGCCTATATGTCAGTGGGGTATAAATATGTATTCCGTTATAAATATCTTAATGATTTCGCCTCAACGCAATAATGTAGCCGCATCTTAAGAGAGTCAAGGCCATCATTATTCACCGCTCCATGAGTTGTTTACATTTTCAAAAAAAAAAAAAAAAAAACACAACTAGCTACACACCCGATTCTCCCGCGACATTTCATTTTCGAGATGGTCGACTTCAGCTTCAGGTAAGAAATTTAATCTTTTATTTTTTTTTTTTTTTTCATGATTTTGTTATCGTGCTTGAGTTTCACAAGCTGAATTCGTAGAGATACCATTATTCTACAATACAATTGGTCGAATTGTGAATTCATATGAGTGATGAACCCTCCAGTAACCGATCACTTGGAATCTTTCAGTCTAACTGATCACACGCATTTTTGGTCTCTCTCGTATTGGTGACGAGAATTATAATACTACCCAGCTATTGGAAGAATCTTTACATCTTTTTGTATTTTTAAAAATTAAGTTCATGATGTGTTTATTTCTTGAGTGGATTTCAGTGGATTATTGTGTATCGTGTTTTAAATAATTCGGTACATTGATTTAATTTTGTATAATCACTGTGTCTGGAAATAGAGGGTAAGTTGCCTCATTTAACACCCTGCCTTTTCCATGATTATACGAGCATCGCCGTTTCTGATCTTTATTACGTTTTTACATATAATTGATTGCTATTCAGTAGCTGCCATATAATATAGTTGTTATGACTTTTATGAGTCCTATTTAGTTATTTATATGTTTTTAGGGTTTTATTCATTTCAACGTGCATCCTTAGTGTTATCTGATTGTCCAGCATTAACCAACTTAAGGTATTTATGAAAGTAAACATTTTTCTCAAGATAATACATATTTGAGAGTTTAGGCTAATGATTTTTTTAACGGACGAAGAAAAAAAAATCTTTTAAAACATAATTTCTCCGATCATTCATCTATTTT
>NC_088360.1:54539621-54554621 GCF_034508935.2 Berghia stephanieae | reverse complement strand
TTTCAAAGTTTTTAGTACGTTCAGATCCAAATAAATGGGTGTCATCAGCATATTGGTGGTATGACAGGCCAAAGCCCCTGATAACCTTTGAAAGTGGATGTATGTAGAGAACAAAAAGCACAGGTCCAAGAACTGACCCCTGTGGGATACCACATTCTTAAGGAAATTTGCCCGGACTTCAAACTATTTACAACTACAATTTGTCCCGTTGCATGTAGCTACAAAGCAGTAGAGATCTTCATATAATTTTTGTTAAAAAGATAATCAATTAAGCATTAAGAGTCATTTACGACTCTTATGACAAAAGATTTTTTTTTATGAAACATCACAACCTGTGCTTAACAGGCCTACAGAGTCATCAAACATCACTGATAGGCTTCCTGGTAAAGCAAGATAAATGTTGCATCAAACAGACAGTGTAAATTGTTTGATACCATTCATTTCGATACAAAACACTAGTATATAGTAAAGTACTTTCTGCCAAATCTCAGACACCCAGGGACAACTGGAAGGTCAGAAAAAAAATAAATCTGAACTACACCCAGAATCAAAGACCAGTCCCTTTGATATCAGCGGTCGGGACCCCCCAGACTGACAGAGCTGTATGAAATACAAATATCCAAAACTTCATGATTTTCTTAGGTCCAAGTATAATACAATTGAAATAACAAAACATTTGTTTAAGTGTCTTGATCCTAAGTGATTTAAGAGTTCATCTTGCCTCTCATTAATAATGAACTAAGATATTGATTCATTGACTGTATTATCTAAATTCTCTTACAAAAACAAATATTTAAAACAAGAATAATTATAAAGAATAATAATAAGAATAATATATTCAAAGTTACTCACTTAGCACCTGATATATCTCCATTTTTACAAAATCCTTCAATAAGATAACCATAGGTCACCTGAAATACAGGTAGGGAAATTAGAGCAAGTATATAACATCATTGTCAGATAAAGAAAGATTATACAATTTGAGAGCTATAAATTTGTTAATTTAAAAACAAAAAAGAGGTCAATCCATATTTGAGATAAAAGAAAAAAACTCACCTTCTAGGAAATTAATTAGCCAACCCTACAGAATAAATATTTTATGTACAAGAAAGGGAAAGGAGGGGGATCATGGGTTTTAATGGCCTAGATATTAAAAAAAAAAAAAAAAAAGATTTGAAACTCAAAAATTACTCTTATCCCTCACTTTTTCTTCATTTAATAAATTGTCAACAATAAAATGTGTTTTTAATCATCACTGTTTTTCTTCTTGTTTCTGTTTAATTGATAGCTCAGCTTTTTTTAAATAGATAAGGTGAAACTTAAAACCGAGGAGCTTAGGAAATTGTCTTTATCTTAGAGGTATTTTAATCAAATAATCTACCCTTACTTTATCTGGATTGATTCCAAATGACTTCATTGTCGCCAGCTCTTCTAATGGAGAAAACGTCTTGTCATTTGCACAATACACTTTCAGTTTCAAATTATACAACATTGTGGTAGGTTGCAGGGCTAGAAAACATGTTTGAAAAGAGAGCAAACTGATTAAGAAGAAATTAAAAAACCCCCCCCCCCCCCCCCAAAAAAAAAAAAACAACAACTGTTGCTGTCCTTTATCACTCCTAACTACAAATAGAAAACATAATTTTTCAATCTTGGTCTCTGTCTAATGGGCAAACAAAAAAAAAAAAAAGAGAATGCACTATCACTAACGCAACTGGACTGTTGAGCAAATTCTAACATGGCAGACAGTATGGGAAGACTGTGCCATTAGAAGGGAATTTAGAATAATTGAATTTAGAGTAAAAGTGTTCACCAGGGAAAAGGACACGCTCAGCCAGGTAATTTTGAAAATGTGGCTCAAAATACCAAAATATTGTATTTTGGTCATATTCTGACATGGCTGTGATCACATAATAAAGTAATAAAGTTTATTTGTATAGCGCCCAATCCATTGTACACACACCCATTTATACAAGCGCGCGCACACACACACACACCCTCACAAAGACAAACACATTCACCAAAACGTGCATATGCATACAGAGACGAAAAATATCTGTTAACATGAATTATTGAATGAAAATCATATCAGGACATATAACAATAATGGCGGATGAAGGGAGATTATAATATTATGTCATGAGAATTTTGATGTAACAAATGTATATCTTATTAAAAGGATGTTTTTTTAATCTAGTGAGCTTCTCATAAAATGAGATTTTAATTTCTTTTTAAAAGATGACTGGGAATCCACATCCCCGCTCTTAACATTGAATGGTAAAGAATTCTAGACAGCAGGAGCAGCATGAATAAATGCACGATCATCATAGGCCTTAGATCCTTTTTTTTAGCAACAAGATATGAAGTGAACAGAAAAGTGCCAGAAGACAATAGAGAATAAAAATTTTTCGCGGCGGTGGTGGGGTTTGAACCTGCGACCTTATTGGTACGACAACTCCGCCTGGCAGGTGAGAGCGTGGCTCTACCGTGTGAGCTATCCACGAACACAAAAATATTCGTTTCAAACTCAAAGTCATTACTAGATCCCTCTCTCACCTACTTCTTGAGACCGCCGATTCGTTCGTACACCACCATCGCGAATAATTTTGACCAGCAGTTAAGCTTAATAGCCAATATTCTCAACACAAACATATAACATAGAAACGATTGAGACATTGAGTATGCTCCGGTGTATGGGGTGAATTTTAATTCAGAAAAGTGAGTGGAGCAGGCACTTATGTTGGTAACAACAAGATATGAAGTGAACAGAAAAGTGCCAGAAGACAATAGAGAATAAAAATTTTTCGCGGCGGTGGTGGGGTTTGAACCTGCGACCTTATTGGTACGACAACTCCGCCTGGCAGGTGAGAGCGTGGCTCTACCGTGTGAGCTATCCACGAACACAAAAATATTCGTTTCAAACTCAAAGTCATTACTAGATCCCTCTCTCACCTACTTCTTGAGACCGCCGATTCGTTCGTACACCACCATCGCGAATAATTTTGACCAGCAGTTAAGCTTAATAGCCAATATTCTCAACACAAACATATAACATAGAAACGATTGAGACATTGAGTATGCTCCGGTGTTTTTTTAGGAACGCATATAATCGTGATTGAGAGTTGGATCTTAAAGAGCGTGAGGGAGTGTAAACATTTATCAAATCTGATATATAGGCAGAAGTTTCATTAATATGATTATAGCACATTACAGCAATTTTATATGTAATCCTAAATCTAATAGGGAGCCAATGTAAAGTCCAAAACAAAGATGTGACATGATCACTTTTTTTCCCTTTCAAAACTAATTTTGCCGCTTGATTTTGAATGCGCTGCAGTTTGCCGAGGACATTATTTGGAATAGAATACATGAGCATGTTACAGTAATCAAGTCTAGAAAACATCAAGGAAGAAATGAGGGTTTGAATAGATTTTTGATCTAAAAAATTAGCCAATTGTGAAATTCTTCTGAGCTCGACATATAAAGTCTTGCATAAATAATCTATATGGCAATGCATGGAAAGGGTCGAGTCAAAGTAAACACCCAGATTTCTAGCTCTGTCAGTAAAATGGACTTTTTCGTTTTCAATTGTAATAAAATTTTATACTCACTTTGTATTAATTTTTTAGGATCACACAAAAGAACTTCCGTTTTTTCTTTGTTCATTTTGAGCCTGTTTATTGTCATCCAGTTTTTCACATCTTCTATACAAATTTCCAGATTTACAATTAAAAAATCTAATTCAGATGGATAGACAGAGCTATAGACCTGGGTGTCGTCAGCGTACATGTGATAGCTGACCTCATGTTTTCTTATTATTCCTCCCAATGGTTGTGTATAGAGAGTATAAAGGAGCGGGCCTAAAATGGAACCTTGGGATAATCCATAATTTAAAGTTTGTGGGTTAGATTTGATGTTGTCTACCAGGACTGATTGTGTACGCCCGTCAATGTAAGACTTAAACCATTCTAAGGCGTTACCTGATACTCCAAATGTCTTCGACAAACGTGTAATTAATATGGAGTGATCTATGGTGTCAATGGCTGTGCTTAGATCTAACAGCGCTAAGATGGAGATTTTTCCAGCATCAGCAGCACAAAGAAAATCATTATTAATTTTAATTAGGGCAGTTTCGGTATTGTGGTGTTGCCTGTAGGCAGACTGATAAGGTTCGTAGAGATTATATCTAAGTAAATGATTTTTATGTTGCCTAACAACCACTTTTTTAAGGATTTTAGAGAAAAAGGGTAAATTGGAAACGGGACGAAAAATTTTCAGCTCTTCGGGGGATAGATTTGCTTTTTTTAGCAAGGGGGTAACAATTGCATGCTTAAATGAATGTGGTACAATCCCTGTAGACAGAGATTCATTTATGATTGAAGTAATAAAGGGCAAAAGGATATCAACATGAGAAATGAGTAACGATGCTGGTATTGGAACAAGAATGCATGTCTTTGGAGGTGAGGATTTGATTATTTCTTTGACTTCATCCTCTGTAACAGGAGTGAATGAAGAAAACAAAGCATCGCCTTTGAATGTCTTAAAGTCAGGTGTTCAGTATGAATTGCTATCTAGTTTCTTTCTAATTGAAGCTACCTTTTCCCGAAAGAAATTTCAGAAATATTCAGGAATATCCCCCCGCTGGAACCGACATAGGATGTGTGGATTTAGAATTTGTAGTAGACTTTCCAGTCAATGAGTTGGTGATGGAGAATAACGCCTTTGAAGTGCGACAATCCTTGATCAAAGTGTTGTAATAAGAAGACTTTGCTTCTTTGATCTTATGTTTCACGTTTTTGTTGTGATTTTGGTAAATTTCTTTGTCAACTGTCAGGAGTGATTTTTGCCATTTTCTTTCAGCACGACGACGTTCAGCTTTTGCTTTTTTAATATCATTGTTCATCCACGGTGCAGATTTTCTACTTGTGACGATGCGCATATTAATGGGGGCAAGATTGTTATGGAGATTTTTCAATTCAGTGTTGTAAGAACCGATCTTGTCTTTGTTGACCATGAATTTTGGAATTATATTTATGAGCTCTTTGCTGAAAATTTCATCGTTAATTCTTTCTTTTGATACGTGTTCTCCTTTCTGGTTTCAATTTTTCTGCATCTACCTCGAAAATGATGGCACAATGGTCGGGGATACATTTGTCTTTTACATTTATGTTGTAGAGCAAAGTAGTTTGGTCGGTGAGAATCCAATCTAAAGAGTGACATATGACTATGATATCATAATCTGATTCACATGCAAAATTCATAATAAACATACTTTTCAAAGGAAAACTGGAAATTCCAAACAATCATCAAAAATTTTAGATAATGACAGAAAATAACGAACTTCATTATGTAACTCTAGTAAAACTGAAGGAAGAATTGAATAAGAACAATTCTCCAGTCGAAATTTAGATCAAATTTCTGAAAGTTCCTGAAAATCAAAAATGTAAAACACTTCAAAAAACTTACAAAATTCTTCAAGCCTATTCCAAATATTTTCAGCATACTGAAGTCTGTTACTTGAGGAAGAATCGAAAGGCCCGAAACTACAAATATGTAAAAGCAGGACAACATCTTGTTCTGCCACAGGGCCTGGTTCCAGAAACAAAACAAAAAGATAATTTGTAAATAAACACCTCTAATTCATGTTATATGTAATAGGAAAATATAAGCATGCACTTCGTTAAAAGACATGAAACTGAGGATTTCAAAAGTTTTACCACCAGACAGGGAATTTATTATCTCATTGATTGGACACTGACATAGTACTGTCACCCTATTAGTTTTATTTATTTTTGAAATTTTTTCTACTACAACTCAGTTCTTTGTCAAATTTCTAATAAGTATGCTAAAATCATGATGAAGAAACTAACTAACTAACTAACTAACTAACTAACTACTACTAACTAACTAACTAACTAACTAACTAACTAACTAACTAACTAACTAACTAACTAACTAACTAACTACCTAACTAACTATACTAACTAATAACTAATCTAACTAACTACTAACTAACTAAACTAACTAACTAACTACTAACTAACTAACTAACTAACTAACTAACTAACTCTAACTAACTAACTAACTAACTACTAACTAACTAACTAACTAACTAACTAACTAACTAACTAACTAACTAACTAACTAACTAACTAACTAACTACTACTAACTAACTACTACTAACTAACTACTAACTAACTAACTAACTAACTAACTAACTAACTAACCTAATTAACTAACTAACTAAACTAACTACTAACTAACATAACTAACTAACTAACTAATCTAACTAACTACTAACTAACTAACTAACTAACTCTAACTAACAACTAACTAACTAACTAACTAACTACCTAACTAACTAACTAACTAACTAACTAACTAACTAACTAACTAACTAACTAACTAACTAACTAACTACAACTAACTAACTAACTAACTAACTAACTAACTAACAATACTAACTAACTAACTAACTAACTAACTAACTAATAACTAACTATAACTAACTAACTAACAACTAACTAACTAACTAACTAACTAACTAACTAACTAAACTAACTAACTAACTAACTAATAACTAACTAACTACTAACTAAACTAACTAACTAACTAACTAACTAAACTAACTAACTAACTAACTAACTAACTAACTACTAACTAAACTTAACTAACTAACTAACAACTAACTAACTAACTAACTATAACTAACTAACTAACTAACTAACTAACTACTAACTAACTAACTAACTAACTAACTAACTAACTAACTAACTAACTAACTACTACTAACTAACTACTAACTAACTAACTAACTAACTAACTAACTAACTAAACTAACTAACTAACAACTAACTAACAACTAACTAACTAACTAACTAACTAACTAACTAAACTAACTAACTAACTAACTAACTAACTAACTAACTAACTAACTAACAAACTAACTAACTAACTAACTAACTAACTAACTAACTAACTAACTAACTAACTAAACTAACTAACTAACTAACTAACTAACTAACTAACTAACTAACTAACTAACTAACTAACTAACTAACTAACTAACTAAACTAACTAACTAACTAACTAACTAAACTAACTAACTAACTAACTAACTAACTAACTAACTAACTAACTAACTAACTAACTAACTAACTAACTAACTAACTAACTAAACTAACTAACTAACTAACTAACTAACTAACTAACTAACTAACTAACTAACTAACTAACTAACTAACTAACTAACTAACTAACTAACTAACTAACTAACTAACTAACTAACTAACTAACTAACTAACTAACTAACTAACTAACTAACTAACTAACTAACTAACTAACTAACTAACTAACTAACTAACTAACTAACTAACTAACTAACACTAACTAACTAACTAACTAACTAACTAACAACTAACTAACTAACTAACTAACTAACTAACTAACTAACTAACTAACTAACTAACTAACTAACTAACTAACTAACTAACTAACTAACTAACTAACTAACTAACTAACTAACTAACTAACACTAACTAACTAACTAACTAACTAACTAACTAACTAACTAACTAACTAACTAACTAAACTAACTAACTAACTAACTACTAACTAACTAACTAACTAACTAACTAACTAACTAACTAACTAACTAACTAACTAACTAACTAACTAACTAACTAACTAACTAACTAACTAACTAACTAAACTAACTAACTAACTAACTAACTAACTAACTAACTAACTAACTAACTAACTAACTAACTAACTAACTAACTAACTAACTAACTAACTAACTAACTAACTAACTAACTAACTAACTAACTAACTAACTAACTAACTAACTAACTAACTAACTAACTAACTAACTAACTAACTAACTAACTAACTAACTAACTAACTAACTAACTAACTAACTAACACTAACTAACTAACTAACTAACTAACTAACTAACTAACTAACTAACTAACTAACTAACTAACTCTACCTAACTAACTAACTCTAACTCACTCTCTCTACTCTCCTCTCTCTCTCATCTCTCTCTCTCCCTCTCTCTCTCTCTCTCTCTCTCTCTCTCTCTCTCTCTCATCTCTCTCCTCTCCTCTCTCTCTCTCTCTCTCTCTCTCTCATCTTCTCTCTCTCCTCTCTCTCTCTCTCTCTCTCTCTCTCTCTCTCTCTCTCTCTCTCTCTCTCTCTCTCCTTACCAGCCTGACTCTCCCCTGTCTCTCACACTTTTTCCCCCAATACAATTCAAACTCTCAAACACACTGGAATAAATAGACATTATTGCATACTTTAAAGAAAATAAGTCCCTTTTAAAATATTTAACCCCACCGTCCTTGGTAATATGGACTGGTTTAATAATTTGTTTAAAAACCCCAAAAATGTACATCTCAACCGTTACAAATATTATGTCATTAATCCTTATGGAAGACATAGTGAAGGAAGCAAATAATTGTAAAAACATGAGCTTTTTATGTAGCACAATATCCATTTAATGTGCTCAAAGCGCTTTACAAGGGTCCCTGACCAACAGCAACATGTAACATGAAGAACGAGACATGACACCTGTTAGGCGATATTACAGTTTTTTTCCGTCAGAGACAACACTGTTAATCGCCAGGTACTCATTTTACACCTGAGTATGGTGAGAGAATGTGAGTAAAGAGTCTTTTCCAAGGACTCAACTATGCGCTGAACGAGGCTCGAACTCAGGACCTTCTGATCCGAAAACGAGTGTCATACCACTAGACCACATAGCCGCACATTGTACATGATGAAACTTCCAAATCTGGCCAAGCATTGAAAAAACTGTAGATTAATTAAATAAAAACTATATTTTTAAAAATTACAAACAAAAAAAAAAAAAAACCCTCTGCCAATCTTACTCTTTACACATAAAGAACCCTGACAATATATAATTTATACAGATTTAATACTTTTGGTTTACATACCACTCTCCTTTAATGAAGAAAGAAAAGAATTGTATTGGTATGTTGAAACTCCCAAATTACGGTCTATTCTCGAATGAATGTTGATCAGAAGGCGCTTTTTCTTCTCTGGAACATCAGCTAAACATCTTGCACTGTAAAATATAAAAGATTTCAAGTCTTTTAATTATAAGACTACTTTTAACATTTATTTTTTTTTTAATCTGAACTTCGTGAGATTTGAACCCAAATTATCTAGATTTAATGTTTAAAAACCTCATATGCCAGAGACCCATCTGTCTAATGGCAGTTATTAGTCATACATTTCTAAAAAAAATTCTACTTCTTTTTTTTTCTGGTGTGATTTCAAACGTGTCAGTCGCGCATACTTAATATATCTATATCAACCCAGCCACCATAAGCAGATGCCCCATGATAATAACTTCCGTAACCCTATTTTTATGAGTCCCAATCATAACCAGAAAACTGAACAGATCAAAGCCACTCTCCCATTGGTTGAAATTTCTTGCCAGACATCTAACATGGCATTAGCATTGTTAATAAGTAGTCCTTTTAGAGAGATGAGGCCCATGGAGCTGGAGTTAATCCCAGTTTCTATAGCGTGAAATGGACAATAGCAATTGTTTGCCACCATTTGGATAGGACACTAGTTTATCGCAAAGTGCTTTCCACCAGATCGAATAGACCCATCCATATATATAAATATATATATATATATATATATATATATATATATATATATATATATATATATATATATATATATATATATATATATATATATATTTATATATATGGATGGGTCTATTCGATCTGGTGGAAATATATATACATATATATATATATCGTGGATGGCGAACATTTTTTAAAGACAACTTGATATTGATATTTTGACTTCAGAAATGATGCAAAGAGGGAATTATAAAGAATGCTACTGGGACAATAGTGAAAACGAAAGTTCTTACACCAGAGACGCCAACTTTAAATTTGGCTCACATGAGTTTCAGACACCACTCGTAAGAATTTCAATGCCGAAAGAGGAATTTCCGCACACAAGAAAAAGGAATAGGAATGGTATTTGGCATTGTGTTTACATATTGTATAGTTCTAAATAGATAACAGATTAGAATTATATTATGATACATAAACACATTGCCAAATACAATCCCAAAGTTTCCTTATTTCAAATGAAGTAAAGCGCCGAAACTTAATGATAGAGATTGTAGTACTGGTGGTAGTGAGAATGATGTGGTGTTGGTGGTTATTGTAGTTGTGGTAGTAATGATGAAGATGTGATAGTGGTTGTTGTTGTAGTGATGACGATGTGGTGGTGGTATAGTGTTTGTAGTAGTTGTGGTCGTGATAATAATGATGTGGTGGTGGTTGTAGTAGTGGTGGTAGTGATGTTGATGTGGTGGTGATGGTGGTTTGTAGTACAAATGGTAGTGATGATAATGTGGTAGTGGTGGTTGTAGTAGTTGTGGTAGTGATGATGATGTGGTGGTGGTAGTTGTAGTAGTAGTACGTAGTAGTAGTGATGATGTGGTGGTGGTGGTTGTAGTAGTAGTGGCAGTGATGATGATGTTGTAGTGGTGGCTGTAGTAGTAGTAGTAGTGGTAGTGATGATGATGTGGTGGTGGGATTGTAGTAGCAGTGGTAGTGATGACGATTTGGCGGTGGTGGTGCAGTTGTAGTAGTGCAGTGGTGGTAGTGATGAAGATGAGGTGGTGGTGGTGCTTGCAGTAGTAGTGGTAGTGATAATGATGTGGTGGTGGTTGAAGTAGTGGTGGTAGTGATGATGATGTGGTGGTGATGATTGTTGTAGTACAAATGGTAGTGATGATGAACTGGTAGTGGTGGTTGTAGTAGTAGTGGTAATCATGATGTGGTGGTGGTGGTTGTAGTAGTAGTAGCAGTAGTGATGATGTGGTGGTGGTTGTAGTAGTAGTGGTAGTGATGATGATGTGGTGGTGGTAGTTGTAGTAGTAGTACGTAGTAGTAGTGATGATGTGGTGGTGGTGGTTGTAGTAGTAGTGGCAGTGATGATGATGTTGTAGTGGTGGCTGTAGTAGTAGTAGTAGTGGTAGTGATGATGATGTGGTGGTGGTGATTGTAGTAGCAGTGGTAGTGATGACGATTTGGCGGTGGTGGTGCAGTTGTAGTAGTGCAGTGGTGGTAGTGATGAAGATGAGGTGGTGGTGGTGCTTGCAGTAGTAGTGGTAGTGATAATGATGTGGTGGTGGTTGAAGTAGTGGTGGTAGTGATGATGATGTGGTGGTGATGATTGTTGTAGTACAAATGGTAGTGATGATGAACTGGTAGTGGTGGTTGTAGTAGTAGTGGTAATGATGATGTGGTGGCGGTGGTTGTAGTAGTGGTAGTGATGATGTGGTGGTGGTGGTTATAGTAGTAGTGGTAGTGATGATGGTGGTGGTTATAGTAGTAGTGGTAGTGATGATGTGGTGGTGGTGGTGGTTGTAGTAGTAGTGGTAGTGATGATGATGTGGTAGTGGTGGTTGTAGTAGTAGTGGTAATGATGATGTGGTGGTGGTGGTTGTAGTAATATTGGTAGTGATGATGTGGTGGTGGTGGTTGTAGTAGTAGTGGTAGTGATGATGTGGTGGTGGTTGTAGTAGTAGTGGTAATGACGATGTAATGGTGGTTGTAGTAGTAGTGGTAGTGATGATGATATGGTGGTGGTTGTAGTAGTAGAGGTCGTGATGATGTGGTAGTGGTGGTTGTAGTAGTAGCTGTAAAGATGATGTGATGCTGGTAGTTGTTGTAGTAGTAATGGTATTGATGATGATGTGGTAGTGGTGGTTGTAGTAGTTGCAGTGATGATGATGTGGTGGTGGTGGTTGCAGTAGTAGTGGTAGTGATGACGATGTGATTGTGGTGGCTGTAGTAGTTGTGGTAGTTGCAGTGATGGTGATGTGGTGGTGGTGGTGGTGGTTGCAGTTGTAGTGGTAGTGATGACGATGTGGTTGTGGTGGTTGTAGTAGTAGTGGTAGTGATGATGATATGGTGGTGGTGGTTATAGTAGTAGTGGTAGTGATGATGATGTGGTGGTGGTGATTGTAGTAGTAGTTGTGGTACTGATGATGATGTGGTGGTGGTGGTGGTTGTAGTAGTAGTGGTAGTGATGATGATGTGGTGGTGGTGGTTGCAGTAGTAGTGGTAGTGATGATGGTTGTAATACTAGTGGCAGTGATGATGATGTGGTGGTTGGAAGGGAGGGGGGGGGGGGGTATCCTTGGAACAAATTGACCTCACCGGAATTTGACGGAAGTTGCCCGGAGCCCGGAATTTTTGACTGTCTTACACATTCCGAAACAAAACCCTTTCGCACCGAAATGCCCTTATTGAACATTGCCAAGTTGTCAGCTACTGTTTACAAGTTATCTGCTGTTTTCAACAAAAACAATATTATCTTTGTGAAATCACTTTGTAATTATTTCAATTTCAATTCTTATACTCTTAAAAACATGCGAAAACTAAGCATCAAAGAGAGGGCCCGTCCACATGGCCATATTTATGTTCAATGCCAAGTAGCTAAAGTTGTACAGCTTCTCAATATTAGAGATACCTGCTATTCTTTTATCGCTATGTTCAACATTGAAAGGGAATATGAAAGGGGGATGAAAGGCAGACAGGTCAACCCAGAGTAACTACAGCCAATGATGATCGAACATTAATTTGCTCAACACACAACCAACCCCTTCCTCATGCCATTGACAACACTGTGGAAAACATTTCAAGTTGGACAAAGTTAGGAAGACTTGTGACTGCTGGACTCAGACAAAGAAGCCCTTGTGCAACCTCAACTATCTAAGAAGAAGACCTTGGTGCTCAAGTGGCCAGCTGTAAATCCAGACCCCAATCTTATTGAGCACCTCTAAGATCTCCTCAAAAGACCTACAAAGGAAGACCACAACGCTTTACACCATAATTTTAGAACTTTCTTGGTGAAGAACTGGATGGATTTTGTATAAAGTATCATGGTAACTTTTACAAGTGAATCTTTTCTGGTTTCAAAAAATTCTATCATGGAATTTATTTTTAACGATTAAAATTTGTTTTTGTTGAAAATTCGTTTTTCACTGTGTAATACCTTTCATCTAGGTATACAATAAAGACATTTTTATTGGAGTTTAACACAGATATGCGTATTATAGCAAAGCTTTTGAAAAGTGATTTGGTATGCAAGGCATTGTAGTCATCAAATCATACACAAGCGTGTAGTGCATAACTAATTAAGGCAAACAAAAAAAAACACTGGAAATTCAAATATCGAGTACACTACAATGCCAATACTGATACTGGCAGTATACAGGTAGTGAATCGAGTTGCTTTCACAAAGACAGTGCACTCCAGGGAGCTTATAACTAAATGAGACTGGCCTTAACTGCTGTGATGGGCAAAACAGAATTTCTTCTGAACTGTTATTCTGCTTCTATCAGCAGTTCCACCTTTTGCCCGCACCGTGATTCCTGCCCCCGTCCCTTGTTTCTCGAATGGTCAACTATCAAATGCAGAGCCAAGTAATATCATTTATTTATACAAATATTAATCACAAAAACAGTTTAAAAATAAATCCAAGTACCACTCTATTATAGATGGAACAAAGATGACATTATTCTGCTCTTTGTTTTTATAGCAATAAACCCAAAGTGGTTTAGCAGAATTTTCCTTCCAATTAAAATAAACATACAAACTGCCTAGTGTGAATCTTCTTTTCAATTTAATTGAACTTTTTCCTTTTTCCATTTTATTTATGCAATTGAATTGCCAGGGTTAAAATAAACTCAATATCTCATTATGCATCATGTTTATATCTTTTCATTTATTCAAGTCAAAGTAACTGGGGTCTAAAGGAAAACCCTTTTCAACAACTTTTCACAATGTCCAAATAAAATCAGGACAAGATAATACATAATTCTGAAAGTGTTAGTAGGCACTCCAGAAGTGAGCTGATAAATAAATGGCCTAGTGGCTGTGATCCCATTTTTTTTGGACTATTGAGTGATGGTCTCAGAAAAAGTTCCATTGATTTTTTTATGGATGGATTTTAATGATTTTTATGTCTTATTTTCTTCAGGAGGAATTACTCTATCGTTTGGTGTTGTTTATTTTTAAATCAATGCCAATTTAGTATATCATTTGATTGCGGATAAAAAAGGGTATAATTTAGCTTTGGATAAGTTAAAAAATTAGAAATTTGTAAATCAAAATTTCATTTACGGCATGTTTATCAACATCTTAACTCGGTGGTTACTACCGAAAATGCAACAGTTTCAGGTAACAAAGTCCGTCAGTAAATAACAAAGGCAAAGAAGACCATTTTTCAGCCTTTAAACTAACATAACTTTTCTTTTGCTTATCTGATTTTCACAATTTTGATATTAGAATCGTGTTGAAAAGCACTTTATACTATATGTTTCATTGAGCTCAATCCAATTTGATTTTTTTACCAAAGCACCTAGTGTCACTGGTGTTAGTGTTAGTGGTTAGATTTAGAGCAATTCTCTACTGTCACTCTGATACTGATGAAATACAGTATTTCCACTCTCTGCCTACTGCCCTCATTGTGCACCCCCTGTGTTTGCGCAGGCACATTGGCATTGGGAGACTATTTAGACTCAAGTCCAAATTGCCACTTCGACGATGACCAAACTTAGTCAGTCATAGAGTCATAGACATCATATATAGACTAGAGTAGGCACTTTGATAGTTCCAGTCCAGTGGCCGCTGATAGGCTCACTGTAACTGTAAGGTGAAACTCGTTTTTTGGAACTTTGTTTTTGGCCCTTTACTGTTTTGGTCACCATGGCGTTATTTGTGAACCTATGTGACTAATGTTGGTATCATTTTAAAGGGCACAAAACAAGCTTTCTAACGGTATATTTTATTCTTAATTCCTGATTGTATTTCTCAGAAAGCTATGGAAATAAAAATTCATCAATTTTTGACTTATAAGAACTTTTTAATTATGGATACATTTTAATTATACTTCATACATCGATAGACAATTAATTGAAGAATAT
>NC_088360.1:54532379-54539521 GCF_034508935.2 Berghia stephanieae | reverse complement strand
TAAATTTTTGATTATCTTTAAGTCGGCATCCTCCCAAACCATATGGTGCAGCCAAACGCAATTACACTTTTAATCAATGAGTCATAAACTTTTAACATAGTTTTCTTCCTTACTTGAAATGTTCTCAATTTCCTTAGGATGTATAATCTTTGGGCAACTTTCTTAGATATTATATTAATATTTTGAGAGAATATGGTGCAGCCAAACGCAATTACACTTTTAATCAATGAGTCATAAACTTTTAAACATAGTTTTTTCTTCCTTACTTGAAATGTTCTCAATTTCCTTAGGATGGTATAATCTTTGGGCCAACTTTCTTAGATATTATATTAATATGTTGAGAGAAATTGAGGGAACTATCAATGGTTATTCTAAATTTTTAAAAAATAGTCAACTATCTAAAACATCATCTTTACCGATCGCCACACACTTTAAGTCGTTTTATTTTTTTACACCAAACACCTGTTCTTTCTTTTTTTTCAACATTTAATTCAAGTGATTTTGTTTACACCAATCGGGAATATATTTATTTTTGGAAATAATTATTTTCCGGTTTAACTTTATCTTTTAATAACCCCAAGAATAGCAGTATCATCTGCAAAATTTCACTATAAAACAATTTTCAAAGGATGGTCCGCAGTCGTTGGTGTTAAGATGTACAGGATTGGGGAACTCACACAGCCTTGGGGACATCCGTTCGACAACGTTTTTTTTGTTGGAGATATGTTCCACCCAATTTTACACATTGCGGTCTAAACAATATAGCAAACTTATTAACGAAAAACGCGTGTATCAAATTTACTGGAAATCTAACGTATGTCCCTGTATTATTATTTTGCCTTAGTATTTATTTTACAATCTCGATGCACAAAAAAATTATGAACCAGCTTTTTACAAACTAAACGTTGTAAAGATCTCATGTTGATACCATTTTGTTTATTGTTCACGTTTGAATAACGCACGGACAAGAATTTTCAGACCCGGACATGCTTTTTGAGCGTCTGGCTCTTCTGAGAAACACAACTATAAAACGTCAATGTGAATGTTATTTAAAAAAAACCGACGAAAAGGAGCAGATGTCAGCGGTACTTATTCTAAAGAGGAAGAAAGGAGCTAAAGAATAGTGTTTATAGGTTGGAGCTCTTCAGAGGCCCCAAAAAGTATGCTGGTAAACTGTGCCTGACTTTTAAATCGTTAACAGTCACACTCTGGAAAATTACGCTTTAAAAAATTTTGGCCAGAAATGCGTCCTTCAAAGGGTCGATCGATTTAAAGACCCTCATCTTGGCAAAAATCCTCAAACCTGGGACCTGCGATTTGAGAGTTTTTGGCAAGAGGAGGGTTTGAGCCAATTTTCCGGCCAAATTTTAAAATATGTGTTGATCCTGACTACGGCATTTTAACTCGTTATTTCTCTGCGCATTGGAAGGGGGGGGGGGGGGAAGAGAAAAATAAGTGAGAGAGAGAAAGGGAAAGGAAAGAAAGAGAGGGGAGAGAGAGAGGAGAGAGAGAGGGGAGGAGGGGGGGGATAGAGAAAGAAGGAAGAGAAGAGATAGAAAAGAGAGAGAGAGAGAGGAGAGTTGGGGGGGGGTGGGCGGGGGCAGTTTTTTTCTAAACTCTCTGGGATATGGAAGTAATATATTCTTCATGTAAGTGTCGGGGCAAGTATCAAATGAATATCGTTTGCTCCTTCGTTCCTTTGGACAATCTTCTTACTATTGAAATTTACAACCCCCCCCCGCGTCCAGAGAAAGATGAAGAGGGTCTCAATTAAAAAAAAAAAAAAAAAAAATAAAAAGAGAGGAGAGAAGAGAGAGGGAGAGGAGGGGAAGAAGAGATTTTAGGAGAGAGAGAGAGAAAAGAAGAAAAGAGAAGCGGGTAAAGGGTTGTTGGGTGTAGGAAATGAAGAGATAACCAAAATTTTAAAAAACAACCCCAAAAATTTTAAAAAAATATAAAATTGTTTTTTTTTTTTAAAACTCCCCCCCCCCCCCCCAAAAAAAAAAAAAAAAAAAAAAAAAAACAAAAAAAAAAAAAACCAACAAAAAAAACAAACAAAACAACACATCCCGGAAAAAACCCAAAATAACACACACGCGCTCAATAAATAAACAAACAATCAAAAACAAAAAACAAATAAAAACAACAAAACAATTTCTCATAATTCCCGACTACTCAGATTTCACGTAAAAGGGCCTTTGTAAAATATTAAAAAATTGTCATACATATTTTCTCAAAACTTTTATGGAAACTTAGCTCCTTGGTCGGTATTCGGATGTTAAATGAAAAACTAAAGACCAATCACTTTGTTGTCGATCAACTAGTTACCTCACACTCTAGAAAGACACTATTTAAAATTTGACCAAAAGTAAACCCCTTCAAATATCGATCGATTAAATGGCCCTTGGCAGCTTGGCAAAATCCATAAAACCCTGGGACCTCACAAGGTTTGATATTCGCATTACAAAAATTTATCTGAAAAATCTAGAAAGCATTAAGTCGAACTGCTTTTAATTTTAACACCAACAAGGTGAAGGTTTCTTCCAAATATTCGGTCTCTGGTTTAAGGCTTTCATTTTGGTCCTTCGAAAAAAAAAGCCCCCCAAACCCGGATTTTATATTCGTGGAAACATCTGTGGGTCATGACGTAAATTATTTACACCAAACTCACTATTTCCGACTTTTGAACAAAAGGCTTTTGAACTGCAACGTATTTTTGGGGGTTTTTTTTTTGGTAACAATCACACCCCTCCATTTCCAAATATAGACATCTTTTATTTGGCTTTTGAAAAGAAAGAAACAGGAGAAAAGGGAATCTCATAATTGGATTTTAAAAATAGTAAAACCAAAATTACTGGTTAAAAAAGATATAAAGCAACAACAACAACAAAAAACATAGCAAAACAAACCAAACAAACCCCAACAAACTAAACAAAGAGAAAGAAAAAAGAAAAAAAAAAAAACAAAAACAAAAAAAACAAAAACAAACAGAACATCACCCATACGTGTCGATCTCTGCCTGTCTGTGATTATAAACCTTTTAAAAAAAAAACATTGATTCATTCCTTTTTAAAAGGAAAAACGAAGAACCTTTTTAACCCCAAAAATTAAGTAAAAAAACAAAAAAGGTCTTCATTGAACAAAAGTTTCAAATCAAAAACTTCTTTTATTTTTCCAAAATTTGACAAATGGGTTTCCCCCGAAAGGGGTCCCAAATTTTAAAAAAACCTCAGTTTTGGTAGTAGACACTCGCTTTTTTCAACCCCCAATATTGCTTCAAAAAGGGTTTTTTTTCCGCCTTTTCCACTGGGTGTAGTATTTAAATTGTTTTTTTTGCCCATAAACTTTAGGACCTTTAACAAAAGGAGTCGGCCAGTTTCATTGCCTATTGACCGTTTCCATTTCCTTTGAACACTACAGAAACCGGGATACATTCCGATTCCATAGGCCTTAAAGAATAATATTTTTTTTAAACGATTCAAGTCGAACACCCAAAAGAATTTTATTTTGTTAGCAAAGAAATAGAGAGCCTATTTATGTTCACCTCGTCAGACAGCAAAATGAATAAATAAATAAATAAATAAATAAATAAATAATTAAATAAATCAATCAAATAGAACAAAACGAGGTGCATTTTTCTGTTACAGTGATAAGAAAAAAAAAGAATTGGTTTATACATCGGTTTATATAATTAATAAAACTATAGAAGGAACGTAAATGAAGTCACTGATCTCTTTGTTATTGTGTTTAGACCGCCATGATTTCTCACTAAAGTCTATCAATCAGACTACACAGGTATACGCTGACATAATATAGCTTTGTGTGTTGGTACGTTACATCCGGCTGGTGGATATTATGAATATTCTAGCTACACACATGACATCAAAATTTAGTCTACTCAATTAAACAAGTAAACCCAAATTTCTTATTTTTCTAAAAAACCAGAATCGATACCACTCCCTGAGTGGGGTTCCCAACCTCCCATAGTAGGCAGGGAGGCACTTACTGTACTTCCCCCTATATGTGTTTTCCAACATGCTGTCTGTCTTTGTCTTGGGATGAGATAACTTGGTTTTGTCCTGACCCTGGCCGTATGCCCTACATGGAAGGGAAACAGTCAAATGTATAGTTATTGTTTTGGGAGATAATATGTTGTCTTTGTTAATCATCTCTCTGTTATTTATTATTATATTTCTTGTTTCGAATGTATAATGTAAACATTTAGGTGTATTCCTCTTAGTGAGATCAGGTGCTCGTGTCTGGATGAGACTTTAAAGTGATCTCAAACTAAGTACATTGTGGTATGCTCTTGGAATCTACACCTTTTCCCTATTTGTACCATTCCCTTTTGTCTTACTTTATCTTGTGTACTTTAATCGTGATTCTAGAACCTTTCACGATCCCATTTTCTTTCTTCTTACTGGCCCTGATATAACTTAAATGTGTCGCAAGCGCTGTAAAACCCTTAAACCCCCCCCCCCCCCCCCCCCCCCCCCCCAAAAAAAAAATTTAAAAAAAAAAAAAAAAAACAACCCAAAAAAAGATCCCCTCCGCATCAACCCTGTTGGGACGGTGGGTTGCATTTCACGTAACACGTTAAAGTTGCACTGAAATGAAAAGTGAAATACAAACCATCAATATAAAGATTTCATTTTAACTCGTCATTATATCCGACCCTTACAACAACAGCCGTTTGAAACACTGATCTGACAAACGTGATTTGCGCACCGTTTTTATGTGCAAATTGCCGGACTCTGACATAACGGTTTATTCGTTTTGGTCAGAAATAGTTTTAAATTCCCACCCCCCCCCCCCCCCCCCCAAAAAAAAAACAAAAAAAAAAAAACAAAACAAAACAAAAAAAACAAACAAAAACAATACAAAAAAAAACAACAAAAAAACAAAAAAAACAAAAACAAAAAAAAAACAAAAAAAAAAAAAAAAAAAAGACAAACAAACAAAACAAACCAAAAAAATAAATTGCGCTTTTATAAGCACAATATCCACTTAACGTGCTAAAAGCGCTTTACAAGGGGTTCCCGACCACCAATAACACGTAACATGTAGAACGAGACATGACACCTGTTAGGCGATATTACAAATTTCTTTCCGACGAGACTACGCTTTTGGCCGGCCAGGTACTCATTTTACCATGAGTACGGCGAGAGAATGTAGTAAACAACCTTTTCCAAGGACTCAACGATGCGCCGAGCGAGGGTCCCAACCTAGGAACTTCCGGCCGAAAGCGAATGTTATACCAAAAGACCAAAATAGCCGCACAGATACTAAGCTCCTAGAATCTGTGGACTGTTAAAAGTACAAAAATGAATATAAACAGCTTAAAAAAAAATAAAATAACAAAATACCCCACCCAAAGAAAAATTCTGGCTCAAATCCCTTCTTCAGCTAATAATAGAAAACGATTTAAAACCAGATGGCAAGATCCTTTTACTTTCAGAAAGACTTGCCAAATATTTCTCTGCTGTATTTCTGGCTATCAAATGATGAATGATGTTTTTATTGTTTTTTTTTTTTTAGGGTTTTTTTGTCATTGTCTGAAGAAGGGTTTTTTTAGCTCAAAATGTTTTGTGTTTGGTATTTTGTTCATTTTTCAAAGCTGTTATATTCATTTTTGATTATAAGAATTTAATTATCTATGACTAAATGATTCCAAATGTCACAAAGTCTTACATGTGAAGGCTTCTTTAAACCAGTTGACCATCGAACCCCGGAAAAAAATCATATTTAAAAAATTTGTGAGAAAACTTGGTCCTTCAAATAGCGATCGATTTCAATGACCCCCACCTTGGCAGGAACTCTCAAACCTGGGATGTCCCTGAAGTTGGAGGACATCTTAATTGACGATGTTTAAAATTTTTATCTTAATGTACCGATATTTAAATAATATATTTATGTCCATATGAAAAAAAAGCGTTTTGTCAGTTAGACAGAATGCCATTCAATTCTGTGATCAATGTCACATTATCAATACTTAATTGATTTCGAGAAGATGACGAAGGTGAGCTTTTTCCAATAAAAAAATGGTGGTGTAGTTAAATTAAAGACATCAATCATTTTAGCATTTGTTTCCACGCGTTGGTTAAGGGTACATTTTCAAATTAGACGGAGAGGTTTTCTCTGGTAATAATTCCTTAAAAATCATATTAACTGTAAGTGATCTTCGCATTTTAATTTTAATTATCTGAAATTATTATGGAATAAGTCTGATCTTGTTGTGTTTTTTTTTTTCTATTTGAATACCAAAGTCTGACAGCAAAGCTTTTGAGGAAAACTGAAAATTTGCCATTGATATAGAAGAATGGGTTAAAATACTTAGCCCACCCATCTCTCTCTCTCTCTCTCTCTCTCTCTCTACTCTCTTCTCCTCTTCTCTCTCTTCATCTCTCTCTTTTTCTTTTTTTATATATATTTTAATATATATATATATATATATATATTATATAAGATTTCATGGCATTAAGTAAAGATAAGACCCACAAAATTCCATCACTAACGTTCTAATGTTTATTCCAAAATATATCCCTCTCCTCGCTCCTCCTCCTCCTTCCCACAACCTTTCTCCGCCATCCTCTCCTCATCATCCCTCTCCTATTTTTCTTTCTTCTTCTTCTTTCTTCTTCTTCTTCTTCTTCTTCTTCTTCTTCTTCTTTTTTCTTCTCTTCCCTTTTTCCTTTCTTCTTCTTCTTCCCCTCCTCCTCCTTCCTTCTCCTTTCCCCCTCAAACCCCTCCTCCTCCTCTCCTCCTCCTCTCCTCCCTCCTCCCTCCTCCTCCTCCTCCTCTCCTCTCCTTCTCCTTTTTAATCCCCCTTTCCCCTTCTTTTCTCCTCTCCCCCTCCTTTTTCTCATCCTCCTATTTCTAAACGTCATCATCACGGACATAGCAAGGGTATTACTGTTTGATGCCCATTAAAAATATATCACTGGGCCTTCCGAAAGGTGAAAGTTCATTTCTATCCGCTCCCTATTGTTCGTATTCCTAATATCAAATTGTTTTAAAAACTCATGTTTTGACTGCCTGAATACTATTTGTATATTCATTTAATGTCAATGTCCCATTTTTTTGAAGCTGTTTTTTAGAAAATTGTTGTCTGATTAAGCAAAAAACCCGTTTTAGCTCGTTTT
>NC_088360.1:54516108-54532279 GCF_034508935.2 Berghia stephanieae | reverse complement strand
AGAAAAACACTGTCAACTATTGTCCTCAACAGAATTAGACCGAAAATAGAAAAATATCTATCACATAGCCAAAACGGGTTTCGCCAAGACCGAAGCACATCGGACGTTGTATGGACACATAAATGGTTGGCAGCAAAGGCACTCAAAGAAAACATATCCATAACAATAACCGGAATCGATATGTCCGCAGCCTTTGATACGATCGACAGAGGAAAACTTTTGGAGATATTAACAGACATAGTTGACGAAGACGAGCTCCGAATAATCCGATTTCTCCTCAGCAACACAAAGATACAACCAAGGATATACGGGCCACAAAACAGACGCAGTTCGAAAGTAACATCGGGACCCCCCAAGGAGATAGTCTGAGCCCGATTCTGTTCACAATATACTTAGAACACGCTCTGAAAGAAGTTCGAAAAGTCATTCCAAAACCAACGACTCATATTGAGAATGCAATCCCTAGAGAAATCGCCTATGCAGATGATGTCGATTTTATTGGATCAACACCAGCAAATATAGACATCATACAAAATACCCTCATGAAATATAACCTCCAAGTCAATGCCAATAAAACCGAATTTACAACAATATCGAGGAACAAAGAGGAATGGAAAAGAACAAAGAAAGTCGGCTCACTAATTGGAGACACCGAGGATGTACAAAGAAGAAAACAGCTATCAAACGCCGCACTCAGTAAACTCACCAATGTATGGATTAGAGGTGACAAAATAAAGAGAAAAACCAAACTGAAACTGTACCGTGCTCTTGTAAAACCGGTACTTCTGTATAACTGCGGCACTTGGGCGTTGACAAAATCCGAAGAAGAACATCTGGATGCCTTCCATCGCACACAGCTAAGAAGGGTACTGGACATCAAATACCCAAAAAAGATCTCAAATGAATCACTCTATAAGATCACAAAAGAAAGACCAATCTCCCTTGACATTTTACAACAACGATGGCAACTTTTCGGTCACATACTACGCAGGGACAAAAACATACCAGCTAACCAAGCCATGTCGGGATACTTCCAAAAACACGGGAACCTTTTCAGAGGAAGACCGATCACAACACTCCCTGTGATCCTAAACAAAAACCTCACAACACTTGGACAAAGCATTAGTCTGATAACGGCAGGGGACCTTGAAAATCTGAGAACCCTAGCAGAGGACCGGCAATATTGGAGACACCTCACACAGGAAATACTGGAAACAGCCAAGGCGACCCGATCTTTCGGTCGAGACGCGAAAGGCATCTAAGTCAAGTAAGTCAAGTAGGGCACACACAGCTTGCTAGCCTCGATTGATACCTGTCAATCAAATGACGCCTGTTCATTTTTTTCTCTTTTAATTAAAGCTAAAACAAAACTACTCCTTCCTTTCACCCCACATGCCAAAAAAAATTGAAGAAAGTGAGATCTGATTATAACATGAATTGAAAAAAAAAAAAAGCAAACACACAAAGAAACATGAATTAAACAAGTCTTAGTGTCAAAACAAAATGATAATAATAATGATAAAAAATATAAACAAATAATAAATCCGAAAAAGAGTAGTCCATGATTAAATTGCTTCACACAACCAAATATATCTCGCCAATTTCCAATGTAAACATTATTAAAAAATGAGTTTTTATATAGCGATATTATCCACTAAATGTGCTCAAAGCACTGTACAAAGGGTCCCTGACCAACAGCAACACGTAACATATAGAACGAGATATGGCATTGTTTTTAAAGGACAGAGGCAATGCTGTTAACAGCCAGGTACTCATTTTACACCTGAGTACGGTGAGAGAATGTGAGTAAAGAGTCTTTTCCAAGGACTCAACTATGCGCCGAGTGAGGCTCGAACCCAGGACCTTCCAATCCGAAAGCGAGTGTTATACCACAAGACCACATAGCTGCACAAACATTTAAAGATGTCTGCCCTCTTGTCAAGGACATCAACTCCTGAACAGTGCCCATAATAGCCTGACAGTTGGCACTGGCACTGGCCCAGCAGTAAGCTGACTTTGACTGATAAAAGAGAAAATAATGTGACCCGAGTTTTATGCCTTTTGAGTGACAGATCTCTGGAAAAAAGTTTATAGAATCCTTGTTTATGGATGGATTAGATTTATTGATATGCCGTGGCAACGTTCACGGATTCCATTGAGGCTAGGTTCACGGAATTCAGGCTTGCTTCATTAATGGTCGTTATCTATATCTATAGGGTTGAAAGGTTGGCGGGACTTCCATAGTTTCACAGCACTTTTATTACATTACCTAATCTTTAGTGATTATGAAATTTAACTTAATTGCAACGCATAACAATTTAAGATGCCTCATTTTTATAAGCAGTGTGATTTTTATAATTTCAAAACCAATTTGCTGAGTTGATTGTCATTTATGACTCCAGCCAACACCATTATTACTTTTACTGTGTTTTCCACCAGTTTCGATATTGCAAGTTATGGCAAACATTATGTCTCATCAGGTTATAGTATCTCTAGTTAAGGTTGAGGAGGAGTTTCCCCCGTTAATAAAAAAATCCCCCCTTTAGGTGCTGTGAAACTATGGAAGTCCTTCCGAAAGGTTTTGTATAGAGGGCCATTTTTCAAGTTTCAGTCGTAATTTTTTCAAGCACTTTGTTCTTATCCAAATTGTTTCTAACATTTTCCCTTTGTTTACATTCACTGTTTTATACTATTCCATACGATTATCCAATCATGTTATGTCTTTCGTCAGTGCTTTACAAAGGGTCCCTGACCAACGGCAACATGTAAACATTTAGGACGAGACATGATGCCTGTTTATGCGTTATTACAATTTCTTTCCGACAAGAGGTAATGCTCATAATGACCAGGTACTCTTTTTACACCTGAGTGTGGTGAGAGAATGTGGATAAAGAGGCTTTTCCAAGGACACAACAATGGACTAAGCGAGGCTTGAATCCAGAACCTTCTGATCTGAAAACAAGTGTCATACCGGAAGACCACATAGCCGCACAGTAGTATTAGTACTAATTGTGGTAGCAAGATAAAGGGGAGAAGGAGGAGGCTTTGAAAGAATCATTTACAGACATATATTTTTTTATTGTGCCTATCAGACAAAATATTAAGTGTCCCTATTGTTTGGGGGTATTTATGTTTTAATCCGTGTTTATTTAGTATCCCTTATGATTGCTTAAAATAAAGGTATAATTTAGCTTTGGAATTAAAATATCAGAAATTTGCAAATCAATATTCCTATTAGAATTAAATTCATTGCAAAGTTTTATCCCACATCCCTCAATTCATCCCCCCAAAAAATCCTTAAATGGCAGCTGCCATTTTAGGCCAGTTTTGAAATCCACTATAGGAAATGAATAAGTTTCAGGTCAGTCAATAATAAAGGCAAATAGGAGTACATTTTTCACCTTTAAACTATCATAACTTTTCCTTTGATCACTGATCTATAAAAAAAATTGGTACCATTAGAATAGTGTTGAAAAGCCCTTTATAGGTGAAGGTTACAGTGATATCAAACCAATTTGACTTTTTTACCAAAGTACCTATAATCTACTATATAAAAAGCGTATAGAGACCCGAGAGGTGTTCCTCAAAAAGATGTCCCCTCAGTTTGGCCAAGTTTGACCTTCTTTTTTTTTTTTGCCTTCGATTTAAAGAGTGGAAAAATAGCCACTTGTCTTTCAAAAACTTACATGTTTCAGCTTTCCATGTAGCTTTATTGATTCTTCAACACTTTTCTTCATTTAGACCTGTCGTCTTTTTGACTTATTGATTAGGTTCTCATCGGTCATTTCTTGTTTACAAGTGGCAAGGTCAGTTCTAAAATTAAGCTATCCTGATATTCTTTTAACTCAATAAAGATGCAGAGTCATGGTACTTTTATCACTTTTCATTATCATCACTGTCTATATCAAATACATCCATACATAAGAGTTAGAGGGGCAGCATTTATGTCTTCCTCTACATTAACCTCTTTGTTGGAAAAACAAAGAATTATACCAACTGAACCATCCTCCATGACATTAGTTTAATAAGATTGTAAGCTCGCTTCAATGACACCATTATATTTTACAAACATTTCTCCAGAAGTTGGTTAAATTTAGGATCGTGAAATAGTTAAATGAAATTACCATAAAGAGTAGAAGCAGGAATGTCAAGTATGTTGATGATATGCCTGGACGTAGGAATGGGAAAATTATCAACAAAAGCCAAAGAAAGGGGTCATGGTAATCCACCCCACTCCTGCCAATGTTTGCAGGAGACAACAATTGGGAGATGGTTAAAAAATATGAGAGCAACCCCTAACAATCTCAGACAGACTGTGCTCAAGTTCAAGTTGATTGAGAAGTCCTGTCACCTCTTGTACTTACCTCACTTGACTTTGCAAGAGGATGCAATTACAAGATGGAGCTTGATTTGGAAGAATAAGATTCCTCTGAACTGGGAGAGAAGCTGTCTGGGTTCTCAACCAGAAAGAGGTGACGTTGGTTGACTGTCAACAGACTCTAGTCGAGGACCTGCCTAACAGTTGCCACTCTGAATCAGTGTCTCCTTGCACACATTGCAAGATGTTGAGCATCTAGTTGAACATTGTTTCATGACGTAGCTTGCCAAAGGTTTCAAGACAGTTCATGAGTCTGAAAATGTCGTATAACTACTTAGAAGCTACTTCTTCCATTCCTTGAGTCTTGGGTTCTATATTTTAGAGTCTAGTAAAATGACTCACTTTCGGTAATATACATTTTTATAGCCTAATTCTCAATATCCCTCACTCAGCATGCATGAAAGCTGGGATAGGATTACTATTTTAGCAAAGAATGAATTATTTCCATCTTCAAATAATAATATAAAGAATAGTTATTCTATCACCTCAATGGTATTTATTTCTTTATTCTTATGTGTTTCCTAATTTATTTTGATTTATATAATTATTTATTTAACTATTATAATTTATTTCTAGGCACATACAGTATTTATATTTATTTAAATTACAGTCCTCCCTGACGAAGTAGTATTGATCATCATGACCAACTTTGCTGTGACGCTGAAGGAATCTGGAGTTGACAATTTGCATAAAATGGTCTGCAAAGATGACAAAAAATATTTGTGCTTTAGCAAAATCAACGACAAGAAGACACTCACTATCATTGCATTTGATGGCATTGAGATGTGGTTAGATGAACATGACGAGGACAGTTTGGAGGCTCTCAAAGACATCAATGGAATCAAATCATCAGATGCTTTTTTTCTCAATTTAAGGTTTGTCGTTAATATTGTTGTTTAGTTAGTTTGTTTTTGTTTTGTTTTTAATTTGTTTCTTTGGGGTTTTTTTTAAATGATATTTTTTCAACAGATTTGGTAACTATTTTCAAAAAATTAACATTTGGACAATGTTTAAAGTCATTGTGATTATTATTATTAATATTATTACTACTACTACTACTACTAATACTACTAATACTACTACTACTATTATTATTATCACCATTATTATCACACTACACCTCTGTTACAACAGTCGATGGGACTGGAGGTCAATGTTCATTATAACCGAGGTTTGAGAAAAGGGTCAAATTCAAACCATGTTTCATAGTTTATCGCTCTGGAAAACATTGCAACATTACAATCTTACAGAACTCCTAAAGAAATTGTTGACAATCCAATCTTTGCATCCTCCAATAACATTTGTACAAAGCTGTGAACAATGTCCTTTTCTCATTTAGGTCCGTCTTATGGAACACTATTCCACAGAGCATCCAGGAGTCCAAATTATTTGTCTTTGTTCAAGAAATACTTGAAAACAATTCTTTTTTGATGTCATGTATTTTCTTTGATATTGTTTTGGGTTGATGTAAAGTGCCAAGAGCCTCATGGTTCAGGATGCTGTGCACTCTAAAAGAGCCCATGATCATCATTGTTGCTGTTATTATTATTATTATTATTATTATTATTATTATTATTATTATTATTATTATTATTATTATTATTATTATTATTATTATTATTATTATTATTATTATCATTACATACATTCACTTTCAAAGGTTATCAGGGGCTTTGTTCTCTCCTACCACCGATATGATGATGACAGCCATCTGTTCGGAACTGAGTATATCAAAAACTTACAATATGTCATAGCGGGTGGTTGGATGGGAGCATCACCCTTGAATCATATACCTATGATGTTCGCATGGGTGTACGATCCGATAGTGATGTCGTTTCTTCTTCTCTTTACTAGCCTATCCTGCTTCTTTGGTTTGTGATTGTATTTTTGACAGGGATATTTTTTTTCCTGTAAATCCTCTGCCTGTTTGTTCTTGGTTATTTATAATTTAGCTTATGATATCTTTAGGTTATGATTTTGATTGACATTTGTACTATTTTTGTTAGATTGCTTGTTTTTTTGTTTCAGCGGTCTCTCATATAACCTCAATTGTGTTGGAAGAGACCTAAAGCAACAACAAACAAAAACAATATGTCATAAGTAGGACATGTAAAAATATGAAGTGGAAGTCAAGGATTGGATGGGTAGGAACAGCTAAAGCTGAATTACTATAAAACAGAGATGATGTATGTAGGTAACAGAGGATTGTTCAATGAGATTAAATTGAAAGGAGAGCCATCAGTAGATAATGTTGACAACGTCAAATATCTTGGAACTGTCGATTTACAACAAAATTAAGACATGACCCAATCTTTAATCTGTCAATTGAAAAGATTGGATCTATTTGGCAATTCCTTTCTAAAGATGTTACCAAAAAAAATTTGTCATTTCTCTTTTACTTTCAAAGCTGGATTACTGATATGTTCTGTTGTTTGGTGTTTCAGAAAATGAGCTCATGTGCCTGCAGATGGTAAAAAATAATGGCCAAATTGGTCTTTTGAAAGCAGAGGTTTGACTCTGCCTTACTTCTGCTTCAAAGATTAAACCGACTGCCTGTTGAGAAAAGGGTCAAATTCAAAGCGTGTGTCCTAGTTTATCTCTGTCTAGAAAACATTGCTCCTCCATACCTTACAGAACTCTAAGAAATATTCAACAACCCGATCTTTGCATTCCTCCAATGACCCCACCCGTTTGACTTTCCATGCATTCATACAGAGCCAGGAACAATGTCCTTTTCTCATTTTGGTCCATTTGTATGGAACACCATTCCACTGTATTCAAGACCTCATTGAAAACATTTCTTTTTTGATGTCATGCAATTTCTTAAAAATTATTTTGTGTTGATGTAAAGCACCAAGAACTGTATGGATGAGGACAAAGTGTGCTTTATAAGAGTCCATTTGATGATATGGGCAATGCTTGATAACAAAGGTAGGCTTAGCAGCTCATTGAAACGTTCCTGGGGGAGGGGGGGGGGGATAAGGGACATGTACATGGTCCACCTGTAGTGACGTCTCTGTGCTGGAAGTGGTGTAATGGAAGGGAAGGCTCAGATTGTCACTTGATTATTGATCAAGACAGTCATTTTGATGACCACAGTTTGTTCACATAGGTGTTAAGTGTGCTTACGATAATATGAGGTATGAAGACAAGGTTGGCGTCTGTACTCTTTGTCTGTGACTTTCCATGCATGCATCTGTTTACAAGTCTATTTTATGCTACATATCAGCACTAAGCACCACCAACCTCAGATGTTAAACAAACAATGAATACCATCGGACTTTATCTTCAATGGAGTCAGAACCAGTTAACAGAAATTGAGGACGAAATTGACCAGTGCATCCTATCAAATCAAACAAGCAACAATATCAAGCTTCTTTGCCCACATGCCACAACTACTATGTAATGCTGTTGCCTATTTTGGCCTAAAAAAAAAAATGAAAGAAAAAATATAGCTCTGTCAATGAGTCTCTCTCTCTCTCTCTCTCTCTCTCTCTCTCTCTCTCTCTCTCTCTCTCTCTCTCTCTCTCTCTCTCTCTCTCTCTCTCTCTCTCTCTCATTCTCTCTCTCTCTCTCCCCTCTCCTCTCTCTCTCTCTCTCTCTCTCTCTCTCTCTCTCTCTCTATCTATCTATCTATCTCTCTCTATATATATATATCTCTCTCTCCCTTTCTCTCTTTATTTTCCACCTAGACACACATCTTATTTGTTGTCTATTTACAAATTGGAACTTTATAACTGAGTGACGTGATAATTATAAACATCATGCGTACATAATCTACTCATAGCACCTATTAGTTTTATACTGTTACTTAATCATTGTTTTTGTTTTGTTTTTTAATCTCTACAGGAAATCTATAACTTCGGGAAACTTGACTATTTCAAAAGTTGGAGCCAAAGTGACTTTGAGTCTTGGATCTGGAGATTCCAGCATAGACTTGGACCTTTATGAAGCAAAAGCAGCTGAGAAGAAAACATGGACTCAAGCCATTTTATTTAGACTTGCAGAACAGTGTGAAACTTTTGAAAGTGACCTTAGTAAGGCCAAACAACAGATAGACAATTTAAAAGTTCAAAGGCAGTGCAACAGTGGAATAAATGCTCTAATGGACTTTGGACCCAAAGCAAGCTCATCTAACAAGCCAAAGCAAACCAAACATGGCATGAGCGCCATCAATCCATCAAGTCGTAAAAGAAAAGCTGCTTCTGGTGTTGTGTTTGGTGATAACTGATCATTGACTTCATGGCATCGCACATTTTGTTAGCAAAAGATGAACTACAACATGTACAATACTTAATTGCTTGTATTACCATCAGAGTGAATGTTGGTATATGATACATGTTTTTTTTTCTTTTTTCTTTTTTTTTTTTCATAGATCGATAAAAGCTTCATTTTTGTTGTTGTCCAGTCTTGGGTAAAAATTGGGAGTGAAGGAAAGCTTGAATTTGAAACTTTTGTGCAGGCTCTACAAATAAAAAAGTTATGGTCACAGGGAGTTTTATAAGAGCAGGTTATATAAGAGTATACATACAATTGAAGTGCTCATTACGTGGACATATTAAAACAAGTAGTCCTCAGAGCCATTGGCCCATGGAGCTAGAGTTTATCCCTGTTATCTATTCTATGAAACGGACAAAAGGCCATTGCTTGCTACCCTAGTCTGTCACAAAGTACTTACTGTCTGTCACATCTTACAGACCCAGTTACCCAATCACTGCTGGGTAGACACAGGGTTGGAAAAAAGCTCGACTTTACCCGGGATCAATCTCGGTCCCTTTGTATGTGAAGCGAGTGCTCTACTGACTGAGCTATCAGAACACCATGTTGACATATTACAAACTGGAAAATAAACTTACTATCAACAGAAGAATCTAGATTATTTTGCCTGAACAGTGGCCATTGCTGTTTTCTCTTTTCGAGTCGAAACTGTCAAAGTGTCCCCAAGTTTATTCCCTATTAAGACTAGGTGCTCTATGCTACTTGCCAAGGATTACTTAACAGGTCTGATATTAAGCGAAGAACTATTGTTCCCAAGAGGATTCCAACCAAAGCTTATGAAATCAGCACATGCACTTCATTAGTAAGGCAACAGACGAGTGTCATCATTAATTATTTGGTAGGGAGTAGCACATGATGTAATGGAAAACTCCACCAGTTTTGTTCCTGGCAGGCTGCCGGTGTTTATTAATGTTATATTTGAATTTAATTTTATGATAAAAATAATAATGAATGACATTTATAATGTGTCAATCCACACAGACTGTAGGCGCTAATGTACACGATTAAAGAGTGAAAAGATAAGTTTTAAGTCTTTCTTTGAATCATTTTACTATCTATCGTCTCTCTTAGCTCTAAAGGTAAATCATTACTTAGTTTTGTCCTGACTCTGGCCAGAGTCCTTGACTGGGAGGGAAATTGTATTCCTCTTAGTGGCATCTTGTGCTGGTGTCTGGGTGAGACTTTTAGGTGATCTCAAACTAAGTACACTGATAGTGTGCTCTTGGAATCTACATCTGTTCTTTATTTGAACCATTCCCCTTTGTGTTTCTTTTTTTCTCAAGTCCTTTTTATTGTACATCTAAAATCTTTACACTATCCAATTTTCTTCCTCTTTACTGGTGCTGATATGACCTAAATGTGTAGCAAGCGCCGTAAAACCCTCAAAAACAAACAAAACAAACTAAGCACATTGATCGTTTGCTCTTGGAATTCACTTTCGGTTCTCTATCTGGTACAGTCCCCTTTATTATGTCTTACCATTCATCGGGTGCTTTTAATTGTAAATCTAGAATGTTTTCTATTGTTCTGTCTTTTTCCTTTGTACTGGTGCTGAAATCCTCTGTTTCACAAGCGCAGTAAAACCCTTTTTAAAAAAAGGAAAATAAGCTTAAAAACACAAATTGTAAATGACCCGCTCTTTACAGTCTTCGTCGTCTTTAATGCGTGTCCTATCTTCCATGTGTGCAGTTGAGAATTTCTTTTTATTATTCAATTTCCTTCCTTTTTACTGGCGCTGACATGACCATAATGAGTTGCAAGCGCTGTAAAATCCTTAAAAGCAAAAGTACCTCTCTCGTCTCTTACAAACCATTTCAGTCTATCTTCTCTCATCTTTATTGATACATTCTTCACTTCAGTTAAGCTTCAAATTCATTAATTTCTCACTTTATCTTTTCTTGTCCAGCCAAGTGTCCATCTCAACATCCTCATTTCTGCCACCTCAACTTCTTTAACTTTATCTTGTTTTTTTTTTGTCATAGCTGTGTCTCTAATCCACACAGCATTGCTGGTCTTACAAAATAATAATGATACTAATAATAATAATAATAATGATGATGATGATATTAATAATTATAATAATAATAATAATAATAATAATAATGATAATATTGATAATAATTAAAAAATTGATAATAATAACAACAGATTTGAAGAATTAAATGAAAAAAAATGTTATTTAAAAAAAATAATTAAAAGATTTTTTTAAAATTTAAATAGAAAAAAGTTTGACTTTACAGGGATTTAAACTCAGTCCAGAGTCAAACAGCTTCATTCCCACACTACAGAGCCACTTGATATTTGTGGTGTATTTCATCATGGCTATATAGAGGAATATCCAACTAGACGAACAGGTGTCTAAATAATCTCTGCCAAAGTCGAATTGAAAAAATAAAATCTTTCCAACTTGAATGCACTTAATGGAATAAGAAGTGCAATATTCAATTGATATTATGGTTGACCAAGAGTCTAGTCATTTAGATAGTAGGGATGTGACGACATGCATTTATCTCCCTCAGGCCTAAATGAAAATCAACAAAAGATAATAACTATGATACGAGTGATTGATGATATAGAACTGAAACGGCTTAATTAGTATTTCTAAAGTCTGTAAACATAGAAACAAGATATAAAGTGAGTAGAAAAGTGCCAGAAGACAATAGAGAATAAAAAATTTTCGCGGCGGTGGTGGGGTTTGAACCTGCGACCTTATTGGTACGACAACTCCGCCTGGCAGGTGAGAGCGTGGCTCTACCGTGTGAGCTATCCACGAACACAAAAATATTCGTTTCAAACCCAAGTCATTTCTAGATCCCTCTCTCACCCACTTCTTGAGACCGCCGATTCGTTCGCACACCACCATCGCGAAGTAATTTTGACCAGCAGTTAAGCTTAATAGCCAATATTCTCAACACAAACATATAACATAGAAACGATTGAGACATTGAGTATGCTCCGGTGTATGGTCCGGTGTATAAGGTCGCAGGTTCAAACCCCACCACCGCCGCGAAAAATTTTTATTCTCTATTGTCTTCTGGCACTTTTCTACTCACTTTATATCTTGTTGTAAACATAGAAACAGACGTTTCTTCATTGAGATTATTTTCTGGTTGATTGTCATCTATTGTAAACTATTATGTGACCCCTTGATGGGGTCTTCTGACCTCCCATGGTGATCAGAGAGGTCACCTTTGGCTGTGTCCTTCATCCTTCTATATCTGTTTTTCCTTTCCATGTTGCTCTTTGTCTTTGTTCTAGATTAAGAGTGCTCGGTTTTTTTTCAGGTCCTGGTAGGGATCCTTGGCCGAGAGGAAAGCAGTCAAATATATAGATAGTATGCGCTTGGCTAGGAAGCTCAAAACATTGGCATCCAGAAGTCTAACAGACCAACACACAAAACTATGTGTAACCATGAACTTTTATAGACTGTTTAATGCAGTTTAGTGAGAATTGCTCATAGACGCGGATGGCAAAAAAAAACAATAACAAAGACCTGAGTGGCATCAACTTCATTCTATCTATGTCTTGTTTCTTTAATTCTTTTTTCTTCTTTTCAGAAAAAAAAAATTAGCAATGATATTTTTCCTTGTAAATCTTTTATCTGTTATGAATCTGAATCAGGTGATTTTGCTCGCCACCATCGACGAACACCTGCTTCTACCTCCAAACCTCTGCTGTAACTGTTTCCTTTCAAATACTTCTTGAGCTGGAATAACAAGAAATAGTCAGATGGAGCAAGATCCCTACTAATTGTAGGGCTAGGGTGCTGTAGGGTCTGAAGTTTGAACCGAATTGACAACTAGTGTGGAGCCGTGCATTGTCATGCTGCGATATCGAATTTCTACCACCTTGAACCCGTGCGAGTCTATTTTTGAGGGCTCGTTGTGGAGTCGAAACGCATTATTGAGAGTTTACTGTTTGCCTTTGTTTAAGAAATTCCACGCGATCCAGGTCTTTCATGTCCCCATAAAATGCTAATAGAGACAACGACTTTGAATTTCCTTGGGATTGAAGATGATTTATGCCTGTACTCTATTGACTGTAATTTGGTTTCCGGGTCCTGGTGGTGGACCCAAGATTCGTCTACTCAATTACCTGCAGAAAAGTATCTCCTTAAATAGATTCCCTTTATTCATCCCTAAGGGGAATCTTTTCTTAAGGATCTATTCCAAGGGAAGACGAATAACCCAGGTGTCAACCGCAGTGCAGCGCCGCAAAGTGAGCTAAGGCTAGGTGAAATGCTCAAGGTCACACAGCACGACGGGGAGTAGAACTCGGTACCTTTCGGGTACGAAGCAAAGACCGTACCGCTGAACCACGCTGCCTCATTATTTGTCATGTCGTTTCAAATGTTGGGTAAACATGTTTTTTTCTGCGCTTTCATTTCTAAAGTTAGCTGTCTTGGTTTGAGTATGTTTGTAAAGTTTCGTGATTGTACATAAAATATATTTTTATTTATGAAGTGGTTATTCAGTATCAGATACTGAATAGTGCTTTGCCACTATTCAGTATCCGCAAGGAACTCTTTTTTTATAGAGAGAGTGAAAAGTGCGACAATCTCGGTTGAATGTAAATAAACTGCTGACCGACTTCCAGATTGAACACGTGCAGTAACTGACAGCCCGATTCAAAGTTGCAAAAATATTTTGATCGTAATTTTTTAATTCCTGCTATTAACATAGATCAAAATAACAAAGTAAAAGTGGCAGTCAAATACATTTTTAAATGTCTAAATAGACATGATTAAATGTCACTAAATATTCAGTGCCACCATCGTTGGTGGATATAAGCTGTTTGACTCTGAGCTTAAGGTTCGAGAGTTCAAATCCCAGCAGGGAGAACTTTTTTTTTTTCCCCAATATTTTTAAAATTCCTTCTGTCTATTAAAACTTTTGTTTTAATAATTTTATTTGCTTGTAATATACTTTAATGTTGATATTATACTATTGTTCTTTTATTTTTATTATTATTATTGTTGTTATTATTATTATTATTATTATTATTATTATTATTATTATTATTATTATTATTATTATTATTATTAATATTATTATTATTATTTCTACTTACATACTATTATTATTATTATTATTTTTGTTGTTGTAATCGTCATCATCATCATTATTATGATTATGATTATTTTTTTAAAAATCAAGTAGTTGGAGTAATTTAATCAGTTATCGATTTATTACGAATATCTTTTATGTGTTATAATCTCGTTGTTGTTTTTCATTGATTTGCTCTTCTATTGTTTATTACTTTTTAAAATCTTGCTTTTTTCTGTTTGTCTCATTTGTTGTTGTTGTTGTTGTTGTTGTTGTTGTTGTTGTTGTTGTTGTTGTTGTTTGTTTGTTTGTTTGTTTTTTTTTTGTTTTGTCATCTTAGACAAACCCGATTCATTATAAATATGTGAACAGCCTTTCTGCCATTTTTAATTGAGCGATGTACTTCCGTGAATTAATTGCCGTATTATATTAAAATTTACGTGTAATAATAATAATAATAATAATAATAATAATAATAATAATAATAATAATAATAATAATAATAATAATAATAATAATAATAATAACAATAATAATAATAATAATAATAATAATAATAATAATAATAATAATAATAATAATAATAATAATAGTAATAATAATAATAATAATAATAATAATAATAATAATAATAATAATAATAATAATAATAATTTAAATAGATACTGAATATTAGACTACAATTGACATCTATTTACTGAATACATGTGGTATTTTTAGGGGTGTTTCTTTTTTTACGAAACACGCCGAAACCCGACAAAGTTATGGGAAGTAGGCAGCAGTGGGGAGTGAACCTGGGACTGGGTTTCGTAAAAAAAAAGCAATTACTTTTTTTAAGAAACCCGACAATATCCGACAAAGTTATGGAAAGAAAGTAGGCAACAGTGGGGGAGTAAACCCGAGACTCAGAGAACTGTACACTATTGGGGAGTAAACCCGAGACTATGGTTTTTCGACGGGTTTTGGCGGGTTTCGTAAAAAAGGAATTGCTTCATTCTTGTCTGGTACCCAACTCCCATAGTCCGGCTTCATTTCCCACTGGCATCCATCTTCCATAGTCCCAGGTTCATTTCCACTAATATCCTCTTCTCCCAGTCCCAGGTTCACTCCCAACCGGTGTGCACTTCCCTGAGTCCTGGTTCATTGCCCAATGGTGCCCACTTCCCATAACTTTTGACAATTTCGGTAGGTTTCGAAATAAAAGTACATTCTGAGCTCACTGTCCACTGGTATCAGCCTCTCGCAGTCCCAGGTTCAATCCCCATCGGTGTCCGAATCCCAGATTCATTCCCCACTGCTGCCTGCTTCCCATAACTTTGTCGGGTTTTGGCGAGTTTCGTAAAAAAGTAATTCCCCCTCCCCCTTGGTATTGCTTTTTTACAAAATCCAGAGTCCCAGGTTCACTCCCCACAAGTGTACACTTCCCTGAATCTCAGGATCACCCCCCACTGTTGCCTACTTCAATAAGTTTGTCGGATATTGCCAGTTTCGTCGGGTTTCGTAAAAAAGTAATTGCTTTTATATGAAACTCGCTGAAACCCGCCGAAAACCAGAGTCTCAGGTTCACTCCCTACTGGTGTACACTTCCATGAATCTCAAGTTAACCCCCCAATGTTGCTTACTTCCCATAACTTTGTCGGATATTGCCAGGTTTCGTATAAAGGTAATTGCTTTTATGTGAAACTAGCTGAAACCTGCCGAAAACCATAGTCTCAGGTTCACTCCCCACTGGTGTACACTTCCATGAATCTCAGGTTCACTCCCCACTGTTGCCTACTTCCCATAACTTTGTCGGATATTGCTGGGATTCGTAAAAAAGTAATTGCTTTTATGTGAATCGCACTGAAACCCGCCGAAAACCATAGTCTCAGGTTCACTCCCCACTGGTGTACACTTCCCTTAGTCTCAGGTTCACTCCCCATTATTTCCCTACTTTCCATAACTTTGCCCCATTTTGTTGGGATTTGGTGCATTTCGTAAACAAAAAGTGATTGCTTTTGTTTTTTTTTCAAAACCCGCCAAAACCCAGTCCCAGGTTCACTCCCCACTAGTGTACACTTCCCCGAATCTCAGGTTCACGCCCCACTGTTGCCTACTACCCATAACTTTCTCCGATATTGCCAGGTTTTCGTCGGGTTTCGTAAAAAGGCAATTGCTTTTATATGAAACTTGCTGAAACCCACCGAAAACCATAGTCCCAGGTTTACTCCCCACTGGTATACACTTCCATGAATCTCAGGTTCACTCCCCACTGTTGCCTACTTCCCATAACTTTGTCGGATATTGCCGGGTTTCGTAAAAAAGTAATTGCTTTTATGTGAATCGCACTGAAACCCGCCGAAAACCATAGTCTCAGGTTCACTCCCCACTGGTGTACACTTCCCTTAGTCTCAGGTTCACTCCCCATTATTTGCCTACTTTCCATAACTTTGCCCCATTTTGTTGGCAATTCGTAAACAAAAAGTAATTG